>NW_024070211.1:63110147-63743402 GCF_014754425.2 Oryx dammah
TGGTGATGGACAGGGAGGCCTGGAGTGCTGTGATTCATGGGGTCGCAAAGAGTCAGACACGACTGAGCGACTGAACTGAACTGAACTGAACTGATTGACTGTTTCCCTTAATATCTGGAAGCTCGCTGAGGGCAGGAGCTTTCTCCTCTTCACTGCTGAATTCCCAGTGCCTGAAACCTAGGTACTCAACAAACAGTCTGTGAATGTGGAAGGAGTGATCAATATATTATCAAAAAGAAATTTCCCAGCTAGAGAGCTGTGTATGTGGATCAAACAGGATCAGGAAAGATGTTTATATTCATATCATGCAAAACTTTTGGAACTGCATTATGAAGAAAAAAAGTCTTAGGCCTTTGGGCAGAAAAATATGAGTTCTTTCTTAAGGAACAAGAATCCAGCTAGGCTCAGAGTTCTGTTCTGCTACTTCCAATGCCAGAAGGCAATGGAGCCATAGAGAGGCAATTTTGAAGGAGAAAGCTCACAGCCTGAGATGTTGTAACCAGACAGATCACCTAGCACCAGAGATGACAATGGACAAAATGCAGCTAATATCCAAGAACTGAGTGATACTGACCAGGGTTCTAGGCCTTCCGCAATCAATCGAAATTGATAAGAGGCCAGCCAAGAAATTCAGACAAATCTTTATTGGGGTCCCTGCTGCAGAAGGAGGGAGTGAGAACGAATAACAGGTTCCCTTACTTGCTCCCTAAGGTGGGGTGAGCTGCTTCCTTATATGGGGTAGGGGGTGTGTCCAGGGGTTGGGTGGAGGGGTGGCTTAGGTGGTCTGTCCACCCCTTAGGTGGTGTCATGTGAAGGGGGCTTGCTCTGCTTTTGCTCCTAACATCCTGTTTTGTTTCCTGACTCTTCAGAAGCGGCACTTGGGATTTTATTTTGGAGTAGGGGGCTTTTTGCATCTTGTCCACAATTTGTCCCAGCTGTGCACATGTGCAGTTATTTTTAGTCTTGCCTGGAAAACCCCATGGACGGAGGAGCCTGGTGGGCTGCGGTCCATGGGGTCGGGAAGAGTTGGACATGACTGAGCGACTTCACTTTCACTTTTCACTTTCATGCATTGGAGAAGGAAATGGCAACCCACTCCAGTGTTCTTGCCAAATCCTAGGCAGTCCTAAGTATTGGACACTAACACATTTATTGTGTTGGCCAAAAAGTTCTTTTGGGTTTTTCTGTAACAATATAAATCCCAGGGATGGGGGAGCTTGGTGGGCTGCCGTCTATGGAGTCACACAGAGTTGGACACTACTGAAGTGACTTAGCAGCAGCAGCAGTTTTTATTTGTTATTATTATTTTTATTTATTTACTGGCCATGCTGGGTCTTAGTCTCAGCGTGTGGGATCTAGTTCCCTGGCCAGGGGCCGAGCCCAGGCCCCTACACCGGGATGTGGAGTCTTAGCCACTGGACCACCAGGGAAGTCCCAGTCCCCTGTAGTTTTGTTGTTGCTTGCGGAGACGTTTGTCCAGGTGCAAGCACTGCAGCAAAGAGTCCCATCAGGACCTCCAACCCTTGTGTCCTACAGATGACAATCATCCAAAGACACACTCTCTAGGCCACCCCAAAGTAACAAATCAAAGAACTCAAGAATGACAAAGTTGCGTTATGAAACATCAGGCGTCCCCAGAAGGTTGGTCAGCTCTGAAGACCTCACTTGTCTGGGCCAGGGATACCCCTGTGGCTTCAAGAATGTAGCAGAGCTGGTGCATCCATCCACAATAGCCTCCAGGTGGAAATGTAAGAAGGCACACAATCTAGTTATGAGGGTGATAATAATCAACATGATGAGAATAACTCTGTAACTGACTGTAAAATAATCCACCAGAAACTCCCCTGAGGGCATGGCTTAATAGCAATTTCATAAGTTCAATTAAAGATGATTGCAACTATGGAACAGCAGCAATAGCAACAGTAATGATTATGGCCATAACAGTAACAATAATAAAGAGAAGGAGGAGAAGGAGGAGAAAACAGAGAAGAGCTAACACTGAGCAAGACTTGTGTGCAAAGAATTTCTGATTTCATTCTCACTACAACCTTTTTTAGGTCAGTAATAACATCATTGATTCTCATTTTGTATTTGGAGGCTCAGAGAAGTTATATTTATTGCTTAATTCACATGGCTAGTAAATAGCATACCTGGATTCAAGCCGGGTTGCCTGCAAAATACTCATGTTCCCTAAGAGTGTGTGAAATATTCACAAAGATAGACCTATCTGCTAGACCATAATGTAAATCTCAGTTAACTTCAGAAACTGAAACCTTATAGAACATGTTTTTCAACAATAGAATTTGATTAGGAAGCAAAACAACCAACTAAAAAAAAAAAAACAAAAAAAAAACCAAATCCTAGGCAATCCTAAGTATTGGACACTAACACATTTATTGGGTTGGCCAAAAATTTCTGTTGGGTTTTTCTGTAACAATATAAATGACAAATAGCTTACAAGTAAAAAAAAATAAAATCATGAGGGAAATCTAAAAACATTTTTGACTGAGTAATATTGAACACATAATATCAAGATTTGTGGCATACTGTTAAACTAGCACTTATAGGTAAATTTCTGATAAAAATGTATGTCTGGAAATAATGAAGATTTAAAATCAGTGACCTAAGTTTTCACCTAAAGAAGCAAGGGGGAAAAATTGATTCTTTGATTTGCCACTAGCAAGAATGATCAAGAAAAAATAAAAGAGCAAACAGGTATTACCACTATGATAAATGAAAAAGGAAATAATACTGGCTCTTCTACAGACATTAAAGAATAAAAAGGGAAATATTACAAACAACTTTATGCTAGGAAATTTGACAACTTAGAGAAAATGGACAAATTCCTTGAAAAACAGTTTTATATAGAAAACTTACTAAAACTGACTTATTAATAAATAGAATATCTGAACAGCCCTATATTTATCAAAGAAAACCCCAAGTCAAAATGTTTTCACTGGTGAATTCTATCAAACAGTTGAAAAGAAACAGTATTTATTTTACATGAACTCTTTCAGAAAATAGAGGAACAGGAAAAAACTTTCTAACTCAGTTTAGGAAGCCTGAATAATCCTGTTATAAAACCCAACAAAGGCATGAAAGGGAAATAAAATTATAGACAAAGTAACCTCAAAGTAAGACATCATGACATTTCTTATTTACATAGTTCAGTGTGTATCTCCTAAGAATAAAGACATTCTTCTGCAAAACCATTATCACAGCTAAATATTTAAGAATTCTCTAAGATCTTCTAATGTCAGGTCCATATTCAGATTTCACTGATTACCTCAAGATTGTTCTTTATAGCTGTTTGTTTTGTTTTGGTTTTGTTTTGTTTGTTTTCAGTTCCACACCAGGATTCACTCAGGGTTAGCCCTAGTTTGCTGAATCTCTTGGGACTCTTTTAATCAAGAGCCATGGATTAAAGACTTGAACAAAAGACCTGAAACCATAAAACTAGAAGAAGACTTGGGTGTTAATTTCCTTCACACAGATCTTGGTGATGATGTTTCGAATCTGACTCCAAAGCAAAAGGAACAAAAGTAAAAATAAACAAGGGCCAGGTGTTGCTAGTGGTAAAGAATCTCCCTGCCAGTGCAGGAGACACCAGAAACACGGGTTCAATCCTTGGTTTGGGAAGATCCTCTAGAGGAGGGCTTGGCAACTCACTCCAGTATTCTTGCCTAGAGAATCCCATGGACAGAGGAGCCTGGTGGGCTACAGTCTGGCTTACATAGCCCGCCAGGCTCCTCTGTCCATGGGGTCGAAAAGAGCCAGATACAACTGAAGCAACTTAGTAGTAGTAGGAACAACCTAAGTCTCCAGTGATGGATGAATGGATAAAGAAGATATGGTGTGTATACATATATATATACAGTGGAATATTACTTGGCCATAAAAATAATAAACCTTGGCATTTGCCACAACACTGATGTGTTAGGTAGTTAGAATAGGAAAAAGGAGTCCAAAATGGCAGTGGCTAAAAGACAAAGAAAGGGGAAAGCCCGTGAAAAGGGGACAAAGGAATAATCCATGGACTTGAGTGAGAACCTCAGATGAAACAAACACGCCCCCTTCCTGGCTAGCCCTAATTTCCATAGGCAGACTTGGGGAGGAGACAAAACATATAAAAAGAGGGAGCCAAGACAGGTTGAGGTCTCTCCATTGAGGTGCCCCCGCCCTCATGCCTCAAGGGTGTACTATCCTTTGTTTGCCGATTAAAACTCTGAGCTGTAACTGTTTTAAAATCTTTGTTGCAGCGAGACAGAACTGAGGAAATTACACACTCTCCTGACGGGAGAGTTTTATTTGACAAAGTATAGTACACCCTCGAGGCATGAGGGCAGGCGGACCCCAAAGGAGAGGCCTCAACCCATCTTTGTCTTTTAGCCGCCACCATTTTGGACTCCTTTTTCCTATTCTAACTACCTAACAGATGGACCTAGAAGGTAGGATGCTAAGTGAAATAAGTCAGAGAAACACAAATACCATAAATATCACTTATATGTAGAATCTAAAACAAGCAAGCACACAAACAAACAAAAACCACTCCTAGCTCACAGTTACAGAGTAGATTGGTGGTTGCCAGAGGCAATGGTCAGGGAGACAGAGAAATGAGTAAAGATGAAAACTTCCAGTCATAAATTAGATATGTCCTAGGGATGTAATGTATAGCATGGTGATTATACTAATACTGCACTGTATATTTGAAAGTTGTTAACAAAATAGATCTTAAAACTTCTCATCCCAAGAAAAACAATTTTTTTGTAGCTATGCTGACATATATTCTGCCATGTTTACAAGTATTGACTCATTATGTTGTACACCTGAAACTAATACGTTATATGTCAATTACCCTTCAAAAGAAAAATCAAAGTTAAAGAGAAAAAGAATATCCAAATTACTCCCATGATGTCAGTTTCCGGCAGGGCCAGGCCAAGTGTCCTGCAGGCGGAGGGCTGTGTGTTCACTGTGTCCTGAATGCCTGGGGTAGGACCGAGCTAAGCAGTAGGTGGGGCCTGCGAGCTGCTGGACTTGACGCAGTTCTGAGTTCTCCTCCCCACCCACCTTGCTTCCACGCCCTCGGCAACACAAGCTGATGGTCTGCGTTCATTTTTTGGGAGGTTTAATCTGTTTTATTGACTTTTCAGATTCTCAAATCAATACTCATAATCATGCCCAGCAGAAATAAAAATCAGTCTCCAGCTATTTTGCCAAACAGAGTTGATATTTACACAAAGCTGGATGACGGCTTCAAATAGCTCATAAGTCTCAGCAGAAGGCCGTCCATCACCTGGGGCTGGGGGGCACAGAAGTCCAGGCAGCCACACATTGCTGCCTTCCAGAGGCTTCCCTGGGGTGGGGACCACAGGGTGGGGCCACAGGCCCAACTTCAAGGGCCCTTGTGCAAGTTTGGAACCTCTCTACAACATCCTCATTTGTAGATTGAGTGGCACAATAATAAGAGGACCTCCCTGCGTTAGACAGGATGGTTATGTTAGCTCCCCACCAGGGCAGCCACTGGTCCACAGGGTGGACCAAGGAGAGACCCCTGGGTTGAGGTGGAGGGCTGCTCTCAGGAAGGACTTTTCCCCTGGGATTTAGAAGCAGGAGAACTTGCCAGTCAGCAGGGGTCCTTGAGATGGACAAGATCTCACAGCTGAGGCCTTGCAGAGTAGGGAGCAGGCTGGTGAGTGGGCAGGGGGTGAGGCCAGGAAAGTTGTTGTGAGTTTGAAGTGAGGAGACATGTATCCAGTGCCTGGTGTGGGATTTTGCGAGTCATCAGGGCAGAGAGTACAAAGCCCCCTCCACCCCGACCCCACCCTCCTACCAGCGTGGCCTGCTTGGACATGGTGGGGGAGGAGTGCTGAGTAACAAGGTTTACATGCCCAAGAAGACTGAAGGCAACCCCCATGCCTTCTAGACCTCGACCCATTTTGTGGTTCTCCATTGCTTGGCTGTGGTCCCCTCGTGAAAGGCTGAGCACTGGTCTCCTGCTGTCCCTTCTCGTTCAGCAGCCCTGCCAACCTTGTGATGGGTGCTGGGGATGGAGGGACAGAGCTGGACGGGCAAGGGCCCTGGTGGAGCCCAGACTAACCTGCAGGTGCCGGTTGGCTGGGATTTTACATGCCCACTTTGTAGAGAAGGGCAAGTCAGGTGAGTGTCTGAAGAAAGGAGGAAGTGAGCCAGGCCTTTAAAATAGGGAAGGCACATGACTGAGGGGTTCTCGGGTCCTGAAAATGACTCGCTGTGCTTCTAGAAGGCCAAGGGCCTTGCCTTTATTTTATCCTGTTAGCAGAAGATACCTAGAAGTTAAGTGGGACCTCCTCACGACCAAGGGTGGATGGTGGGAGGGGTCCACTTTGGGTGCAGACAGTATGAAGGTGCATGGTTGATGAAAAGTATAAAAACAATGATAAAACAGATTGAGTTGCTCTGCTTTTCAGTGTCACCCTGTACCAGTAATCTAAACAATGTTGGTAATAAGATTTTCCTCTGGGGAAAAATCTTTCTTTAAGTAAGTTCTAAATAATTGCTCTGGCTAGTTTTCATGATATACTTGTGAGCTCAATGAGCATATTTTTTATTGTGTGTGTGTTAGTCACTCAGTCATGTCTAACTCTTTGCAACCCCATGGACTGCAGCCCACCAGGCTCCTCTGTCCATGGAATTTTCCAGACAAGAATAAGTTATCCTTGAATAAACATCAGTTTCTACATGGAAGACAATTTTTTAATTGGAGTATAGTTGTTTCACAATGCTGTGTTAGTTTCAGGTGTACAGCACAGTGATTCAATTATATATATATATATATGTAAAAGTCTTTTTCAAATTCTTCCCCCCTGTAGTTTATTACAAGATATTGAATATAGTTCCCTGTGCTATACAGTAAGCTCTCATTTTAAAAAATCTATTTTATGTATAGTATAGTGTGTATGCAAAGCCCAGCCTCCTAATTTGTCCTATTCCCTTTACCCTTTGGTAACCATGACTTTGCTTTCTATGTCTGTGAGTCTTTTTCTGTTTTGTAAATAAGTTCATTTGTATCTTTTTTTTTTCTTTTTAGATTCCACCTATAAGCGATTTCATATGACATTTGTCTTTCTCTTTCTGACTTCCTACACTTAGTCTGATAATCTCTACGCCCATCCATGTTGCTGCAAATGGTATTATTTCATTCTCTCTTATAGCTGAGTAGGGTTCCATTGTATGTATGAAGCACATCTTTATCCATCTTCCATCAGGGGACACTCAGGCTACTTCCATGTCCTGGCTGTTGTAAGTAGTTCTGCTATGAATATTGGGGCACATGTATCTTTTTGAATTAGAGCTTTCTCCAGGTATACGCCCAGAAATGGGACTGCTGGATCATATGGTAGTTCTATATTTAGTTTTTGGCATGGAAGGTATGAGAACTCCCCTTTATACAGTATGCAGGTCAAGAAGTAACAGTTAGAACTGGACATGGAACAACAGACTGGTTCCAAATTGGGAAAGGAGTACATCAAGGCTGTATATTGTCACCCTGCTTATTTAACTTATATATAGAGTACATCATGTGAAATGCTGGGCTGGATGAAGTGCAAGCTGAAATCAAGATTGCCGGGAGAAATATCAATAACCTCAGATATGCAGATGACACCACCCTTATGGCAGAAAGCAAAGAAGAACTAAAGAGCCTCTTGAAAGTGAAAGAGAAGAGTGAAAAAGCTGGCTTAGAGCTCAAAATTCAAAAAACAAAGATCATGGCATCTGGTTCCATCACTTCATGGCAAATAGATGGGGAAACAATGGAAACAGTGAGAGAATTTATTTTCTTGGGCTCCAGAATCACTGCAGATGGTGACTGCAGCCTTGAAATTAAAAGACGCTTGCTTCTTGGAAGAAAAGCTATGACCAATCTAGATAGCCTATTAGAAAGCAGAGACATTACTTTGCCAACAAAGGTCCATCTAGTCAAGGCTATGGTTTTTCCAGTAGTCATATATGGATGTGAGAGTTAGACTATAAAGAAAGCTGAGCACCAAAGAATTGATGCTTTTGAACTGTGATATTGGAGAAGACTCTTGACAGTCCCTTGGACTGCAAGGAGATCAAACCAATCAATCCTCAAGGAAATCAGTCCTGAATGTTCATTGGAAGGACTGATGCTGAAGCTAAAACTCCAATCCTTTGGCCACCTGATGTAAAAAAGTGACTCCTTGGAAAAGAATCTGATGCTAGGAAAGATTGAAGTCAGGAGAAGGGGACGACAGAGGATGAGATGGCTGGATGGCATCACCTACTTGATGACATGAGTTTGAGCAAGCTCTGGGAGTTGGTGATGGACAAGGAAGCCTGGCATTCTGCAGTCCACGGTGTCACAGAGTCAGATAGGAGTGAGTGACTGAACTGAACTGAACTTTATACAGTTAGTCCCTGACACACACAGACTGGGTGAGTTAGTCCCTGACACACACAGCCTGGGTGAGCTACACATGTCACAAGGGTAAGAACGTGTTTAAGAATCATTCCAGCTTCTTTCACTCACAGTAAATGTTTCCAATTCCCAATGAAATAAACTGCTCAAGTATAATGATTAAAGAGAAAATTCCAGAACTTGTGATAATTAGTATTTGAAATTGAAAGCAGTTAAATAGTGTAATGCTTTTGTTTGGTAAGCACAGATTTAGTTCACACATAAACCATTTGGCAGAATTTGAATAGTCTCTTTAAAATCTCAGTTTACATTTTTCAATATTGGTTGGTTATTTTGGAAAAAAAAACAGTAAATCAAAAAAATAAAACATGACATCACTGTATGAGTCAGTTATTGCCTAAATTGTACCCTTTGCAGATGTTTTTGCTTTATTAAATCTCACTTGTTAGTTACAAGATAATTATTTATGTAAAACATTATTACCTCAGCCTGTAACTAGGGGATCAAAGTTCAGATTGTTAGGTAGACAGGAGAGGTATTGTTGATGTTTTTCCTTTGAAGTATTATGATATTTGATTTCTTTTCCTTTCAAGTTTTTCTTCACTGTGTGTGTGTCTGTGTATGTATGTGTAACATTAGCAAGAGAGAAATTTCACAGTAAGTATTCTTTTCTGGTCATTAATATTTTTCGGTTACAAGATTATTACTGAAAGCAGGTTTGTTGTGTGGAGGAGGGTGCGGTATAGATGACATGGCAGGTCATGTGGAGGCCCTCAGAATCCAGCACCCTGGGCATCACACCTTGCCAGTCATGCTGGCGTCCGGGACTTTGGCAGCCAGAAGGCCAATCTGTGTCTCAGTTTCTCTGATTGGAAATGGAAGTGACCACCCTCTTGAGGTGACTGGGGACCCCTGGGTGACTGAGGTGACTAAGGTTTGGGAGGAGCAGAGGCTCAGGCCCTGAGGGGACACTTGTGATGTGAGACCTTGTGTTCTCCACAACCTGTCCAGGTGACTTCTGATGAACAGGCACACTTTCTGAGCCTCTGTTTGCTCAGCTGTTGGAGAATATCACAACAGCCCGCTCTGAAGTCTGCGGTGAAGAGTTAAATGAAATAACACATGCAAGAGCTGGGCCCAGCCCCAGGCGTAGGGCAGCTCACATGGTCAAAACTAGAGTTATTTCAGCAAGGAAATAAATGCTGGCATTAGCTTGATTTTAACCCAAAGAGTAAACTAAACATTCACCTTTCTATACTGATATAAATAAAAATGAAATAAATACATACTTTGGAGAGATGAGACAGCTCTTTCTTACAGTAGAATTCCATTAATAAACATGGGAGAGGGACTTCCTGCTGTTCCAGTGTTAGGACCTTGCCTTCCAATGCAGTGGGTGTGGCTTGGATCCCTGGTCAGAGAGCTGGGATCCCACATGCCTCGGGGCCAAGAACCAAGACATACAGCCGAACTGATGTTGTAACAAATTCAAAAAAGATTTTACAAATGGTCCACATCAAAAAAAATTTTTTTAAGTGGGAGAAAAAGGAGAAATATTTTCCGTCTCCATCTCTATCTCTGCACCTATATCTATCTAAGAAGTCATGAGATCTGCAGTGGGCAAGCTGAAGACACAGTAGATTTGATGGTGTAGTTATCGTCCAAGTCCAAAGGTAGAAGATGACCAATGTCCCAGCGTGAAGACAGGCAGAGAGAGCCAGTTCTCCCTCTTGCCTTTTGTTCTGTTCAAACCCTTAGTTGATAAGATGAGGCCCATCCCACTGGGAAGGGCAATACACTTTACCCAATCTACCAATTCAAATGTCAATCTCATCCAGAAACACCCTTGCAGATATCTCATACACATAAACCCAAATAACATTTAATCAAATATCTGGCTGCCCCATGGTCCAGTCAAACCACACAAACTTTGACACACAGACTTTACCATCTCCGATGGTTCTTGGGGTGTTGCCTTAGTCAACTCAAGAGTGGTGGTACCATGTACAGAGATGAGGACCCTGGAGGAGGAGAAAGTCTGGGGATTAATTAAAATGATGATGCCTATGAGATCTCTAAGGGAATGTCAAACAAGCAGGTAAATATTACAGCCTAGAGTTTCTGAGTGAGGTGTGCATTTCAGAGTCATTAGCACATAGACCGTGTTTAAAGTCTTGACATTGTGTGAGCACAGCTGGGGAGAGAAAACAGAGGGAAGGGATGCAGACTGAGCGTGGGGCCCTCCAGCACTCAGAGGTCAGTGGAGGAGAAAGGGGCAGCCAAAAGACAAAGAAGGAACGGCCCCGAAGCCATCCTCCTACTTTTGTTTCCAGCAAAATCTGAAATGGGGCTCCACCAGTTGCAAATCCGTTTAAGTGGATGGATAGTCATGTGACCCACAGGTTTGTTCAGCCCATCCCAGTGCAGTAACATTTCTGGGTGCTTCTTATGTGTCATGAGGGCTTCCCTCATATTCCCTCATTCTTATGAGGGCTTCCCTCATGGTTCAGTTGGTAAAGAATCCACCTGCAATGTAGGAGACACCAGTTCAATCCCTGGGTTGGGAAGATCCCCTGGAGAAGGGAAAGGCTACCCACTGCAGTATTCTGGCCTGGAGAATTCCATGGACTGTATAGACCATGGGGTTTTAGAGAGTCAGACATGACTGAGTGACTTTCACTTTCACTTATGTGTCAGGGCCTGAGCTGACCCAGACAGGGTACCTGCTGGCAAGAGGCTCACAGTCTAATGGGGATGCTGGCTCTCAGCAGATCACTTCGGCGCCCAGGCAGACAAGTCCCACTTACACATGAATTCAACAATCCTTGATTGAATCCCTGCTCCAGGCCAGAAACAACTAAAAAAACCAAAATGCAAAGTCTAATGAGACTCGGGCTTGCTTTCAAAGAGCTTGCAGTCTTTTGGGAAGACGGATCTATTCAGATATCTATTCAGATATTTCAATAAAATAGGGCAAATGCTCCCATGGAGACTTTCTCATATGCCATGCTGAAAGTCAGTGGATTTGGCAGGAACCAACCACCTACTGGCTGGGGCTTCCCAGGTGGCACAGTTGGTAAAGAATCTGCCTGCCAATGCAGAAGACACAAGAGATGTGGGTTTGATCCCTGGGTCAGGAAGATCCCCTGGAGTAGGAAATGGCAATCCACTCCAGTATTCTTGCCTGAATGATCCCATGGACAGAAGAGCCTACAGTCCATGCGGTTGTAAGAGTTGGACATGACTGAGCATACAGGCAACCACCATCTGGTTACCTGCCTCTCTCCCCCAGAACCTCATGGTCAGTGTGTGATGCAAAGGCCCCATCCAGAGGGAAATGTGTCATTTCATTTCATTTTTATAGCCAACATCTTCCATGAAGCTGTTCCTGTTTTCCAATACCTGGTAAGTCAGCAGACACAGATGTAGCTCCACGTGCCACACACACACACACACATACACACACCCTGTTTTCTGGTTTTCAAATATCTGAAGTGTTAGGTCATTTTCTTCCCTGGCCAAATGGCTGTCTGCCGAGTGCTGGGCGGCCCATAAATCGTCCTGCCCGTAATATAAAACACAGCCTTTATTGACAGCGGGTCTGCTCATAGAAGCGGCGCTGGCAGCTCGTAAAGCAGGGCCCGGTGTCACTCCCACCGAGCTGAGGCCATAAAGGACAGGGGGGATTACCTTGCGCTCGGGCAGCTGGCTGCACTGCTGGGACCGTGGCAGCGGGCCTAATGGGTCCCCCCTCTCCCCGCCACCTTGTAAAGTGTCACAGTTAGACATCATTCCTCCCGGCCCCAGGGCAATTTCTTCCAAGGAGAGACAGTTCCCTGAACAAGGCTCTGTCCCCAAAGCCCAATTTGGCACTGGAATCCAAATGCCTAAGTAGGAGGGAAGTGACGCTTTTGGCTCTTTGGCCTCAACGGCCCATGACGTGTGGCTAGGGGCACATTTCCATAGTGCTTGCTGCTGCCACACAGCCCTGTCCCCACCCACCTCATCATTAGAGCTTCCCAGCTATGCCAGTGTGGGTGACCACAGCTTGCTCTCTTGAGACCCCTGAACAGCACAGCCCTGCTAGAACAAGATCCCCTACCCAGAGCAGGTGGTTCCATCAATTGGTGATTCTCCTCAACTCACTCTCCAGTGGCTAACGATCCTAAACCTTCTCTTTGGTTCTTAAGCCTGTGACCACTGGTCTCCCAGCAGACCACCTCAACTCCTGCATCAAGGGGAAGAATGCCAGGCTGTGATAAGTCACTTTAATCATGTCCGACTCTTTGCGACCCCATAGACTGTTGCCCACCAGACTCCTCTGTCCATGGGGGATTCTCCAGGCAAGAATACTAGAGAGGGTTGCCATTTCCTTCTCCAGGGGATCTTCCCGACCCAGGATCGAACCCTGGTCTCCTGCATTGCAGGTGGATTTTTTACTGTGAGCCACCAGGGAAGCCAAGAGGAAGAATAGGAGCTCCTTTCTCTTCCCAGGGCCAAGCCTCCATGCCCACCTCCATCTGCTCTCTCCTGTTTCCTTCCCTCTTGATCCTGCTATCTGCAGCCAGTTCTCCCTCCCAGCAGCCACCAGGGTTTAATCCCCACCGTGTGCTCCGGTTGGTTCCACTCCCTCTTGTCTAGTGGCCTCTCCCTCTCAGCAGCTCTCCAACACACTTAAATCTCCCATAAAAAGTCACATACAGACCCTCTCCAGTTCTTACTCTCTCTTTCCCTTTCCCTTTAGCTGGCACCTTTCTTTTTTGTTTTAATTTTATTTTAATTAATTTATATTTTTAGGCTGCCCTGTGCAGCACATGGGATCTTAGTTCTCTAACCAGGGCTCAAACCCAGGACCCCTGCCTTGGAAATGCAGAGTCTTAAACATTGAATTGCCAGGGAAGCCGCTAGCTGGCACCCTTCTTGAAAGAGTTGTCTCCCATCACTTCCTTCTCTCCCTACCTTCTCATCTCCCTCTTCTTGCCCGGCTCACACATCCACACAGCTCCTGCTCCTGGAGCCAGTGAAGTCACTCAGCAAGTGTAAGTTATACCTTGAGCTTGATGCTCATTTGTGTTACAGGGAAAAAATGCAACAGGAATGTAGGGGTAGAGGGAGTGTATACTTTTAAATAGGGTGGTCAGGGCAGCAAAGACCTGAAAGTGTGAGTTCTGCATGTATCAGGGTAAGGACATTCCTGGCAGCTGGAACAGCAAGTGGAAAGCCCCCAAGGCACAGTGTGTTGGGAGTGTACATGGGCAGCAAGGAGGCCAGGGTGGGAGAAGGAGAGTGATCGAGGTAGGGGAGACAGTGAGGTCCTGGAGAGCCTTGTGGGCTGTAGCACTTGGGTGGGGTGGATGAGGGGCTCAGGGTCAGTGCTTGGGAGAAGTGACATGATCTCGAAGAATGATTCAACTGGAGGATGAGACTAGGCCATAGGAGACAAGGGTGGGAACAGGTGCACCAGCAAGGAAGCTTGGAATAACGTGAGGATACAGCAGTGGAGTGCTGGTCAACCAGCTCTCCCAGCGGGCGCAGGGAGAGCCCTGATCCAGTCATTTCACGGTGAAACATTCCCCCACGGTGGAGCTGCGCTGCCAAGTGTCTCACAACTGCCTGGGTACTAGGCGAGTCCAGTACCGCATGGGGTCCTGGGGCATCACGGTGAAAAGTGAACAGATTCTGGATATTCTCTGAAGTTGGAGCCGAAAGGATTTCAGGATATGAGAGAAATGCAACAGCCAGGGATGACCACAAGGCTGCCCAGTCTAGTGGCAATCAGGAGCACTGGCCACGGTTGCCATGCCCCTTCCTGGAGAGGTTCCTTCCCAGCCTATGTCCTGGGGACCCCTGCCCAAACCCGCCAGCTCTGGCTCTTCACCATCTCTTGCTGTCCCTTCTAGACTCTCTGGCAGCCACAGCCTCTTGGTTCTGACCCTTGATTGCTGGGGTTTCTTAAGACTCCTTTCCTGGCACCCTACCCTCTGAAGCTCCATGTTAACCCAGGTAACCTCAGCCTTCTACATGTGATTGACTCACAAGCCAGCATCACAGCCCCTACTTTACTCTGAGTTCCAGACTCATCCATCCTAACACCTCTTAGGGCTCTCTCTGGGATGTCTGCAAAGCACACTTACTCAACATGTACAAATCTGAACTCCTAGTGCCCCCACTCTGCCCTGCCCACACTGTCTCCACCCATCACACTGGCCCTTGCACTTCATCTCTCAGGGCAGGTAGGTCAGTAACTGGACAGCTTCTAAAGCCTCCATCTGTCACTACTCACATGGAACCCTCCACCAAGTCTTCTGGATTTCACCTCCTAAGTAGTCCTCGGGTGCCCCACCATCGTCCGTCTCTAACATCATCCCTCCCTGGTTGCCTCTGATCACCAGATGCTTGGGTTCTTGGTGTGGCTTTGTACATCCTGCCAAGCTGGACCCAGTTTTCACCATGCACGTCTTAGCACGCGTGCCCTTGCCGCTGTAGTGTTTCTGGTGCTCTTAGGATGTGACAGAAAAAAGAAAAAACAAACATTTTCCCCGAATCTGTGGCTTGTCTTTCATTCTCTTAACGGGATCTCTTGCTGAAACACATTTTTCATGTTGATAATGCCCAGTTACTCAGTTTTCTCTTTTATGAGTCATGTTTTTGATCGTGTGTATAAGAATTCTTTGCCTAAACTCAGGTGTCAAAGATCTTTTTCCTAAAAGCTTTATGATTTTTGAATTTTGTATTTATATACTGTATTTTAAAGTAATTTTTTATGAGGTTTAGATGAAGGTTTTTTATTTTTTTTGGTCTATGGATATTCAGTAGTTTCAATACCACTGGTTGAAAAGATTACAATTTCTCCATTGAACTGTCTTTACTTCTTTGTCAAAAATCAATTGATCCTATTTGTGTGGGTTTATTTCTGTACCCTCTGTTCCAGGGATTGGCTGAATATTTTCTGTGAAGGGCCGCATGGTAAATATTTTATGATTTGTTGGCCATATAGTGTCTGTCTCATATCCTTAAATAAACCCAACCCTTTACAAATGTAAAAACTGTGCCAGTACTATACTGTCTTGATTACTGTAGTGAAGGGTACCCTCTTACACTGTTGGTGGGAATATAAATTGATACAGCCACCATGGAAAGCAGTATGGAAGTTCCTTAAAAAACTAAAAATAGAGTTATACCATATGATTCAGCAATTCCACTCCTGGGCTTATATCTGGATAAAACTATAATTCAAAAAGATGCATGCACCCCAGTGTTCATAGCAGCACTATGTACAATAGCCAGGACATGGAAGCAACCAAATGTCCACTGACAGATGAATGGATAAAGATAATATGGTACATATATACAATGGAATATTATTCAACCATAAAAAGGAATGAAATTGGGTCATTTATAGAGATGTGGAAGGACCTAGAGACTGTCATACAGAGAGTAGTAAGATAGAAAAAGAAAAACAAATAATCATATATTAATGTATATATGTGGAATCTAGAAAAATGATACAGATGGACTTATTTGCAAAGCAGAATTAGAGACACAGATTTGAGAACAAATATATGGATACCAAGGGGAAAAAGCATGGGTGGGAGGAATTGGGAGATCGGGGTTGACATATATACACTATTGATAATATGTGATAATATGTATAAAACAGATAGCTAATGAGGACCTTCTGTATAGCACAGGGAACTCTACCCAATGCTCTGCGGTGACTTAAATGGGAAGGAAGTCCAAAAACAGAGGAGATACTTGTGTATGTAAGACTGATTCATTTCGCTGTGCAGTAGAAACGAACCCACCATTGTAAAGAAACTATACTCCAGTAAAAAGTCATTGATTAAAAAATATAAAAACTATTCTTAGCTCACAGTTCATACGAAACAGTTCTCAGGGCAGCTTTTCTCTTTGGGTTGTATTTTGCAGACTCTGGCTCTGTCCGGTCGATTGATCTGCTTGTTTCTGTTACCGATATCACACTATCTTATCCACAGCAGCTTTATAGGTAAGTCTTAAAATCTGGTGGGATGAGTGCTCCAACTTTATCCTCTGTCTTTTAATTGATGCTTTTAGGCCCCTTTCATTTTATGTAATTATTGATATGTTTGGACTCAGTTCTACCATTTTATGTTTTGTTGTCTTTGTTTTGTCTTTCCTGCCTTCCTTTGGGCTATTGGGCCCTTCTGAGGATTTCATTTCAATTTCTTTATGGCGTTTCTGCACACATCACTTTGTATAGTTTGTTTGTTTATCGATTGTACAATACACACGCTGAACTTTGTTTCCTGACGCTCAGTACTTTACCACTTCAAGTGGAATGCTGTTATCTAGCCCCGTAAGTCCCTTAACCACTTCCTTCTTCAAGACACATTTGTCTTACTACATGTGCTGTGTGCTCAGTTCCTCAGTCGTGTCTGACCCTTTGTGATCCTATGGACTGTAGTCCACAGGGCCCCTCTGTCCTTGGAATTTTCCAGGCAAGAATACTGTAGTGGGTTGCCATTTCCTCCTCCAGGGGATCTGCCTGACCCAGGGATCAAACCCATGTCTCCTGAATCTCCTACCTTGCAGGCATATTCTTAACTGCTGAGCCACAGGGGAAGCCCACATACATACTTTGAAAGCCCTCACTGCTTCAGCTGTTAAACACAGTAAATCCACTACATATAAATGAGTTTCATTGAGATCATATTTTTAAGTCCAGTTTGTTTATAAGTCCAACAAAGTTAGCCTAGGTACCCAATGAACACAGTTAGCTGTATAGTACTGTGTTATAATAGGTTTATAATACTTTTTACACAAATAATGCATAAGAAACCAACAAACACACAAAACAAAAACATTTTAATCTTACAGTACAGTACCTTGAAAAGTACAATAGTACAGTATAGTACAGTACCAACAGCTGGCATACAGGGGCTGGCATCAAGTGAACAGGCAAGAAGAGTTACTGACTGGCAGAGGAAGAGAGAGTGGGAGATGGTAAAGAGGAAGAAATGTCAGCAATAGGAGACGGAGGGCAAGATGCAATTTCACTTGTGCTTGATGTGATGGCGCAGCCTCTGGTATATTGCTGGATTTAACTTTATTTACCCTTTAAAACCATGATCCAGTGATGTCTGTGTAGTAGTTCTTTTTTCTCATCATATAACATGGTAGCACTGGATTGCTACAAGCTACATTCGGGTCATCTATCTCAAAACCTGACATTGCCTCCTCACATAAAGAAGACCCCCTTGCCATTTCCTGCACTGTGAATCTCTTTAGTTCTTCAGTTACTTCTTCCTCTTGTCTCTCTTCATCCTTTCTCTGGGCCTCCGGTTCCATCAGGTCTTCATTACTAAGCTCCTTGTGTTGCACAGCAAAGAGTCCAATAAAGTGGTCCTCTTCCAGATCTAGCTTCAGCTACTCACTGAGGATCAGTAAGTTGCTGATGATATCTTTCGATTCCTCATCCACGTCCTCAAATCCATGAAAATTATGAAAAAACTGCAGATATAGGTTCTTCCAAACCCCATTCATTGTAGCAATTGTAAACTCACACCAAGCAAAGTCACTATTTTTTATGGCCTTGTAGATGTTATAGTCTTTCCAAAATTGTTGTAAAGTTGTTCTTGATTCATCACTCACCTTTACAGCTTGACCAAAAGTGTGACATAAACAATATTTTCTGAAAGTTGCTATAACTTCCTGGTCCATACGTTGGGTAAGCAATGTAGTGATACATTACTTTGACTTTACGATGAAGGTCATCCATACATGAGGGGTGGCCCAGAGTACTGTCGAGCAGTAAAAGAATTTTAAATAGGACATCCTTCTCCAAGCTATGTTTTCTCTACCTCCCGGATAAAGTGGTGGAAAAACTAGTCCTGGAAAATGACCTGTGTAACCCAGGCTTTGGGGTCACTCTTCCACACAACAGGAAGCGAGCCCTTGGCTATGTTTTCAAGGACTCTTGGGTTCTCTGAATGATAAACTAAGAGAGGCTTAAGCTTCATATTGCCGGAAGCATTGCCACCATACAACAGAGTTAGTCTATCTTTTGGTGCTTTATAGCCTGATTCCAACTTTCCTACTTACTGATGTAACATTGGTCTGGCATCCTCTTCCAGTACAGTCCCCTCTCACCCACATTCAAAATCTACCCAGATAAATACACAACTTCATCAGTAATTTGTTTCAGGAAATTTCCCAGCAGCTACCGTATCTGCACTCACTGCCTCGACACTGACATTTATGTTGTGAAGTTCGGTTCTAGTCTTGAACCAATGGAACCAATGAATCCAACCATGGCTGGCATTAAGATTTTCACCCTCTGAGTCATTGCCATATCTCTTCTTCAAGTCTTCATAAAGGCTTTTAGCTTTCTTTTGAATCAGTATTAAGCTGAGTGGCACTCAACTCTGATGTTGATCCTGCATCCACACGCTGAGAAGTTTCTCCATCTTCTCCATCACTTTTCTAGGTTTCTTTGATATTATTGCCAACATCATCGGCACAGAAGACTTACACGTCCCATGATCTTGTCCTTGTTCTTTAGACCTGTGCTGACTGTTGAACAATTCATGTCATAAGAATGAGCGACATCTACCACCTTTTCACCTCGCTCCACTCTCTCAATTATTTCCACTTTCGTTTCAGTGGTTATTGCTTGGCGTTTCTGGACATCTTGGGCTTGAAATAAAGATTCTGTACTGCTGTCCTCTATACACTACTGTACACTAAAGTACACAAAAGCACAACCACTTGTAGGATACACGCATATGACAACACACGCCAGATACATGAAATTATCGTCAGTAATTGGACATGCAAAAGCAGGTTTTCATCTTTGAAAGTCTGCAACTTGAAAGTTTGTATGTAGGGGACTTACTGTTTATTTTAAAGAACTCAGGAGGGAAGAATGTCCTACTGTGTTTATCCAGATACCGTTTCTCTTCCTTTTCCCTCCTTCCTGATGCTCCATTTTCTTTTTATATCATTTCCTTTCTACCTTTAGAGCGGACCTGCTGACAATGAATTTCTCTTCTTTTTCCTTCATCTGAGAGTATTACTTTCATCCCCGAAAGATATTTTCATGGATACAGAGTTCTGCATTGACAGTTCTTTTCTTTCAACATTTTAAAAATATTTCACTTACTTCTGGCCTCCATGGTTTCTGATGAGACGTTTCCAATCCCCTCAGACAACTTCCTATTCATCTTCAAAACCTGGATCAGGTCTTATTTCTCATTCAAACTATGCTGATTTTATGGCCCCCTCCCTGCACCATTGGAGAAGGCAATGGCACCCCACTCCAGTACTCTTGCCTGGAAAATCCCATGGATGGAGGAGCCTGGTGGGCTGCAGTCCATGGGGTCACTAAGAGTCGGACACGACTGAGTAACTTCCCTTTCACTTTTCACTTTCATGCATTGGAGAAGGAAATGGCAACCCACTCCAGTGTTCTTGCCTGGAGAATCTCAGGGATGGGGGAGCCTGTTGGGCTGCCGTCTATGGGGTCGCACAGAGTCAGACACGACTGAAGTGACTTAGCAGCTCCCTGCACCATAATACAAGCCCATCACACCTTCCTAAGTGTGATGTCATCACACACATCACTCTACCTGTAGTGATCCAATCACATGTCGGGCTTGCACACTTGTTTTTGCTCATTTTCACCAGCTGAAGAGTGGAAGAGAAAGGAGCAGAGGGAGGAAGGGAGGGAGGAAAAAGGAAGGAAGAAGGGAAGAGAAGAGAAAGAGGAAGATGAAGAGGAAGAAGGAGAAGAATAAAGAGGAGGAGGAGGGGATGAAGGGAAAGAGAAGGAGAAGAGGAAGTAAGAGGAGAGGAGAGGAGAAGAAGGAGGAGATCAAGAAGACAGTGAAGACTGATCACCTTTCAGGAACCTCGGATGACCTCTGAATTCAGAGGATGTTTCTGGACCTCCAAGGAAGAAAGTCAGTTTACAACCATGTAGCGAGTCTTTCACAGCTACCCGGTTGCAGGAGATTCCCAGGTGGCTCAGGAAGCTGTTGATGAGGCCTTATATGTTGCTGCAGGCTTCTCCATGCATCCCTCCATCACTGGACCGTCTTTTTCAGCGGACTTCAGTGCCTGCACTCAGAGGAAATATGCTTCAGTAATAAGTTTTCTGGAACCAAAGCAGGCCAGTGGAGTGCAATTTTGAAGTTGGAAGGGCCCATCAGAGACCCTGAGGTCACAGTCACAAGATAGTCTCATTTCTTTTACTGTGAGACCATGGCCCAAGGCCTTTGGTCTCTGTTCAGCCTCCAGCTGCCAGAGTTCCTCTTCTTTTTCTTCCTTCTTCCCCACCCCAATCTATTTAAAAAGCAAACCCCATTACCTCTTAATGACAACTTCACTATTTCTATAGCTTCATCTCTTTGAAGCCTCATTTAAGATAAATCCTGAATGGGCTACTCACAAGGTCCAGTTTCTATCCATTTGTCAAAGTTTGGTTCACATCTTCCTCTATGAAGCTTTCTAGAGCCACCGGATTTGGAACTAAACTCAGCAGAAATCATCAAAACCACTTATGGCTTCTCATGGGCTGAGTCAGACACAGCTCATCCTTCAAAGAACTCACAGACCACCAGGGCCAGAAAGAAGGGAAGGACTGGAGAGTACATATGGGCTGCTGCTGCTGCTGCTAAGTCACTTCAGTTGTGTCCAACTCTGTGCGACCCCATAGACGGCAGCCCACCAGGCTCCCCCGTCCCTGGGATTCTCCAGGCAAGAACACTGGAGTGGGTTGCCATTTCCTTCTCCAATGCATGAAAGTGAAAAGTGAAAGTGAAGTCGCTTAGCTGTGTCTGACCCTCAGCAACCCCATGGACTGCAGCCTTCCAGGCTCCTCCGTCCAGGGGTTTCCAGGCAAGAGTACTGCAGTGGGGTGCCATTGGCTTCTCCACATATGGGCTATGCCTGTGTTATTAGTGCTGGGGGAGCCAGCTTGCTAGAGGACCACTAAATTAGATGACCAAGATAGTCATGGCACCCTGGACTCACAAGTTTTCCCCGAAATAGGTTTTGTGGACTTAGAACCTTAGAAAAGATCTCTAGGTGCATCGGGCTATTGGCAACTCACAGGATTTCAGTATGCTGCCAGGTACACTGGTAAATGTTTAACGACCAGCTCTCTGGGGTTGAGGGCAGGAAGCCCTGATTAACAGTGTTTGCTGGTTTCCATGGTGTAAATTCTCCCAACACGGCTGGTGTCAAGTGATCACTGTAAATGTTCGGGACATGGATAGTTTTACTGACCAGTGGGATAGTCGTAAATTGCCCCAAAAGTATTTGTGTGAATTGCTCTGAGCCTGCTTTTCAGATTTATATTTTAACAAGCAAAGGGAAGTGAAAAAAAAAAAATCTGAGGCAACTCACTGCAAATTTCATCTGCTTGTGAAATGAGGTTATCAGATTTTTAAAAATTACTTGCAAAACTGGGTTAAAAATATCAAGCCGATATAATAAACCATCTTCACATCATTTTAGTACCAATCATTCTATAACTTTCAGTTTTGAACCTGGCATTTTGGAGAGAGGAAAAAGTGAGGACCTGACTTGATGTCAGTTTGTCGTTGTTCAGTCGCTAAGTTGTGTTCAACTCCTTGCAGCCTCATGGAAGGCAGCACGCCAGGTTCCTCTGTCCATGGGATTCTCCAGGCAAGAATACTGGAGTCGGTTGCCATGCCTTCCTCCAGGGGATCTACCTGACCCAGGGATTGAATACACATCTTCCAATCCTCGGCAGGCAGGTTCTTTACCAATAGTGCCCCTTGGGAAAAGCTTCCATACATTTTCCTTAACCATAAACAAACGTTATTGGTTGGAAAGAAAAGTACATCATAGGATCAGAAGCTGGTTTTGGCACCTCACTGGTTACAGGGCAACAATGAATGACTCCACTCTGCTCCCCTTTTGGATTTAGAGCCAACTGAGATACAGACTCAGGAGAGAGATGGAGGTCCAGTTCAGTCTTATTATTAACATGATCCAGGGTGGTCTGATGTGGTAGGCTGGATAATTGTTCAGATACTGATCTGTGATAATTCTGCAGGAGGCATGCATTCCCGGATTCCATTGATTTGGGGCTCAGTCATGTGACCTGCCTTCTGCTCCTAGCCTAGGTCATAAGAGACCTCTTCTGTGTTCATGTGCCCTTTGGAACTTGTGCCATCGCCATATCCAAGCAATGCTCTGGGCCCAGGGGAGAAGGCCCAGGGGCAAAGCTGAGCTGCCATCTGAGGCACCCGTCTCAGCTGACTCGCAGACTACCAAGCTAAATAATTGCTGGGTGTTTTGTGTTTCAGGACTTCTGTGCTTATCAGACAGTGTTACCATGCTTCTTCAGAAATTGGTACCCGGAATGGGGGGCTGTTCGCACAAGTTCTCAAATATGGAGTATCGGTTTGGTACAGGGCAGTGAGGACACTTAGAGGAGGTTGGAAACATGGCAAGGAAAATAGTGACTTGGATGGTGTGGTGAAGAAACAGTCAGTAAAAGGATTGCCTATGGTCTTCTGGGAGGGAGGAAATGTTCTCGTGAATTTGTGGAATTTGGCAGGCTGGTTTCTAGGCAGAATATTATAAACAGCATCTCCTTTGAGCGGTAAATGATAAGGAACCACAAGTAAAAGATGAGTTCAGAAAGGAAACAGCCAGCGTAAAGCAGAATTTAGAAAATAAAATGATCACTTATCCCTTATCTCTTTGGGCTCTCAAAGATGTTCAAATGAAGCTCTGGTCCACCGCAAAGAGTCTAGGGCAGTGCCTGTGAGACATGGCCTCAGGGCAAAGATGAACTCTGGGGTGTGTCCTTGACCTTATGGTCCTTGAAAGGAATAAGGTGACTCTTGAATAGCCCTTCAGTGACAATGAGGTGCGTAGACTGATGTGGGGTGTCAGTAATCAGTGTAGAGATGCCCATTGATAAAGGAATTATGGGTGTAGCTTTGGTGCACAGAGGAGACTGGAATCAAATATCAAAACCCACCATGTTTGAGGGAGTTGAATGGGCAAATGTACTGTAACCATGGAGTATACTGAGCGTGCTTGACACAAAAAGTACCTCAAGCTCTCAACCCTCTTCAGGAAGGAAGAGGTTGAAGAGTTACTCTGCTCCTCAAGAGGGCACACTTTTCAATGTCCTCTTTAGAAGTGGAAATGTTGATGGAAAAACAAAGAACACCCCAACATGGATGCCGAAGAATAGTAGATAGACTTTCCACCCCAGGGTAAGATCACTGGTGAGGTTTGCCCAGCACGACTTCAGAGGCCGTGGACCAGCGGCTGAGACAGGAGCAGAGCCCGCAGTGATTTTGAGCCTGGGCCACTGTGTGCTGAGCGTGTACATGTGCCTGGGGCACAGAGAAGCTCCGTTTTTCGGTTAGAGCAGATGGAGACCACATGATCCAGACTCTGAGCCTGACGATTGACTGGAGAGGCCTCTGGGTGGTCTTGGCTGAGTCTATTCTACACGTGGGAGGGATCTGAGTGTGTGAGGGCAGACTGGGGATGACTGTACTATTCCTGAGAAATAGTCACTCTATCCCTCTTATTCCTATGGAAGGACACTCCCCATCCCTGAGACGGGTTTGCCACATGACTTGCTTTTGCCAGAATGAGGTGAATGTGATGGTGCCCTGGTTCTGAGCAGAGGCTTGAGAAGGACTCACATTTTTCTGCTTGCTCTCCCATGCTCCTGCCATCGCTACGAGAAGGCAATGCCCAGGCCAGCGTCCTGACCAGGGAGGAAGATGAGGATCACGTGGAGCAGTTCCAAGCTGCCCCTGCCCAGCCGGCTGGATGAGCTGCTCCCAGCTGAGCTGCATAGCCGCAACGGGGATCAGCCAACCGTCAGTGAAGCCAGATTTATGAGTGAAATAGATGCTGTTCCCGGGTGCTAAGGCTTCGTGGGTATGGTCATGCAGCATGATTGTGGCTAAAGTTAAGTGACACAGAGCATGTGGCTGAGTTAAATGGCCTCAGTGGACTTCTTAATGCTGTAGCCCCTCCAGTCTCAGGCAGCACTGAATCCTGGCCTCTCCCTGACCCCAAAGCAGGGCACAGCTGCCTCCAGGGACTCAGCATATGATGTAGAAGAGATGAGAGGCTGAAGATGGTGGGCTTTGGGAGCAGAGGAAAGGGCTCAGCCGGGTGTGCTCTGTTCCTCCTCCCGAGGGTACAATCCGCTAAATTCCTGGGGCGGGGATCGGCTGTAGTCTTTCCACAGTGAGGATACGGTCAGAGATGCAATGGTTCTCTAACACATAGGGAAGACTCTGGGACACCCCCAGAAAGGAAACCTGCTGACTTCCCTTCCACTCAGGGGTTTCCTATACTTGCTATTTTTCTGAGCATCCGTGACATCCCTCAGAACCAGCTTTCAGCTGAGTGTCTTTCAGGCGGCTTCGGGAACTCTCCGAGCTGGGTGCCAAGGTTTCCCTCCTAGAGCAGAAGGCGTTAAGGGGCCTGGGCTGGGATCCCAGAGGCCAGTTTAACTGGCTCTATAGAAGGTGCCATCTACTTCTTTCAACCCCATCCTGGGTTCTCCCCCCCCGCCCAGTTCCAGAATTCATCCCACGCCCCATTGGTTCCCCTTACTGGTCCCCCTGAAACACACGGCTGTAGCTCAATCGCTTCAATGGCAGCTTGCTGGATCGCCAGACCTGGGTAACCCTGTACACCTGCCAGGCCCACTCCCGAGGGCTCAGAGTCCCTGCATGTGGCTGCTCCCCATGGGCTCCTTTGCCCGTGGCCAGCTGCTGGGTATCCAGGGCTTCATCAGCCTGCCTGACTCTGCTTTGGCACCAGAGGACAGGGGGCTGCCTGTCTTCCTCTCCCTGCCTCCCACAACTCAAGTGTGCTCATCCAACTGCCTGGCCAAGAGGGGCTTCTGACATGAGGAGGGCTTGAGACCATCGCTGCATCTCACAGTCAGCAAACCAACTTAGATGTTCCAACCACCTGGCTGGAAGAACAGCAAGATATTCCCTCTACAACGTCAAATCCTGCTCACCCCCTTCTCTCCCCCACCCTGAGACAACAGACAAACAGCCAGTAAATGCCCCAGCGTTAAACATTTCCTGGTGAAGGTGGAACAGTCAATTTTGATGCTGCTGAGAAAAAAAATACAGCCTCATTTCTGTTCAAATGCACTGAATTTACTGCCCAGGTTTTCATTAACTAATGTCAAGGAAGAAGCAGATAGACCAAATAAATTATGAAAAAATTACTTTTTTTTAATGTACAAAAAACGACTTATTTACAAGTTGAGTATGTCATCTCAATTCATAGCATGTAGAAAAAGCTAAAAATGTTTTGGAGATATAAATCTGACCAGATGATGCACCTACAGTATTTTCAGGGATGCCGTCTTCTGTACAGATTATATACAAACAGGGAATGGCCAGTGAAATCCTAGCCCAGGGAAAGAACATGCACCACGCAGAGCACAGACCCTTGGAGGGGTCTCAGGGCTGTCATTTGAACTTGACCTTGTCTTTGAACCCTGACAAAGCACTTGCTGTTCTGGGGTGTAGAGGCCCGGGCGAGGTTTTGGCCACGTTCTGGTTGAAGCCAGGCTCATAGTCAGTGTCAAGTTCATAGTGATGCAGGTGGATTCAGCACGGTTGCCAGAAATCCAACATGAGAAAGGTGTGGGGTGTTTGTGAACGTGTGCGGTGGGGAGGAGGCATCCATTCACCCTCCCATAGGTTCGGGAACAATGTCTTCTGACGCCAGTTCCAAATTCCATTTCCAGGTGGGGCTTGGTCAACTCTGAACAGGAAAATTCAGAGATGGTCCCTCAAGAGTCCCAAGAATCAACCCTTTCACCACCCCACCCCTGCCCAAAAGGCCATGCATATCATTACTGTCTGTGAAATGAACAGGTGGGCAGAGGGAAGGGAGACCAGAAGATACCAGGACTGCACGTTGTAGCCTGGGGTCAGTCAGGGGGCTGCTGGTGAGTGGACAGCATGGCCTGGAGGGATGTGGGCAGAGGCTGCCATCAAGCCCCACAGTTTTCCACCATAAGGTGGGTGGACAGTGCATTGGAGAAACAGGGTTGGGTAAACATGTGACTTCCTCTTCCTACCGGGAAACCTCCAGGGCGGCCTGAGGCTGGGCCCCCAGTGTGCTCTCTTTACCCAGGCCCCCCGCATCACACATTTCAGCTCACCTTGGTCCATCCCTAACCCCCAGCAGCTCCAGCAGCCCCGAGGTATTTAGAAATGTGTTCTTTCCAGGAAGGGCTACATTCTACATGCATAAACATTGTAAACATGGTCTGGAGAGGCCTGGGCAGCTTCTGGGCTTGCCCTGAGTATCACACTGTTTTCTGTCCTTTTTGGGGCAATGTTTTCATACTTTATTCATCCATATATACTTGGACAGTCAGCCAGCCACAGACTTGGCTTTGCAGGGTAGAGACACCAGCTCTACCAAACACATAATAAGGATGTGCTTCCAAACCATCCAGGTAAAAAAAATAAATTTCCCCCTCCACAGCAAGGGACGTCAGAGGCTTCAACAATTAACCTTCACAGAAGAATTCCCATGGGCCAGGAATTCCTTTACCTTGCAGGCATCGGAGCAAGAAACTTATCTTCCTGGATTAGAATATCTGGTATGGCTTTTGGATGATCCAAACCCAAATATGGTTCCTCTCACCTCTTTCCATGTGTGCTTGGAGTGCCCTGGGCCAATGTTATCCCTCGTTACCAAATGACAGAGGAGACAAAGCCAGAACAGAACAGTCCCATAAACACCAGAGGCTGTGAAGCACTGTGTAAACGAGTTCTGTATCCCTGCCTTGCCTTTTCCGTGGAGACTTTTAAGAGTTCCAAAAGATTATCTAAAGGAAGACCAGACGGGATGCACATAAACCTGCCCTTAAAGCATCTGTGGCTGAAGCAGCCACTGGCCAAACGCCCTCAGACCTATTTAATACTTTTTGGGGAAAAAGGTAAAACACAAAAGCACCATGCCCTGGGAAGCGATGGTCCCTCCAAGTCTGCTCAGTGCCAGGGGCCGGGGCCTTAGGTCATCATGTTCAAGAACTTGCTCTCCTCAGCCAGGCTGGTGAGCATGGAGCTCATGTCCCCCACAGCCATGTTGCTGATACCGGCGGGGATGGAGGGCAGAGTCAGGGAGCCGCGCGGGGTGGTGAGGCGGGAGGAGCTCTGGGAGAGGCCGTGGAGGAGGCTGGGGCTCAGGGCGCCAGAAAGCAAGCTGGAGTGATCGCTGTCATCCATGATGGCATCAAAATCAATCTGGGGTGCCTCAAGTAGCTGGGAGTCCACAGTGCTGGACACCTGGTTGACCCCTGGCGAGGGCAAGGCCTGGGGCTGTGCTGGCTGGGGCCGCAGGGCTTGGCAGCCGGCCTGGTTCTCAGGGCCTCCGCTCTGCTCGTACATGTGGATGTGGCCATAGTAGTAGAGCATGCTGTGGTCCTGGGTCCCGCCTGTGTCCTGCGGGGGTGGCTGGGGGGGTAGGGACAACATGCTGCCCATTGTTCCCTTGGCTATAGGCTCTGCCATCTCCTGGTTGGCTGACATAGCAGCCATGGCATGGCCAGTCGCCCTGGCATAGGCCAGCTGCTGCCCAGCACGTACCCCGCGGTGGCGGCCGGCAGGGCCAGGCTCTGGGGGTGGCCGGGGTTGCATTAGGCCAAAGCTAGATCCGGCTGCCCCCATCGTGCCCTGCTGGGGCTCCATGAAACTAGGTTGGTGGGAAGGCACCAGGTTGGGGCCTTGGTGGTAGCCCTCCTGGCTCATGGTGGTCACAAGGTGATGACTCTGCTGTGGGTAGTTCTGGGCTGGGTGAGGTGGTGGCATCCCAGCCAGGCTGGAATTGGGCATGCCGAGCTCCCTGTGGCTGTTGCCCATCATGGTGTGGTCAGGCGCAACTTCCATTTGCTGGGGGAGCCCCAGGTGGCCTGGCTTGGTTGCCATGTTGCTGCAAGAGGAGGGGAATTGGTTCAGGGTCCCACCCATGGTGCTCAGCTGGGGGTGGGCTTGGCTGTAGCCGGGGTGGGGGTTCACTGCAGCAGTCATGTTGGGACACTGGCTGCCAGCCCCTGGCTGCCGCAGCTGCTGTGTATAATTTCCCCTGGGTGTGGACGGGGCTCCACTGTAGGGCTGTAGGTGTGGCTGTGAGTTGTCTAGGCCGCCGGGGCTCGACTGCAGGCCCTGCGGATTGTATCCTGGGTACTGGCTGAAGGCTGGCTTCTGCGGTACCACAGCTAGGTTGCCCTGTGGGAAGGGCAGAGGCTTCACTTGGCTGGCCAGTGCATCCACAGTGCCTGAGCTCACTTCGTTCCACTGCACAGGCATGCTGTTCTTGTTCAGGCTGGAGGGGGCCCCGTAGCCCAGTGGGCAGCCTCCCAGCACCGGGGCGGAGGGGCCCACATTTGAGTCTGCAGCTGCTATGGTACGTTGGCCGTGCAGCCCGGGGCTGGGCAGTTTAGGGTTCTCAGAGAAGCAGGTGCTTTCCGGGAGGTACACCGGTGGGGTACTCTCCTCCAGGGTGCCACTGGTACGTGCCTTGATGTACTGCACCACGTCATCGGGGAGCACGAGGTCGTCCTCTGGCAGTCCGAGGCTGACCTCTGGGCCTGTGCCGTCTGCCCCCGCGGCCAAAGCTTCCATCACCACATTCTCGCTGATGCTGGGAGGCCGGGGCGAGTAGCCGCTACGGGCCAGGCTGCCTTCAGCGCTCGCATGGCTTTGCAGGCGGAGGCCTCTGCCCTGGCCGCAGGGTGGCGGTAGCGTGCCTGGGGTCATGTCGAGGGCGCTGTGGAAGCGCTGCACCCGCGGGGCCGCCAGGGCATCAGGCCGCCTCCCGGGATCGCTGGCCCGCCGCGCCCCGCCGCCTGGTGCCTCGTGGGGGAAAGCAGGCAACGGCCCCATGGGCTCGTAGTGTGGCCCGTCGCTGCCCCGCCGAGGCCCGATCGGGCGCAGGCAGGCAGCGGGCAGCGTGCGCTCGGGAGTATCCAGCAGCGCCAGCCGGGTCCGCAGGCTCGTGCGCTCCAAGCCCGGCAGTGGGGTTGGGGGAGGTCCACCTGTGGCTGCCGCGTACTTGGCCCGCAGGCTGTACTGCTGGGCGGGCGTGAGCTGGAGAAGCCCCGGGCCGCCGCCGCACTGACTGGCCTCACTCGAGCGCCGCGATGCGTCGGTGGAGATGGGGTCGTAGGAATCGGCAGAGCTGGCAGGGTGCGCGCGGCTGGCGCCCAGCGGCGACGCCTCGCTGGAGCGGCGACTAGAGAAGTAGGGGGAGATGCCAGAGGAGCGGCGGCTCACGGTGTAGGCGGAGCTGACTGTGCTGGTGGAGCTGTCCCGGCGCTCCTGCAGGTGGCTCAGCACCGTCACCTCGCCGGGGAGCAGCTCAGACAGCCGCGGGCTGGGCAGCAGCCCCGCGGGCCCGCTGCCCCCGCCGCTGCTGAAGTTTTCCAGCACGGAGCCTGTGGGAGAGGGATCAGCGTTGGGAATGGGGGACAAAAGGCGAGGCTTTCACTGCCTGGAGGGTGCTGAGCCTGCCGGGCCTAGAGCCCTGGAATAGGGTCTGGCACCCAGTCAATGATTTCTCAACAAAAGGAAGAAAGAGACAATTGGGAGCAAATGGTGGCACTTACTGCCAGGACACAAGCAGAAGTTAGGAGGCTTGATCCCAATCTACTGCTGCTCTCATTCTGCTCCATTCTCAGTCTCCAGCTGGGGATGGCTTGTGTCGCTGGGGAACACTGGGTTACTGAAAAGAGCCCAGGAGGGCCCTGGACACAGCCTCCCTGCACCCTCTTCATCCATGGATGTGTGTTGCCAGCTGGGCTCCCCTGGGGCTGTGTTTACCCAGAAGGCTGTTTATAGAGAGCGTCCTGGGACCCAGGGGCATGGGAGGGCAGAGAGGCTGCAGAGTGGGCCGGGAGAAGACAGCTGCAACACTGGACCCCCAACAGCTGTGGCTCATCTCACGGAGAGCTCTGGGCCTTGAGCGGCCTCTACATCCCTGATCTGTTCCTGGATGTGGGCCACTCTGGGAAGGGGTGGCCTTGGGTGAGGCAGCTGTCACACCCCAGGCAACCTCTGGAGGAGGCTGGGAATTGAAGGCCATCTGCTGGCAGTTCCTCCAACAGCTGGGGCAGCAACCCTCCCTTCAAGGAAGAGCCTCTCAGTGTTACCCCTCTATAACCCGGTCCTACCACATGGGCCATCAGTCCCTGGGGGACAGCCTAGAGGCTCAGCAAGCCAGGGTGCCTGTGCCTAGCTCACTGCTCGGCAGAGTCGACACTCAGGAAATGCTCAGTGAGGACATCTTCCATCTCAAAGCCTGGTTAACACTTCCCGAGGCTGAGGACAGGGCTGTCTCCTACAGCAAGTCCTCCCAGCTCTTCCCCAGCTGCCCTGCTTTCTCTCACTACCCTGAGCTCTGTCCTTGGTGCTACTTGGCTCATCCTGCATATGGTGGCATGGCTTTTCACCACAGGGACTGGAATATCTCACTGTCCTGCCAAGGGTCTTTGCTATGGTATCTATGGCAGGTGCCTGATAGACAAGTGAATGGATCATGAGGAACAGGATGATGGGAGCTGAGTTAGCCTGTTTTGAGGAGTTATGGGATGCAGCACAGTGCAGTTGGAAGAGCATGGGCTTTGAAGTCACTCATGCCTGGGCTAAGTCTCAGCTCTGTCAATAATCTAGGCAAAGCACTTTCACCTCTCTGAACCTCAATTTCCAAAATTGTGCAATGGGCTCATAAGATCTATCTTCTCCAAAGCACATGGTGTTTGGTGGGTGTGAATCACATTGTGCTGCCCTGGGTTCCCTCCCACCCCACCAGCACATCTGGGGCCTCCACTTACCACTTCCCGGGAGGGGAGGCAGCTTGGAGGTCCGGGTGTGAGGAGCTGGCCCGGCCCATGAGCAGGAATCCTTCAGTGACTTGAGTTTCTCCTTCTTGAGCTGCTCGAACCGGTGCATAGCGGTCATGTGTTTGCGCAGCTGTAGGCCACCAGCAGAGGGGGCGGCCAGGGCGGAGGTGTCAGCCCCTGGCGGTGGGTCCTCCAGAGCTGTCAGGTCTGCCAGGCTCCCGGGCCCTGTCCCCGGCATCTCCACGCCGCTGTCATTGTTGGGGGCACTGCCCAGGGGAGAGGGCTCGCTGCTGCAGGAAGACTGGGCTCCGGGGCTGGACTGACACAGCTGCAGGGGGCATGATAAGAAGGCACAGACTCAGAGGGTGCGAGAAGCCATGGGCCCTGCCACCCAACACAGCACTCTTGCACACCTGGGGAGGTGGGGGTGGGGGTCGAGAAGGAAGCCGCTGCATGGAGGAGCTTTCAAAGCATTACTTCTCTGAACCTCGGCTTCCCCAACTATAAGCTGGACCTGAGCTGCCCCCTGGAGAGAGTCAATAGGTAGATGGAGACAACCCAGCAAGTAGAAGGCACCAGGTAATCATCAGGCACCCACCAACAGCCCCTCTCCCCACACACAGCCTCCCTGCTGTGCTCCTAAGCTCTTCTAGCCAGTGTCTGGGCTGGAGCTCTGCTTGAAGAGCTTTCAGTGTGTGAACACTTGGCAGCTGAGCCCCACAGAGGCTGCTGCAGCCATGTGAAATTAATACAAAAAGAGGAGACTTAAGCATCCTGCCAGCAGTGATGGGCTGCTTGAGGAGGCAAGGAAGAGTGAAGGCCTGGTGACCTGCTGCCTGCCCAAAAGGCTGGAGATGGGTTGTTAGAAAGGGTTTGACTGCAGAGGTTATAGCTGCTGGATGCAGCCCTTGCCCTCGCCCTCCCCAAACCAGCACTCCCTCTGAGTCAAGGCAAAGTGGGATGAGAGTTCATGGCACACATGTATGGTGCGGAACTTCACAGAACGTGGGCAACCTTCACTGTGACCTGGGATCTGAGCCCAAATAAGGCTCACCTGGAATGAAGCATCTCTGGCTCACCCCTGGCCTGAAGGTCCCACATTCCAGGCCTTTCCAGGGAAGCTGCAGTGCTTTTACTTGCCCATGGCACTGCCTACCTTCCTCACCTCAGGACTCAAGACCTTCTGGAGGTCTGTCCTTCCCTCCTCTGCAGCCTGGATTTGCACCTCCACTCTGCCCTGATCCTCATGCAGGCTTGGAACCCATGGCTTCCTCCTGTGACTGCACACTTGCCCCCTGCTGCCAGCTATAACCTGTTCCGACAGCCCCACTTGCAGCACCTGCTGTCGACCTAACCAAACCTGCCTTCCCAGGCCCTTGAGGAGCCTGGACAAGCACCCCAGCCGCCCTTACTCATGCCAGCCCTCCCCCAGCCCCACCCAGCTCCTCTGCTCACCTCAGTACCGTCTATCCTTAGGGGAGGTACAGTCAGGAGAAAGAGGTGGAGACAAAGAACAGATGGTTAGAACAAAAGGGGTGCAGGCCAGAAGGGCAAGGACGCAGAGACAGGACAGAGGGTGGGGGGCAGCTGCGGCGCCTGCAAGCCGGTGGGAAAGGCAGCCACCGGAAACCATCGGCACCCTGCAGACTGGCCGGGTCGGGGAAGACATCCTGTTCCCCACGGTCGGCCCAGCACAATGGGACCCACTGGGCTCGGCAGGTTCGGTGGGGGCCAGAGGTGGTGAAGGGAGAGATACTGAGCTGTAGAGAGGAGGGACTTCCTTCTCCTCCTGGAGACGGTGCCCCCCGGCAGATGGCATTGCTCTCCTGCCGCTGGGCGTGGCCTCCTGGGGGTGGGGCGTGGACGGGGCCCCTGCTGCCCAGTTGGCTTACCCCAGAGCGCTCTGTCTTGATGGCCTTGACGTGCAGGCCGTCCTCCGCGGCCTGGCTAGTGCTGCTGGCCTCGGTGTTGTCCTCGGAGGCCCGGCCGGGCTCGGCGCTGGCCTCGCTGTCCCCATTCTCCCGGAGGAGGGGGGCGCGGAGGTGCACATCGTTGCGCTGCTTCTTGGTGACGTGAGCGTCTGGGCCGTGGACCGTCTTCACGTGCTTCCGGAGCGAGCTGGGGTCCGTGTACCGCTTGGTGCAGCCTGGAATCTTGCAGATGTATGGTTTCTGGGAAGAGAAGAGGCGTCACGCGTGGGGCAGGAAGGCAGGCTCCGCAGGGGAGCACAGCCGCACCCCTGGATGGAGCCTCGCCCCACCGGCCTCGCCTGCCACGTTTTCTTGCAGGTAAGCATGTGGTTAATGAGACCCTCAACCCCAACCCCCTAAACTGGAGACACGGATCAGAGCCTGTGGAGGGATGGGACACACAGTGCCTGGTGTGATCGGCATAGGGATCAGCATGTTGGGATTTTTAGTATCAGTGAGTATATTACCTCCTTGTATGTCAGTGAGACAACACTGAACACCCTGCTCTCTCATGAGGAAAGACAGGTTCAGAGAGGCAAAGACACTGGCTCCAAATCACCCAGGAGCAGGATGAAAACCTAGGGTTTACACACACACACACACACACACACACACACACACGTGCACGACATCCACATATAAATAGACTTTTGTCTGCATGTATACACACAGACATGTACACACGTGTATGCACACACATCCACCTAAACACACACACTTGAACATGTATATAAACACCCACATGTGTACACATAGTTACAAATACATATCCATACCTCCTCCCCACATAATACATACAACCACATCCACACAGGCGCATACATACTTGCAAACACACATACCTTTCCAAGGCTATCTCTTGTCTTAGACACTCTGAGTTGATACCTTTGGGAATTCCTCTGACTTCTTATCAAAGCAAGTCTCTTTGGGGTTCAAAATGTCCCTAAACTTTTAGAGACATCCTTTCCTGAGTCCACCTGAGTGATGGTGGTTGACCCTAGGAAAGACTGGGAGGCAGGTACAGCCCACACCACGGGCTCCCTCAGCTCTGCCCGGGGCTCTGGCTACCTGGGGAGACAGAGCCTCTCTGTGCCCCACTGAGGGCAGGTTGACACCCATGGCAGGCCAGGCAGCAATAGTAGCTGGCGTGTGTCATCAGCTGCTGTCAGACTGTGGGGACAGGGGTTGCGGCTGTGTGCTGAGCTCCAACAGCGGGGGTGGCAGGGAGTGACACCTGGCTGCCAAATGGCCTATAGGTGTCAAGAAGCCTTGGGGTGAGGGTGAGCCATGCCGGGGCCCCCAGGCGGGTACCTCATTGGAGTGGGTGCGGTTCTGGTGCTTGGCGCGGTCTGAGGCATTGGAGAAGGCTTTGTTGCAGCCCTCGTGCTCACACACATACGGCTTCTCCCCGGTGTGGGAGCGCAGGTGAGTCTTCAGGTTCTCCAGGCGGGAATAGGCCTTTGAGCAGCCCTCGAACTGGGAAGAGAAGGGTTTGGTCAGTGAGGGCAGACACAGTGAGTCCCAGATACAGTGCAGGGAGCCCAACTGGTCCACTGCTGCCTCCCCAGCCCCGTGGTTCACTCCGCCCTACAGGTGCAGCCAGGAGCGCAGATCTAAACATCTCCCTTCCCTCCTGATCATGTAAATCACACATCTCGAAAACTTGGAAAAGACTGCAAAGTCCAAGGAGGAAAATGAAACCTTCCAGGGCCCAGGACAGGCACTGCTGACCTCCAGGCAAGTCTCATTCTGGGGCTCTGCAGGTCATCCTCTCACATTTTAAAAACCTGAACTGGAACATCTCGAGCATTCAGTTGCTTATTCTGCTTGTTAAAATCGACAGCACATTATGAGACTCTTCCCATATGATTAAAAACTCAGTAAATATTATTTTCAACAGTTTCCTGATGTCCCTCCCTGATTAGAACTTTTTTATACATTAAAATGTACCAAGAATAAAATCCAGTGTCCCTCACATTGAGGAGGGAGCAGGCCACCTTGACCCTGGCTCAGGCCATGTCTCTCTCCTTTTTAGTCCTTGACCCCACTAAGTTCTCCCACGTGAGGGACCTTGCACACACCATCCTCTCTGGCTGGAAGCTTCTTCCTGTCTGCACCCACCCTGGCCTTGGCCCAGTCCACTCCCTCTGTCTTTGGGGTCATCTCCTCCTAGAGCAATTTTTTGATTTTCTTAATTATAATAACACCCTTTTTTCTATATACTCCCTAATGCAATTTATAATTATCTTAATCATTTTGTTATCTGGCCTTCCCACAGGGATACACGCTCCCTAAGAGCAGGTACTTTCTAGGTCCTATTCATTTCTGTGTTCCTAGGAATCAGTGCCTGGCGAAGAGAAACATTTTTGGCACTCAAGAAACATTTTAGGAAAGGAAGAGGGAGCCAGAGAGAGGGGCAGGAAGGGAGGGAGGGAAGGATCATTGCAAGGGTTACCCATTCTAAAGATACTGCAACTGCATCCAGTGTAGCTGTGAAAACTGGCCCCAGAATGACACATAACCCCCAGCGGGAACTGTTTCATTCTTCACATCCTCCCCTTTATTCCTGACCATCTGACTCCGCACACTTGGCTCCAGTGCCTTCTGTTTCTGTGGCTCACAGCTCATATCAGAGGGATATGGTTTGCTACCACTCAGGATCTTAAGAAAACAACTTCTGCAAAGGACTCAGAAAAGCAAAAATAATCTTGCAAAAGGAGGACAAATTTGGAAGACTGACACTTCTCGATTTCAAAACTTACAAGCAACTGTATAGCACAGGGAACTATATCTGATCTCCTAAGATAAATCATAATGGAAAAGAATATAAAAATATATATATATATGTGTGTATGTGTGTATAACTGAGTCACTTTGCTATACAGCAGAAATTAACATAACACTGTAAATCAACCATTCTTCAATTTAAAAAGACCATGTGTGGTACTGGCGTAAGGACAGATGTAGCCATTAATGGAAGAGAACTGATAATTTAGAAAGAAACTCACACATTTAGGGTCAATTGGGTTTCAGCAAGGATCCAAGCCCTTTGATGGGGAAAGAGCAGTCTCTTCAACAAATGGAGTGGGGCAACTGTGTAACAACATGCAGAAGAATGAAGCTGGATCCTTACCTCACACCATATACAAGTTAAATGAATATGGATTAAGGGCCTAAATGGAAGAGCTACACTACTAAAAATATGTATGTGTATATATTTATATGTTCATATAAATAAAACTGCATACCTATAAACCATAAAACTCCCAGTAGAACACAGGGACAAATCTTTGTGACCCTGGATCTGGCAGTAGTTTCTTAGATATGATACCAAAAGCACAAGCATTATCAATAAAACAAACTCTCTGAACATCAAAAACTTTTATCCTTCAAAGGAAACTATGAAGAAAATAAAAAGAAAACCTATAGAATAGGAGAAAATACTTGTAAATCATATATCCGATTGCTGCTGCTGCTAAGTCACTTCAGTCGTGTCCGACTCTGTGCAACCCCATAGACGGCAGCCCATCAAGCTCCACCGTCCCTGGGATTCTCCAGGCAAGAACACTGGAGTGGGTTGCCATTTCCTTCTCCAATGCACGAAAAGTGAAAAGTGAAAGTGAAGTCGCTTAGTCATGTCCGACTCTTAGCGACCCCATGGACCGCAGCCTACCAGGCTCCTCCGTCCATGGGATTTTCTAGGCAAGAGTGCTGGAGTGGGGAGCCATTGCCTTCTCCGATATTTCCGATTAGAGTCTAGTAAAACTACTACAATTCAACAACAAAAAGACAAATAATTTAAATACGGACAAAATATTAAAATAGAGACTTCGCCAAAGAAGATACACAAATGGCCTGCTCCTTTGAAAGGGAGAAATTCCTGTGTGTTAAATAAAGGTCTCACCAGATAGTCACAAACCTTGTTGACTCCATAAGGGAGACTGTCCAAAAGGTCTTATAATTGTGTTCACGTTGGTTTTTTTTTTTAATCCGCCAAAGTGACTTTTAAACCATCATCACTCCATCTGTGACTCTCCAGTGAAACTCTTCTCTGTGCAGAGGACAGTCTGCAGGGAGCTACTGAGCCAGCCCTCTGCTCAGGGCCACCCAGCTGAGTGGGGCATAGCTTTGGGGCTCCTGGTCACACAGACATAACCACAGAGACACCAGCACACCTCCACAGCTGGTACCCAGATGCACACACTCCTCAGGGAGAGTAAGCAAACGAATGGGGCAGCAAACAGAACAAGGGGCCCCTAGGACCCCAGACAGGATGTCCTGTTGACAAGTCTTGTCCCATTGTCCCAAAGCTGTGCCACCGGGTCTTTCCGCGGCCAGCCATGTCCAACATGACCCACACAACCTGGCCAATGGGCCAGCCCATGGCCACTCACCGTGCACTTGTGGGGCTTCTCGCCTGTGTGTCTGCGCATGTGCACCACTAGCATGTACTGTGCCTTGAAGGGCTTCTGCTCGCGCGTGCAGGCCTGCCAGCGGCATACAAACTCCTTCTTCTCCCCGTGGATGTGCTCGTTGTTGATGTGCTGCCAGGAACAAGCCCACAGAGAGGGATGAGCCCAGCCACCCACCCCTCCAGACTACACCTGGTCTGTGCAGACCACCCACCACACGGACCAGCATCCACATGCCGGCCACGCCTCCTCGTGAGTTATCTCAGCTGCTTTTTTCTAATTAGCCATTAAAATGACCATCCATGACGATCAGAGCCACCCCCGCTCATCCCAGTCTGGGCTGGGCTCTAGTCTATGGAAAACTTGTGGTTATGATGAAGCTTCCAGGCTGCAAACAGTAGGCATTTATTAGCTGCACTGAGGCAGACCTGCTCACAGTGGGTACATGAGCAGCCTCTCTCAAGATTGCCCCTATGGCTCCAGAAAGTTTTAAATAACATTTTTCTTTAAGCCTCCATAGCTTGTGGGGTCTCAGTTCCCTGACCAGGGATTGAACCCAGGATACTGGCAGTGAAACTGCCAAGTCCTAACCACTGGACTGTCAGGGAATTCGCTAACCTTTTTATTACAACAGAAACATAAACGCATCTTCTTCTCTCTTTTTGATAGTGACCCTTGAGATGTTAGCTTTGTCTTCTTTTCTCAAAAGCCCAGATTGTTAAAGTGGCTTGCCTAGGACACAGCTAGAGTCTGACTGTGACAGCATGAACTGGGCACTGTGCAGCGCTGACCCAGGGATAAAATGCCCAGAAAGCAAGGTGGGGCAGCCCAAGACATCCAGCTGATTCTGCAGTGGTAGGGTGGGGGTTGGTGGGTGAGGGGAGTGGCCCTGCCACTCAGGGCAGGTGGGACCATTTTGGGCAAGGCAGGGAAGTGCACGGCCAGTCAGCCTTCCCTGGACAAGTAGGCCTCAGACCTACCCCATCCAGCACCGCCCTGGGCCCATCACCTGTGTCCCCCACTTGGCAGTTTCTCTGATGATGGGGAGCAATGGGCCATGGAGGTTTTCTGATACAGGCAACATAACAAGCCGCTCTCAGTAGACATTTGGTTTCCAGTTATTTGCTTTGATGATTTAACTGAAGGCTGCTGTCCTCATGGGAGCAGGGCTGTTACTACTTCTGAGCTTAGAACACGTGGCTACTTGGGTAGGGCCTCAGGACCTTTTTGGCCTTAATCTTTCAGGCTGCCTATTTAACTGGGGATAGTAACTGGCATTTGTCACTCACACAGTAGAATGACAAAGAATACTGGTCCTCTCCACTGGGGGTTCTCTCTGACAGTCACCAGGGAGTCTCTTGAGGCCCCATCTGTGTCCTACCTGTAGCCTGGGTCCCTGAGGAGCTAGGAGAGGGGCACGGTGCCCCTTCCATCCCCATCCTCTTTGTTCTCTTGGTCCCCATTGCCTCTCCCAGCTTCCACTTCCTCCTCCCACCTCTGGACATGCATTGGCCTAGGTTGCAGCCATTTTTCACTTGTAGCTGTTGAACCCCTGAAAGGTGGCTGGTCCCAACCAGGGAGGGCTGGAAGTGTAAGCCACATACCTGTTTCACAGACTGACAATGAAAAAAAAGGATGTGAAATAGCTCAAAAATTTTGTTTTATATTGATTGCATACAGAAAGGATAATATTTTAGATATATTGGGTTAAACTATAGGATTCCAATTGATTTTACCTGTCTCCTTTCTCTCTTTTTAAATGTGCTCCTAGCTAATGTAAGATTACATGTGTGCCTGGCATTGGGGCTGGCAGTGTCTTTCTCTTGGACAGCGCCGCTGTAGATCTTTGCAACCTACAAGGCTGCCCAGAGCTGAGCATCTGGATACCAGCAGCCTCTTTCCTTGTGAGACAGAAAACCGCTGGGCCCTTCTGCCCCAGGTGACAGGCCAGACTGTTGTGCATACAAATGCCGACACCGAGATAAGCAAAATCTACAGCGCTTTGAACTTCCAGGGAAATCTTACCATATTAGCCTCACTTTCCATTCTGAAAGCTTTTCAAATGATCAAAATGCTTCCTGACAATGCCTTTCATTTTTTTCTTATTGGTTTACTTAGCAACAAATTGTTAATAATTGACTAGGGGCTCTAGCTTATGTGCGTGCCTGGGCCATCCGTCTTCTCAGGGAGCACAGAGAGAGATGGAGCTGGGCAGAGCAGGCTGCCCCTCTCATGGGACCCTGTTTCTTCCAGGGCCAGACGCAGGTGGTTACCTACAGCCCCAATGACAGCCCTGGGCCCAGGTAGGAGCCTGCAGCTGGAGCCCTGCTTCCCACATCTAGACTGTCTGCCTTTCCACGAGGAATCCCCTCCCTGCTCTTTGGAGAAGGCGATGGCACCCTACTCCAGTACTCTTGCCTGGAGAGGCCCATGGACGGAGGAGCCTGGTAGGCTGCAGTCCATAGGGGTCTCGAAGAGTAGGACACGACTGAGCGACTTCACTTTCACTTTTCACTTTCATGCATTGGAGAAGAAAATGGTGGCCCACTCCAGTGTTGCCTGGAGAATCCCAGGGACGGGGGAGCCTGGTGGGCTGCCGTCTATGGGGTCGCACAGAGTCGGACACGACTGAAGCGACTTAGAGCATCTTTTACATACTCCCCTCTACTCCTCTGGGCTTCCCTGGTGGCTCAGATGGTAAAGAATCTGCCTGCAAAGCGGGAGACCTGGGTTCGATCCCTGGGTTGGGAAGATCCCTCTGAGAAGGGAATGGCTACCCACTCCAGTACTCTGACCTGGAGAATTCCATGGACTGTATAGTCCACTGGGTCGCCAAGAGTCGGACGCGACTGAGCAACTTTCACTTTCACTCCACCCCTCTGCTTGGGCCCTCTCCACACCTCAGATCTTCTCCTTCTCCTCTCTTCATCTTATTGGCTTAAAGTTCACAGCTCCCATGGCCCAGACTCCACTTCAAGACTTGTTTAACCCAAAGAGGTGGCACAGGTTGAAAAGTTATCTTTGAGTCACTGAGGGATTTAGATAAGACCCTGCTTTAAAGGTTCAACATCAGCAGCAATGGGTTTGCTAAGAAACTCCAGTCCCCTGGGTGAGAATTTGGGGAGAAAAACCCCAAGGCAAAAGAACCTTACAGTCTTTGAGTGCAAACTCATGACAAAAGTAAGCAGGGGGAGGGGGTAATGTCTTAAATGTTGATTTTACAGACCTGGGGAGGAGGTAACTCATGTGGGATAGCCTGTAGGTGTGGCCACTGTGTGTGTGTGTTTGTGTATGTATGTGTGTTGATGTGTTATCTATCTACCCAGCCATTGAGCTGCCAGCTTGGTGCAGGTTCATCTCTGTAGACACTCACTCACTAAAAAGTGTGTGTGTTGGGACTGGGGGAGACTTATTCTTGACTCAAAGTTCTTTTCTAGATGCAGAGGAGAACACTCGGCTGGTGTGGGGAACAGGGAGGAAGAACTAGGAGAGAATTGCTGTGTTTGGAGGGTTGCTCTCTGCGAAGTGTTTATGCTGGTGTCATAGACAGCCTTCAGCCCTCTGCAGGGTGGGCTCCACCTTTATTTACAGGAGGGAAAAACTGAGGCTCCCAGAGGTGCAGTCACTTGTTCAGAACTGCTTGGCTCGCTGTGGTGGGGTCAGGTAGGAAGCCAGGCACCTCCTGCCTTAAGCCCCTGTTCCTGCCTTTTGTACTGCACAAGTTACCCCGCAGTGGCAACTGCTGTAGGGAGTTTAGAGGCAGACCCTGAAGAGCACACCCAGTTCTCGTGATCTTCTCTGGTCTCCTGATCTGTCAGTAACTAGGCATTTTTAAGCAGCTCACTCCTCGTATGGGTGTATACATTCAACTGCACCCATGTACACTGAGTATCTGTACATGGTCTCCAAGAGGAAATGACCAATTCCTTCCTCCATGGGAGGAACTTCTTTCAGATTTCAGTGTTAGGTTTGTTATATCTTGTGGGCACTGGCTGACTTAACTAATCCTCTTTCCCTCTTTGCACTGACTGCCAGGAAGCTTAAAGAAAAAATAGGGAGATGTGTATGTGACCTCTAGCTCAGAATACTTGGTTTTTAATACTAAGTTTATTCTGGGATTTATTTTATTGCTCCTTTTCCTTCTAACTTTCTCCTTATTTTTCTTCCTCTCTTGTATGACATATGTATTTATAAGCCCCACTTTAGAAATAAGTAAGGCTTTGGTAAGTAATCATGCCTCCCCCTTGCCCAGGAGGTGGTGCAGGCACCTCTGGGAGTCCCTTCTCTCTAGCAGAGGACCTGGAAGCTGCGTGTGGCCGGGTGCGGTGCTCAGGGGCTTACGTGCACCAGCTGCTCCTGGGTGTCGTACTCCTTGGTGCAGTCCTCCCAGTGGCAGTTGGTCTCATAGATGACCACCTCAGCCTCCTGCTTACAGTCGTCTCTCTCCAGGTCCTCCTTGAGGTCAGCCAGCTGCTCCTGGGGGAGTGGGGCAGAGCATACCCACGTGAGCCTTGTAGCCACCTGGTCCCGGGGAAAGGTCACTGTCAGCCCCGTGAAGGCTGTGCCAAGGACCCATGGGCTGGTCTAGGTGGAGGCACACCGGTGCTCACATACACATCGCATGCGTGCACCCGCAAGCACGCACATATGCTGGTGTGTCATCACCCAGGTGTCCCATCACATTCTGGGTCCGGTGGACATGGCTACGAGAACAGGAGACAGGAGGGCAGTGACTTTTGCTTATCGGATGTGGTCTCCTCCGGGGAGAGCTGGGGCGGGCCCCACAGGCTGGGATGGGAAATTTGTATTCACAGCGTGTATATGAACAGGGTCGGCTCTTGTTTGGAGGCAAAAGGAAACTCCACACACATTGGCCTGGCCTTAGCCTTGTACTGTCCCCTCCTCCCAGGGTCATACATGGCACCCAGAGTACTCTCCCAGCAATGACTGCCCTGCAACAGGCCTAAAATGTGGGTATTTGTATGCTGCTACCACAGCCAGGCACCCTAACATTCAAGTGGAGGCTGCCCGTTCCCTCCAGAACACATTTGTGGTTACCTAGGTCTGGGTTCATGTTTTTGGCCACGCTGGAGCCCACATGTGCCCATTTCAGGGGGAAGGAAAGGGCCCTAAGGTACATCTTCCACTGATTACAGGCATCAAAGCTCCTTCCAAAGAGGACAAAGCCTTTTCCTCCAGAAGCAGCAACAGACTGAGAGTAAACCCCACAGGGCCGCCCCCATCCCAGCTGATGCTAACAGAGCTCGTGGAGGGGGGCAGCCTCAAAGCAGGGAGCCCAGGACAATCTGAGTGGTTCCAGGAGAGGGCCTGGGGAGAGGCACAGATGGCCAGGTTAGGAGGCAGGCCTGTCGAGGACCCCCAGAGCGGGCCGAGGCCTCCCCAGGACCCCTTGGCCTACAGGGCAGGCTCAGGGCAAAGCCAGGCAAAGGGGCAGATGTTAGGGGACCTGTTTCACTTGCAAACTATTTCCAAAATGGCAGGAATGTTTTGTCTTTCAAAAGAGCCTCCAGGGAAGGCATTCATAGCTGAGTGGGGGGCCAGACACCTTCTCCCCACAGCCAGGCACCCCAGCCCCCGCAGGCTCTAGAGACTGAATGAATCGGAGGCTGCAGCCCCCACCTCAGCCTCCCTCCAGAAGCTGAGTGCATTTCTTGGGGCAGAAACCAGCCCTGTGACCCTCCCATGGCTGTTGCAGACTTGCACCCAAGACTGGCTTTCCAAAATGCTGCAAGGGCTCCTCCAAGAGGCAGGTTCTAGGTGTCATTTCCCAGAGCACCTTACAATCAATGTTTGCATTTTGGAAAATGATGACATGTTGTTCAGTAAGTCCCCAGGCAGCAGCTCTCAGCCCACCTTAAAAGGAGGGGCAGGAACATTCTGTCCCGAATGTCTAACAATGGGCGGGACCTCTGAATGCCTCTGCACTTTCAGAAAAACTGGAGATAACCTTATTACTCCTCAAGCTGCCTTATCTGCTTATTTCAGAAAAGGTTGAAAAAGCTGCCAGGTGGACCTGAGCGGAGGAGGACAGAGAAGAAGGGGGGCAGGTCTCCAGATTCAGCGGGGTGGCATCCTAGCCCAGGAGTCTGAGGGCTGAAGCCCAGGAGGGACTTGTTCTGTTCTGCCAAGAGAAAGAGCCCATCCACCTTGCAAGTGAGTCAGGGAGCAAAGGAGTCAGGTCACTGAATCAGGACCCTGAGTGACATGGTGACAGCCTCCTGGTGATAAAAGCCTGTCTTTTCCGGACATGAGGTGGGAGCCAAGCTGGGCAGGAGGGAGGGCTCTGTGTGCCAGCCCCTACCCCACCCCCCGACACCGGATTGAGTGAGGAAAGGCAGCAGGCTCCCCGGGGCTGAGCGCCCTTGCCTGCACTGCCCCTCCCAATGCCCTGCAGTCCTGTCCCTGCAGTTCCAGTGCATTTATCTCCCTTGGATGCGTGCTGTCCTCATCAATTTCAACGGCCCCCAATGACGGCCAGCTGCGTGGAGACCATGCATTACGTGGAGATGCTTTGGCGTCAGTGAAGGGAGAAAAATTTGTCACCGACTCCTGTGTTTGCCTGACAATAACAGAACCCAATATTTCATAAAAATTAAGTGCCCGGAGCATGCCTGATGGCTTACAGGTTTGATAAAGGATGGTCCGGCAGATGTAGGGGAGATGGGGACCAGAGGCCCCCAGGACGCTCAGTGTCAAAGCTGCTGATTCTGCAGTAATGGGTGGGAGGCGGCCCTGGAGCTCAGTATGCACACTGACCCTTCTAGGAGCTGGGGCTGCATGCCTGCCAGCCTGATGCTGGAACAAGTGGCAGGATCTTCAGGAACCTCAGAGGCCCATTATGGGCCTCAGGTGGCTCTGTTCCTCTCCTTCCCACCAGAACCAGTCCCCTCTCCCCTCTTGCACAATGGAACACTCACTCCCTCAACTCAGCACTGAGTCCTTAGAAAACCTTATCTCCCAGCTACTGCACACCAGGCCCTGTGCAAACCCAGTGGCGCAGAGCCAAACCAGGCACTGTTTCTAAAGCGCCACCTTTCTAAAGCTGACCATGCAGCGCAGGAGACAAAGTGACCCAGAAGCTGGCGGGGTGGGGGTGGGGGAGCCTCTGGGAGGATGTGACTCCTACTGTCCAGGGGATAAGGTGGGGGACAGATTTCCAGGGAGAGGGAGGGAGGACAGGCCTGAGCCGTTCAGGGGCTGTAAGCGACTCAGTTTACCTGGGGCTTGTGCTGCAGACCCAGCATCCTTGCCTCCCTTCCTTCTTTTGTTCAGTGGGTGCTTGATGAGCACATGGGGTGCAGGGAGCAGGGACACAGCTCGAGCCCTCCTTGAACTCACAATGTGCCCTCTCTGGGTCATTCATTCATTCATGCAAGCTGTCCATCACCCATTCCCAACAGTGAGTCATGGCCCCTAGGGGACAAGGCCAGGCCCTGGCCCAAGGACAGCTGGCAGGTTACCTGTGTTAGGGTCAGTGGGGAGGCTGGCCGCAGGCCGTCGGCCTCAGTTTTGACCTTGCTGCGCTTGTGAATGATGATGGGGTTGACGGTGCTGCTCACAGCCGATTCGCTGCTCTGCTTGTTCTGAAAGAAGGGAGCATAGAGGGACCCATCACATGCAGGCAGGACCTCCCAAGTTTTCCTGAGGCTTTGCCTCTGGGACTTTCTGCACATAGACCATCTATGTCAACACTTGTGACTGCAGTTTCAGAAACATTCCCACCCCCACCCCAGCTCAGTCCTCAGGCCCAGGCATGGCCAGGAGAGCCCAGAGCTTGGCCCATCAGCACCCTCCTCCCCATTATGTAGCCCCCACCCCACACAGATAGAGCAGGAGACCCTCTCTTTGCAAAATGCTGGGGACTCCCACCCGACTCAGTGGCCTCAACTTCTCAGCCGTCCGAGTGAGGGGCAACTCTGGGTTTGAGAACGATAGGGCCTGGCCACTCAGGGAATAGGATAGAAGAGCGTGGTTCCTTGGGACAAGCAGGTTAGAGCTACAGTATCAGTTGTTCAATTGCTCAGTTGTGTCTGACTCTTTGTGACCCCATGGACTGCAGCACGCCAGGCCACCCTGTCTTATACCATCTCCTGGAGTTTGCTCAAACTCATGTCCATTGAGTCGGTGATGCCATCCAGTTCTCTCATCCTCTGTCGTTCCCTTATCCTCCTGCCTTCAATCTTTCCCGCCATTAGGGTCTTCCAGTGAGTCAGCTCTTTGCATCAGGTGGCCAAAGTATTGGAGCTTCAGCTTCAGCATCAGTCCTTCCAATAAATATTCAGGGTTGATTTCCTTTAGGATTTACTGGTTTGATCTCCTGGCTCCCCAAGGGACTTTCAAGAGTCTTCTCCAGCACCACAGTTCAAGTGTCAGGGGATGTGAAAAAGCTGACAGCCACCATCTGGGGGAGGTGCTGGGTGGCTGGCTGGAGCCCTGGGGAGAACTTTCTTGAAAAGAGCTGCTCCTAAACTGAGTGGCCTGTGCTTCACCTCAAGAACTGTCATCATGGGTGCTAACCAGGATCCAGGTGGACCCAGGTACAGTGACTTAATATAGATGGCAGGCCCTATTCTGCAGGGGTGTCAGCTCAGGCTGAAAGAGCTTTCGGGCAAATCAGGGTTCAAAACACTGTCTGATTCCGAGGCCTGTGCCCTCCTCACTGTCTCATACTGTCTCAGTGACTCTAGTTACATTTCCTCATCTGCAAAAAAGGACCTCATTCATTCATCAAATGCTCATGGCACCAAGTGTGTGCCAGGTACTGTGTGAGTGGGCCCAGGCCTGTCCAAGGACCATTGGGAAAGTCAAATAAGATGGCTGTCATGCTCTAAAACTAAGCTACATGGTATTAGCCATGCCTCCATCTGTTTCATCCATGTTACGTTCTATGTATAAAGTCCCTGTATGATGCCTGACTCTGAATCCTAGAGTTTCTCCAGGCTCATTAATTTTATTAGACAGGTGGCCAAAAAACGGAGGCTGGGCACTTGCCCACAGGGAATGAGGGCAGTGTGAAGCCCCAGAGCAGTGTGAAGTCAAGTGGATGCCCTCCTGACTGGACATCCAGCCCAAGGCCGATTTGATCACGTGGTCTCTGCCCAGAGGTATCCTGCCAGCCAGACCTATGACCAGAGTCCTTCCACAAGTTCTTGGCATGAGATGGCCATGATCAGCCTTCTCTGGGTTCATAGCAGTAGCTGGTGGGTCCCCTGCTCCCTGCACCCACCTACCTGATTGGCGTCACTCAGACAGTTGCTGCTGCTACTGAGCTGGGTGGGTGTGGCATTGATGGAGGTGAAGGCCACTGGCTGCTGGGCCAGGAAGGTGGGCGAGGGCTGGATCAGGGGTGGCGTGTGTCCGAAGGCTGAGCCCAGGCCCCTCTGCTGGCTCAGAATCTGCTGGTAGGCCACGGGGTTGATGGGGTGGGGGAAGGTGAAGGCTGGGCTGCAGAGAAGGGCAGACAAGGTGAAGGAGTGGGGTTGGGCTGGGGTGGGGGGCATAGTTCTGTGAGGCTCACACGTCCTGGGCAGACAGGACCCTGCCCAGAGATCAGGATGGTCACGTTGTTGACCTTTCCCCATCACTGTGACTTTACCTCACTCAAGCACCAGCTGTAGCTCCCCACTGCCTGCTGTCTCAGTCATCCTCTTCAGTGCTAGACACTAGGCCCTACCCCAGGATGCAGCCTTCTGCCCTGGCAAATCACTCCCCACATCCTGGCCCTTCGCTGCTCTGATGCCTGAGATGCATCCCTGCGATGCATCCCTGCATCACTGATGCTCCTGGACTATTTGAACCCGTTTTGACCTCTGAAGTGTGTTCTAATGCCCCCTCGTCCAGGAGGTGTACCCTGAGCCCTCTGTTCACATTCTCTTCTTTTCTTGAACTCCTACTGCACTTCTGAGCTCTACCAGGCCACCTGCCTATGAACCCACCACTCTTTACAGAACAAGATCTATCAAGGGAGAAATGGTACCCTCTGAGGCTAAGTCATAGAAGATGCTGTGGCTTCCTCCTTGCTCTCTGTGGGATCACTTCCCCCGGGGACTGGAGGAAGGGGAGCTGGCTGCCATGCTGTGAGTATGCTCAAGCAGCATGGGTGGGGGGGGAGGGCTCCTGTGAAGAGGAACTGAAGCTTGAGCAAACAGCCCCGAGGGTGAGCCATCCTGGAAACAGATGCCCAGATGCAGGTGAGTCTCACTGGCCGACAACTTGACTGCAACCTCCTGAGACCTGAGGCTAAGCCAGTCTCATACTCCTAACCTTTAGAAACGGTGCAAGATGGTAAATGCCTACTGTTGTTTGAAGCCACTACCACACTGTTTTTTGGTTTCTGTTTGCTCTGCCATGCACCAAAAGATAACAGATGCAATCATTATCCTTCCTCGTCCTGGTCCTTGGGCTGAGCTCTCCTGACATTCCTATCTGCACCCCTTGCCCTCTTTCTGGAGGGCCATGGGAAGGACGTGGGTTTCAGTCAGGTTGGCTGGAGTCTGAGTTCTCTCAACAGCCAAGGGCTGCACAGAGGGAACAGGGTAGGCACTGTTGAGGAGGTTTGGGTGTGCCATGCTGTGACCCAGGAGGGAGGCCTCTGCCAGCCCAGACATGTGAAGGCCAAGTCAGTATCGTACTTCCAGTAGCCCCAGTGCTGGTCAGGGATACCCACTGAAATATTAGGAAAGTCAGCCTTTGACTTTATGGTGGAATCTTTCATAACAGGCTCGGTAAGGGTAACTAATCACATCAGAAATTGTTTGGTGGGTGAAAAACAGGCTCACGAAGATGTACCCAAATGTTGGCACATTTCAACATCATCCCTGCTGGTTTTGAATTCATGGAATAGTAGCCAAGTCGGCTGACTTACAAATACAGCAAGTCCTATAAATAATAAGGTGCTACTGGATAGCACAGGGAACTATATTCAATATCTGGAATAAAACATCATGGAAAAGAATATGAAAAAGAATATCTGTTTAACTGAGTCATTTTGCTGTACAGCAGAAACTAACACAACATTGCAAATCAACTATACTTTAACAAATTAAAAAATAATACAAGTCTTGTCTTTCTCCTGGAATGGCCTGTGCAGACCCTCCCCTCTGGGCCCCCGCCAGGCTTCCATTCCTGCCCCAGCTCTTGGCCCGGCTCACCTGAGGGCACCGGCCGACAGGTGTCCATAGGAGCCGCTGGCGGCCGAGCTGCTGCGGGAGTTGTTGATGTAGGCCACCAGCGAGTTGGGCGAGGTCCGGATCATGCGCTGGAGGTCGAGGCTGGCGTCTGAGAGCGGGGAGATGGACAGCGCTCGCTTGCGGCTCAGGCGGGGTGTCACCCGGGGGCTGGAGAAACGCGACACTGTGGAACATCCAAGCCAAGCCACATCAGCATGATGGCGCTCGCAGAGGGGATGGGACGGGGGATGGGACTCGGGGGAAGGGGACCGGTCTGACAGGACTGCAGCTCTGCCCCTGTCCAGCTGGGAGCTCTGGGGCATGGGCCTCTCTCAGTCTCAGTTTGCCCTTCAGCAGGATGGATCTGTCCACACCTGGTATGCCGAGGAGCTGTGTTCGTGCCTCTCCTGTTAGACACACAGAGGCCGGGACTGCATGCAGCAATGCTTAAAGGCACGACAGCCAAGGTACAAACCGTAGGTGAGCTGCCTGGTGGCCTCTCATAAAGGGAACCCACCTAAGAAGCCAGCATCAGGCCAAGAAGCAGGGCCCAGCAGCCACTCTGCCCCTTCCCGACCCTCCCCAGGGGCAGCCCACCTCCCTGGCTTCTCACAGACGGCTTAGAGTTGCCTGTTTTGCGTATTTGTCTATTACATAAATAGAATTATCTTTCTCCTCCAGCTTCCTTCATCCAGCATGATCAGCTGTATGATACGCAGGCACACACACACTTACACGCTAACTGACTGCCCATGAGTACTCTCTCCCCTCCCCGGTACATACACACACAACTGTGGGGAGGGAGAAGACCTGCCCCCAGCAGGGCTCCCTGTTCCCACAGGCTCCTGCTTACAGCCTCTCCTCTGCCGTTCAGGGTCCTGTTCTCCACTCTGGACACACAGAGGCCTCGAAATGTTTTGACACCATCTCTGGACAACGACCCACCCGCCAAGGTTTCCAACTTCTCCAGGCCCTCCCTGGGCCCATTCCCTCACTGTAAAGGGCAGACTCCATGGCTGTGCTGTAGCGTGAATCAGGTGATGTGTGAGTCATGCCTGGCACAGGGGCATGCTGTACCCCTGCCTACCCTCTTCCCTCCTGTGGGATTCAGGCTCATTTGGGCTGCAGGGGTTGCCTGTGAACAAGAGCAGAGGCTACTGTAACCCAGCCTCTGACGCACGTGGCCTGGCCCAACCCACTCCCATGCCTGGGCTCGCGATGCCTTCCTCCCTTCTGCCTGCTCAGACCCTGTAGGTCCCTGCTCCAGGAAGACGTAGGCTGTCCTGGCTGCAGGGTCAGCGTATCAGGGTGCCACACCACCAGCACTGTAGGAGCGCTGGGGGCAGGAGTGAACCCTGTGACCCTCTGAACTCCCACCCCCAGGACCAGGTGGCCCCCTAGAAAGCCCACAGCCACCAAGTGAAGAAGCCTCAGCTGAGCTGCTGCTCCACTGTCTTCTGCCCTGGGGCGTGACCATGCCTGGCTCTCCCCCAACCCTTATCCTTGGCTGGCAAATCTGGGAAATCCCTTTACTGCTGGGCCTGAGGAGAAACACCTCTCTGAGGCTGTGGAGAGGATAGAGGAGGCCCTGGAATCCTCCGGCTGCAAGGGGATTCTGGTATTTTCTCTCCTAACTGTCTCCCTTATGGATGAGGATGCTGGGTCCAAGACCAATGGCCTGGGGTGGGGTGAGGGCTGGTACCCTGTATGTATGTCTGTACAAGTCAGCTGCATGGCCTGGGGCAAACTGTTAAGCTGTACAAGACTGGAATGTTCCTCCATGTCCTTAGTATAAAATGGGAACCCTTTCAACACTGGGGTCACCAGGCTGCAATGGGATGACAGATGCTGAGATGGCCTGGGTACTCAAAAATACTCCACAGTTGCAGCATGCATGTAATTGTAGACTTTGTTTTCAACCAGAAGAATGAAGCACTTGTAGCACATCTTTGTTTTTGTCTGTGTATTCTGTTGGGTTCTGAGAACTGGGGCCTGTATATCTTTTAGGAAGCAGGGCTATGGTGGGTACATAGAAGGTGCTCCACAGATGCTGTGGGGGACACTGCCTCACAGAGGGGCCCCGGAGCATGGCTGGCACCCAGGCCAGCAGGTGACACACTCAGACCATGTCACCACCTTTCTCTTGTGGTGGGAAGGATCCGAGGAACAGAAGGTCAGCCTGATGGAGGCTGTGCTGTGCTGCACCCACCCATCTGAACAATCATTCTGGACCAAGAACAGACACATCCTGGCCCGTCAGCAACTAGAGATGGTGTGTATCCCTTTGGTGTGGTGTTTGGATAAATGCCTGCTTCTGGATTTTGATGTGATGTATAACCCAGCGACGGCCACCAATTAGGACACTCAGACCCACTGTTGCAATTAACAGCCACCACTGTCCCCCAAGAGTGTTCCCCGGAAGTTGGTAATGGACAGGGAAGCCTGGCATGCTGCAGTCCATGGGGCCGCAAAGAGTCAGACATGAACTGAACGGTCCCCCGAGACGCAAACCCAGCTGTGCAAATAAGAAACTGAGGTTTGGGGAGGTTAGAGACTTGCTCAAGGGCAGGATTTGGACCCAGGTCCAGAGGAGCCCTGATGCGTGGCTTTTCTGGGTCTTCAGTGTCCACCTTCAGAGAGGTGGGGAGGGGCGGGGCCAGCAAGATCTCACCACAAACTGCTTTCCATTCCCCACTTGAAGCAGCTCTGACAGTGAACTTTTTGACAGCAGTTGCCCACCTGGCCTCCCGCATCTGCAGGGCAGTAGCCCTAGTTCAGCCCACATAGCTCCACTCCTGCAGAGTTGGGCCTTGTGGGCATCCACCACCCATACAGCAGTAGAGCTGGGGAGTGGGAGTCGGCCTGACCCTTCCTCATCTCCCTCACAGCTGAGTCTCCGCTGAAACCCTCCACATGCCCCCTTTCTCTCGACTTCCACCAGTCCAGCCCACCAATTGCCTAGGGCATCCCGGGGCCCTTATCTAACTGCCATCCAATCCACATTCCTCACTACGGCCAAACCAGATCACATCTTTGTATCTGCCCACCCCAAACCTTTCCAGAGCTCCCACTGCTGTTATGAAAAAGGCACAAGTCCTCAGTGTGGCTTACACAATGGCCCTGTGGTGCCCCCGCCTGCCTCCCTCGCCAGCCTCCTCCTGTCCCTGGCACAGGCCTTTGCATGTACTATTTCCTCTGTCTGCAGTACTCTGTCCTCAGCTGGGTCATCACTTTCCCCAGGAAAATGTCGCTGACCTCCTGGAGTTGGGCTGCCCTCCCCCCTGCCCCGGATGATCTCAGGGCACCCCAGTCCCTTCTGAGGGAGTTTGAACCCTCTTGTGTATGTCTGGTTGCTCCTGTTCCTCCTGCCTCCATAAATCAGGGACAAGGGCTCCCTGCTCACCACTGAATCCCAACACTGGGATCAGCTGGCTCTGTGGTTAGCTCAGTGGAGATGCTAAACACTGGGCGTGGGACAGAGGCCTGGTGTGTCAAGGGAGAATGGTTCAAAGTCAGTATTTACTGAGTGCCCAAGGGTGTCTGTGACTTCTAAGCATTTTAAAGTATAAAGCAGTTTAATCTTCACAACTGTCCCATAGGAAAGGGACTATTATGAGCCACATTTTACAAAGGGTAAGACAATAAGTCTGCCCAAGGTCTCACAACCAGGGGAAGTAGAGAATGATTGAAAAGCAGGACACCAGAACCATCACCGCACTGCTTCTGCCCAGGTGGTGAGGACAGATAACCAGGGACAGCTTTCATGGGCTTGGGGGCCCTAGGTGGAGACACACACACCCACAGCAATGGGTGCACACAGACAGACTGACGTGTAGTGGCTGTCCTGGGTGTGTGACTTAGCCTCTCGAGCCTCCCTATGCTCATCTGTACAATGGGTGCAGTGCAGCAGTTTTGCCCTGACAACTCAGGGACAGCACCATGGACAGTGCCTCAAACCCAGTAGAGCTTCCAAAATAAAGCTGAATTAATATGGCTTCTTTTGGAGACAGCAATGGCACGCCATTCCAGTACTCTTGCCTGGAAAATCCCATGGATGGAGGAGCCTAGTGGGCTGCCATCTATGGGGTCGCACAGAGTTGGACATGACTGAAATGACTTAGCAGCAGCAGCAGCAATATGGCTTCTTTAGGGGCAAGGAGGACTCTTTTGGTGAGCAAGGTGAGCTTAGAGCTAATAATGGAATAAAGTACAGCAAATCTAGGGAATTCCCTGTTGGGCCAGTGGTTAGGACTCCGTGCTTCCCCTGCACGGGTTTGATCTCTGGCTGGGGAACTAAGATCCTGCATCCCTGGGCAGCCTTAAAATAATAATAATAAAAAAAAAAGACAGCAGATCTAGAGAGAAATGACTGGGCCACACAGGAGGACATCTGTCCCTAAACACTCATCCATCCATCTGGGCATCCTCTAAGCTTCTTAATTCTTATTTACTGGGTTCATTCCTTGTTCATGATCACTTTAAAGGCAACTCTAAGCACGATGTAAAAGTGAATCTTTCAAAAGACTTCTATTATGAACTGAGTGGCAAATGGGAAAATACTTGGGCGGGATGAGATGTAATATCATACAAATTAAGAAATACACACATCTTTGTAATATGTTAAAAAAAGATTTTGCTACTAATATTTGGATTCCCACCCTCATGAGCGCCCCTAACAAGAGGAAACAGGCCAAATCTGACAGTGATATTCATCTCTGTTATTCCCACCCCTCAAGGGAAATATGTTTATTAATGTGCCTCTTCCCTTGATAAATTACTAAATAGAAAGAAAAGCCTGGCACTCATTTCCCGTGGCTTCTCCTGTGATTTATGACTGGGATTGGTGGAGTCGTCACATCCATTCATCTGTGGATGCCCCTGTTCTGATAGCCAACAGCCACTGCGTGACCAGCCACCTGCCTGCTCTCACCTGGGCGCACGCCAGATGCCACCTAGTCCTGCCATCACCTGCATCTGGACCACGTTTAATCCATTAGTCCTTCCTTTTGTTCATCTGCATGTTAGTTCAAGCACCCATTAGACCCTTGCACAGCAGCTTGCCCAGCACAGGCCTGGACACTGTGGGGGCTGCAAGCAAGGATGCTTGGCCTCGTCTCCTGGATCTCAGAATCCCAGTGAGAGGACAGTGGTGCCTGCAGCGCCAGGCAGGATTTGACAGATACCACCTAAGCAGGGTGAGCCCAGGCAACCCTAGAGTGCTTACAGGGATGGGAGGGGGAGTGTGGCTTTTCCTGGGGCAGCTGGGATCAGCAGGAGATGTAAAATCAGACCCTGGACCTAGGAAGACCCAGTTTCTGTCCCTGTCTACAGGCTCTGAGCTGGGTGTCAGAAATGGGAAATCCCATGGACAGAGGGGCCTGGCGGGCTACAGTCCATGGGGTTGCAAAGACAGCTGGACAGGACTGAGCGATTGAGCTCACACATGCAGCCTCGTGTCAGGGCTCCTGAACTCTCACCCCTGCTCAGGGAGCATTCCTGCACAGCCCAGCCCCTCGCTCAGATCACTTCTGGATTCACTGAGGAGATGCTCTAAGGAAATCTAGCTTGAGGACCTTAACTTGCCCCACACTTAGCTGTCCACAAACCCTCTTGTGGGGGAGTAAAAAGCACCAAGGTTTTGGAGCCCAGAGGTGTGAGATTGAGGGTATTTCCTGGATCTGTGATAGAGATAAAAGAAATGTAGGGCTCTGGGCCTGAGGCTCCTCACCTGGACAGGGACTTCCTAACACTTGTGCCATGAGACTGTTTCTGCAGCTCTACCAGATGACACACCATCCAGCCTGAGCCTGCACTCAGCACCCTGCCCCTGGTCTCCCTCCTGTTGGCGGGCTGGGCGCAGACTCCCCACCCAAACGAGGTCTCTATCAGTCCCTGCGTCACCTCCTCTGCCTCTCTGTGGTGTGATCAATGTAATTGGTTTCTGAAACCTCCCTGGACCTGCAGGCAGCATAAAGAACGGGCGTCAGAACGGAGGTGACATCCGATTCAAATTAGTGTCAATATGACGATAAAATATACAGCTCCGAGGAAATATGGTCTGTAAACAGACAACATTTCAATCGGAAACATTTCAATCTTCTCAATGTGGTGAGGGTGGGAGGGGCTGGGATTGCGGCTGCTGCCAGTCTGCCGTTAAATCACCGATACTCAACAGCATCACATGAGAAAATTCCATCTGAAGGCCCTGGTGACAACCAGTGACTTCCCCGCTCTCTAGAGAACCACTAGGCAGAATGATAACCTTGGATTCCCTGACTGGTTATCTGTTACCTTCCAAAGGCACATCATTCCACAGCTTCCGGCTATAAATCAGCCTCCTTAAAGAATGGGGCAACGGTCCTTCATCGAGCACCTGGAGGCTCCAGCAGAGGCGGGGGGCTTCCTCAGGCAAGGCCCGTTGCCCTGCTCACAGCCTGGCCCCGTGCTCTGGAGGGCAGAGAGAGGGCTTGGCTTTTCCATTTAATAAGTACCCACCACCTCCAGCCTCACTGCTAAGACTGTGGCATCTCCCCTAGCCTAGGAGACCACTTTAGGCTTGACAGATACACAGATGGGGACCTCTTCCATAGATATCAATGGGTTTCTCATTTCATAAAAAAATAAACATCTATGTTAAGGTAAGTCTGTTAAAAATATAATATTAAATAAATAACTGTGCAAATGGTACTTGGCTAAAGTAAGATTGTGGTTGGTTTGCCACTGGGTGGACTGGGGACACTCTCTGCTGATGTGGCCCTGGGTGGCCTTCCTGACACCCTCTCCGCAGGCCTCCTCACAGTCAGGTGGGTGGACCAGATCTCCACGCCTTAGCTTGACACTTGATGCCTCTGGAAATTCTCTCCTCCATAGTTTTGCCTCCTCTGGGAACATGAAGGGAAGGAGCTGAGGAAGGAGATTGGGGAAGTGGGGCGGCCTGGGGACAGGAATTCTTTGTCCCGACAAGGACCTTCCTCAGAACAGCCCCACTGGACGGTAAGTACCACAAGTGCAGGGCTTGGCATACTGCATCCCCAGCACCTAGCACCATGCCTGGCATACAGTAGGTGCTCAGTAAGTATCCTCAGAATGAATGAGGAGAGTGAGTGAGTGTGTGTGTGGTGGGGGTATGGCATGTATATGTGGTGTATGTGTGTGTGTGTGTGTGTGTGTGTATAGTGGGGATGTAGCATGTGTGGGTGCAGGGTGTGTGTATGGAGGGGTATGGTGTGTGTGTATGGAGGGGTATGGTGTGTGCTTACATGTGTGTTTGTGGTATGTGTGTGTGTGGTGGGGGTATGGTGTGTGTAGTGGCAGATAGGCATGAGTGCGATATGAGTGTGGGTGTGTGAAAGAGAGAGAAAAACACACATACACACAGTCTCCCCGACTCCCCACAAGCTCTCAGGGGCCCCCGCACCCACAGGGAGCTCACATGTCACTGTCCTGTGTATGGGCAGCTTCCTCATGTGAACAAAGGCCCTCAGAGCCCCAGGGGCCCTTCACAGGTGGTCCCCTGAGCCCCACTGCCCTGGCCCCCGGCCGGCACACCTTCCTCTGTGAGAGTCTGAGCACAAAGAAACTTGATTGGAAGAACCACACACCTCCACTGGGTGGACAGAGCGTCCTGGGAGCATCTCTCCCCAGATCTGTGCAGCTGGGACCAGCCAGAAACACTGGAGCTGATGGGCTTTCCTGGCTCCCACGGTTAACAGGAGTGGGGGCCAGGGACTCCCGAGACAGGTCTGGGCTCCACCAGGCACAGGCCTGGACCGTGACCACCTGAATCTCTCGGGCCACGTGAGCAACACATCCTCGTACACATGGGAGCTGCACAGAAACGCCTAGAACTTGGAAAAGCGGAAGCAAAGTTCTGGTTGAAACTGGTTTGAAAAAAACGATGTAGGTAACAACAAATACAGGAAATCATGGTACACTTCACGCTGATTTCCTTGGATCCTAACTGATGGGAAACAGGGCAAAGAAACAGTCTGTTGCTGAAATCTATCAGGACTCAGGAAAATCACCTGCCATGAGTCAGTGTCTGTTCAGGCCGAGGCTGGAGGTGGTGATGCACTTCTCTGCGCCCTGAAGCCCATCACACCCTTAAGACAGAGGCAGAGGCAGGACAGCAGTGGGTGTGCCGAGTTCTTTGGGGCAGCTCCCACACCCACCGCTGAGCTCACCTGACCCCTTGCCTCAGATGCTCAGCCCCACTCGCTGTCAAACACTGAGCACATCAGAACAAAGTGGCTGTGTTCCTGTCCAGGCTCCTGCAGGCTGACAGCTGCTGGTCTCAGCACGGCTTCTTCCCGACTAAGTGGCATCTTTCTACCCCAGGTTCTTTTGTGGCTGATACTCCCTCCCTCCCTCATCCCACAAACACAAGATCCCTGTTCCTTGGCAGCCATGCTCCGGACCTGCAGGGTGTGTAAAGACAGAAGTACCAGCCAGGTACAGCTGGTGCACCTGGGTTGGGGGTGGTGGTCCTGCAGGTGGGCAGAGGGAGGTGCAGAACCCAAGGGGAGATGGTGTGGGTGGTGTCTCAGGAGAAGTGCCAGCTGGCCTGAGCCCTGGGACCCCTGCAGGATGGAGCCAGGCCAGCCTGCGGGGGCAGGCACAAAGGCACAAGAGCATGGGGAGTGCAGCGAAGTGTGTAGGTGGGAGCAGAGAGGCTGGAGGGAAGGCTGCTCAGGTCACATTGTAAAGTCTGGGCTTGACCCTGAGGGTGATGGGAGTAGGGAGGGGATACATGATCCAGAGAGGTGGGGATCAGGTGGAGGGAGCCTGAGTTGAGAGGCTGTGCTGGGAGCTGGTACAGGACCGGGTGGCTGGGGAGCTGACACAACAGACTTGGCAAGTCTAGGGTGGGCTGCATGGGGTGGTCTGGTGGATTGACAAGTGGAGGGGGGCCTGGATCCCCAGTGTGCAGCCTGGGCCAGTGAGCTCTTCTTACAGCAGGGATGGGAATTCCAGCCCCTTCACACAGGGAGTGTGTGTGAAGTCATGGAACACAGGCAGACCTCACTTAGATGCTTGCACGCGTGCATGCAGCACACACTCACATATGCTGACTCGGCCTCTCCTGCCCTCTGGGGACACCTGCCTGACCACACCCCTTGGCCATGGCTTCTCCAAGTCTGTGCATCACCTACCCTGAGCCCTTGGAAGGCAGACATCGCTTGGGGAACCTTATGTTTGGACAACAGCAGCAACATTTATGCCCTGTATTGTTGCTGTCATCTGGGGTCTAATTGTGATGAGTAACAAGTACCCAGGAGCCGGCCCGCTCCCTGTAGAGACACCTGTAGGGCTGTTAAGGGGAGGAGAGAGAAAATCACAGAGGAACGTGTGCTCAGGGGGCTGACAGGTGTCACTTCACCTGTTGTTTCATCCAGGACAAGCTCACATCCTGGACGAAACACCATCCTGGGGAAGGCACAGGATCAGGTGCTGGTTGCGTTGCTCGGTCGTGCTGTGAGTTCCCTTCAGGGCAGGCCGAGGGTGACATGGAACAATGCCCACAGAGCTGGCGTTGGGAGGACTGCCATGCTCCTCCCTGGCAGCACTCCTGTTGGGGGAGTGGCAGGGAACTGGGGGCTCAGGGACCACACGAGGTGGCTCCCGTAAGTGTGAGATGTCATAGAGAGGACGAGACAGGCTGGGACCTAGGACCCTTTGCTGCAGTTCTTGCACCTGGACAAATGTCTCCTTGAGCAACAAAATACAAAGACACTATAAGGGATTAAAACAAAACAAAACAAAACTGCACACACGTGTAGTAGGAGTGAATTGTGGACAACAAGATACAAAAACAGCAAACACCCAATTGCCATTTCTTAAGGGTCAGGAGCAAAAACCAGGTGTTAGGAGCAAAAGCAAGGTACTGTACATGCCCCCTGCACACTGCAACACTTAAAGGGTGGGCAAACCACCTAAGCCACCCCTCCAGACTGACCCCTGGGCCCACCTTTACCCTCACCCCTACATGAGGAACTCCCTTGGGGAGTAGGTGAGCAAAGGAAACTGTTACTTGTTCTCGCTACTCCCTACTGCAGCAGGGGTCCCAGTAAAGCTTTGTTTGAATTTCTTGTCTGGCCTCTGATCAATTTCTATTGACTAAAGAGACCAGGAACCCTGGTCAGTAACAAGAAAGGGAGGGGAGGGAAGGGACATCAAGAAGGACTTCCTGGAGGAGATGAGATCTCATCCAAGCCTTAGGAAGTAAGAGGCTTGGTTTTGCTCCAGCCAATAAGGTGGAGTTGCATTGGCCAGGGGTGGACAGGAAGCCCAGGGCAGAGGACTAGAGGATGGGGTGGGGGGCTGAGGAATGCAGAGCACCCTCTGAGCCCTGTCTGGTCCTATGGGGCTGCCTGCAACCCAGCAGGTCTTCCTGCAGGCCTGTCTGCTCCCTGAAATCAGGAAGTGAAGAAAGGCTTGAGGAGGACAAATCTGCAGGAGCCTTGCTGTGGTTTCCAGCCCCACTGCCTGGCCTGTATCCCTGGGTGTCTCTGGGGGAAGCTCCAAGACCAGCAGGTGGAGCAGCGCTGGCTGGGGAGGGGGTGAGATGTCCTTAGCGTTCTACCCCTCCTCCACCCTCTCCCACACAGGGGGCTCCATTTGACCCCAGGGGCTCAAGGTCGGGGTGCAGGTGCCCCTGGGAAAACAGCTGTGAGAGTGCAGAGGGTAGGAGGGAGTCTTAGCATCTAAGGAGGACCAACCCACTTCATTTTCCCAGGTCACCCAATCTGTCCACACAAACGTGTCTGTGGCCTCCTGGCTCAGTCACTGACCACTCTATCCTCCAACTGCTCAGGCTGGAGACCTTGATGTTCTCAACACCTTTCTTCCTCCCTTACTCTGCATCCCATCCAGGAACAAATCTTGTGGTTCTTCCTTCAAAATCTACCTGAAACGACCACTTCTCCCAATATCTGCCAGCTGGAACCTCTGCTTCCACCTTGCCCCTAAATCTGTTCTTGACCAGCAGCCAGAATGGGATTCCTTTTAAGAATAAGTCAGGTCTCATTACTCTTCTGTGCAACTTTCTCCACGGGCCCCATATCACTCTGCTGTGAAAGCCGTGAGCGGCCAGCACAGCCAGCCCCAGAACTCTGGCCATACCCTACGGGCCCTGCACTCACAGGGTAACAGGTCCACTGGCCTCCTGGGCTTTTCTTGATCCCAGCAGGCACAATGCTGCTTCAGGCCCTTTGCATGTGCTGTCTCTCCTGTCTGTATCACTCTTCGGCTTATTTCTGCACAGCTCACCTCTTTCAATTCTTTGCTCCAATATCTTCTCAGTGAGGATTTCCTCATTCAAGATGGCACCCCCATCCACTCGAAGCTCCTTACCCAACTTCCTTTTTCCTTTTCTTTAGCCACACAGCATGTCAGACTCTTTGCCACACTCTTTGCAGAGTCCCATAAGACTGCTAAGGAATTCCCCTTCCCCCATTTCTGAGCTATCTGTCTCTCCCCACTATGCTATAAGTTCCATGAAGGCAGACATGAGTCCTTTTTGTTCTTTGGACTGTCTGCAATTCCTACAACACTTCTTGGCCCTTGATGACCCACTATGTATTTCTGCATGGTGTTTACACTTGGTCCCCCATGGAAAACAATCATGGCAGGGCTTGGGGTAAACCCCGGACCCTTCCATCTGGCTCCTCCAGGAAAAAGGAGCCACCAGCACCCGCCTCATCCCCAGAGGGAACCGTCAGCCTTGCCCTGCTTCCCACCCCAACCCCAGCCTAGCACTCACCATCCACTGGATTGAGGTAGTCATGGAGATGGGGTGCACTGGCCGCACCCCCCGTCTGCATCAGCAAGTCCCCATACGGTGCGGGGTGGCCCGCCATGAGAGTCATCTGGTGGTAATAGTCTGAGGCGTTGGTGCCTGCAGCGGGAAGGCCAAAGAGCCCCCGCTCCTTAAGGTGCTCGTGAGCCACTGCGGGTGGGAGGGAGAGAAAGTGTTAGAATCTGGCCAAAAAGAAGAGGAACACACACCTGGCCCGAGGAGGCCCCTTAGTGCCCTCTAGCCATCCTCCACCCCCAAGGGTCCTGGGTCCCCCTACTCCGCTGTCCCAGGTCAGCCCTGAGCAGACGGCTGGGTGGGGCTGGCTGGGGTGGGACGGTTTCTGCTGATGGGGCTACAGCTTCCAGCCTCACATTCCTCTTTCCTCAAAGCCATAAACAACTGCTTCCTCCTCCCAGTCCAGGCCCCACAGAAGCCCCAAGCTTCAGGCTGACAGGGTCCGTGACCCACCAGAGTTTCCAAAGGAGAAAGACGATGCAATGGGAAGTGCTGGGGTGGCCAGACAGCTGGGCGCCAGGCCACACTCACCTTAACACTCAAGGCGGGACTGTGGGTGAGTGCTTGCCCAGCCTGGCCAGATAAAGCTCCCCCGGCCTGTCCCGCAGCTGTAGAACCAGGGTGGACTGTCCGCCTTCAACCCTGCACTCAGCTCTGCCTGAGGCTTAGGAAGGAGGTGGGAGGATGAACTTCAGCATATCCTGAAGGTGCCTGGCACTTAGGGGTGTGGTGCTAATTAAAGGGAGGCTTGGAAAGCAAATTTTGGGTTGGCTGAAAAGTTCATTTGGGTTTTCCCATCAGAGGAAAATCTTAACAAATTTTTTGGCCACTCCACTATCCCAATTGGGAGTCGGCTCTTACCATGTGTGAAAAATTAAGAAGGCACCACCTCTCTGAGCTGGCTCAGTTTTCCATCTGTAAAATGGGGGCAATCATATTCACGAGTCGAATGACTAGTAAAAATGACAGCATCAGCCAATGTTGGGCTGGGCGTTCCTGGCTGGGTGTAGTCCCAGGGCTTCGGGATCGCATCCACTCTCTAGGTTCACAAGAATCACCCAGCAAGCCCCTTAGCAGCTGAAGACTCTGGCACTTTAAGAGTTAAAGATGTTGAAGCCAGAGCCCAAGTTTCTAAGAGCTGTCTTCACAGCCTCTCTGCTATTAGCTTTGGCAGATCTTAGAGGAGATGCACGTGTGCTGGGGAGAGAGAAACAGGCAGTCCACGGAAACAAGTCATCCTTCCCGCTCTTCCTCCCCTCCTTCTCCTGCTGCGTCCTCCAGGGAGAGCCCCAGCCTGCAGCCCCATGGCCTCTGCCTGCCCTGTCTGTGCCTCAAATGCCCTCCCTTCCCCCTTGCTTGTCCACCTCCTCCCTGAAGCCTTCCCTGGAATGCCCATTGTCCTCTGCAACACACATTCTGGCAGATTCGGCCTCAGACCACTGATGAAATTTCCAGCTGGCACAGCTGCTGAATGAACCTGTCAGCCTACTTCTGCTCACTGGGGAGCTTGGTCTGGGGACCAGAGAGGCCTCAGGGTCTCTGACCCACCCTCTGTAGGGGTCAGGGCCATGCTCATTAGCCACGTCTCCTTGGTACATTCTCTGCTGTCTCAAGGGTCTGGGGCTGGGCCAGGGGGGTGTGGTCGGTGCCACAAGGCTGGTATATGGAACGCAGGCATAAAACCAGGGCTCTGCCAACAGAAAGTCTGCCTCCAGGGCAGTCCTGTCTTACCACTTAGCTCTTCGTGGCCACACTGCTGTCGGCAGCCATGGGGTCCCCGACTCACAGGCTCTCCAGGAGGGCACTCTGTTCCTCGTCCCTCCTCCAGACATCCCTCTGGCCCTCTCCGACCCCGGCCTCGGGAGGACCACCCTGTGACTATGGGTGTTAGTTTCCCCGGGCTGCGGTAACAGGTTAGTTCAGGCTTGACGCTAACTGCTATGAAAACAGATTTGATTCTCTCACAGCTCTCGAGGCCGGAAGTCCCAAATCAAGGTGTCAGCACCTTGGAGGCTTTAGGGGGAAATCTGTCCCTTGCTTCTTCCAGCATCTGGAAGCTGCCAGCTTCCTTGGCTTGTGGCCACATGGCTCCATCTTTGCGTCGTCTCCCATGTCTCCCTTGTAAGGACATTTATCATTGGATTTAAGGCCCACGTGGATCATCATGACAATCTTTCTTGACTCAAAATCCCCAACCTAACCACGTCTGCAGAGGATCCTTTTCCACATGAGGCAACACACCTCCTGCCCACTGTACCACATGTAAACTTCAAGGTGGGGCAGCATTCAGAACCTGGTCTGCATGCCCAGGAGAGACGTGCAGGAGCTTGGGTCTACTTTCTGGGAGACGGCAGCCCCACATGGAGGCAGTACAACCTTTCAGGGCAGCCAGGCTTGGTCAAGGCAACTCAGAGGACCCACACAGAGTCCAGCCCTGGGTCCAATCCTAAAGGGCCATTTCCAAATGACTACATCCTGATCGTCCATCTTCAAGTCCTGTGGCTGCAGCCATTTACCTGGTCTGGTTTCTCTTTGTGACTCTGCACTTTCCTGTCTCAAATAAATTGAACAGATTTGTCATCTGACTCTGAGCTGGGCCACTCAACATCCTCTCAAGAGGGACATGAAGCCACTGGTGGTCACCGTTGCAGGCTGGAGTCCATTTGGAGGCCATGTGTTGACCCACAAGAGATGCAGACAGACCACCAGCCTGGCTCTGCCTTCCTTCTGCTCTGGGGGCCCCAAGACACCCTGATACAAGATCCACTGTGTTTAATACCAGCTTCTGCAGGCTTTGGTGTCTCACAACCAAACAATTCTCACCCAAGATAGGACCTCCATCAATAAACAGAACTTATCATTCTTACTACATCATTTTGCATGCTAAGGGTGTTTATGAATAGTTCTTCAAAATGAGTGCAAAACCCAACGCGCCCCTGGTTCTTTTGGCTCTGATCACTCATTTATCGAAAGACCTGTTGTTGAGGGGTGCCAGGGAGAAGGCCAGCCTGTTTGCCAACCCATAGGCAAGGGAGAGAAACGCACAGCAACAGAGTTAGCATCACCCCCTCTGACCCTGTACCTCAGGGCTTCCTACTCACCATCCGCAGGGCTGAGGCCCCTGGCTGCAGAGATGGCGGGATGCGTTGGGCTGCTATGCACGGCCCGCAGGTAATGGTCCATGTGGGGGCTCACGTACGGGTGGGGGGCGTTGAAGGGGGACTCCCCGGGGCCGGCGGGGTGTGGGGAAAGCCGAATCAATGAGATATCAGAGATGACAGGGCTGCCGCTCAGGGCGGGAGGCCTGCAGAGAGAAACGACAGCGTTATAAGAAAGCGTGGCCCACCCAGGAGGATGCACGGGGAACCCCGTCAAGCAGCAGAACCAAATGAGCAACCACACATTTATTTTATGCACCAACATCCCTCGGTCACCCTTCACATAGAGTCTCAACTCTCATATTAACACATGAGCCAGTCAGTGCAGGTGGAAAGCTCTTGAGGCTGGTGCGGCTGACCACCCACGCGTCTCATGTCAGTGATGAAATTCTGCATACGTGGGACTGGATCTGCTGGGCCACAAGCTCGGCAGGCCACACACCTGCGAGCTGCCACCACTGCTTCCCCACGGCCTGCACAGGGCTGGAGGCGTTAACAAGTAAGTCTCCGTTAATGGACAGATGCACGCCTCCTACCAACCGGTGTGGAAAACAGACCATGAAAATGGGCTTCCCAGGTGGCAATAGTGGTAAAGAACCAGTCTGCCAATTCAGGAGAGAGACCTGGGCTTCCCCGGTGGCTCAGTGGTAAAGAATCTGCCTGCAATGCAGGAGCCCCGGCTTTGATCCCTGGGTCGGGAAGATCCCCTGGAGGAGGGCACAGCAACCCACTCCAACATTCTTTGGGCTCCTCTCATAGCTCAGTCGGTTAAAGAATCCACCTGCAATGCAGGAGACCAGGGTTTGATCCTGGGTCAGAAAGATCCCCTAGAGAAGAAAATGGCAACACACTCCGGTATTCTTGCCTAGAGAATCCCCATGGACAGAGGAGCCTGGTGGGCTACAGTCCACGGGGTCGCAAAGCGTCAGACGCGACTGAAGCGACTTGGCATGCACACGTGCACGCGGAAGATGCAAAGGGCTTGTCTTCCTAACAGAGTTGAGAAAGAGAGGAAGCAGGAGACGCCCTGAAAGATGGAGAATTTGGGACTTCCATGGGACAATCCCTGAAGTGAAGCGCTCAGCCACAGAATCAGCTAGAAAGGAAAAGACCAGTATTCAGGAAGAGTTTTGAAAGGCTGAGCCATCATTTTGGAATAGCATTCTAGCTCTCTGTACATGAAGCTCTTTCTGACGTTCCCTGAGTCTCTCTTCTCTGACACCAACTGACAATCAGGGATGCGCCTGGCGTGGCTGTGGCCCATTTCCATGGTCAGCCTTGCAGAAGGTGCCTGCTCCACTTGACAAAAGGACAGGCCTGGCCCCCAGGGGCCTCCAGGCAGCTGTGAGCATGTTAGCTGCAGGGGTGTTCTGAGGTCATCTGCTCCAAAACTTGCTCATGTTAAAGAAAAATCAGACAGCAGGGAGGTGCTGGGAAACCACAACCAAGTCACTGGAAACCAAATTTACCAAGATTTTGTTTTTGATTTTTCAGAAAATAGGGACCTCTCTGTGACTTCACACAGTGCAAAGAACGTGTTCAGATCAATCTGGTCAGCATTGCAGGAGGTTCAGATCAATCTGCATTAGACCCTCAGCCACTCTAAAGAACAGTATGGAGGTTCCTTAAAAAAATAAAAATAAAAGTACCATATGATCCGGCAATCCCACTCCTGGGCTTGGATAAAACTCTAATTCAAAAATACGTATGCACCTCTATGTTCATACCAGAACTATTCACAATAGCCAAGACTCGGAAGTAATCTATGTCCATCAACAGATGAATGGATAAAGAATACGTGGTACATATATACAATGAAATATTATTCAGCCATAAAAAGGAATGAAGTTGTGTCACTTGCAGAGACATGAATGGACCTAGAGAGCATCATATTAAGTGAAGTAAGTCAGACAGAGAAAGATAAATATCATATGATATCACTTATATGTGGAATATAAAAAAATGATATGAACAAACTTACAAGATAGAAACAGACCTACAGAGAAAACAAACTTATGATGACCAAAGGAGAAAGGTTGGGGGGGAGGGATAAATTAGGAATTTGGGGTTAAAATATACACACAATTACATATAAAATAGGTAATCAACAAAGAACTACTGTATAGCACAGGAAACTATACTCAGTATCTTGTAATAATTTACAATGGTAAAGAATCTTATATATATATAAAACTGAGTCACTTTGCTATACACCTGAAACTAACACAACATTGTAGATGAACTACATCTCAATACAAATTTTTTTTAAAAAAAGCAGAATCTCAGCCTTCACCAGCTCAGTCACACTGTGCTCAGTAATTCAACCTCACCAAGGCTCAGTTTTCTCATCTGCAAAATAGGGTTAACAACAGTACCCATTTTATAGGGTTGCTGTTGAGGATGAAAGTCCTTCAAACAGTGCCTGAGACACAGCTATCAGTCAACAAATGAGAGCTGTTATTACAGCATCAGTACCACATTTGAGGGCAAAATCCAGACATGCCAGGGAAGCCCTCAAAACCGTTATGTCGGATGTGTGAAAAGGCACTGTGAGAACCAGTTACTTCAGAGAAGGCATGATTTGTTTGTGGCTGCAGCAGACTAGAGCTAATTACTGATTGTGTGCAACAGAGCATGAAAACTGTGCTTATGACAGAGCACACACCAGAACCCAAACAGGTGACGTCCGGATGTCTTAACATCTGCGTTACACAAACTCCCCACTCCGAGGCCACTCCACCTGCCTAGGGGTGCGCGCTCTGCTGTGTCACTTTCGAGGTTCTTCACCCACTTGGTGTGCGCTCTGCTGTGTCACTGTTGGGGTTCTTCACCCGCCTGGTGCGCGCTCTGCTGTGTCACTTTCGAGGTTTTTCACCCGCCTGGTGTGCGCTCTGCTGTGTCACTGTTGGGGTTCTTCACCCGCCTGGTGAGCGCTTTGAGTCACTGTCGAGGTTTTTCACCCACCTGGTGCCCACTCTACTGTGTCACTTTTGAGGTTCTTCACCCGCCTGGTGTGCGCTCTGCTGTGTCACTTTTGAGGTTCTGTACCCGCCTGGTGGGCGCTCTGCTGTGTCACTTTCGAGGTTCTTCACCCGCCTGGTGTGCGTACTCCGCTGTGTCACTTTTGGAGATTTTTCACCCGCCTGGTGCACGCTCTGCTGTGTCACTTTCGAGGTTGTGTACTGGCTCTTTGTGTGGCACGCGGGGTTCTCTGGTTGTAGTGTAGGGGCTCAGCTGCCCCCTGTCGTGTGGGATCTTCGTTCCCTGACCAAGGAGCGAACCCTCATCCCCCGCATTGGAAGGCAGATTCTTAACCACTGGACCAGGAGGGGAGTGCATATTTTGGAACTTTGGCAGATGTGACTTGCAAGGGACATACAGATACAATGAACCTGCCAAGCCGCCTCCTTGTTGCAGCGCTTTTGCCCACGTCAATTCTTGGCCAACCTGCACCCAATACCTTGCCAGGGCAATTTCTTCTCCTCCCTGCAGGCCCGGGTCCAAGGACCCAATCAGCAGTGCCCTCTCTGAAGCCCCTCCCCCTGGCACAAGCTCTCTGTTCCCCCCAAGGAGGCATGATTCTCCTCTTAGGTGGGCAGGTGTGCTTGCCAGGTGACCAGGCTCTATCCAGGAGCAAGGCGTGTCCCAGGCACTGCTACATCAAGTGCCTGGCAGGCAGCTGACATTCCACAGTCATTCAGCGTTATTTTCAAAGCCAGCGATGGTGACACACCTGAGCCAGGTACTGGGCTTGGCAGAGGGGAGCCTCTGCTGTCAGCCATAGCCTCCAGCCATTCTCATGCACAACCTGCCCTAAGAGCCCAGGGAGCTTCCTTGCAGCTCAAATGATAAAGAACCTGCCTGCAATGCAGGAGACCCGGGTTTGATCCCTGGCTCAGGAAGATCCTCTGGAGAAGGGAATGGCAGTCCATTCCAGCATTCTTGCCTGGAGAATCCCATGGACAGAGGAGCCTGGCAAGCTACAGTCCGTGGGGTCACAGAGTCAGACACAGCTGAGCGACTAACACTGCTAAGAGCCCAGACCACCTGTGAGGAAACTGCACTGAGTCCGGGGATCAGAGGTGGCTCTGCTCCGGCCACAGAGGCCAAGTGTCATTGCAAGAGGAGTGAGTAAGTGATGCCCCTTCAGTGAGTGAGTCCTCAGAGCTGCGGTCCTCCCCCAGACAATTCAAGGTAGGGCAGGTTCTAGGGCTGGCAGGGATGCTGGCTGGCATCGAGCTTAAGGCAGTCTGTAATTGATGAATCTGGTGGCCCTAAGTGGCCTGGTCAGGCCTCCCTGTATCAGGTCACCCTGTGCGGCGCATGGACCCCACACAAGGGGGTGATTACAGGGGGTTTAAAGGAGCACATGGAGGGCACACGGCAGCCCGTCTGTCCATGGTGACAAACATCCCACTGGCCAAGCAGGAGGCTGGAAAGGGTCTTGTCATGGCAACGTGCACCCCACTGGGGAGCTGCCTCGGCGGGACTGGAATCCTGTCCAGTCTCAGTGGTTGGGCCCAGAGGCGGCAGGTGGGGCCCAAGTCTGTACACCGAGGAGCTGGCACTCTTGTCTCCACACCTCTGTCACCATCCTTTGGAGCGCAGCGACCTCCATCATCCCCTTCCCATCACATTCTTCACCAAGGAAATAGGGAGCTCAAGTTTCTTCCAGGCCATCCCCTCCCCTCAGGGATGCCTTGCTGACTTCAAAACAGCAGCCTGTGAAGGAAGCAGGAGCTGATGGCCTCTGGGAGGAGACATGAAAACTCTGGCACCAACAACTGCACTTTACCCACAAGGGGTCCAGGCCCAGGGACGGAAGTCACCCCCATGCCATGTTGCCAGAGACCCGGGCAGGATTCAATTCCAGCTCCAAGTCCTCACTCCCACAACCATGCTGCCCTCAGCTCAGGTCCTTCCTGCCCCAGCGGGGAACGGGGCCAAGGTCTCCCTGTCTCCTTGGTGTGACAAGGCAGGAAGCTCAGAGAGACCACCACCCTGTCCCAAAGCAGATTCAACAGGGGCCGGCCGTGAGACGGGTCAGCTTACCGCAGAGCTGACGATGGGGTGCACAGAACATCCCCTGCTCTTCCAGTGACAGGAGGGCTTCCAGTGCCAGGCCTGGGAGAGGGGTCTGGGCCAGCGGAGCCTCCCAGGAGAGACAGAACCAACGTGAGTCTGGGCAATGCAGAGCAGGACTGGGTTCTGGGGGCTGTCCAGGGGGACCCAGGCCGGGGCCAACCCCGATCCTTCCACTCATCTGGGTGTCTGAGGCTAGGATGCTGCCCGTCCCTGGTGCCTCACCAGGTGGTACACAAAGATTTGCACTGGGGACATGGGAGCAGCTAAACAAGCATTACGTCCCTTCCCTTCCCTTCTGAGCCACCAGCCAACTTTGGGTGTGGAGCATCTGCTGACCTAGGCTCCCAGGACCCAAGACAACAGGCCCATTAACAACATAGCTACAGGTAACAGTCTAGACACTTCTGGGAAGCCTCCCTGGATATCCCCTTTGCACAGCCCAGCTTAGCTGTGCCCTGAAGACTGGGTGTCAGCTGCCAGGGGGTCACATGCATGTTTTTCCTTTAATAATCTCAATAAAAAATCCACAAAGTTGGCACCTTATGTCTATTTTACAGATGAGAACACTCTCAGAAAGGCTAGGTACCTCACCCAAGGTCACTAAGAGAGCAAGTATTGGAACCATGATTAATCCAAGAGGGTCCCCTAGCAGAGAGGAAGGTGCTCTTGATGACTGCAGTTCTTTGTGAGCAGCACTCTGGTGGGTGCAGGACCAGGGAAGGGACAGCACCCGGGAACAGAAGAACTTGATTTCTCTTCCCCCTGCCTTGTTCCAGCTCTTCCACTCTCTTCCCCCCAACTCCCATCCCATCACTACGCACAATCCAACCCAGCTCTTAGGAGGGAGCTGGAACCTCTGTCTCACACTGGGTTGTGAGTGACTGATAGTTTCCAGGGTCACAAAAATTCCAAGAGATTGTCATTCTAACAGACCAAACACAGCCAAAGGAATGAATTTCAAATGGTAGAATTTAAAGCATTAGGAATGCACCAGGGGGAGCAGGGGGCTTCCCAGTGACCTTAAATCACATTAACACACCCAACTTTCAAGGCGGGTCCTTCAGGGACCAGAGTTTCTCTTTCTTGGATGCTTGTCCCACCCTAAGCACCACTAAGAGTCCCCACGCAGGTGGTGCTGCCAGCCTGGGGAACCAAGAACAGGGCCTTTGGGTGTGCCAGGAAAGGCAGCTGCTGGTTAACACTGGAGCTGCTTCTTCAGGCCATCCCCCAGCCACAGCCTCCCTTTCTCCCTCCACTTCCATGCCTATGGGCTGTGGGAGCCCAACCCTGGTCTTAGCCATGACCCATCCAGGCCTTGAATTCTGGCAACTGGGCAGAGACTCGGAAGTGGCCTTGAGGGTGGAAGGAGGGACAAGGTGTGTAAGCTACTTTCAAAAGACGTTACATTCTCCTAGGTTGTAGGTACACATGTGTGCATACTCACATGCTTGCAGGCCTTTGTCAACTGAACTGACCACGTTAGTCTCCCTGTGGGCTGCTCAGCTGACTCCACCCTTATGTATCACCTTCTCTACTTCAGTCCAGCTCTGAGCTCATCAGAACCTGATCTTATCAATTGTTTCTTCCCATACTTGTGCATCCTCCCAACAAAATTGCCCCGAGCACTAGCTATGTGACCAGGGACCCACAGAGAGCTCACAGCCCAAGTGGAAGAGGCAGAAACACAAGCTAGTTTGATAAAGATTCCAGCAGAGGAATAAATTCCCTAACTCTGCCTGAAGGCTTCTCAGAGAAGATGACATTTGGTTTGGGTTCTAGAGGAGGAACCCAGGAGGAGTTTATGGGGGAAGTGTATTAAAAATAAAGGAAGCAAGTGCAAAGAAGGGCTGGAATGTAAGAACTTTTTGCAAAGGTTATATCCTGGGGGGAGCGGCAGAGTCCACAGAGAACTCTGGGCTGGATCTACATTGGATCTGCTTCTTGTCTTCTGCTGTGGCTGGGGGCACGAGACCCCAGCTCAGATGATCAGAGTATCCCATCTCCCCAGGCACCACTGAAATCTCTGGGAAAGAAGTGTGCTCTGTCCACAGGTAGAACACAAGTGTGGAGCCGCTGAGGGCTTTGAGGGGCAAGGCCAGGAACAGACCTGAGGAAACACAAGCATCAGAGCTGAGAGTCATGGAACAAGTTTCTTGACGTGAGCCCCTGGATAGGGATCTGGCTTTACTGGAAGCTAGCTGTTGGTGTTTAGTCGCTAAATTGTGTCTGATTCTCTTGGGAACCTCATGGATTGTAGCCTGCCAGGCTCCTCTGTTCATGGGATTTCCCAGGCAGGAATACTGGAATAGCTTGCAATTTCCTTCTCCAGGGGATCTTCCCAACCCAGGGATCAAAGTTGTGTCCCCTGCATTGGCAAGAGGATTCTTTACCACTGAGCCACCAGAGGAAGTCCACCAGAAGCTAGTACCCTCGTCCTTTCCAGTTCTCTGAGCCAATACATTTGTTTGTTTCAACCAGTTCCAGCTGACTTTTTCTGTCTTAGGCAACTGCCAAGGCTTGTCAAGGCGAGCCTTGACTAATGCAGCCTCCCCTGACTCCCCCTGCCTGGGAGATCTGGGGCCTGGCTTCCTGCAAGGCAGACTCGAGCTGTGGTTCTTCGGGCCTGACACTCTTTGGCCTGCAGGCATTCTGCCCACAGCTGCTGGGCAGCGAGGGCAGCTGTGTTGGCCCTTCCGTGTCTGGGCACAAAGTACAAGCAGGAGTCTGGGTAAGAGGAATGGCCAACTACCTCCTGCCTCCTCATGAGTGTGTCTGTGTGTACATGTGTGTCTGTGAATGTTTGTGTGTGTGTCTATGTGTGCATGTCAGTGTATGTGTGCGTGTGTCTCTCTGTGTCTGTGTGTCTCTGTGTGTGTGTGTGTTGCGTGTCTGTGTGTGTGTGATGAGCAGCGGGGCCCAGCCTCTCTGGGCTGATTCTGCTGTAGGACAGGAGTCCTGTGGTTCCTCCCAACATCAGCGCTTTCCTCTTTTCTTCCCTCCCCCTTGGGAGGGGCCTGCAAAGCCCCTGGACAAGGTTTCAGGGCCAGGCTACCAGCCACGGGAAGAAAGGAGGAAACGGTGAAAGTGGAGCAGGGAAACAGCAAGTGGAGACCACCTGGCCCACTGCCACTCCAGTCCAAGTGGGCACTGCCAGGAAAGGTGCCGCTCACCACGCGGTCAACGTGAGCTAGAGGCCAACAGTGTGCAGCAGGTTCAGAAACTCTTCAAGGTAGGTGTTGGGGGCAGTTAGGAGCCTGGCCCGAGGTTGCAGAGCTGTAAGTGGCCGAGCGTTTTCTGACTCTGGGAAGGCAGGCTCGGTCCTCTGATGCTGTCAAGAGCGCATGGGCAGGTAAGACCCCCCACAGCTGTCTCTGCCCTGAGAAGTCCTGTTGGATGTCCCTTTACAGACATGGCTTTGACTGGACCCTGGGGATGGGGGCACTGGCGGAGGAGAGCTGTCACACAGGTAGACAGAGTCTGGACTCTCTGGGTCTGAATTACGGCTCTGCTACTTCTTGTGGACCTTGGTCTGCAATCCTCACCCTCACCAGCAGGCTGGGCAGCTGGGAGACAGAAAGAGCTCAGTACGGCAACTGCGTGCTGTATTCCTGGGCAACAAGCAGGTGGTTGGCCCGTGCCCACTGTCTCTTTTCTTACATTTAACAAATGAGCAAATGGAAGGCACTCAGAGGGTGAAGGAGAGGACCCCGCCCGCCTCTCCCAGCATCCAGCCCTGGGTCCCTCCCTCCCCAAGTGCTGAGCACCAGTGTTGGAGGGAGATGAAAGGGAAGGCATGGTGATGGGAGCCCTGCACGTCCGTGTGCATCGCAGCTCAAGCTGGCTGGACTTGAGCAAGCACGCCTAGACCCTTGGGGACGGGCGCCATCCCTGGGCGCTGGCACAAGAAGGTGCGTTCCTAGAGGGTGTTGGCTTCCGCCGGGCTGTGGAGCTGAATGAGTCTGTGCTGATGGGAGGAGTGGGGGGCGGTATATCTGACCCCTAGTACAGTCTGAGCCAAGGCGTTGGGCAGGAACCAACGTGCTCCTTCATTTGGGGATTGGGGGCCTGGACCCCACCCAAGGTGCCTGTTTGGAGAGAAGAACAATGCGGAGCTGAGGGTGCTGACTCACCCAGACTCAGAACCAGCCGTCAGAGCAGGTTTGCACAGGCGGGGGTCAGCAGCCGGAAGGAAGGACCCTTGGCCACCCAGAGACATTCCTGCTGCCAGTTATATTCACAGACCTTTTCCCATGCAGGTCAGGAGGGCCAGAAATAGGAAGGGAATACCTTCCGTGTCTTATTTCACAGACAGCATGACTGACACCCAAAGTGACAGTTGGCAGAACACAGGGGCCCAGTGCTGGGCATCACTCTATCCTAGCCTGGTCCAAGAGCCTCACTGAGGGGGAGAAAGGACAGGTCTGGCCACCTGGGGCTACAGGCCTTCACACCTCCCCTCCAGCCTGCTTCTCGGGGTGGCTGATGGCCTTCATGGCACCAGGACACCACGTGCCTCATGGGCTAGTGCCTGTGTCCCCCTCCTGAATCCTGCGTGTTCCCTCATGGTTTCCTCTCTGGGCCTGGGCCCTGCCTTGCTCCTCCTCAGGGAGCTGGCCCCAGACACCTGCTTTTCCATTCACACCTTCTTCCTCTTCATCCCTACCCTGCCCTGGATGTGGAGGACAGTTCCTTCCCCGGACCCTGAGCACGTCCACTGTGGCTGGTCATCAGGCACCTGCGGTGATGGGTTCACATGGGACCTGTCTCCTCAATGGACAGGCAGCCCCACTTCCACTCATTTACTCCCCCAGCAGCAGGCCCTGTGCAGTCGGGGGCACACATGTGCTCAGCTTTTTGAAAGAATGAATGGATGGATGGATGACGGATAATGGATGAAGGAGTAGAGAATGAACAATGAATGACATGGGTGGATGGAGGAAATAGTGAGTGTGTCCAGCGTAGAGCAAGGCATTGTAGCAGAAGACAGGGGTTCCTTGCCTCACTTTTGACCATGGGCCCTGGAACCAGTCATGCCCCTCTCTAAATCTGCTTTTTCGTCCAGAAAGAGCAATCACAGAAGCACTCTTACAAATACGAGTGAGTGGAGAGGAGGCAAGTGTGAGAAGCTGATGTCTCTCAAAGATGTCTCCATGTTCTAATCTTAGAGCCTGTGAAATTACTGTATTTGGGGGAAAACAAAAACAAAAACATCTGAAGGATGTTGAGATGAGATTATGGGTTATCTGTGCTTAGTCACTCAGTCATGTCCAACCCTTTGTGACCCCTTGGACTGTAGCCCACCAGGCTACTCTGTCCATGAGATTTTCCAAGCAAGAATAGTGGAGTGGGTTGCCATTTTCCTCCTCAAGGGGATCTTCCTGACCCAGGGATTGAACCCGGGTCTCCTGCATTGTAGGCAGATTCTTTATCCACCGAGCCATCAGGGAAGCCCTATGGATTATCTGGGTGAATGCTAAATACCAGCACAAGTGTTAAGAGAGGCCAGGCAGGCGGAAACCTGACCCAGAGGAGTAGGAGGCAATGTAACTCTAGGGCAGAGGCTGGAGTGAAGTGGCCACAAGCCAAGGGGTATTGGCCATGCCAGAGGCTAGAAGAGGCTGGGAAGGGACTCCCCTTGAGCTTCCAGAAGCATAAGGGCAGAAATCCCTACTGTTGTAAGCCACGAGTTGGTGGTAACTTGCTAGGAGCTAGGAAGGTGTGTCAAGCATACTGTGCTGGTGCGGAGAAGGCCCAGGGGATGGGGCAGGAGTTGCTGTCATTATTACTGTCACATTTCTTCTGAGACTGTCAGCTCTTAAGAAAGCAGAGTCACTGTGCTATTTCCTGGAGTAGCCTCGCCCCAGTGGGTACTCCATCAGTGGCAGGCAGGCCAGGAAAAGGAGCTCCCCTTTACACCAGGGTTGGGGTGTGGGGAGGGTGTCTGATGGTTGTGTTCCATCCCCGCTGTATCACAGGGCTCTGGAGCATGCCTTCCTGCCAGCCGCCTGGATTACACGGTCACTGGCTCCCCTTAGCTGAACGCACCCTGCACACAGCCCTGACATGCCAACCCTGCCTGCCCTGGGGACTGCTTGCTTGTACGCACAGGTCCTGCCTTTGGGATGAGCTGCTGCCACCCACCAGGATCCCAGGGCCATGGGCAGATCAGTGGGCTCAGAGTGGGGAGGCCAGGACCCTCTGCTGTGGCCGAGCCACCCAGGCCAAGGACCCGCTTACTCAGAAACACCAGGCAAGTGACCTCAGGCCCACTGATGTGCCAGAAGGCAAATGAATTTCCTAAAGCTGGCCTGCTCTCCTGAGCTCTGCTCTTCCCTAAACTGGGGCTCTTAGCACCCGGGGCCAGGGAGGGCACAGGTCTGCTCTCACGGGCATCCCTGCCTGGCAAGCCTTTGGCCTACGAACAGATAGAAAGAGCGCTCCAGGGGGACTTCCCTGGTGGTCCAGTGGCTGAGAATCTGCCTTCCAGTGCAGGATCTCAGGTGCTTGCACTCTGGAGCCCACGTGCCACAACTAGAGAGAAGCCTGCGTGCCGCAAAGAAGACCTGATGCAACCATAAATAAATAAAAAGAATTAAAAAAAAAAAAAAAAAGAAATGGAGTTCCATCACGCCCTGCTGCGTGGAGTTCAATCTCCTCTCCAAGGCTTTTGTTTATTGGTTTTGTTTGTGTTGTTTCTTGCTTGTCTGGTTTTCTTTCATTTCTGTTGTATGGAAACTGTACCTTGGCAAGTTTGCTTACCACCTTTTTCACACATTGATTTCAAAAGTTCCAGAAATCAAGTCCTTTTCAAAATAAACTACGGGGGTTTGCAATTATAAAGACAGGTACAGTGAGTTCCCTTGAAAGTCACTGGAGAGTTACCTCTCCTTAAATCAGAGACCAACTGGCACCTCCTGGTGCATCTGAACTGCACTCTGTCCACATGGGGGAGGCTCTTGTTTTAGCTGCTAAGTCATTTCCAACTCTTTGTGACCCCATGGACTGTAGCCTGCCAGGGTCCTCTATCCATGAGATTTTCCAAGCAAGAATACTGGAGTGGGTTGCCATTCCCTTCTCCAGGAGATCTTCCTGACCCAGGGATCAAGCCCATGTGTTTGAGCCACCAGGGGGGAGGCTCTACAAAACAGCAAAAGGACACCTGCAAAAAGGAGCTCGGCCGAAGCAGCCAGCCAGTCGCTGATTTGTTCCTGTGCTCACGCAACATTGCCTCTGCCAGCTGAAGAGTATGGGTCTCTGACAACACTGGGTGGGTCTCTGACAGCTCTAAAATAAAATACAAATGAATCTATATACAGAATAGACACAGACAGAAAACAAACTTATGGTTACTGAAGGGGAAGGGTTGGAAGAAGACTCAGCCAGGACTTCTCACCCAGGAAGTAGGGCAAGTGGCTGTCAACCTGAGCGATATGTGCTGAACCAGGAGTGTCTGGTCAACCCTGACATTCCCTAGGTCCACTCTGAACCCCCTCCCCTACACACAGGTCTAAGCCAAGTGCCTGAGTGTCATACGGTCCCAGTAATGACAAGCTGTTAGGAAAAGACAATCCCCTAGCTCCTTCCCCCAACCCAACCTAAAGTTCACTTTGGTGCCTTGAGAAAATCACCATGCTGGACTATGTACAACAACCAAGACATGGAAGCAACCTAAGTGTTCATCAACAGAGGAATGGATAAAGAAGATGTGGTACACACACACACACACACACACACACACACAGAGGAATATTACTCAGCCATTAAAAGGGATGAAATAATGCCATCTGCAGCCACATGAACACTACTGTACTAAGTGAAGTAAGCCAGACAATGACAAATACCATATGACATCACTTATATGTGAACTCTAAAAAATCATACAATAGGAACAGGCACACAGACTTAGAAAACAAACTTATGGTTATCAAAGGGGAAGGGCTGGGAGCGATAAATTAGGAGTTTGGGATTAACACACTACTATATATAAAACAGATAAACAATAAAGTCCTATTGTATAGCACAGGGAACTATATTCAATCTGTTGTAATAACCTATATAATGTAAAATAATCTGAAAAAGTATATATATATATAACTGAACAACTTTGCTCTATACTTGAAACTAACACAATATTGTAAATCAACTATTCTTCAATAAAAAAAAAAAAAATCACCATGCTGGGACCTCTGGGATTAGGGAGGGAGTGTGCACACTGCAGCCTGCAAACAGTACATAAGGTGCTAGAGCCAAAAGAGGGGTGGGAAGGAAAGGTTTCATTCACTCTTCTGGGGTAATCTGAGAAGGCTTCCTGTAGGAGGTGGCATCTGAGTTGGGCCTCAACTCTCACAGGGGAATGGAAAGGACTCAGTGAGTGGTGCAGGCCTGGTGTTCTGTGATAGAATATTTGAAAAAAAGGTGGGTCAAATCGGGAAACAGCTAGCAGAGTCCAGGGGCTGAAGCTCAGACCAGACAGCTGGGTTGTGAGAGAGCCATGAGGGGAAACTCATGAAGGAAGGGTCAGTAAGCTCCACCAGGTTATAACAGGAACGTCCCTTCACCCAGATGCTTCATTACAGGAGCAGAGACACCAGGCACAGACTGGGAGAAGATATTTGCAGCACAGGTAACCAACCACAAAATGAGTAGCCTTAATATATAAAAGGCTTAGTGAGATGAGTAGGAAAAAGACAACTCCATAGAATAATGGGCAAAAGAACTGAACAGGCATTTCGTGAGAAGGAAACGTTATTGGCAAATAAACATATGAAAGGATGTATTCAACTTCATTAGCAACAAAGGAATGGAAAAATCAAATCATAGGAGATGCCATTTTGGCAAAAATTAAAATGTGGATGACATCACCCTGGGAACAAGGATGTGGAACAGGCTGAGTCCTTGAACCTCACTGGTGGGAGTGGCTCGGCAAAAAGTCTGGCAACATCTAGGAGGGTTAACACGTGAATACCCTGTGACTTGGCAATTTCATTCTCAGACACATATTTATTCTAAAGAACGGGCAGTACTTGAGCCCCAGAGATCAGTGCTAGAGCATTCACGGCAATGATGTTCAAGATAGCAAAAGCACAGATGCAGCTCAGGTGCCTGTCAGGCCAGATGGCTTCAGAGCAGTGAGAATTCACAAATTAAGAGCACACTCATCAGTGGGATGACTCTCTGGAACATTCTGTGACCTGTGAAATCAGGTTTCCCAAGAATCCATCTGCAACAATTCTATTTATATAAAGCACACAGAGCAAAACCAAACAGTGTATTATTAGGAGAGTCAGACACCAGGTCTCAATGGACATGAATCTGAGCAAACGTCGGGAGATATGGAATGACAGAGGAGCCTGGCATGCTGCAGTCCATGGGGTTGCAGAGTCAGACGCGACTCAACAACAGCAGACACCATGTAGAACTGTTACAGATGCAGGAAGGTGATAACTCCAAGAGACACGGAGATCCAAGGAGGACCCTGGAGGGGCATGCAGCGTCCCAAGGGTGCCAGCACATTCCCCATCCTTGCGCAGGGCAGGGAAACAATGGGTATTGTCACTCTTTACATCATAACCATGCTTCTGCTATTTTCCTGTACGTCTTCAAAGTAATAAGACCAAATTTTTAAAAAGGTGGCTGGGTAGAAGCTGGCTGAGTGGATGGAAGTTCTGGGTTGGGGAGTGGAGAGACCACAGGGCTTTCGTGGAGAATCTGAGGCTGCTGAAAGGTCCAGTGGTCGTCTTCAGGGTCACTAGGTGGGCTCATCTTGGCCACTCCATCTGTCTGCTGCCAGGTCCCCTCCTAGCCAGCCTCAGCTAAGCCTAAGCCTAACCCTAACCCTGCTCTGTGACAGACAGACATCTGTGTATACACGTAATCCTTCAGACATTCTGCTCACCCTGTAGAGACCCACATGCTCCACCAGACCTAGCTGAGCACCAGCTCTCAGCTGTCACTCCCTACGCAGGGCAGACCCATAATAAAGAAATCACTGTGTTCCGCTGACAAAGAGCAGATTTCTTGCTAAGTAAACACCGATGTTTGGGTAGGGAAATTAGGTTATAAAATTGCGCCTACAAAGGAGGCCATACAGATGGATTTGGTTAAGACCTAGCCACACAAACAACCAGGCTTAATTCAATCACTCACCCTTTATCACATTTTCTTTTCGTCAGAGCAGAAGGATGAGAAGGTTATCAGAGCTTTCAAACATCCAAACCCCCAAAGCAGAAAAAACAAGAGGGGAGTATCAAGGAGGCTTTTTTCCCTAGCAAACTGATCACTTGTTGATTTGTGCAGGCTAAGCTGGGTGGGGGACAGGGAGGTGATGGATTCCATCCACGTGCTTTGGGAGGCAACTGGATTAGCTCCCTGCTACAAGGTACCTGGGGGCTTCCATGGTAGCTCAGCTGATCAAGAATCTGCCTGCAAAGCAGGAGACCCTGGTTCAACTCCGGGGTCGGGAAGATCCCCTGGAGAAGGGATAGGCTACCCACTCTAGTATTCTTAGGCTTCCCTTGTGGCTCAGCTGGTAAAGAATCTGCCCACAACGCTGGAGACCTGGGTTCAATTCCTGGGTCGGGAAGATCCCCTGGAGAAGGGATAGGCCACCTACTCTAGTATTCTTGGGCTTCCTTGATAGCTCAGTCAGTAAACAATCTGCCTGCAATGTGGGAGACCTGGGTTTGATCCTTGGGTTGGAAAGATCCTCTGGAGGAGGGCATGGCAACCCAATCCAGTATTCTTGCCTGGAGAATCCCTATGGACGGACTAGCCTGGTGGGCTGTAGTCTATGGGGTCACAAAGAGTTGGACACGACTGAGCAGCTAAGCACAGCACAAGGTGCTGAGGTGTGGGACAGCTCTGGGGATGTGGATCCTGTTTGTAAGACAAGTCACCCTTGGCTGAGCACAGCTGAGTAGAACCTCCCAGAAAGTCATGGCTTTACGGGGATGGTCCCATCACAGGGCAAATGCAGGGGGCTGGAAGGGGAGCTATGGCTGGGAGTAAGACACTCGGTCTCAGGGTTGGGAGAGGGGCTTTGTTAGGCTTCCCTGGAGTCTGGGTTTAAGCAAGGAGAAAAGGCCAGGGTGGAGGGTGAGCTGTATAGAGGGGATCTCCTCTCCAGTGAGAATTCTTCGACTCTGGCCTAGGCCAGCCAAAGGGGTGTGTGGAATTTCCTTTCCTGGCTGCCTGTCAAAACTAAATGGATAATCCCAAATAGTTTAGATAAGACATCTTGTCTTCTTGGCGGTGGGTGTGCTGCCAATTTTTACCAAGCTTCCGAATGCATTAGTATGTGCTTTGAAAAGGGCCTGGGAGTCAAGCCCCCTCATCAGGATAAGGGCAGCTCCAGAAAGGCTGTGGAGCTCCCCCAACACCCCAGCAGGCTGGGGCCAGGAGTCATGCGGGCAGAGACAAGCCTCTGTGCCTTCCTGCTGATAAATGCTTGCCACTCCTGGCTTCCTGGTGCTCTGGGTTCCCCACTTCCCCCAACATCCCACCCAAGCATATCACCCTGTAACTGCCCTCCCTCCCCCTCCCAGGCCAGGAGCCATCTGTGGGTACCAAGACTGCATCTCCTTAGGCTGCATCCCTCATGGCCGGTGCAAGGCTAGCACACTGAAGGCAGTAGGTGAGTGTCATCAAATGAACGGGTGCTGAGAAATTCCCTACTGAGGGAAGCAACCACTAAAAGCCTCTCTGCTTGGGCAGGACAGGTTAAGTCCACATGTCAGGAGTGCAGCTCCTGGAAGGGGAAGACAAAAGAATGGGCTCCCACAGTGCCAGATACACTTCTCCATGGGTCCTGGAGCACATCATTGATGCAGCAATGCTGGCTGCAGTAATGAAGGCTTGGAGAGCAGCTGCAACAGGACTCAGGGGCAGTTCACTGCTCACAAAGTTCCTCAACAGATTTGGACTAAGGCTGGCAGGAGTGACCTCGAGTGATCACACTTGGGACACAGAGAGAAAGAAAGAATTAAGCAAGAAAGAACTAAGCTCAATAAATGGATGCATTCTGGGCACTGGCAGCAGCTTCCACCCAGAGTGAACGACATGGTCACAAGCAGTGGAAAAAGAACCCCCAGGTCAAAGGCCAATCTGTCCACCAGCACCTGAGATTTTACTGTTAGTGATTAATTCCTTTGGATTGATTATAGCAAAGATAACACACTATAGCCCTAAGACCTACAATGAGATGCCCCTTCCTCCCTGAGAATAATCACAGCAGAAAGAAGATCTCAGGCTTGAGGGTTAGATCTCATTTTCTGGCTGAGTGACCTTGGGAAGCCCTTAAATTCTGAAAACTTCGAATTTTCTGTTCTGTGAATGGGGAAGAATTATCGTGCAACTCACAGGGCATTTGAGAGGACTGGACAGAACATAATCTGCCCAGCACCCAGCAGAGTGCCTAGAAGAAAACATGGGTTTCCTTCTGGTGTCAACAGCAGAGTGAAAAGAGCAAGCCATTATCCAGCAACCACCAGGTCCCAGGACCTGTTCTCTGTGTTTCACACTACTCACTCACCTAATTCTCACAAGCACCCCATGAAGGGGATTGTTTTGTCTCTATTTTAGAGATGGGGAAACCAAGCCTCTAGAGGTTACACAGCCAGCCCAAGGATGTAAAGGGTACATAGATGGTATAGAATTTGAACTCTGGTCTCAGGCTGTACTGCCTACACCTTGGGAGTGTAGGATGGGAACAGCCCAAGACGATGGGGGCCCAGTGAGTCAGGAGAGAAATGAGAAAGATCACCTCTCCACCCGCCAGGACCTTTTCCCTGGGGGAACTCCTCCCCATGCCAACTCTGCACACCCTCCCCTGCTGCAGACCCACCTCATTTTTGTACATCAAGATTTGCTTCACTCTTGGGGCCCCTCCTGCCCTCAGCTGACCATACGGCTCTCTGCAAAGCCCAGACTCAGGCAACAACTCCTCTGCGAGGGCCGGCATTCAGCAAAGATCAAAGAGCGGGCTGCCTTATCAGACACACTCCTCATTAAACTTTTACAGGCAGATTCCATTATAAATGAGCTGTCTGTCCCATGCTGCTGAGCACGTTCCTGGAGCTGGAGATCTGAAGCTCTCTAAGCGTGAGGGACTTCCACAGAGGGGTTGGGGCAAAGAGGAGCCCTCTAGAGTCAAACTGTCCAGGTTCCAGTCCCTGGTGTGCTACTTACTAGGAGACTGTCCCTGGGGACAGCAGCCAACATTGTCATGCCTCAGTTTTCCCCCTGTATCCAGCAGGTGTGAAGATGCTCAAGTGGTACTGATGAGTTTTGTGATGGTTTAGTCGCTAAGTCATGTCCGACTCTCGAGACCCCACGGATTGTAGCCCCGCCAGGCTCCTCCGTCCATGGGATTCTCCAGGCTAGAACACTGGAATAGGTTGCCATTTCCTTCTCCAGGGGAATCTTCTCAACCCAGGAATCAAACCCAGGGCTGCTGCATTGCAGGCAGATGCTTTACTGACTGAGCTACATAGATGACATAATCCAGAGGGCTGGACATAAGCTGCTGTGACTGCATTTCAGTTCTGCGTTCAGCATCCTACCGCCCAGAGAGAGGAAAGGACCTGCCTCGAGGGCTCTTTAAGGGCCACGCCCATCCCCGGGAGGCAAGGTTCCACACCAACCCGTCACTCAACTCTCAGCCAGCCATGGAAGGAGGGGGAGCTGCCCTACAAACTGCCTTGGCCCGGGGGTGTTCTAGGTTTCACGTTCACTTGTTGGGCAGTTCCTCTGAAGAAGTGGTCAGCCTTGCGGCTTTTAAGGAGCACTCCCTGGAGAAGGAAGGGCGGTATCGACTGACATGGAGGAAGACAAGGCCCTTCCCTGGTGGGCAACCCTGGGCCCACCCAGCATCTTGGCCCAGGAGCCAGGCAGACATGCCCTTCAGAAGTCTCTTCCTCTATCCCATCACACTCAACAGAAGCACGGATGATTGGCCAGGGCAGAGAATGCTCTTCCTGAAACACAAATAAAGCCTGTTCCCCTCTGAATGTGAACCTGGTGTGTGGGCCAAGAATCAAGAAAATTTCCACATATCTTTCTGCTCCCCTCAGTGGCTGGCTGAGAGCAGAGCTGTCAGAGACCCAGGACAACGCAGGTCAGCTGCGAGCCAGGCCAGCTGTGTGTTTATCAAGCTGAGTGTGCCATCTTGGTGGAACTCTGACTTTGGAAAACACCATCTTCAGACCCATCCAGACCTGACAGTTCATGAACTCAGCCAGCAACAGCCAAGAAACTACTTTCTTGAGAGAAGTGGGGATGACCATTTGTATTCATGTGCAGTCACCAGGATGAGGTAGGGTTGACGCCCTGAATGGCTTTCAGTGGGGTGCTGGGCAACTGGCACCCGTGGCAGAGTATCCAGAGGACGGTGGAAGGCGGAAGCCCTCACACCCACCAGCCGGTAGTCCTGTTTTTTCCTGAAAGGACCTGGGTCAGCGTGTGGGCTTTCCATGAACTGACGGCTAAGCCCCAGAGCCACCTGTCTCTAGCAACAACCCCACCCTACCCCCTGCTCCTTCTCTGTGCAGGGTGGCCTGGGCTGTGACTGCTGGAGTATTGTCCACCAATCACAGCTCAGGATCAGCTGATGCAGGGGAGCAATTAGCGGTGGTCCGGAGTCCAGGCAGGTACTGGGGTCATGGATGTCAGAAGTCAGGTATGGAGCCCGATGAGTGGAGAACAGAGGCGACTGTCCTCCCTACGGTTGAGATGTTACGTCTGTCCCCTTTCCTCCCCTCCCTCTCTCGTCCCTATATGTACATCTCCTTCTGCAGGCTGAGAATAAGAAGAGATTCAGGTCATCTTGTGGGCTTCTGTGAGAAGGTGATGAAAAGGAAGCAGGGCATATTTAACACCCATATCGCAGAGTTCTTTGCATGGAGGGAAAAGGCCTAAATGCTTGCTACCTCTATGACTCTGGACAACCACTCTGGGGTCACTGCCTAGGAATGTGCATCTTTAAGACACATCCTAGTTCTGATTTACAGCCAGGTTTGAGAACTGCTCCATGAGCTAGTCTCTCTGGCCCTGCTGGGCTGCAAGCAGCTGGAACTGGTCCTCTATGAAGCCCTAGGGCAGGACTGGGATGGCAAGGACCCTACAAACAGCATGGCGAGTTGAGAATCCACCCAGCCTCCTGCACCAGGAATATGAGCTTCTGCCCTTCCTGCAAGCATGTGAGTGAATCTGGGCCCAGGGCAGTCCCCACTCCCATGCACACCGAGAAGGTGGGGGCTCCAGCTGAGGGCCCCGCTGTGCCCCACCTCAGCCTTGGTTCTCCACGTGACGTGCTGAGCCTAGTTCCAAAGGGCAGGGGTGGAGGAGATCCACAGAGCTCCTGTTCCCTGCTAGTAGTCACCCGGTGATGGAGAGACTACAGGACCTTCTCTCCTGCCCTTGAGAATGGACTCTCGGAGACTCAGGAGCCCATGCCCATGGTGGGGTGGGGGTGTCACAGAAGAACCACACCTGACCAGCAAACACACCCTCCCATCATCTGTCTCCCCATCACCCGTGGTTTACACAGGTGACGGGTGCTGCATCAGCAGTCCTGACCATTTACTCTTCAGGAACCACCTAAGCATTCATAAACTGTGCAAGGATGTGGTGGGTTTGCACCTCCAGGGGACTGGAAGGTGGGTCTGGAGAGGGCTGGGTGGTGGGATGGCTATCTATGAGGAAGCTGTCCAGCTGGGTGGTGCTGGGTGGGTTTCACACTCTAGAACCACTGCCTGCTCCTCCCATGAGTAGCTGCCTGCTTGGGGAGGTGTGCAGCCAACCCTGGCCAGTCTCCTCCTCTGTCTGACTGCAGTGATTGCTATAGCCCATCTCCTTCCTATGGTCTCCCACTTCTTCTGCCCATCCTCTAGCAGCTCCTACAATTACCCTGAAAATGAATCAGACCACTCCCTCCTGCTCTTGGTCACCAAAAGGAAAAAGCCCAAATTCCTCAACTGGGGAGGGTTGGGGGGTGGTGGGAGAAGACCCCTCCTCCCTCCATCCCCAGCGGTACCTCTTCAGCCCCATTTCCTACCTCCCCATGGTAGAGCCCCCAGACAGCGTCCCCTTCCAAGGTCATGCCATGGCCTACCTCTGCCACAATGAACCCCTCTCTAATAGGCCAACAGAAATAACAACAGTGATCACAGTGCATCCACTGCAAGTTTCCACACTGTTCCAAATACGCTATTTGTATTACCCCGTTTAATTTTTCAAATAACTCAGTAAATGGGATAGGTACTATTATCGTGCACTTATTTAGATGAGAAAACTGGGGTTTATCCGTTCAGATTGATTAGATGGTTACCTCCCAAAGCTGGTGTGTTCAGTCCTGGGGTTCAAGCCTAGGTAGCAGGGTGAGGGGCCAGTGGTGAGGTGCTCCTCCTGGAGCCACACCTACCATGGCCAAGAGAGCCAGTGGGCAGTGGCCTTGGGTGCCAGCAGCTGCAGCGGCTCTGAAGGTGAGACAGGAGATGACACTGCATCTCATTTGCTGCACAATGTTTGTGTAATTAGATACATTTGGCAACGATGAGGAGGAATGGCTACAGCATGGGCTTGGTGGATGGAGTGCTCCACCAGGATCAGACCACACTGATCGCAGCAGTCACAGCCAGGGGGCCCATTTTTTTTCTAGGCTTTATCTTGTTTCCCACCTGGGGCACCCACCTCGGGGGAAGAAGGGGTGGGCTTCCCAGGGCCCAAGGCTAGCCCTGAACACTTGCTGTATTTCCCCAGTGGCCTGGAGGGAAGGAACCAGGATAGTGTGGAGCCACTGGGAGCCCACCCTAGAAGGAGGTGGGCTTTGGGGGGCAAGTGGGCTCCTCAACCCTTGAGGGGAAGCAAGCAGGCCCGCCCATCTTGCACGGATGACATGTGAAAATCAGTGCACCTCTATGAACTGCAGGGTCTGCATCCATAGGATGCAAATTATAACCTCATTTCACAGGCAATCAGGAAGCTCAACTAACACAGCCCAACCAGGCTCCAGTACAGAGCTTGGCCCCAGTAGGCCCTGCACAAGTGACTGACACCCTGTACTGTCTTCGCTGGGTGATGCCAGGCTTCACCACTGAAACTTTGTGATCACAAACGAGTTGAATGGTGACACCCAGAGATGTCTGTGTCCTAATCCTTGGAACCCATGAATGCCACCTTCTGTGGGAAAAGGGGCTTTGCAGATGTATTTGAGTTAAACTGGTTCCTGAGACCGGAAGATGATCCTGGATTTCACACTAAAAGCATCACTGGCATCCTTCTAAGAGGAGCAGAGGAAGAAAACTACTGCAGATGAGAAAGAAGGCAATGTGAGAAAAAAAGCAGGGGACATAAAGGCAATGTGGCGAGAGGCAGGGATCATGGGCATGCAGGCAGCCTCCAGAAGCTAGAAAACTCAAGGAAATGGATTCTCTCCTGGAGTTGCAAGGCTCCAGAAGGAAACCAGCCCTGCTAACACCTTGATTTTAGGCCCAGAAGACTTACTGGCCAGGAGAGAAGCAGGCCCAGAAAGGGGACATGACCTGTGTCCAGCCCTGACCTAGGGGATGACAAAGTCTGGAGAAGGGTCAGGGACCACCTCTCAACCACAGCTCTCCGTTAAGCCAGGGACTAATAGTACGAAGGGCCCCCTGATTCAGTGACAAGTTCCTGCCTGCAGACAGAGCATCTCAAACCTGTAATGTGTGTTAAACACAAATGGCGGGCCCACCCTAGAGCCTCTGACTCAGCAGGTCTGGGCCCAGGCCTGAGACTCTGCATTCCTAGCAGGCTTATGCTGCTGGTCCAGAGGTTTGGGGAACCACTGAATTCGGGGGCAGTGTCCTACTAAAGGGTTATATGAGCTTCCAAGAAGGAATTGTGTGGACACATGCAGGGGCCCTGTGGTCATACACATGCTCCCAAGGGAGAAGCCGGGTTCTGGGCCGAGGGCCGTAATTAGGTTTCTAACTCTTTCACTCCCTAAGTCGGGGGGCGGGGCCCTAATGATGAATTACTTAACCACTCTGTGCTGGCTCAGTTCCTTCATCTGTAAAATGGGGCTGACATGAGACACACACCTTATAGGGTTAAGAGGATTAAGTAAGATGAACACATGAAGTGTTTATAGGCAGAGCTTGTCCAAAGGTCAAAGTTACTTTGAGAAATGGCAGTTAATAATGAGGTGTTTTTATATCTCTGTCACTGTCCCTAGGTATGTGGGGCCATGGGTGCCTGGATGTTCCCTGGCACAGTGACACATGTATGCCTGCCTGCACGCTCCCCCAGGGAGCTCTCAGCCTTGCCCTGGTCTCCAACCAGCATGGGGCCCCTTGCCGGGAGCACTTCGTTGTAGGCCTGCCAAGCCGAGGATCTGTGTCACAGAATCAGCCGGACAGTTTCCAAGAACAGAAAAACAGCCATTTCAACCCCCTCCCGAAAAGGGATTCAGCTCCCCTGATACTCAGAGAATTCTTAGCTGCCACCAGCTGAGCTACTCTGCAGTGATCCACCAACTCTAGTAGACACACCTTCCAGAAGCTGCCTGAGCTGTGGGCAGAGGGCTGAAATGGCCCCACCACCCACCAGGGGGATACAAGCCTGCCCACGGCAGGTCCTAGTCAAGCAAGCACCAGCTGCAGGCACCAAGGTAAAACACAGAGATCCAAACATGTCAAAGGGGACAACCTGAAGGGACTCCCAATGGGCAAACCTGGAACAATTTGAACAATAAAATGAACAGTGATAGCAATAGAGTAGAACTCTTCGAAGGACACAAATATCCACACACTGATTTGATATAAAAAGTGATCAAATGAATAGAGAAATGGGGGAGAAGAGACAGGTCTTCCTTACAGTGGAATTCTAATCAATAAATGTGGAAAGAATCACAGAAATAGAAAATCACCATTTGGCAAATAATAGTAGTTAATGTTTTTGGCAAGAATCATACATGGATGTTTAAGTGAGTGGCTGAAAATATTATGAGAAATAGGAATTTACATATTATCCAAGTACCGTTACACAAGAGACTTGTAATTACACAAGGACTAGCTTTAAAGAAGGAAATGGCAACCCACTCCAGTGTTCTTGTCTGGAGAATCCCAGGGATGGCAGAGCCTGGTGGGCTGCCATCTATGGGGTTGCACAGAGTTGGACATGACTGAAGTGACTTAGCAGCAGCAGCAGCAGCAGCTTTAAAGTGGAGAAACCCAGCACACCTCACTGTTAGCAAATAATCAAATTTAGGATTTCTAGGGATGAGAAGTATGGCCATCATGGGCCCTGGACATGATGTTCTAGGATGGGAGAGCACCACTTGAGGCAACATTCAGTTCAGTTCAGTTCAGTCGCTCAGTCGTGTCTGACTCTTTGCGACCCCATGAATCGCAGCACGCCAGGCCTTCCTGTCCATCACCAACTCCCGGAGTTCACTCAGATTCACGTTCATCGAGTCAGTGATGCCATCCAGCCATCTCATCCTCTGTTGTCCCCTTCTCCTTCTGCCTCCAATCCCTCCCAGCATCAAAGTCTTTTCCAATGAGTCAACTCTTCCCGTGAGGTGGCCAAAGTACTGGAGTTTCAGCTTTAGCATCATTCCTTCCAAAGAAATCCCATTAGGCAAACACAAATTGAGCACATTCTATACATTAAGTGGCCTTTCCCCTTCAAGTGTCACGGTCATATGTAAACTGGTACAGCCACTATGAAGAACAGCAGTGGAGGTTCCTCAAAAACCTGAAAACAGAGTTGACACATAATCTAGAAATCCAGGGTATGTATGTCCTGGGTACATACCTAGACAAAATTCAAATATGAAAAGATACACGCACTCCTATGTTCATAGCAGTGCTGTTCACAACAGCCAAGACACGGAAGTGACCTAAATGGCAAATGAATGGATAAAGATGTGTTGAGGTGAGGTGAGGTGAAGTCGTTCAGTCGTGTCCAACTCTTTGCGACCCTGTGGACTGTATCCTACCAGGCTCCTCCGTCCATGGGATTCTCCAGGCAAGAATACTGGAATGGGTTGCCATTTCCTTCACATCTACAATGGTATATAACTCAGTCATAAAAAAGAATGAGATAATGCCATCTGCGGCAACATGGATGAACCTAGAGATTATCATACTAAGTGAAGTAAGACAGAGACAGACAAATAGCATGATATTGCTTATATGAAGGATCTAAAATATTACATTTCTATGACACACACACAGGCTCAGTTATAGAGAACAGAGAGGGAGGATGGAGAGGGAAGGATTGGAAGTCTGGGATTAGCAGATGCAAACTGTTACATACGGATGGACAGACGACAAGGTCCTACGGTATTACCCAGGGAACTATATTCAATTGATAAGCCATAACGGAAAAAGAGAAAAAATGTGTCAAGCTCATGAAAGGCAAAAGAGACTGAGCCATGTCCTGGGGTAAAGATGACTAAGGAGTTATGACAACTAAACGTAAGGGCTGAATCCTGAACAGAGGAAAAAAGGATATCCACAGGCAACTGATGGAATTTAGATAAGACTTATGAGTTAGTTAATAACACTGAACCAGTCTTTGGTTATGTAAGATATGAATGTCTGAGGAATAGGGTGAGGATATACAGGAAATCTCTGTACATTTTTGCAACTTATTTTTAAATGTCCGAGATTATTCCAGAGTACAAAATATCTTTAAAAAGCAAACAGAAGTCCCAGATTTGCTCTGTCCGGAGTGAGCAGCGTGTAGGAGTCACCTGTCCCCTGCTCAGGCATAGTTTTGAATATAGAGAGGGCTCAGCAAGTTTTGACTGACTTTATTCCAGCGGGAGCTGCGAGAGGTAGCAGGGAATGTCTTTAGCAGGTGGGATGTGTGGAGGGGATTCTCTGCTCAGCAAACATTGATTGTGAACTTATTACACACATCAGCCATCGTCAAGGCAGGAATCAGAGAAAAGCCGAGTCCGCTGGAGGCAGTGTAAAAACAGCTCATACCAGTGTTACAGGTGGGGGAAATCAGAGGAGGGCCCCCACTCAGGGGGGGGCTTCCCAGAGAAGGTGGCTCCTGAGGGGCCATTCCAGGCAGCTGGGCAGCAGGGGCTGAGACCCAGGTACATGGGGGCTGGAACTATAAATGGCAGCTTGGCATGGAATGGGAGATGTCTGGTCAAGTGGCACAGCAGAGATATAGGACGTGGGGCAGAGGATTTAGTCTCTTTTCTGGAAGCAAAAGGAACATGGTAGCAAGGGCTCAGGTCTTGGAGTCATTAAAACCAAGAAAAGAAACCTCGGCTATGGGCTCTGAGCCGAGGGTGGGAGTGAAGAGGGACAGAAGCAAGAATAAAGAGAGAGACGCAGGGGATGAGCTCCTTCACTGGCAAGGGGTGGGGGGTGGCAGCGGGTGGTGGTGGTCTCAAAGCAGGGAGCAGGAGAGGCCCCAAAGTATAACTTTGAACTTGTCCTTATCAGTAGGGAGACTCTATAATTCACTGTCTGAACTGGGATACTCGAGGGCGTGAAAGGTGGGGGGTGCTCTGAATGATTATGTTGGAACAACATCTATCCAGAGTCATGGTTTAATATGGGGACTTTGGCCTGCAGAATGTCCCCGCTGTCTAGAGGGGGAAGAGTCTCAGGGTGCTGATGGACACAAGGGGCCGTCTTGCAACCTTGGAAGCTGTGATGTGGGAGGTGGATGCACTTCCCTCTCAGGAAACCAGAGGAGAGCTGGGGTTCACACGACAGCCCCCCTTCACACGGGGTCAGTGCTCGCCCCGGTGACACAGGTGGAGAAAGTCCACTGGGGAGCAGAGAGACTGAGGCAGGGCGGCGGGTGGAACTTACCCGTGCACGCCGGGGACAGAGTGAGGCTCGTAATGGTACCGTCCCTCCTGGTGTCGCATGTCAAGCGGGAAGGGGGCGTGGAACGGCGGCAGGAGATGCGGTGGCACTGCGGAGGGAGAGAGAAACAGGACTTCAGAAACTTTTTCCCTCCCTCGAAAAGCAATTTTCAAAGGGCTTTAAAGCTCGATGAATTTCAGAGCAAGAACGGTCAGGACAGGGGGGCTCCGGGGTGCCCAGCTATCACACACCCACGAAGGGGGATGAATAAATAATCAAAGTCAGCCCGAGAACCCTACATCTTTCACATAAAAGATCCCCAACCGCGCTCTTGACAAAGACAAGCAGCTAAGCGCTCTTTGAACTCAGGGAGATGACAGACTTGGCCGCAAATCAGGGCTGACAGCGCCGACAGGCTTCTGCGCATCCCGGCCTTGGCTCCGGCAGCCCCAGGTCATGGCATCCGGGCTCTCAGTCACCCAGGCGGAGGTGTTTACCTAGAACCGGCTGCGGAGGCAGGACCACTACCGGCTGTGGCCAGCCTCCGTCAGGCCAATCCCACTGAGCCGCCCGCCCCGTCCTGTTGGCAGCCACAGTGGACACCTCTGTGGGTCTGTTAATTCTCCAGCTCTTAATATTAATTATAGACCCCAAGTGCTCCGGCCCCGGGATGCCAATGCCAACACGTGAGACCCAGCTTCCAGAGTGCGTCAGCCTCCTGTCTGCCCTTGGCCTGCCCTCCACAAATCATCATGATAATTGTAGGATGCTCTTTGCTTATTAAAAAAAGAAAATTCCTGGGTACCCTGGAGGCAAACATAATTATAGGCCTTAAGAAAACAAGGCTCTTTAAAAAGTAGCGAGACTGGGAAAGGGCTAAGCTTTCTCAGTCAGCTCTCACTCGGGCTGAGAGCCATGGGCCAAAGAGGATGAGTGTTGAGTCTAAATTACCCAAGAGTTTAAAGAAGTCAGGTGGGTTTGTTTTCCATGTGCACAGGTCAGCTGACTGTCAGACTTGAGGTGATAAAGACACACAAATAATGCTATGGGTTTTGTCCAAATGGATCCTAGTACTGGAAACACCACGAAATCTTTTCTGATTGTGTAACAGAAAATTTACCACATTAACCATCTATAAGCATACAATCGAGTGTGCCTCCACCATGCATCACCAGAATTCTTTCCATCATCTTGGACTGAAACTTTCTCCCCATTAAACACCAGCTCCCCCTCCCCCAGGCAATCACCTTTCTCCTCTAGGGACCTCCTATGAGCAGAATCACTGCGTCTCTTGTCTTGTGATTGGTTGACTTCACTTTGCATAGTCTCCCCAAGGTTCATCCACTGTGGCATGTGCCCAAATTTTCTTTTTTTTTAAAAAATATATTTTACTAAAGTAGAGTTGGCTTGAAATTGTGTTTGTTTCTGCTGTACACCAAAGTGACTCAGTTATACATATATATACTTTTTCATATTCTTTCCCATGAAGGTTTATCACAGGGTATGGAATACAGTTCCCTATACTGTACAGTAGGACCTTATTGTTTATCCATTCTCTATATACTAGTTTGCACCTGGTCATGTCAAACTCCCAATCTATCCTTCCCCTATTTCCCTCCCCCTCGGCAACCACAAATCCATTCTCTACTTCTATAAGTCTATTTCTGTTTTGTAAATAGGTTCATTTGTATTAACTTTTTTAGATTCTACATACAAATGATATCATCTGGTATTCGTCTTTCTCTAATTTACTTTACTTAGTATAAAAGTCTCTAGGTCCATCCATGTGCAAATGGCATAATTTCATTCTTCTTATGGCTGAGCGGGATAACTTCCTTTTTTAAGGCTGGGGAAATGGCAACCCACTCCAGTGTTCTTGCCTGGAGAATCCCAGGGACGGGGGAGCCTGGCGGGCTGCCGTCTCTGGGGTCGCACAGAGTCGGACACGACTGAAGCGACTTAGCAGCAGCAGCAGTATTCACGGCATAGGTACACCACCACATCTGGATTAAGCATTCATTTGCTGATGGACACTTGGGGTCATCGCTTACGAATTCTTACGAAGAGTAAACTTTTCTCCTGACATTTAACCTTAACTTTTCTGTATTCAATTGTATCTTCCTAATTCCACAGTCCTGACACCCTCCAAGGGGACTGGGGATAAAGAAAGCAAATCCTCTCACCCTGACTGAATCAATTTGCCAAACCCAGACTCCACAAATCTTGGGCTCCAAGGGAACATGATGCCGGCACCCTGCGCCATCCCTGTGGCTGGGCGCTCCCTTTCGGGGCTGGTGACTGCGGAAATGACCAACCTCTTCTCCCATCACGCCCATGTCCTTTGAGGAGGTGAGGCTGGGCATACAGCTGTGACTCTGTAAACAGTGACAGGAGGACCGGACAGCCTCTGGGAGTCAGAGACCCGGAGACCAGCTGCTGCTCACCAACTCCTGGTTTAGGGCAAACTCCGTTACCTCTCTGCATCTCTCTGTGTCCAATCCGAAGACAAGTAACAGTAACCACGGTGTGCTGCCATGAAGATAAAATGCTCCTGTTGAGAGATGCCAGTGCACAGAAAAGCGCCCTGTCTGTTACTATGGATGATGACAATCATCACTAACATTCGGAGCTCCACCGCCCATAATCAAACTATGTGGTTGTTGTTCAGTTGCCAAGCCGTGTCTGCCTCTTTGCGACCCCATGGACTGTAGTACTCCAGGTTTCTCTGTCCTCCACTATCTCCCAAGGTTTGCACAGGTTCAAGTCTACTGAGTCGGTGATGCTACCTAACCATCTCATCTTCTGCTGTCCCTTCTTTCACCTTCCATCTTTCCCAGCATTAGGATCTTTGCCAGTGAGTCGGCACTTTGTATCAGGTGGTCAAAGTATTGAAGCTTCAGCTTCAGCATCAGCCCTTCCAATGAATATTCAGGGTTGCAAGAATATTCCCCTTCATGGACCACAGTCTTGTCATGGCAAAGGGATTTGTGAAACCCAGTGAAGCTATGAGCCATGCATTGTATGACAGACAGGTCACAGCAGAGAGTTCTGACAAAACATGGTCCACTGGAGGAGGGAATGCAAACCACTCCAGTATTCTTGCCATGAGAACTCCAAGAACAGTATAAAAAGGCAATCAAACCATGACTACACCATTTACTGGCCCTGGGGTGTACGATAAGTCTTCCTCTGCTTACTGCAGAGCCTGGGGAGGGCGGGAGGGCAGAAGGCTGGTGCTGGCCTGCTTACAGCCTGGGAGGCAAAGTGGGCTTCTCTGAACCCCAGGGGAGGCGGCAGAGAAGCAGTGTTTACCTTTCCAAACCTGCAGGAAAGGGCCTTTATGATGTTTTTTTAAATTTTCTTAAAACGCAGCCAGGCAGATCAGATAATAGTATTTGCTAATAAAATAAACACGTTTGTTTTTGTCTATTTCTGACTGTTTCCCTGCATATTCAAAAGGCTCCCCAAGACAGCCAGGGTAGGTGTCACTGTGCCCATTTCATAGATAAGGAAATGGAGACCAAGGCCGATTTCAGCTCAAAGTTATTGAGCTGAAAGATGATAGAGCCAGGAGGGGAATCCAAGGCCCGGGACAGCTGGGCATGAGCTTTTCCCTCTGCCCAATTCCAACGAACACTTGGAGGCAGTCTCTGGGTCCAAGAGTCTTTCTGTCCCCACCTTGTTGATGTGTCATATTTAAAAAATGCTCACAGTCCTGGGCCCTGCTCTCTGCTGCTGCTAAGTCACTTCAGTCGTGTCCGACTCTGTGTGACCCCATAGACGGCAGCCCACCAGGCTCCCCCGTCCCTGGGATTCTCCAGGCAAGAACACTAGAGTGGGTTGCCATTTCCTTCTCCAATGCATGAAAGTGAAAAGTGAAAGTGAAGTCACTCAGCCGTGTCTGACTCCTAGTGACCTCATGGACCACAGCCTACCAGGCTCCTCCATCCATGGGATTCTCCAGGCAAGAGTACTGGAGTGGGGTGCCACTGCCTTCTCTGCAGGCCCTGCTCTCAGTGCTTTGCAAACATCAGTTCCTGGGTCTTCACTGAACGCCCAGGCTGTATTTGTCCCAGAATTCCTATTCTTTCCACTGACCAACCTCCCAGTACCTTGGGGTGCTCCTTTCCCCTGGATCTTGCACCTGCCAAGGTTGAAGGGGATTCCCTGATGCCAGGAGAGCCCAGACCTTCCCCCCCACCTCACCAGCTAGCAGTGCTCTTCTCAGGATTCATTCAACTTCATCAGGTCTATAGAGCTGAGAAAACTCCAGGAATGAAGTGCTCATGGTAGCTGACCAGGCAAATATGAAACGGAGGTGGCACCAAGGTGACCCAGCTGCACAAAACCAGGCTCTGTGTGTGCGCATGCGTGCATGCACAAGGTGGAGAGGAGGGGCCTGGGGCTTCCCAGAAGAGGCAAAGGCATAAGAGACAGCCACGCACAGGTCCTGCTGCGGCTGGGGTTGCTCCCTCCTTTCTGCCAGGTCCTGGTGTGCAGGCTGTGGAGGTTACCCGGGAAAGCAGCTTCCTCGTTCTCAAGTCAGGGCCACCAGGCAAAACTTCCCCAGCCCTGCTGCCCCCCGGGCAGCTGACACCCACGGAAGTAGCAGGTAGCAGGGGCTCTGGCCACACCTCTGCACCCACAGCCTCACCCCCTTGGGATCCCCAGGACAAGCCTGGGAATGCATGTCAGAAGTTCTTCTAGTCAGGGTGGGGAAGGTGTTGGGTCAGCCAGCTGCTGAGCATGGCAGGCCCCACCCGGGTCAGGAGAGAATGGGCCCAGATGCTCATTCTTAGTGACATCAGCAGCCTCATGCAGCTTTGCTTACAATGTCTTGCTTAGATTGACCATCAACCCTGTCCTTATCCCCATTTTTCAGGAAAAAACATCAAGGCTCAGAGTAGTATGTCTCCCCTCTAGGAGACCAACTAGTTTGACTGCTGGTTTCACTGAATCTCCCCACTCAGCCCCATGTATTTTCCCAGAGACCTCAGCACAAAGCCAACCATCAGCCATAGGGCCTCTGAGCACTCACTTATGATCCAGCAGCTCCCAGGATGGGCAGCAGGCCTCCCTTAAGCCAGCAGAGAGCAAGAAGTCCAACCTGGGACCTGCTGTCCAGGCCCTTCGTCCACCCTCGGAGAACCACCCAGGCCATTCATATCAAGGGGCTACTTCTGGGCAGCCATCACCATAGCAACAGCCATCCATTCATTCACTCATCCAGCTTGTATCAAGGGCTGGCTCTGTCAAAGCCCGGTTCCAGGTCCAGGAGGTGTGCGTCACCAAGCCACCTACACTGCTGCCACCACAAAGCTGTAGAGCTTCCTGGGAGAGGAGACAGGCAGAGAGCAAACCAGATACACACTGATGACATAACGCCACAGGTGGTGAAGCTAAGAAGGAAACCCAGCTGGGCAGGGGAACACAGAGGCCTCGGATGACATGAGGGAGGAAGTCAGGGCTCTCAGGGAAGAGGGTTGGCCTGGCAAGGGGGATGGCCATTGCAAAGGCCTGGCGGGTGGGTGGTGGGTGGGGAGAAGAGCTTGTTGGTCTCAGCCCCTGGCCACCTGGGCTGGAGCAGAGGGATAGAGCTGGGAGAGACAGAAGAGGTCCTATAAGCCCGGATGGGCCCTGGAAAGGACTTGGGGGTTCTTTTCTGGCAGATTTAGATTTCCTGGGGTACTGAGCAGGGAGTCGTGTTCTCTGACGAAATCTTTCAGAAGGCCACGTGATACAGCCAGGCCACATGCGGCTGGGCATGCATTGGCCAGGAACACCAAACTGATTCTGCCAATAGGCAGCCCTGGGACACTGGGAGCATTAAGTCCCCAGTCTGGGTCTCATGTTATCCTTCTGCACAGTGGGGATTGATGAACTCCAAGCTCCTTCCTACAGGAACAATCCTGCTGTGTGAAGGGTTACCTGTGCCCCCCAGGGAAGAGCCATGCTTGTCCCAGCTGGTGTCTCACCAAGGCTTCAGGAGGGATACAGGTGGGGGAGGGGCGGCTTCAGGGGGATACGGGCGGCAGGAGGGGTCGGAAGGGTGGGTGCTGAGTGCAGGCACCCCCTGCATCTTTCATCTTTATGGTCCTCTGTGTACAACTCACTGACCTAGTGGCCCTGCCGAATCCCCTCAGCCCTCAGCCCTGGGCCCTGGCACCTGAGCCCACCTATACATTTGCCTCTGGGATCAGCTTTGCTGTACACATAAACTGAGGATAAAGCTTGACCCTGGCTCATCTGGACTCAGGAACCTCACAGACCAGCATGGACCACTGCTGGCCCCATGCCCCTGATGGAAACATTCAGACGGGAATGCTGTGCCCAGGGCCCCTCTGTCAGGCAGAGGAGGAGGGAGCCCCACTTTGGACCTTCTGCGAGAAAGCACGCCATCCAGAGGCCGTCAGCAGCATCCAAGGGACTTACGAAAGCGCAAAGAACAAGGCAGCCTTCCAGAAACATATTGAATGGGACCCATCCACACATTGTTTTCATTGTGAGCTCTTTTTTTAAGCTAAAAAAAAATTCAAACTAAATCATGCCCTTCTGGCATGAGCAGGGAACACACACACACATACACACACCATATGCCATTTCAAAGAAATGGCTCTCTTTTTAAGTTTCTGAGGAAGAAACTCTAAGATGGAAAATTTCTATGGATTGCCCTGCCCCCTCTGAAAAAGAAAAAGCACATTTGTTTTTGATCCTACATAGAAAGAGCAACAGTTTGAGCAACTGACGATAGTGGCGTGATGATTTTTTTTTTTTAACTCCAGGATTTTTTTTGCACTAAGATTTAAACGCTAAATGCTCCTTGGCTGGTGGTCCCAGGGGTGAGGGCACGTTTGTGTCAGGAGTGTCCTTGGTATAAGGATCTGGCTTTGTGAGTGAGCAGGGCCCAGAAAGGGCCAAGGGGACCTTCCCCTGGAAGCCCAGCTCTAGTTAATGCCCGTTACTAATGACTCTGGTGGGTTACTGCCTAAGAGGATGGAACGGTGGGGGTGGGGTGTCAGGAGAGGATTCAGACAAAGAATTGGGAAAACGGTCATGGAAACATGACTAGGCAGCCAGGTCAGCAGCTGGAGGAATTCTCCTTGGATGAAGTCATGTGTTGCTACAATGGGGAGGTGCTGCCCCGAGGATTGGGCTCAGAGACATAGTAGGAGGGGCCAGCCAGGGGGAAGCAGCCATCTCCCGGGAGAGACCAGGCGTGCTGGGGACACCCCAGCCCTCTAGGCAGTCTAATTCCTAGAGATCAGCATGCTGTCCAGTTACGTGGTCATTCCCATCAAGACTGCAGCAAGGAATGAGCTCAGATCACATGGGCTCCAGGCCTGGGACCAGGGAAGAAAGGGGCTTCTGCGAGAAGAGCTGTCTAGCCCTGGCACTGACTGAGGGAGGGTGCAGACAGCAGCCTCTGGAAGGAGGGTTGGTCCTGGCCTAACACAGGGCTGAGTTACAATGAGGCACAAACACATCTCAGCTCGGCCTGTGGGACTGGGCAGGAGGGACATGATCTCAGAGTGGCCAGGACAGGGCTTGCGCCCATCCCTCTCAGGAGGCTGACCATGCTCTAGGGTGACTGCGCAGAAGGCCAGTGCTGGGGCCGTGTCAGGGGGACTCTGTTGGAATCCAGTAGTCTCTGAGAAGCTGAGATGGAGGCATGGCTCTGGAGACCAGGAAAGGGGCCCCCACTATTTCTGCCTGGGATTCCTCATTCATGACCAATAGATCATGTTTCTTTCCTTTATAATTCCTTGCATCTTAAAAAACATCCAGGGCAATTATTTCACTCTTCTTAAAAGTAAACAGCTCATGGGAAAGTCATAAATTCACACTAATGTGAAAATTCACAGATGACTTAGCAGGTCACTTCCCCATCATGGAAGGACCCAGGCAGCAAGTGACACCTGTATCTTTGGAGAAGGAAGGGGCTAGTGTGGAGGAGAAAAAAAATGGCAGATGAGGAGGCTTGAAGCCAAGCATAGTGAACTCGACAGCTCAGCTGACATCTGCCTCACCCCTGAGTCGTGCACCAGTCAAATCAGAGTCCTAAGGGGTAACCTGTTCCTGTGGTCTGAGGAGCTCAGGGTAGGAACAGGAATCATGTGGGCCCTAGACAGAGCTGGGTGTGAACCCCAGTTTTGTCGTTTGCTAGCAAGTGACATCTTTTAAGATTTTAAATAGCTCAGCTGGAATTCCATCGCCTCCACAAGCTTTGTTCATAGTGATGTTTCCTAAGATCCCCTTGAGTTCACACTCCATAATGGCTGACTCTAGGTGAGTGACCACACCCCTGTAGTTATCAGGGTCATTAAGACAATTTTTGCACAACAGCATTGTTAATCGGCTATACCACAATACAAAATAAAAAGTTTAAAGTTAAAAAAAAAAACCCGCCAAGGTAGGCTTCACCTGTACTTCCTGAGAAACTCCAGATGTATAAGCTGAATTTAGAAAAGGCAGATAAACCAGAGATCAAATTGCCAACATTTGTTGGATCGTGGAAAAAGCGAAGGAATTCCAGAAAAACATCTATTTCTGCTTCATTGACTACATGAAAGCCTTTGACTGTATGGATCACAACAGACGGTGGAAAATTCTTAAAGAGATGAGAATACCAGACCACCTTACCAGTCCTAAGAAACCTGTGTATGTGGCTCAAGAAACAACAGATAGAACCTTACGTGGAACAACTGACTGGCGCAAAATTGGGAAAGGAGTACAACAAGGCTGTATATTGTCACCCTGTTTATTTAACTTAAATGCAGAGTACATCGTCCAAAATGCCAGGCTGGATGAAGCACAAGCTGGATTCAAGACTGCTAGGAGAAATATCAACAACTTTAGTTATGCAGATGATACCACGCTAATGGCAGAAAGTAAAGAGGAACTAAAGAGGCTCTTGATGAGGGTGAAAGAGGAGAGGTAAAAAGCTGGCTTAAAACTCAACATTCAAAAAACTACAATCATGGTATCCAGTCCCATTATTTCATGGCAAATAGAGGGGGAAAAAGTGACAGTTTATTCTCTCGGGCTCCAAAATCACTGCGGACAGTGACTGCAGCCAGGAAATTAAAAGATGCTTGCTCCTTGGAAGGAAGGCTATAACAAAGCTAGATAGCGTATTAAAAAGCAGAGACATTACTTGGCTGACAAAAGTAATCAAAGCTATGGTTTTTCCAGTAGTCATATCTGGATATGAGAGTTGGACCATAAAGAAAGCTGAGCACCAAAGACTTGATACTTTGAAACTCTTGAGAGTCTCCTGGGCAACATGGAGATTAAACCACTTAATCCTAAAGGAAATCAAGCCTGACTATTCACTGGAGGGAGCAATGCTGAAGCTCCAATACTTTGGCCACCTGACTTGAAGAGTTGACTCACTGGGAAAGACCCTGATGCCAGGAAAGATTAAAGCCAAAAGGAGAAGGGGACAACAGAGGATGAGATGGTTAGATAGCACCACCAACTCTTTTTCAATGCTTTTTTGAAATGAATTTGAGCAAAGCATTGGAGACAGCGGAAGACAGGAGTCTGTCATGCTGCAGTCCAAGGGGTCGCAAAGAATCAGACATGACTTAGTGACTGAACAACAAGTGACAAGGGCTGTGAGCTTTGGTCTTCATCTGTAAAACGTGATGGCACACACCCAGCTTGTGTAGCCAATGACCACATGCATCTGCACAGAGCAGTAACTCAGTAACTGGTAGCCCCCTCTCCGCTCACGTGCACCTCAGGAGAGGTGAACAAGAGTCACATGGGGACCTTTTCTCCAATTCATGGCATAAGGGATCCCAAGATGCATCTCCCTGATCTCAGATGTACCACCCACCACCAAATGTGCCCTCATCAGGAACTGCTGCTTTACACAGTGGGGACAGGTGGAAATGATGGGTCATGGGCTTTAGGGCACTGTGGGAAGATAAAATCTATGATTTTAATCCTGCTGAAGTCACCCCCATTCCCACACAACTCCCTGCAGGAAGCTAAGGCTGGCTGTTCCAACTCTAGCGGTCCCCACTGTTCCTGCCCTAGAATCTGTGATGTGTCTCCCGAGACAAAACAAATACAGGAGGGGGTCTGCAGGTGGCCTGAGACTTCCAGTGAACATCATTGTGAATTCTGTTCAAATGGTGGCTTTTGATAAAAGTGTACCCCTCCCTTCCTCGATTCCCTGGTGGCTCAGACGGTAAAGAGTCTGCCTGCAATCCAGGAGACCCAGGTTCGATCCTTGGGTCAGGAAGATCCTCTGGAGAAAGAAATGGCAACCCACTCCAGTATTCTTGTCTGGAAAATCCCATGGATGAAGCAGCCTAGTGGGCTACAGGTCATGGGGTTGCAAAAGAGTCGGACATGACTGAGCTGTCCCGTGTGTTGGAGGGCAGCAGCTCAGAGGATGGATCCCTTTTATGATCCAACTTACTGACATCAAACCCTGCTCTCCCTTCCAGGAAGCAAGGAGGGATCGATGAACAAATGAACCTTTGGGGAGGACTCTTAAAAGAGAAGAAAATCACTATTCTCCATTTCACCCTGAATGCCCAACTTGATCAATTAAACTGTTTAACTCTTCAGGGAACGAGAACGTGAGGACACTTGGCAAAAGGAAAAGGACTGATAGGGATGGGACGGCAATCGGTGCCTTTATATTTTGTGCCCCGATGAACCCAGAAGGTCCACCAGCCCTCAAGGGGCTGCTGGACACCGGCTGGTGGCCTGTGCACCGAAGATCGACATTTCAGCCATTGAAGCTGGGCTTGTCTCGAATCCCACAACCCCTCCCATCTCTGTGGAGACCCCAGACCCACGCCTTTCCAGAAGATACCAGGAATGAAGGTGCCAGTTGCAAAAAAGACACGGGATGCCCCCTTCCTCAGCATGCAGGTCTGACCTAGGGACTTGATGCAATTCAGACATGTGACCCCTCTAGCATTGCCTTGACCTGCACAGGCTGCAGGCTGCACGAGGTCCAGCTCCTTAACTTTCTGGGGAATTCACAGCATGGAGCTCTCAACTCTGGCCCATCACAGCCTGAAGAATGGAAGTCACATTGACAGCCCACCTAAGGCTCCCCTATTCTGTCCAAATAGGGAAGTCCTGTTCGAGGGTCTGGAGGCCCAGAGAGTGAGGAGCAGTATTCCTGCTCACAGGTCATGCACTGGGCACCTCAGTGGAGGCTATCTGCAAAGCTGGAGACTCTGACCCTGTAGGATTCAATGGGGTCCATGGGCATAGCTGTCAGAACGCCTCAGAGTCGAGGAAGCAAGATTTCCGTGGGACCCAGAGCAGCCAGGAAGACTCCCTGGAGAAGGTGGTCTTGGAGCTGGGTCCTCAAGGAACCAGGAATGGGAGAGCTGGACAGAAGGGAGAGGATGATAGGTCCTTCGGGCTGGGAGGCAGCGTGGACAGAGTCCAGAGGACTCGCTCGCATCCTGGCACAGAGCTGTGTGCATGTGGGTGCTGGTCCAAACCACGTGGCCCCTCCGGTATATCCAGGCTGAGGAAGGCCTGGGGCCCACTCAGGGATTCACAATGCAACACCTACTAGGTGCTCACATCAGTGCTTCTCAGACCCAAGAATCACCTGCAGGCTTTTTAAAAACACTGGCTGGGCCTCTTCCCCGGAGTCTCGGCTTCCATGGGCCTGGGCAAGCCTGAGACCCTGCGTTTACAAAAAGTGCCCAGGTGGTACTGACCAAGCTTGCCAAGGACCACACTCAGAAAACAATTAGCCTGGATCACCCTTTTTCCTGCTGTTTCCCAGAGTTCCCTCTGGCACCGGTTAAGTGCCAGTAAGATTACTTCTCATATTTCTACCTACTATGCATTGTCCTGGCAGAAGACCATTCGCAGCTGGAGAAACTCCATGATTGAGGAGAGACCGCCCTGGGTGTGTCATTTGAATCCAGGGGACCACCAAGCTGTCCCATTTACCAGGGCTCCTGAACGCAGACTTCAAATGGCCAGAGGATCATGAATGCGGCCCAGAGTCTGTGCTTTTCCAAGTACAAGAACAAAGATGCACACGGGGCTGGAGAAACCACGCGGACGGCCCTTGTGCACACCTCCCTGTGCTGGGGTGGGTTCAGTACACTTTCAAACCTGGACAGTTTCAAAGGCTAACTCTTCAGACACATGGACTCCGATGGCCAAGGCCTCTCCCAGTGGGAACCAAGTAATGGATTGAAGTACCAGGGCTAGGAAGAAGACCTTGCAAGCACAGCCAGGAAAGCCTCCTTCTCAGTGGCCAGACCTTATGCAAATAGCACTGTTACTCCCAATAATAACCGGGGACAGGCTGCTTCCAGAGCCCCTCCCCATGGCTGGGCACTGCCCCACAGGAAGCACTTAATAAGAATAATAATATCCTGACTGGCACTGCAGAGCATGCAATTAAAAAGCGTTTTTGTCTCACTTAAGGGGGAAAATAGTGGGGGAAATGAAAATCAGACAGGAAATTCCAGCACTACAAGTTGGCGTGTGTCTGGGGGCTGAGGCCCAGGCCACTGGCGCAGTCAGACCTGGCCCCACACAGGGCCTGGCAAGACGAGGGCTGTGGCTGGGCCCACCTCACCACCACAGGCTGGCCTTTCCAAGAAGGTTTTGCTAGACAAAATAAGACAAAATAGCTGGGCTGGGACCAGTATGAGCCACTCCATAAGGGCAGTGCCCTGATGCTGGTCTGAGGGTGGGTGGGCAGGCAGGCAGGCAGAGAGGAGTATGAGGTCCACAGCTGGAACAGACCCCAACAGAGAGTGGCCAGATGCGAGTCCACACATGAGTGCCACATGGCCCTCACAGCATGGGCACCTGAGCAGTCCTGGGGCCTGCTCCTCTCCACCACAGACTGAATATTTACGTTGTCCCCAAATTCTTATGTGGAAGTCCTAACACCTGAGATGATGGTATTTGGAGGTGGGCCTTTGGGGAAGTGATGAGGTGATGGGGGTGGAGCCTGCATGATGGGATTAGTGCTCTTATAAGAGAGACCCAGGGAGCCCCTTGTCCCCTTCCAAATATAAGGACACAGTGGGAACAGGCAGTTTATAAATCAGGCACTAGGATGTCACCAGATACTGAATCTGCTGGTGTCTTGATCTCTGACTTCCCAGGCTCCAGAACTGTGAGCAGTTAATGTCACTGTTTGAGCTCTCCACCCATCTCTGGTGTTCTTGTTACACAGCTTGTGCTGACTGAGACGCCTGCAGAGGGTGGTGGGAAGATGAGTCCACGGGAGGTAGATGGGCCCTGGGCCAGAGGCCTCAGGATCATGGTGAACAGCACTGAGGCTGCAGCTGACGTGCTGACACAGCCCAGCCCCACCACTGATGCACTTAACCTTCCTATGCCTTGGTTTTCTCATTTGTAAAGTGGGGGTGGTGTTAGGACCCAGGTCAGAGGCAGATGTGAAGCAGAGACCAACTAACAAGTCAGAGTCTATGCTGGCTGGGCACACAGTGGGGCCCCAGTAGTGCCAGCCTAGTCATCTCCATTGACCTCCTGCCCCTGAAGTGAGGATTGGGAGACTAGCGGGGAGCTCCAGGGAGGCCCTGGGGAAATCCCTGCTGTCTTAGGAAAGCGATAAGTGGCCTGCCGATCAGGGTAGACCAGTGGAGTCCCACATTACAGATTCTTAGGACCAAAAGAAACCTGGGAGGTCAAGCCTGATTAATTTTGAAAACTCTTGGCCACAGAATCTCTCCCATAGAAAACTGTATGCAGGACTGCAAAATCTACAATAGGCCTGAGGCCCAGGGGACTGTGGCTCTAAAGGTGTCCCCTGCAGCCCTCTGAGGGGCCTTGCCGAAAGCACAAATTCAGCTCAGGGGCCTGGAGAAGAGACTGACCTCTTCCTGTCCTCCTTCCAGCGGCTCCAGAGGCTGAGCTGGGTGGGGTGGCCTGGGATGGATGCACACACCCCAGTATGGGCCCTGCACCACACAGGTTTACCTGCTCAGACATGCCCTTGACTCACCTGCCAGCTTGCACGAGCAGCCCCACTAGCCAGCAGCTTCACTGCTGTCCTGTCGCTGACCCCAAAGCCCACTTGTCACAGGGGCATTGAAGCCCTTCAGGAGGACACCTGTGCCACTCCTCTGCCTGTCCCCCCTGGGTCCCCAAAGTGTCGCCTGTCACTCTGCTCCCCTCACCAGCATCTGCCCTTTCTTGCAGGGATCCAGCAAAAGGTGGCCCCCTGTCTGTGCTACGGCCCTGCCTCCCACCTCTCGAGAGCACCAAGAAGGCTTTGGGTCTCAAGGAGGCCAGAGCATCCTGTCCCCACCACGCACTGGTGAGTGCTTCCCCAGGCTGGCCAAGACCCTCAACTCCACAGCATGTTCCAAGGCAGAGCCCACCAAAGCCAGTCAGTGAGATTCCAAACCAGGCAGCGGAATCTGCTATAAGAACAGCCTCCAAGCACTTCCAACGTCCATGGGCGGCACATACTCATTTTCCTGCCATGGACGGCTCATCACAAATGCTTTCCATTCCCTCAATGAAGCAGGACTCTTAAGGATCCCTTCTGGGAGGCTCTTGTCAGTGCAGCACAGATGACTATATGCTACTCAAAGCTACCTTTTTTCCTTTAATCTTCCTCAAATGAGTCTCCTCCAGTGTTCCTCCCGTCAAGGACAGCCTGGCCTCACAGACATGTGATGTAAGCCACATATATTACTTTAAATTTTCTAGTAGCTGCATTAAAAAAAAACAAACTAAAAAGAAACAGGTCCTAATTTTCATATACAATTTCCTTGACCCAGTATATCAAAAATATTGTCCTTTCAACACACAAATAATTAAGCTACTGTTTTATCTTGGGGTTTCCCTGATAGTTCAGTTGGTAGAGAATCCACCTGCAATGCAGGAGACCCCGGTTAGATTCCCTGGTTAGATTCTTCCTGACCCACTGGAGAAGGGATAGGGTACCTACTCCAGTATTCTTGGGCTTCCCTTGTGGCTCAGCAGGTTAAGAATCCGCCTGCAATGCGGGAGACCTAGGTGCAATCCCTAAGTGGGGAAGATCCCCTGGAGAAGGGAAAGGCTACCCACTCTAGTATTCTGGCCTGGAGAACTCCATCAACTGTATAGTCCATGGGGTTGCAAAGAGTAGGGCACGACTGTGTGACTTTCCTTTTTGTTTGTACTAAGTCTTCCAAGTCAGTTATGTAGTTTCATTGACAGCACATCTCAGTTTGAATCGGCTCCATGTGAAGTGCAGGACAGTCAACATCGCTTGCAGCTGCCTTACCGCACAACTTAGGCTTAACCAGTTATCATTATCGGACTTTGCTTTTGAATTCTAGTCTAGTTGGATCAAAGTTTCATTGATATATAAATAACGGTGACAAACATTCTCCCCAAACCTCAGTCCTTTGCTTCTGAATCTAAGCTCCCAGCCAACTTCTATTTGGCCCTTAAATTAGCCAATTAACAAGCAGTTAACCGTTCTTCCTTCCATTTCTCCCTTGTTTGCATCTGTTTAAGTCACAAGGGTGCCCAGGTTCATTCTTTCCACATCCTTTTTTGTTTATTGTTTTTTAATCTATTGACTTTATTCATTAAAAATTCTTTATTGAAGTACACATGATTTGAAATATTTCATTAGTTTCAAGCGTACAGCATAGGGATTCAGTGTTTTTTCCCAATTATACTCCTTTAAATGTTATCACAAGATCATGGCTACAACTATACAACATGCATATATGTGGGCTTCCCAGTGGTGCTAGTGGTAAAGAACCCTCCTGGCAGTACAGGAGACATAAGAGACCTGGGTTCGATCCCTGGGTCGGGAAGATCCCCTGGAGAAGGAAATGGCAACCCACTCCAGTACTCTTGTCTGGAGAATCCCATGGACAGAGGAGCCTGGTGGGCTACAGTCCATAGGGTTGCAAAGAGTTGGACACGACCAAGCGACTAACGCTTTCCATGATGTTACCATGAGATATTAAGTAGAGTTCCCTGTGCTGTGCAGTAGATTGTGGGTGGTTATCTATTTTATATATAGTCATGTGTATATGTTCATCACAAAACTTCTTCCATACCCTTAGCCCACGAGGGTGGTACAGACTAAGGCCTCAGAGCCTCCCCGAATTCTGCCCTGGACTGCTGCCCACTGTCTGCCCCATTGGCTCGGGCAGGCATCCCAAACAAGGCAGAGTAGGTATCTGGACTCCTGAGACTCTGCGAAAAATAAGAGGGTCCCCAAAGTACACACAGGGAGTGGTGAGGGCAGGGCTGTGGACAAACACAGGCTGAGTCCTTCAACACTCCTGGAAGCCCGGCTCCCTGGGCAGCACTGGCTCCACGTGATTCTGGACCCAACTGTCTGACCAACAGTCCCAGCATATGCCATTTCCACCCCACACACCAGCCCACAACATCCCACTGCCACATCCAGGGACATGGGATGTCCACCTTGCAGGTCTGGAAACCCATCCACAGAATGCCCAGGAGACCTCATTTCCCCAATATTGCTGCTGGATAAACAGACACAGAAGACATGGCCTCAAGACTCAACCTGCTGGCTCTGAACAGGGCCCAGAACCTTGTTTTCTAGAGTTAAAGTTTATAACAGGGGCTAAAGATGGTGGGGGGCGGGATGCAAAAAAGAAAAAAAAAAAAAACCACCTCCAAAGGGTGCCTGGACATCAAAAAGACCTCTTGCAAAACAATGTTTTGATGAGCAAAGTGTATGAATTAAAAGCAGATAGTGTGCACTTTCTTTAAAACAAAGAGTGTTTAACATCTAGGAGTGAACTCTCTCACACAATGTATTTGGAGGCTGAAGAAACCAGAGCTGCCCTCCCTACAAACCCCAGAGCATCCTAGCCCCTCTTCTCCCATTCAGAGGCTGTGGGCAATGGCCCTGCTCTGTGAGTCCCGCTTCACCCCAGCCAAGGGGACCCAGAGGAGGGCTCCCATTGCTTGGCAGGCTTCCCACAAGTCCTGCTATCACTGGCAGGATGGAGTCCCAGAGCCTGGCCAGGCCCTTGGGACTCTCCTGATCCTGTCCCCAAGTCTTCCCACCAGGATCTGTCAGACACCTTGCAGACCCCAGAAAGCTCCCAGCTTGCTACCCCCACACATTCTGCTACTCCCCACCAAGCCCATCTCCTACTTATCACACCATCTCATACTGCCTTAAACAACTCCAGACTGAGGCAGGCTGGGATCTGGGACCTTTTGCTGCAGTGCTTGCATCTGAACACATGTCTCCTAGAGCAACAAAATACAAAGAAATGCTAAGGGATTAAAAAACAAAACAGAACCAAAAAAACTGCCTGCATGTGCAGTTGGGTCAAATTATGGATAACAAGATACAAAGAGACCAAAAAAGCCAACTGCCACTTGTTCAGGAGCAAAAGCAAGGTACCATGCCTGTCCCTGCATTCAGCATCACATAAGAGGTGGGCAAACAACCTAAGCCACCCCTCCAGCCCAACCCCTGGACACACCCCTACCCTCACCCCACATAAGAAACCAGCTCACCCCACCATGTGGAGTAAGTGAAGAAACCTGCTTCCTGTTCTTGATACCCCAATAAAGCCTTGCCTGAATTTCTTATCTGGCCTCTAGTCAATTTCTACTGATTAAGGAAGGCTGGGAACCCTGGCTGGTATCAAGATCATGAGTGCCTTCTGCTGTGACATTTCCTGAAGCTGTCTCCTGCTCCCTCCCCAAATCAGGCAGAAGATACAGCCTCTGGGCCAATTCCTCCAAGCACCTGGCATGGAGGGAGAGACTAAATAAACGAGGGGATGAATGAGTGAGGGAATCTGTTCACGGCTAGAACAGAGGCTTGGGGATAACAAGGGGGCCAAGAGCTGCGAATGTTCTGCATGGATTAGGTCCCGGGAGAGAAAGTCCTGCAGCACAGATCTGCAGAAGGCAGAGCAGAGTTAGAGCAGGGAGAGCAGGCAGAGTGGAAAGGACAGCAGCAGCAGGCAGAAGAGCACCAGACAGAGCAGTTGTAGGCGACATGGTACTAACAGCATTGTGTGCTAAGTCACTTCAGTCGTGTCCAACTCTTTGTGACCCCATGGACTTTAGACCTCCAGACTCCTCTGTCCATGGGATTCTCCAGGCAAGAATACTAGAGTGGGTTGTCATTTCCTCCTCCAGGGGATCTTCCCAACGCCGTGATCGAACCTGCATCTCTTGCATCTCCTGCATTGGCAGGTGGGTTCTTTACCACTAGTGCCACCTGGGAAGCCAACAGACCATTGTTATTGTTCAGTCGCTAAGTCTTGTCCAACTCTTTGCAACCCCAACAGACTCCTGCAACCTCAGGCTCCCCTGTCCTTTGCTATCTCCTGGAGTTTGCTCAAATTCATGTCCATTGAGTTGTAGTCACAGGAAAAGCAGGACAGAGCCCTCAACTCGTCAGCTGGGACCCTCCTCGGAGACTGAAATTAGAAGTTGTTGTAACAGCAAAATCACCAGGTTTCCTATGTCCTGGAGGCTTCTTGAGTGTGTGACATCTGTTAACTGATTTAATCCTCATAGCATTTGAGGAAGGATGTATTCTCATTAGCAGCAGCAGGCATCATCATCATGTCCATTTTACAGATGAGAAAACCGAGGCACAGAGAGATACAGGAGTCCAGCCAGGGTCAGTCACACAGTAACACAACCACCCACAGAAATTCCAGCCACATTGTTATAGGCGGAACAGGGCAGTAAGAGCTCTTCTAGGATCATGAAGATAAAATGTGAGCCAAGGAGGAGGTCTAGGGTCCTACTCTGTGGGTCCAGCTTCACCCCCAGCCAAGGGGACCTGGAGCAGGGCTTCAGTGTGACCAGAGCCACAGGTGTATGACGGAGGGGGCGAGGCACAGGTGAGCTAGGAAAGCTAAGTGGCAGAGCTGACCAACTCCAGCAGTCACAGGGCTGAACTAGCTCTTTGCACTTGGTCTGTGGCCTTTCCAAAAATGAATTGAACCCCTCCTCCCAAAATGAAAGGAGTTTTTCTTGCGGCAGCTTCTAAGCACTACCCAGGGATCTAGCAAAGTTCAGGAGGCAAGTCTGGGGGGACCCACAAAAGGGGGTCTGTTTTCTCCAGCTGTGTTCCTGGGGCCTGCTAATCACCCCCATGGATCATCCTGCCGGGCTTGGAAATGTGCCGACTAGTGTTAAAAACGCACCCCTCTGCCCTGCCGTGGCTTGGTGCCCCCACAGCGCAAGCGAGGTGCCCGCTGAAAGCATGCTGTGTACATAATTAGAGCAGCAAGGAGGCAAAGGGCCCAGCCCTGGTCCCCAGGACTGACTGTGGTTCAGAAAAAACACCCACCTGGTTCTGTGCTGATTAATGATGGCCCCCCTATGAGCCCTGCGTAACAGAGGAGTTTGTCAAGGTTAAGTAATTGCCTTAAACAAAGAGCGCATTATCTTTAAGGCCCTGCTGATGATTGACTGATGCTGGGAGATGAGGTGATGGATGTCTGTGACTCCTACCATCTGGATAGATGACAAACAGCCTATAATTAGGAGGGGACCCCCCCTGCATACATGTCAAGGGATGGTGTGCCTGAGGGCTCTGCCACTACCCCTGCCTCAGGCCTGGGGGCCACAGGGAGACCCAATGCAGCAAAGGTCCCACTGGCAGGGTTGGACCAGATGCCCCAGGGGAGCATCGAGGTCAGAACAAGATGGCTGGAAGGAAGAAACCACAGCCTGGGGAGACTGCAGGTGTCATCAGTGGCCCTGAGGGCACCCAGAGGGAAATGAGCCGGCCATGCCCATGCCCAGCACGTGCACCTGGACAAGCTGTGGCTATGGCTACAGTCTGATCTGTTCTCTGAGTGCTGCTGTCCATGGGGATGAAGGCCCACTGGGGGCCTGGGAGAAGGGAACGAGGACCCACTGGTGGCTTGGGATAATCCTGGATGCAAAAGAGGGGTGAATAAGGGGGCACAACCAGCAGCTGTCCCGCCATGAACGACGTGTATGTTTTCATTCCTCTGAGTATCGGCTTCCCAGGTTTGGAGCCATGCAACCGACATTCCTTCTCCTGGCCCCCTGAATATTTCACTCTCTCCCTCCAGAGGGCACTTTGGAAGAGTTCTCAGAAGTGGACAGAACCACATGCAGTGGGGATACAACTGACAGGGCACAGCTGGCCAGAGGCGGTGAACACCAGCAGGGCAGCTGGGAGGGCAAGTGGGGCTTAAAGTGGGAGGAAACAACAGGGCCACCTGTGGGCAGAGACCAGGGGCTCCAGCCAGGCTGAAGCGCCAGGCGGACTTCCTGAGTCTGGGAGGCACCTCCAGGCGATCTCCTCGTGGGACCCTCATCACCAGGTGGCCAAAATGTGTTTATTTCCAAGAAGGAATGACAGTGAGCCCGCGGCAACCCTGGGGTTCACAGTATCACAGGGGACTGGAACTAGCGGACCCTCCCTCCTAGGCACTCTGCTGGGAGTAAGACCATCAGCACAAGCCTTAGGTGACACTGCAGCCTGATTCTCCCCACTGGTCAGAGACGCCCTTTCAGGGCAGAGGAGGAGCGGGGCTTGGCACTAAGCTGGACCCCAACACCTGCTTCTCAATTTTACAGACAGTCAGACCACTGCCCATAAGCCATGCGGTGAAGTGAAGTGTTCTACCTGGCAGCTGATTCCCCTTCCTTTCCAAGCAAAGCAAGATTCCCAAACCAAAACGCCCACCATGAATCTGCCTCTGGACTGGAACAACAGCAGCCTGAGCCAGGAGCTGTGCCCACAGCACTGGCTTCCCCCAAAACACAGCTCCAGGAGAGATGCCACGTGTGGCCCTTCGGCGGGCCTACCCAAGTGCAAGTGCATGAGTCACCCAGAGACCCATGGCCACTCTCCATGCTCTGGCTGGTCCTGGGCACCCTTGCTCCCCTGGCTAGCCCCCTGTGGGCTGAAACTGAGCAGACAGACCACTAGACCAGGGTTTGAGGGCCTCCCTCGTCACCACTGGATGATGTCCCACTACCGATGGTCTCTGCTCACCCTGCAGTGCTGGGGGGCACATGGGGTCCCACCCGGACATGAGGCCATGATGTGCTGTCCACGTCGACCTTCTGGCCACCCTGCACCCCACAAACATGAAAGAAGATCAATAAATATCCACAAGAACAGCAGCCTCCACGTCCGTATTGTTCACTGTGGTAATTATATTGTTTTTCCATGCCCGTGAGTCCAGAGGTAAACCCTCAAGAATATCTACTGAATGATGTACAACTACCAAAATCTTTCGAGGGACTTCCTTACTGGTTCAGTGGTTAAAGATCTGCCTTGCAGCACGTTCGATCCCTGGTCGGGGAACTAAGATCCTACATGCGGCAGAGCAACTAAGACGGTGCACTGCCAATCACTGAGCCTGTGAGCCACAACTAAAGGGCCCATGTGTTTGCAATGAGATCATGCATGATGCAACGAAGATCTCCTGGGCCACAACTAAGACCCAACAGAGCCAAATAAATAAATGAATATTTTAAAACATCATTTTGAGCACCATGCAAGCATAATCCTGTGCCCTTGACTTTCATGTTTATTTGCTCTTATATCAGCCCTCTGTGGACTTCCCTGGTAGCTCAACTGGTAAAGAATCTGCCTGCAATGCAGGAGACCCTGGTTTGATTCCTGGGTTGGGAAGATCCGCTAGAGAAGGGATAGGCTACCCACTCCAGTATTCTTGGGCTTCCCTGGTGGCTCAGCTGGTAAAGAATCTGCCTGCAACGTGGGAGACCTGGGTTCGATCCCTGGGTTGGGAAGACCCCTGGAGAAGGGAAAGACTACCCACTCCAGTACTCTGGCCTGGAGAATTCCATGGACAGTATTGTCCATGGGGTCACAAAGAGTTGGACACGACTGAGAGACTTTCACTTCAGCCCTCCATGGGGTAGGAAGCAATATGACTGCCCCAGACCTACAGATGAGGAAACTGAGGCTTGTAGAGTCAGTCACATGTCTGAGATTGCACAGTGGGCAGTCACAGGCAAGAAAGGATTTTAAGCCTTGTCTGTGTTCTAGAGTTTGAGGCTTAACCACCCTTGTATTCCATCTATCGTCATGACTGCTTTCTTATGACAGCATGGCTGGCTGGACAAATGAAGACGTTTAACTTCCTGGCCACAGAAAAGACACTCCCTGTGGTCTTCTTCAGGGAGGCCACCTCCACTCAGATTCCTTGGGCTCTTCCTGTACTGTCCAGCTTCCTGTACTGTCCTCTTCACCACACAACACATCTTCAGTCCCTGGGCCCCGGCTCTGCTCTGGAGACACAGGAGGGAAGGGGCGTGGACACTGGTCTCAAGGATCTGCCAGCCAGTGGGAGACACCCAAACTAGCACGTGACAAGTGAGAGGGCAGGTGACCAGGAGGCACAGAGATGAGAAGCAGCAGGGAGGCTTGGTGTTATCACAGCATCAAAGCAGGGCCGCAGCAGGGGCTGGGGCATGAAACTTCTTACAGGGTGCTAAGGACACTCGACATTATATATTGTTACAGCCACTATGGAGAACAGTGTGGAGGCTTGTCAAAACACTCAAAACAGAGCTGCCATATGATCCTGCAATCCCACTCCTGGGCATCTATCTGGACAAAACTATACTCCGAAAAGACACATGCACCCCTATGTTCGCAGCAGCACTGTTCACAATAGCCAAGACATGGAAGCAACCTAAATGTCCATTGACAGATGAATGGGTAAAGAAGATGCAATACGTATACAATGGAACACTGCTGCTGCTGCTAAGTCACTTCAGTCGTGTCCGACTCTGTGCGAGCCCATAGATGGCAGCCCACCAGGCTCCTCTGTCCCTGGGATTCTCCAGGCAAGAATACTGGAGTGGGTTGCCGTTTCCTTCTCCACAATGGAACACTACTCAGCCATAGAAAAGAATGAAATCATGCCATTTGCAGCAACATGGATGGACCTGGAGATGATCATACTACGTGAAGTCAGACAGAGAAAGACAAACGCCATATGATGTCACTTGTATGTGGAATCTAAAGTATGACACAAATGAATATATCTGCAAAGCAGAAACAGACTCACAGACAAAAATACTTGTGGTTGCCAAAGGGGAGGATGGATTGGGAATTTGGGGTCAGAAGAGTCTGTGAGCTGCTGGCTTGGGTTCTGGGTGCTCTGCTTTGGACCCAGCCCACCTGGCATCCTGTGTGGGAGGAGGGCTGACCCGGGGGGCCAGCGAGCCTCATCACCACACATGGGTACAGGCCAGGAGAGGGGAAACCCATCTGGATATAAGACCTCCCCCAGATCAGAGTCCAGGAGCCCCCATCACGGCCAACCCCTTGTCTTCTTACTGGACCCACCACTCAGGCTGGCCTGCTCCCAGTGAGGTCCTGAGCCCAGAGACTGACCTGGCTCTCAGGGGACACTGCCATGGGAAGATGGGTGTGGAGGGGGCCCTGCCCACGGCCAGTACAGCTGCATTCTCAGAGAGGCCCTGCTCTGGACTGTACCTCTCCATCCAAGCCAGCAGTGGACTCAGGAGGTCACTGGAGCCCAGTGAGAGCAGGGGACAGAATGAGCTAGGGTCCTGACACCTGGACAGAACTCGGACTGGGATGGCCGTGGGTGCAGCCACTCCTCTGCAGTCCCTAGTGACCTCAGGGAGGCAGCAACTCCCAAGCCACAAGCCCCTACTCCACATGATGAGTCTCACTTGAGTTAGCCTTGAAAACCCATGTTTCCACTGAAGAGCCCTCCAGATACAGACAGGAGACCTTTTCTCAGCCGGATCTGCACCCCAAGTCCAGGCTCTGGAGCATTCCCGGGGGCAGTGGGCAGAGGGTTAGGTTAGCCTGGGCCTCTAGCAGTGACTCAGGTTCCAACAGAGTGAGAACTCATCCCAGCGTTGGGTGTCCTGAAAAGAGGAGGGTTTTTGGTTTCCTCATCCCAGTTCTGCCACTTACTTGCTGTGTGATCTTGGGCAAGTTGCTTACCCTCCCTGAGCTTCAGCCTAGCTAACTTCCTTCTCTCGCAGGATCACTGGGGGCAGCTAGTGAGCTCACACAAATGAAACCTCATCCCTAAGCTGGCTGTTGGCACACTTGCCCCCAGGGGAGCGGCCCTACCACCACAGAAGTTGGCAACTGGAGGATACACACAAGGGACAGCACCCACAGATTAAACTGGAGGCTGCCAAGGAGCCAGCACTCTCCTGGCCAGCAGCAGACAGGGCTGAGCTTCTCCTCCTCTCTCCCGTCCCTCCCTCCACCTTTGCAGGAACTAAGAGCTGCCCCCTTTTACAGCCCTCCTGCTGCCCCGGGGGAGCCTGAGGCCGGCAGAAATGGCTGCTAATACTCGCAGCCACACTTACTGAAACCTTTTGACACGGAGGATATTTTTATGAGATAAGTGCCTTGTGTAGGTATCAGCTGGCAAGTTTCATTGCTCACATTTCAGTCCTGCAAAAAGCCTTTTTCAATCACTGTCCGCGGCGACGATAAACTTTAATGGCTGAGGGAGAGCCTGCGGTGCGGGCTGCTCTCTGCATCCTTCTGCCCCTGCACCAGCTGGCCACATACCCGCCATGCCCGAGGGGTTAGGGGTCCAGGGAGGCCATCACCCACCATCCCCCTCTCCTCCCCCCGTTTCTCAACCTCAGGGAATCGCAGGACCTGGAAGCATATTTGAAACACCAGGGAATTAAAAATGCCAATACCCAGCCCGCTCTGGCCAACACAGCCTATGGGGTGGGCTCCGAGACATCAGCATTTTTGAAAGCTCCCCGGGGGATCCCAAGGGACTTGTAGGCCTTGCAAATAGCTGTGCTTCCTCCAGGACAGGCCCGTCCATTGCTCATGCACGATCACACCTGGTTCTGCACCTGGGAGGTACTGGACAGGTGTGCCGTTCTCTACTGAATGGTTCAAGAACCAAAACCCAGAGGTCACGAGGTCACCCTCAGCACCCAGGCCCCTACCCTTCCAATCTAAAGAAGCTGTGTTTGAAATGAGCATCTGAGTGGAAGGTGAGGCTAGTGCTCAAGGGATGAGGAAGAACGAAGGAAGGAATGGCTTCTGCCTACAAGAAGCTCCTTAGACCACTCCATGTTCTCTGGGTCGGGATGGCGCTCAGTGCTCCCCAAACACTCACTTTCCAGAAGCACCAAGCAGATTCCAGAGCTCAAGGCTGGCAAGACCTCTGCCTGTCCTCATAGTCACTCCTGGCATCACTCACAGAGCTGTGCCCACTGCCCTCAGCGATGAACACATCCCCAGGACTGCGATGGGCTGAGGATGGCTCTTTCTGCCCCTGCGTCACAATCCGGGCTGGCCACACACCTCCTCCTCCGAGGCCCCCCACCCTACGGATGCCCGCACCTGAGCAAGTCCCTGCTTCTCCCGCTCACCAACACCTCCCGGTCACACCCATCTCTTCCCAAGCAGCTCTTATAGGCTCTTCTGTCATGACACCTCCGGATCAAATGTGGGGTCGTTAGGAAGACAGTGGGCAGAGGGTAGGTGTGGGGAGCATCCCGGGGCTGCAGAAGGCTCCCCTTCACCTGAGTCATTGCTGCCAGCTCTGCAGCGTCTAAGGCTTGTGCCCATGTGCGTCTCCCGTGTGGACAGAGACTCCGCATCCTCTGCCCATGAGGACACATACAGACACGAAGACAGGAAACGAAACTAAAGACCAGCCTGGGCTGGAGGACCCCCAGAGGCGTACTCAGCCAACCTGTCTTCTTGGGCCAAAGTCAAAGGTTCGACAGCAGAAGGTTCTGGAGCAGCCAGAACCGAATAGCTGGATCCCAGTTCTATCCCTGAGGCCTCTGGCAGCGAGGGCCACCAGCGCCCAGGACCAAGAGACTGGAGCCACTGTAAGGTGACCATCTGAATTGCCCTTTTAAGCCAGACCAAACCAAGCCCTGAGTATCTCCCTCTGGCCGTCTGGCCCTGATTCCCTCCTTTCCTGTCTTATTTCTGGGATCTTCCTTCCTTTCTCCGGCCCCAGCTTGAACCATTTATTATATACAGAGTCTCAGAATGAACTCCTTCTGCAACTTCCAAATACACTTGCAAGTTCCACCTGTCCTCCCCCACCCATCAAGGCAACAGAACCAATTTCTCCTTGGGAGATGAAAAACAGCCCAGCACTGGGGACCAATTAAGCCTCGCCTTTGAAATCATGTGGGCTGTAGATTGTGGACGGTGAACCCCAACCTTTGACAAAATAGGAACCAGATGCCACAACTGGGAGGTGCATAGCATCTCGCTATCATGGTACAGCCCCTAGAGGGATGTGAGGGTGGGCAGCATGGCCCTTCTGGGGGTCCTGGCTAATGTCACAGTCAAGGTTCATAGCACCAGCTGGGATTTTAATGTGAGCCTTCACTTATGACAACAAATGAGGGCTCCTGACAAGCCCCTCCAACACAACACACCTCCCAGGCTTTACTCCTGTTTCCTCCATGCTTTGCAGGCTCTTGGGGATCTGGCTTAAGTGCTAATTCTTCCTCCAAGTTTTCCTTGAGTACTCAAGCCTGAAAGGAACGTGTTCTCTCCCATGCAGGGACTAGGAGAGCTGCAAAGATCCAGCCCTTGATTGAAGAGTGTCCATGACTATTAACCAGACTCCTTCTTCCCTAACCAGACAGCAGGCTTTTCTTGCTATCATGTGTTTCCTCGGCAAGCCCTCTCAAAGCACGTGTTAAATGGGTGCTCTGTTGATAATGTTAGCAACCAGTTCTTAGGGGCAGGGATAGAGGAGAGGAGGCCTGGTGCATCATTTGCCAATTTCCACAGTGTAAATGCTCCCACCCCGGCCGGGTGTAAGCTGCTGAGGAGCGACACGAACCAGGAGCCAGAAAATGTACAGCACTGGCTCCTGGGAGCGGGCATGAGCAAGCTCCAGCCAGGCTCCGCCAAGCTGGGTCCTTACCACCCTCAATGCTTCTGTAATCAAGGACCTTCTTCTCTTTTTGGGGGGAAAAAAGAAAAAAAATAACAAAACAGCCAAACCATCCTGATGTCCTAATAATTAAATAATACTATTTCCTACCTAAAAACATTGGCTAGATTTTTTTCTTAATACCCAAGGCTGGAGAGAGCATTTGGAGGTGCTGTGTTGGAAATGACCACTAGAAATCATTTGGAAACACAGTTCAAGAATCATACCCTTAGACTCAGGAACCTCACTTTCTCCTTCTATTTCTAAAAACCTAAGTGATGAAAAGTTCGGGTCCAGAGATTTTGACTCTGTTTGCAGTAGAACTTATAATACCGAATGATCGTGGGCGGCCTAAAAGTTTAGGGAGAAGTGGTTCAGTTAGGCCTAAAATCAACCTTCAAGATGACACTGAAAGGATCTGATCATAAATAAAAAGGGGTTTATGTCCCCTTTCTGAAGTGAAGTTCCCCTCCTACACTGCTGGCGGGAATGTAAACCAGAACAGCTACTAAGGGGAACAGCATGAAAACTAAAAATAGAATCACCACATGATCCAGCAATCCAACTCCTGGGCATACATCTAAACAAAATTATAAACAAACAAAGAAACAAAAAGGCACCCTATCTATGTTCACAGCAGCACCATACCCAACATCCGAGATCCAAGACATGGAAGCAACCTAAATGTCCATTGACAGATGGACGGATAAAGAAGATGTACATACAAAAAGTAGAGTATTATTCAGCCATTAAAAAGAACAGAATAATGCCATCTGCAACATGGATGGATCTAGAGATGGTCATACTAAGTGAAGTAAATTAGACAGAGAAAGACAAACACCACATGATATTACTTTTATGTGGGAATCTGAAAGATGACTCGAATGAACCTGTCTGTGAAATAAACAGAAACAGACTCACAGACAGAGAACAGACCTGTGGCTGCCAAGAGGAAGAGCGATGGTGGAGGGAAGGACCAGGAAGCTGGGATCAGCAGACACAAACTATTATACACAGAATGGACAGACGACAAGGTCCTACTGTAGAGCATAGGGAACTATAGTCGATATCCTGGGATAAACCATAATGGAAGAGAGTATGAAAGAAGGCATATATATGTATAACTGAATCACTTTGCTATACACCAGAAATTTATACAATATTATGAATCAACTATACTTCAATAAAAATACTGATAAAGTGGGGTTCCACATGCGTTACCCTTCTCCCGGGGGTCTGGGCAGACCCTTGCTCTCCTGGTGTTCACCAGAGATCTAGCTGAGGGCCGGGGCCATGAAGACCCTCCTGGCTGATGCTGTGTCTCCATCAGAGGCCTGAAGTAATGGGTTGGCCAAACAGATGGGATAAATCAATGCCAAGGACGCTGTCACCCCGGGCAATCCCTCGCCACTCAATTTTCATGTGAATTTAGCAGCTCTGCATGGTTTTTAAGAACCCAATTGTATCCTGACACTTTTTAAATGATGCCTCTTTACATCCAGCCATAATTTATCTTTTACTTGGGAGCAGCTCGACTTCCATAACCATTTCAGGGAGGGGGGTGGAAATCCCCACTGTGACTTCACGTAATTTACAATAGCCCACACTCAGTAAAACACGGGTGACAGAGGTTTCCCAAATGTGGATTTCATGTCAGCAGCTCATCTTGGTAAAGCTTAAGTGGCTTTATTTTGAAAGAAAATACACATTTGCAAACTGTTTACAGATTTGAACAGGAGTGAGGGTAAATGTGTGGCTATGTGAGAAAGAACTCATACTGGTACAAACCTCAAAGCTAAGATGTATAATCATCAGGCAAAACGCCTCCGTTTTCCCTTTTGACCTAAAAAAGTAAGTGATTCCAAATTCTTGAAAAGTCCAAATGGATCTGAGTACCAGGTAGACGCTCCAAGGGGTCTTTACTCATCACTCTCAAGGCATGATGCAGAACCTCGACTTGGGGGTCAGCAGGGGCAAGGTCACCCCTGGGGCTTCCTCCACAACCCTGAGCAAGCCAGCCAACACTTTTCACTCTTTTGAAACAACTATAGCCACACAAATCTCTTGGCTATTTTATCAGGGGCTGTGAAAGTCAAAGAGTTGAAAGACAGAAAATAATTTTCATCCAAAACCTCCAAGGCTGTAGGCAAGGTCTCCTCCTCCCGTTTCATCCACACAACCATCCTGGGGCCAGGTTTATCATCTTGACTACACAGAGGGGAGACCGAGGCTGCACCCACTCAGATCCTGTGCCCAGGGTCACCAAGCTAGTGGGTGAGCTGCTTAGAGTTCATGGAGACAATGACAAGGGGGTTCACCAATTAGAAGAGACTCCACTACCACAAAATTGCCTGTCTTGGGCCCTGCTACTCAAAGTGCGGTCCACGCACCAGTAGCCTTGGCATCACCTGGTGTCTGTTGCAAATGAAGTCTCCTGGGCTCCATGCTGACCTACAGATCCAGGAGCAAATTCAGCAATATCCTAGGGTGATTCTTCTGTACACTGAAGTCTGAGAACACTGGCTGAAGGATTATAGTCCGTTAAAGAATGACCCAAAAAAGACCGTTGAGAATAGCAGCAGGACACACACGGATTCCAGTGGCAACAAACAGGCCAGCTGCATCCAGCTCCCCAAGAAGACTCTGCCCAGCCCCACTGGATATTCAAAGAAAAATACACTTGGCTCACGGTTCTCGGGGTGGCCTGGGAGCAGGCGGAAAATGCACACACTTGGGCATCACCCCAGATCCTGGGAATTAGGGGCCAGAGCTCAGTGATCAGCGTTCACCAAGCCCCTCGATGCACCAAGCCAGGGTACATTCCCCCACAAAGCGCTCCTGTCCCTCCCAGAAGCACTGACATTTCACTGGCGGCCCACACCTGGGCTGGACACCAGCAAGAAAAACAGCCTGCATTTATACTCCCTGGGCAGACTGATTTCTAAGGCATATTTTCATCCAAGACCTCACTTCACCCTAAGAGCGGCCGCAAGAGAGAAGCGAGGTAGGGCCCAAATGTTCCTGTTGAGCAAATGGGAAACCGAGGCCCCATCAGGTACAGGTCCAAGCTGGGTCTGGGCAGAAAGGGGGTCCCTGGGCTGTAGGCACCCAGCCTCCCCTGTCTGCCGTGGCCTCACGATCACCCTCACTCTACTGCCTGCTGCAACCACCCAGCCAAAGAGGTGTTCCAGGACCGAGGAGGGCTGAAGGCCCCATGCTGGTCCAGCCGGGAGCACACTTGGGGCAGGGAAGTGGGGATGCGGCGAGGGGGTGTGGAATCCCTCCTCCCGGGCTGGACTTCCATAGTGGCAGCCTGAGGAACAGTGAGGCTGTGGGGCATGTATGTGTGAGCACGTGTGTGCCAGAGAGAGAGTGAGACAGAACACATTTCCAAAAAAGGAAGCCCTCAGAAGCAAACCCCTAAAGTGAGAAATGTGTTTTCCCTTCTATCCCAGGGTGTTTGTCTCTGTATTATAGGAATCTGCAAAACCCACCTCCCACCGAGATGCCCGCTAGTAAAACTCTAAGATACAAATGAAGCCCAGCTGCAGTTTCACTCACAGTGAGCCCCAGGCAAGAGCTGTCCTGGGGGGTGTGCAGGCGGCCTGACAGCTGGAAGAGATTCCAAAGGCCCCAGCTTTCAGTGAAGAGATGTAAACGTATGCGCAGCCGGGCATCCTAGACCAGAGGGACTGGAGAGAGAGAGAGAGAGAGAGAGATACTTGCCTTGCTCATCAGACACCCTTCCAGTCTGCCCTATAGCTAGACGTGCCCCAAGCAGGCCGTCACCCTGGATCTAGGTGAAGGAAACAGGCATGCAGGTCCTGCAGCCGGCCCTGCCATCTGGGCTGGGGAGACAGCCGCCTGCACCGCCTGCTAGCTTTGTGATTCAGGACAGGTTGCTTTCCCTCTCTGAGCCTTAGCTGCCTCATTTAAAGACTGGTAGTGATGGCTGGGTGGTAAGAAAATGTGGCTGTGTAAAATATCCATCCCACAGTGAATGCTGATCATTGTTCATTTCCCCTCCCTAAAGCTGGGCTCAACACTGAAGACAGAAAGACCAACTCCCCATTTACGAGCAATCCGGGAACGCACGGCCCAAGTCAGGGAAGCCTTCATCCAACCGTTTGTGTGGAATTCTGCCAGTGCTCCAGTTTTAACAGCTTGACATTTATGTCGATATTTATTTTTCTCTGTAAATACAACCTATGTTTACAAAGACATTTCTTTTCCTCTGTAAACACAGCAAATGTCTGGGGGAAATAAAATGCGAAAAATCACAGAACTGGAATGAATTTCTTTACAATAATCTTTTTTTTTTTTAAATCTATTCTAGCAGTGCCTCATACTGTTGCATTTTACTCTGATTTGGAAGGAGGGGGTGTGGATGGCAATCACATCACACAATAACAGTAAGAAAGTGTTATAGGTGAAGAAACCTTCATTGGGGAAATATTACTATATTTACTCTTCTGAATGGCAGGAGCTGGAAAGGCAGAATGCCCAAGGACCAGCACCAGAATCCATCTAATCAGACATGATACTGATTTTGGAAACAAAATGTCACCCCACTTGGTAGAATGATTTCATGAAACTGGGTGAGAAAAGCCTCATAAAATTTGAGGACCCTAAAGAGAGAATCCAAGTATAGGATAATCCATGCATAGGATCAAAGATCTTATCAGTTCAACCCACTGAGATTATCAGCCAAACCCACTGCCTGTATTGACAGGGAAGCTGAAGTTCCCAGCTGTCACCTGCCTTCCTGAGATCACAGATGTTAGTGGCAAAGCCTGATAGCAAATTTCCCTTGTTGTTGTTTGTTTGTTTTTCCAAAATATTCTGGGCAAGGAGAAAGACTGAGGAAAGGATGAAGCCCTACCTCCCTTCCCTTATTTCCTGAGGAAATAAACTCAGGGCGCTTCCTCCTCCTTGGAGGCTGAGACAAGATCAGGAAATGTGGATGCATTTGTAAGAGGTGTGTGATGGAGCAGCAGGGGGAGAGGTGCTAGGTTGGGGAAAGCACCGCATTTGAGGAGTTGGTGATGGACAGGGAGGCCTGGTGTGCTGCGATTCATGGGGTCGCAAAGAGTTGGACACGACTGAGCGACTGAACTGAACAGAGGAGAGTCCTGGACTCTGGTTTCTGGGTCCTCTGCCCATAGGAGAGTCCCCAGCTGAGGCTCCCTCCCTTGGGGTCACAGACCACCTAGTATGGGAAGGAATGCCTTCCCCCAGCTCCACAAGCACTGGCCCCCACTTTGCCCTGTTCTTTTTTATTTTATGATCCCTTTTTAAAACCCTGGTCTTCTTTTTTGTTGACCCCATTAAACGACAAGCCTGTTTGGAGGTTGCCTCTAGAACCACAGAGGGTAAAAACGAAGGAACAAACCTCATCAAGTTAACCCTCAGTGACTCCCAAGTGATTAATTCCCAAGTTGGGGATTCCTTAAGAAAGATAGAAAAAGGGACAAAGCTTCAAAAGAGTATTGTATGCGTGGGTTTCAGAGGAAACACAGACATGTTAACACTCCCACCTTTACAATGAAATGCCAATGGTTAGGGTGCAATTTTGCCCTGGAAACTGTGGCTGCTGTAACCATGGAACCTGAGGCTCGCCTTTCAAGTCTCATCCTTTGTAAAGAAAGGCCACCTCCCTTGTCTCTGTAAATGCATGCCCTGCCCCAACCTGGTCAGCCGGGCTGACACATCTCAAGACTCTGCAAGAGCTCTGCCAGCCCCACCCCAACCCAAGTAGGGAGAAAGGGCCCCTCTGGACCCCAAACCAACTCTCTCACTGAACCTCAGCTCCATGAGATCTGGGACTGGGTCTGGGATGGGAGATGATGGGTGCCTCCAGGTGGCCCTCAGTGGGACAGAGAGGGAGGGCGGGGAGGAGGATGGGGGGAAGGGAGGGAGAAATCTGAGCATAGCATATACCGAGAGATGCACAACCAGGTGTGTCTGAGAACCCACCTGTCCAGACCCCACACAGGGAGTGGAGATGGAGATGGAAAAATCAGACATTGTACTGCTTAGCTTGATGGGACCCCAAACTCTAGAACCTGCTCACCATTCAGCCACCTGGTCTCGGTTTCTCATCCAGATAATGGACAGGAAGAGATCCTTGTGTACCAGCAGGAGAAAAAGGACTAATGACTTCAGAGTCTTTTGCAATCATCAAGGTATCATTGTTGGAAAACCTTGGCAGTGACAGAGGGATCCTTCATGTTAGAAAGAGAAAAGGAAGGGGTGGGTTTCTGGGGGAGATGAGTGATGAGAAGCAGGCTTCCCACCTCCCAGACCCACCATCTCCTTGAGGTCCATCCCCTCTCATGGACACTTAATGATTCGATTTTCAACCTGGTTCTCAGAAGAAAATGCTTAACTTCATCTCTCCCTCTCCCAACATTGTACTCTTCCTTCCAAGCATCTGTTCAGTGGCAAGCCCAAGCATGACTTTTCTGCTCCATATTTACAGTCAAGTTTGCATTATCAGGTGTTTTTTTTTTCCATTATTCCTATTGTCCTTTTCCTTCCAGTTTCTCAGGAGTGGAGAACCATGGGCATCACAGCACAGGAAGGCTCAGGCCAGCCTGGTGTGGGGGCTGTGAGGGGTCCACAGACTCCTGGCCAAAGCCTCTGCTGGAGAGACCCCCTCCCTCACTGTCAGCCACACCCTTAGGAAGATGCCCATTGAAGCTTTGATGAAGCAGAACTGGGCTTATCCTGGAGGAAAAAAACAAGATAGAGGCATGTGAATTTATCTCTGTGGACTTGAAACCAGCTGATGCTCCCAATCTACTTTCTCTCATCTGCAGTCTCTTGATGATGCTGAAATTCCTCCCCCTCCAATCCCTACCTGGTCCATTGATTTGAATCACAGAAATCCGTGCCCCCAGCCTCTACTCCCCAGCAACAAGGGTTGACCCAGTAGCACTGATGCTCTAGGAAGAGAGGAAAGGAACAGAGCAAGCACTTCTGAGAGCACCCTGGCCAATCCAGCAGCCACCCTGTGGGCACCGCGAAGCTCTCCTTTCTACAGGTCTGGATATCTGCCACTAAGATTACATTTTAAAAATGAGGGGAATGACTTTTGCAATCAGAAAGTGTTTAGAATGGATAAACAACAAAGTCCTACTGTGTAGCACAGGTAAGTATATCCAATCTCCTGGGATAAACCATTATGGAAAAGAATATGAAAAAAGAATGTACACATGGGTACAATGAGTTACTTCGCTATATGGCGGAAAGTAGCACATTATAAATTAACTATATGTTAAATATATATATAAAGCACATAGATGTGGGAGGCAAGTAAATTCTTAGGAAGAAGCAAGAAGGTAAATGAAGCTCAAAACTAAGACTCACGCCCTCACCCGGCAAGTTGAGTATTCAGCGTCAAGAGAAAGGAAACTTGAGTGACGCCCCCAACTCAGCTTGAGTCACAAAGCCCCGGGAGGACCCCAGCCACCCCTTTGTGGCCTTCTGTCCCCACAATGGGCCTCCCTCGGGCCTCAGCCTTTTGTGGTGATTAACATGCAGCGGCTGAGCAAGGGAGGCTGGGAGGTGCAGAGGATCAGGTGGCCCCTCGTTAAATCACTCTGCTGTCAGCCCACACAATTCCTCTCTCCTCAAGCTCGGTCATTACTTGGGTTTATGCAAAAGAAACAGCTTTGCTAAATATCCTCCCAGACAGGGCCCACAAAGCCCTGGGCTCAGGAGGCTGAACACCCAGAGCCTCACAAAACCGTCTGCCCCCTTGTTCGACGGCTTGGGCCCAGGAGTTTGGATGCGTTCTGTCCATCTTTTCTTAGCGGCCTTCAAGTTTTCCTTTTTTTTCATTTCGGCTGGTTTTGTGTTCAGCTTTTCTTCTTTCTTTTTTGGGTAATTCCTCCCAAGACACTGCCGTGAATACTGTTAACTTATTCTTGCCGGGCTCTAACTCACTCCCTTCAGCTTCTTTCTTAAGCTCGGCAAGACTTACAATCCCTAGTTTTCTATAGGGGAACTGAGCCATGAGAAATCTCTTATAAAAGTTCCCAGAAAGGAGCCGGTTCTCAGAAGATCCTTCAAGACAGGGGGCTGCGGATGCCCAGCAAGAACCCTAATTGTCCCAAGCCACACACATACCCTGGGTGCAGGGGAGAGGAGTTGAGGGGCAGGCCCGCTGGGGTCTTGACAACTGCTCTCCGTTTCTTCGGGAGCTGGGTTTTGTTATTCACCTTTGAGCCCACCTTTCCTCTCAGCTTCCAACCACTAGCAAAAACAAAAGCTAAAATAAAAAATGAAATAGACACTTCTAGAAGCTGTGGCAACTCAGCCTTCCTCTCAAACCACCTGGGGACAGGCTGAGCTACCGAGATATTTGAGCCGGTCTCTCTAAGACATCTTACTCAAAAAACTAGTAACTGGACTTCCCTGCTGATCCACTGGTTAAGACTCTGCACTGCCACTGCAGAGTGCATGGGTTCAATCCCTTGTTGGGGAACTAAGATCTTGTGTGTCACACACCAAAAAGCAATAATAACAGTAATAATAACTATGTGTGTGGGTGGCAGGAGCTGGGCTAGTCAGGGGTCACAGTCCCCATTTTGCTGGTGGTGGACCATCCCACATGACTTCAAGTGCACAGTATCTGCCAGGGAAGCCGTATCAACCCCATCTGGTCTGGGTACCCCAGAAATAGACATGGAGACCCTGACTGAGGGTTAGCGAGCTGGGGCATTGATATACTAATTCTGCCACAGCCACTCATGAAGCAGGGCTGATGGTTTCAGGGGTTACCTTCTTGGAGCCCTGGCCAGCAGCAGTGAAAGCACGTGTGGGAACCAGGACCCAGGTCATGAAGCAGTAGGAGGCTGCCAGAAGCACTGCTGGTCAAGTTTTAGACCAGTTAGAACCCTCCCTATGCTGCATTCTTGCTGGCTCTGTTGCACAAAACAGCCTGCATGTACCCACTTTCCTGACATGCAAAGAAAGGCCTGTGCCCTGATCAACATTCCGCAAGGCCTTCCTAACTCCCTGCATCACAAAACTAACATTGAACAGACCATGTGGGTCCATGGTCCAGACTTTAGCCCTGTTGACCTGGGGGTGGGGGCTCTAGTCCACCCACCATCTATAGAAACCTCTTCTGAAACAAACTTCTTCCTTGTGACCCAGAAGAAACTTCAGGAGGAGAAAACCAAGAAGAGGATGTGTTTGGGACTTGAATGAAAAGACCAAATCTTTCCTTCCCGACGTCAGTGGGGTGGGGAAGACACACACAGGATAATACTTTAATAAACACCTATGTGGGGTGTTGCAATAAGCAGTCCAACGAGGTGACCAGAATTTGCATAGTAAGCAAGAATTCAGGAGGCAGACAGTCCTGCAGGGTCAGGAGAGTTCTGGGCCTTGGTGGGGTCTGGCACTGGTCACACACCGGGGGAGTAAGGGAAAGAGAGGGCCACTATTCCAGGAGTCTAATGATATAATCCCTCTATCTTGTTCTGATTTTCCAAATGTTACTGGTACTCATGTGTGTGTGTGTGTGTGCATGTGTGTGTGTGCGTGTGTGTGTGTGTGTGCGTGTGTATCCATCACCTCAGTGAAGATATTGAACAGTCCCAACACCATTAGGATCCTTTATGTGTCCTTCTACAACCACACACACCTCCTTCCTGCCCCAAATCTGTTTTTTCACCCTGACAACCACTTATCTGTTCTCCATCGCTAACAGTTTATCATTTCAAAGACTTTTATCTAAATGGAATCACACAGTTTATAACCTTTGGGGATTCCTTCATTCAGCATCCTTTCCCAGAGATGCAACAAAGTGGGTGTGAATATCAACAGTGGGTTCCTTTTGGCTGCTGAGTAGTATTCCACAGTGTGGATGGACTACACTGTATTCACGCGCTGAAGGGCATCTGGATTGTTTCCAATTTGGGTTTTATTACAAATAAAGCTGCGAAAGACATTCAGATACAAGTGTGTTTGTACGAACCTAAATTTTCACTTCTCTGGGGTAAATGCCCAAGAGCACAATGGCTGGATTATGTGTTACATACATGGTTAATTTGGTAGGAAACTGCCAATTTTCTCTGTGTGGCTGCACCACTTCACCTTTGCTCCAGCAATGGATTCAGTTGCCCCAAAACACAGTTGGCCAGCACATGGGGTTGTTAATTGGTATGATAGATGGGCAGTGGTATCTCACTGTGCCTTTAGCTTGCATACCGTGTGCTTCTTCACCATCTGCATACATTCTCTTTGGTGAAATATCTTTTGCCCAGTTTCTAATTGGATTGTTTCTTTTGTAACTATCAAGTTTTGAGAGTACTTTGCATATCACAGATATGAGTTTTTTGTCAGAGACATGGTTTACAAATATTTTCTCCTGTCTGCAGCTTATCTTTTCATCTTTTTCATGGGGTCTTTTGAAGAGCTCACTTTAGAATTTTCGTTGAGGTCCAATATATCAATTTTTCCTTTTGCCAATCAAGCTTTTGGTGTCCAGATCTTGTGCCAGGCCCCGAACCCTCAAGACTTGTTTTTCACAGAAAGTCTTGTCATTTTATGTTTTACATTCACGCTGTGTTCTGATTTCTCATTCCTTCCTCAAGTGAGGAAACCCGTACTCTCTGAGGTGGGTGGTATCCTTTCTCTGTCTCTGTCTATCTGCCAACCACCTTCTAAGGACTGGCTGAGGTGGCTTACAAGTTGCTAAGAAAGATGAGATGCAAAGAAAGAGACACTTAAACTTCCTTAGAACATCATAGCAGGGGCTTCCCTGGTGGGTCAGCAGTAAAGAATCCGCCTGTGATGCAAGAGACCTAGGTTGGATCCCTGGGTTGGGAAGATCCCCTGGAGGAGGGCATGGCAACCCACTCTAGTATTCTTGCCTGGAGAATCCCATAGACAGAGGAGCCTGCAGGCTACAGTCCATGGGGTCACAGAGTCGGACACAACAGAAGTGACTGAGCGTGCACAGAACATCTTCATGGCTAAACTAGCCCCAATTCCTTTCAGTCTTTACTCGACAGCTTTTTGTCACAGGCAGGACCAAAAAAGGGCTGAAAGAGATTTTTTTCTGCGTGGCCCCTGAGGAAAAGGTAGAAGATGCATTCTGCTCCTCTGGGGTCCCTGGAGAGCTGACCTAATGACCTTGCCTGGACCTCACATCCATCTAGCCTGGCCCCTCCCCATCTCTGGGACAAGGAGACTTGGTCTCCAGCTGGTGCTAGGCTGGCAGCTTAACTGCCTCCATTTTACCTGTAAACGGAGAAAACGAGGACCATGAAGTCACTGCTAGCTGACAGATGGCCTGTGAATGGTGGGTTCTCTGGAAAGAAGGGCTCACTACTGAAGTTTCAGCCAAAGCTGACCCATCCAGTCGCCTTGAGCCTCTCAGTGGAGCCCGGACTCCCAGTGGTGACTCCTGTCCTGAGCTGGAGACCCCTATAGTGGAAACTCTTAACAGAGGGCTGTTCAAAAAAAATTGGCATCCTTGCTGATACCCAGCTAGTGTCAAACAGTTATGACTATGACGAAAGAAAACCCCTGATGGTTCTAAATGGAAATCGTCATCTAAAAAAATCTCACCACCTTCCACATCCAAATTCAAACCAACTGCAGGCGTGTCTGTAGTGAGCAGTGGGCTTCCTAATGGGGCGTGGCCCTGTGGTCTGTGTCTGCTGCCTACCCTGCCCTGAATCTCAGGGTTGAAGTCTTCCTTGAAAAATAAGAAGATAAACATAATAAAACTTCAGGTCTCATTCCTATGCTCAGCCACAATGTCCCATAAAGAGAAAAACGAATCACCACCAGGCGTCAGAGATGTCCCTGAAAAATACCAAAAATAAAACCCCAAACACCTCCTGTCTCGCCAAAAAAGACAGCACAGTGCTGGATGGCAGGGCATTTTGGCAACTGAAAGTGTTTACTCTGGTGGGGGGAGGGGGCGGGGGAAGCCTTCTCTGCAGTAAGTGAGCAAAGTCCTCCCCACCCACCCTCCAACCCCTGCCCCCTCTGGAGGCTCTTGACAGCGTCCAGCCAGACAGAAGAAGGCAGGTGACAGGACAGGGGCTTACAGGGGAACCCCATATGGCTGGACTGGAAGAAGGCCACAAACAAATCACTCTGCAAACTTGAACTGAGCCACAGGCCACCAGAGCTGGCCACAAAGCAAGAGCCTGCAGGCCAGGGCCTGCTCATTGCATCTGAGCCACTGCAGCCCGGCCACTCCCTACCCGGGAGTGGACTTCCTGGGTCCCTGTCTGAGCAAACAATAAAAGGAGTCTGTGAATGAGCGTCCAAAGCTTCGGAGCTGCCTGTCGTATTGATGGAGCACCGCGCCAGGAGCCCGGCCCTCTCGAGGACCTGGGCAAACGCTGGTATTAGTGCTCCCCTTCCTCTCAAGGGTTTACTCAGCAGCCACTCCACTGTTTCCTCAGGAGGAGACCCCCGACCCTGACAATCCATCAAGTGGATGCAAATCGTGGTCCAGACAAAACCAGGCAAACAGCACCCCGCTCTGCAATAATGGCCTCTGGATGAGAAGGGCCCTTGCCAACAATGATTGCTGTGTACACAGCCCACTAAATACCCAAACTTCTGATTAGCCTCATAATGATCTGTGTGCACCCGTCTCCTTTGAAAGGCTCCCAAGTACACGGCACAAGTTGACTCAAGGCTAACCTCAAATAGGGGCCGTCCTGGGCTTTGCAGGCACCAGCAAGCGGCCATCCTCAGCTCTCCTCGCTGTTGATCACAAGTCACTTGGAACGCTAATACCCAGCCTGGTCAGGAAAAAGATGGCTTGAGAGGGTTATAATCACAGGCTCAATGCTCTGGCTGGAAATGATCTAATTTGGTGAGCATCAGTACAGATTCACTATGGGGGGATATTCCCAGGGTTCCTCTGGGCTGCATATTTACGGATGCTCCCTCACACTAGGGTCCTATGGCTGGCACTGTCCGCCACTTGCAATGGGGGGGCCAGTTTTTAGACGGGACTTCTAGGCACCTGCTTTCAATAACCACAGGAATCCTTAAGGGCCAGCTTCTAAGGTTCGTTTGAGAAGCCGGGCCTCCTCCTAGAGGGTCCCTGGCACCTACAGAGAAAAAAACATGGGTGTATTGGGTGCCCATCTTTCACTATGCATTTCTGAGGCTGCATCTTGGGCTCACAGCTCTCTTCTGAGCAACAAATGGCTCTGTCCATTCTTGCAGGAGCCGTGAGCATCCTGGAGGTGATGCATCCAACAAAACCAAAGCTTGGCATCTCCTTCCCCTGCCCCCTCTCTCACCGGGCCTCCCGCTTTGGTGAAGGCACCACCATCCACTCAGCTGTCATTGTCCTGGATTCCTCCCTGCCGAAGTCCCACACCAGCACATCTGTCACCTACCCCAGCCCTCCCTCAGTCCTTGCTAGTGCTTGTCTAAGTCTTAGCTCCGCTAAGCAGTCTCCTGGCCTCACTACTCTGCCCCTGCCCCTTCACGCCCATCACAAAGGCTAGTGTGAGCTTTCCACAGCACAGGTCTGACCATGGCCTTCCCCTTCCTAAACATTTTGGTAAACTGGGACTAGGAACTCCCCACTCTGAGAAGTTTGCCTGAAGAACACATGCCGATGGGTGTAGAAAGCTCTGGCACCTAACAAGTGCTCAGTAAACAGGTGTGTTTTCCCTTTTTCCGTCTCTCAGAGCCAGAGAGGGAGAAAAGTTAGTTTTAGCCCAGGGTCCTTTGTGCTAACAGTGATTACATGAATGTAACAAGCACAGCTCACCCCACCTCACACGCCCCAGGAAGGTTTGGTGCTTCCAGGTTCTTCCTTCTCCAACTTTAAGCACAAAAGCCTCCGGCTTCCAAGGAACACAGACAATCTGATTTTGAATCCTCCCCTGAGGCCCCAAGCCTGAGTCACTCTGCCCACCTGCTAGACACCGCCCTTTGCCAGCAGCCGCCTCGCGTGCTGTTTGTCCAAGTGGGCACTGGACACTGCCTGTTGCTACAGCCTCCACCGCAGGCCTCTGAGGCAGCCAGTCAGACAGACATGGGGCCAGGAAGGGAAGGGCTGGGAAAATACACGCTGGCCCCGAAGAGAGCAGGGAGGAGCGCAAGAAACTGCCTGCCCCGTACAGGGATGGGAGCGAGGGCGGCCAGGCCGGTCAGAAAGACCTGGTCAGTGCCTCCACGCTGGAACAGAAAGGTGTAGGAGAGCCTCCCATGGGACCAGTTATTTTAGAGCCCAGACATACGGAGGCCAGCACCCTGGCAGTGAGGAGGGCCCGACTGTGAGCCTTGAGCATGCCCTGTTGGGGATGGGAGCATTCACAGTGTAACTGTATCTTCACTCTCTCAGGTGAGGGTCTGACCATAAGGCCTTATGGCAGCAACAGGGACAGTGCCTATGATAATAGGTGCTTTCTGTGGACCAAGCTCAGCAGCAACTGGACCCACAGGGAGAAGCCCGCCCTCAAGGCTCACAGTCCACATGGGGCTGCAGACCAAGAGGGAGAATGCCCTTGTGAAGCCAGTGCCTGTGGCTTTTACCTCTGGTGCCCTCGTAGTTCCCAGAAGAAGGCTTCCTGGAGGTGGTGACGTTTATGTGGGAACTTGAAGGACAGTTGGCTTTAGATGGGCAGAGAGGTAGGAGTGGGTATTTAGGGGAAGAAATAGGAAGAAGGGGCAATGAGGAGCAGCGTGAGAGTAGGAAGAAGGAGAAGTGAATCCAGGAGCCCATGCTGACAGCAGCAACAGGGAGGCTGGGGGGTGAAGGGAGAGTGTGGTGTAGTGACCCCTCCTCCTAGCCGGCTGGGGTGAGCAGACATCAGGCCTCGCTCCAGCAGGGAGATGGGCAAGGTTTGGGCCTGGGCCTGTAGCTGGCAGGATAAGGACTCGCTGACTCTTTGTGGGTCAGATGGACCCCAGTGGCTCTTCTAATGTCACCTGGCTTAGGGGCAGGTGCACTGCAGCAACCCAGCCTGATTAAATCCACCATCTCAACCCGGGCCCACAGCTGTATATCTCCGACGCCAGGGAAGTGACACCTCCCAGCCTGCACACAGCTTCATTTCAGAAAAGAATGTGTGAGAGGGGGAAGGTCAGGAGACAGGCACAGCTGTAAATTTGATGGAAGGTTTAGCTGGAAACCCCATTAAATCCACACACGGCTCAATGCTGGGCAATGTCCTTCCTCCGAGTCTGCTGAATGGGGCCAGGGAGGTGAGGGACTCACTAAGTAATGTCCTCATTTTTTGGTGTCTCCTATTACCCAGGGGATGGAAAACCCATTACCCATAGGTTTAGTGGCGCTTAGTCCCCAGACGGCCATACTGTCCTTTCCCTGAGCCCTCCCCTTGGCCAGCATGTGCAGGACGTGGCCCTGGGGCCATGTCCATCCACTCCACCATCAGGGTGGACCGCCTCACTCTCCCCACAGCCCTGGCCCCTGCCTCCTTCCCAGGCAGTGGGCACCCTCTCCCCTGCCTGGAGAGGCCTGGCCGGGCCCAGGCAGAGGATGTGTGTGATCCCACCTGCTCTGTGTGGCTATGAGCCCAAGGAGGGGCTGCCTGCTGGGAGCTGCCCTGGGTCCCCAGAGCAGCCCCCCAACCCTCTAGAGGACCTCAGGTGACAGCCTTGAGAATGTATAACAGAACAGTGTGGGGGAGGCGTGCTGAAGCACAGTGCAAATTCTTGTTCCCAAAAGGCAGGCCTCAACACGTGCATTTCCTAGGAAGGGGCCAAGGCTCAGACTATTCTACCTGGAAGCCTCCGAGCCCCAGACAGGGATGGGAGACATGGGGCTAGGTGCCTCCTTACCCCCCACCACCCATTAGGTGCCAGAAATTTACTTGTCACTAGTAAATAACATCTGTCCAATGCTCAGCTCAAGAGCCGCAAAAAATAATGAAGGTGACAGGACTGGGCTCTCATCTCAATTGGGCAGTGAATTATTGAACCTCTCTGAGCCTCTGATTCCTAGATCTGTTCAATGGAATCACAATGATACTGGTCCTCCTATGACTGTTTCACAGATTTAAGGAGAGAATGTAGCCAATGCTCAGCAAGTCCCCACCAACACAGCTCCCTTTGCAATGAGGTGCAGGTGATCTTGTAGGCCTGACCAGAGTCTGCAATTCTCATTAGACCAAGTACAGCTAGAAGGCGGACCTGCTTCCAAGGACTGAAGGGACCCTGTTCTTTCTCTCTTCAAAACCCCAGCTGAATACACTTTATGATGCCACTTATATGATGTTCTGGGGAAAGTAAAATTATAGGGACAGAAAACGTAATAGAGGTTGCCAGGGGCTGTGGGTGAAACTGCAGAGGGACAGGATGAATATTTTTTTGGGGGGGGAACTATCGTATATCTTGATTGTGGTGGTGGTAACATGCCTATACACCTCTTTTAGGATTTAAGGGCTTCTCTGAAGGCTCAGTGGTACAGAATCTGCCTGCCAGTCCAGGAGACCTAAGAGATGTGGGTTCAATCCTTGGGTTGGGAAGATCCCCTGGAGAAGGGAATGGCAACCCACTCCAGTATTCTTGCTTGGAGAATTCCACAGACAGAGGAGTCTGGTGGGCTATAGTCCATGGGGTCACAAAGAGTTAGACACGACTGAGCAACTAATATGCACGTGCATTTAAGAGACCACTGTCGACTCACAGTCAAGTAAGACCCCTGAAATTGGTTGAACTGTTTGATTTCCAAGCCACAGGGAGTCTCTCCCCAACCCTGTACTTGAACAGTAGTGTCCTCTGGAATCGACCTTTTGGGTCTTATCAGTCCCTTCTTACTTTCCATCTCCAAGGAGCTGGCCTGTTGAAGCTACCTTTGGATGCTGGGTCATGGGATCCCTTCTCTCCCTCCCCATTCAGCGTGGTTGTGTTGCCAGCCCCATCTGCCCTCCCTTCCCACCTGTCCTCCCAGGTCCGGGGTACCCTGAGGATGGGAGGGGAGGTGAGCCTTCCTCCTGCTGAACACTGTCCCAGCTTTGGCTCTTCTAGGTGTGGCAGGGTAACTGACAGGGCATTGGGAAATAGCTCTGAACTGGAGCTGTTTTTCCTGAAAGCATCACGTTCAAGGTCTCCAGTGAGAAAGTAGCAACACTAATGGGACCTCTGTGCACAGAGAGGGGGCCAGGGAAATGACTGGAACTTGCTCAGATAACTGGATTAAACATTTTATATGGTTAGTGCCTCATCCCCATTTCACAGATGCAGAAACTGAGGTTCCTAGACACAGTGTTACTGTGGTAACATGACTAGTTTTTGCCACCATGAGGACCTGCTTTTTAAGGATGGCTTAAAAGGATGACTAATTTCAAGCTTTTCTCCTTGGGGTAGAAACACTGATCTTTCCACCTAGGCAGCCAGGTGGAAGCCAAGCTGGGTCTTGTGTATGACAGTGATGTCGAGAAACAATGATTCAGCCCCCAAATAAAGCTCAACTTAATACCCAAACTGTGTTTTTCGAAACCAGTACAAGGACTTCCCTAGCGGTCCAATGGTGAAGACTCTGTGATTCGACTGCAGAGGGCAAAAGTTCAATCCCTGGTTAGGGAACAAAGATCTCATATGCCACGCAATGTGACCCCAAAAAGAAAAAAACTTTTGAGAAGAAATAAAAATAAACATACAAAATCAGTACAAGCCAAATTTGCTTAAGACATAACCTAGTTATCAACAACCTCACTCATAAGCAGATTGCCTCGACTGTCTTAACACTCTTCCTGCTCCGGGGTGTCCCAGGGCATGGACACAAAACCCACAAGCTTCGCCTGTTAGCAGGACCAAACAAGGTTTGTGTTTGTTTGTGAATAACCACATGTGTGACCTGATTTCCCCTCCTGAGGGTGGAGCTGGAGGGCCAGGGTGGGAAGCAGGGGAGACAAGAGACGACAGGATGAAGCCTCAGAGACTGGACCTGGACAAGGTGGCCCTGGCCAGGCTGGGAAAGATGAGGAAAAATGAAGCAGTTCCCTTTGCTTTAAATGTGAATAGAGAGTCATTAAGTCTGCCCAATTCTCTAATTAAAATTCCCAACAAGTAGAACCCCCATGGCCGGGTGCTAGACATTCATGTAAAACACAGGGAGGAAACCAAGCGTGTGGACAGTGGACTCCAGGCTGGCAGCCCCTCAGCACTAGCCTGATTTCAGAGGCACACGCTCCACTTTCCAATCCTTCATGCTCTGGGTCCTTAAAGAAACCCCTTCCTTTCCCATAAGAGCCCCTAACAGGATAAAAGTCAGAAAATCAGGGGCATCACACCCGGTCAAGTCCACGCATGCAGGGAGGTCACAGGCTGCCGGATGGCATCCCTAGATGCTCCCATGCACTCCCACTACGGGTCCCCAGAGCAACCTACACACAAAACTGACACACATTTGAAATGCACACACATCTCTCCATATGGGCATTTTCAACAGCATTTAAAGTCCTCAGTGCTGAAATACAGCCAACTGTGGAAGTTCAGCTAAATGCTGAAGAAAATTACTGGTTTGCTCCGCTGGCTGAAGGGCCCCCCTCACGTGGCAGGGTGGCTCTGGTGGGTTCAAAGCTCCTCATTAGAGCGGGAGCCTGCACAGAGTTAACACACTGCACTGGAATCGACAGACGGGTTCTGGTCCGCAAACTGCTAAGTAGTAATTATGAGTAACCTGGTAACTCCTAAGCAGTTGCTAAGTAGTAACAGTTACTGCAGGGATACAACCTGACCATTGAGTGAGAGTCCAGCCTGGGAATTGCCCAGGCAGCCAGCTCGTAGCAGGGCTGCAGTCAGAGGCAGACTGGCAGACATGAGGTGCTGGCAGTCGTCTGCACAGCCTTCCTTCCTCCAGCCTTCTGAGGTCACCTCTTCCCTCCAGGCTCAGTGTGGATCCACCCACGATCTCCAACCTGGAGAGACCCTGCGGCAGCCTCCAGACAAACCTGCCCCACGCACTCACCGACCAAGGGCAAGCTCCGAAACCAGGGACACGGTTCCTCCAGCTCTTCCCAACACCTGGTCTGTTCCCCATTTTTCTGCAAACTGCTCCAGGGTGGGCAATGCCTGGCTAAAGTCCTCTCGCCTAAACAGAAGCCAGCTGAGGAAAGGTTTGGGGTGGGGCACGCAGAAGCCACAGAAAGTGAAGTCCCTGCCCTGGTGGATCACCTCCTAGATCCAGGAGGTGACTACAGACTGGGACCCCAGTGCTGTGTCCAGCATGCACACACGTGCACACACACACCCCACCCCTCCGTGTCTATACCCAGATGTGGATGTGTGCCAACAGGGCAGAATCGTGCCAGAATCAGGGAGTTCAAGGGATATTTCAAGTAGAAGAAAAAAATTTAGAACCAGAAAAAGTAAGCCAAGTTTGCCTTTTTCCTCTTGGCTACAGAATACATTTGAAAAATGGGCTTCCCTGGCGACTCAGACAGTAAAGAACCTGTCTGCAATGTGGGAGACTCACGTTCAATCCCTGGGTCAGGAAGATGCCCTGGAGAAGGGAATGGCTACCCACTCCAGTACAGAGAATTCCATGGACAGAGGAGCCTGGCGAACAACAGTCTATGGGGTGTCAAAGAGTCGGATACAACTGAGCAACTAACACTTCCACTGGTTTTCACATTTGAAAAATACATTTCATACAGTGTATATAATTCTATATTCTGTTTTTAATATCATCATTAAGATTCTGCATAAATAACATTTTAGAGGATTCAAACTGCTTCATTCCACAGACAGGCATTAATTTATTTAAACTCTCCCCTTTATTCAGCCAAGTCTTTCAACACTATGGAGTGACTTTACTGCACCCATGATTTCTGCTTAGGCAGCTCTGCATGGACCTCACTGTATAAATAGATGACCTTCCTCAGTGAGAGACTTTAATGGCCATAAGAAATAACCAATACATTCTATGATAGAAAGGATTTGATTTTGTCTTTCTTTCTTGCTCAGCTGGCCTCTAGGAGGGAGGAGGCCACAGTGAATATTTGTGGCTGGAAGAAGAAAAAACATGTGAGCCAGTGAGTTTGTGCGTGAGTGAATATCCCTCCAGGTCTATTTGCTACAGTTCACAATTCTTTACTTTCCCATCAGGGACTCAGGCTCAGTCAACACTTTCACGTAGCCATCCCTACCCAAATAATTTTTCCTAGATGTTAATACAGAAAATTTTTAAAAACTAAACAAACAACCTTTGAATAGCAAATCCCAGTATCAAAACTGAGGCAACTGGTACACAATTTTGGACGAGTGACAGTAAATATGAAAGCTGACCACACACATACCCAAGATCCCAGTTTTACTCCTAAGTACTTTCCCAGCAGAAATGTACCTGTATGTCTGCAGAGACCACACAAGGATGTGCACAAGGAACACAGAACACACAGAATAGCCCCCAGTAGAAAACAACTCAACACCCATCAGTACTGGAACCATACAGTGTATGATACTGTATGCAACAAAAAGGAGTCAATACCATTTGACAGTGAGAAGGAACAAACCACCAGGCCATGTAACAACATGAGCAAATCCCCCAAACACAAGAAAGAAGCCAGACACAAAAGTGCGCACAGCACATAATTCCATTTACATTAAGAACGTACAGCAAGCAAAGCCAAGAGATGCTACCAGAGGCAAGACAGGGGTTGCCTGGGGTGGGGCAGTGGTGGTAGAGACTAGGACTGGTACAGGAGCTCCCAGAGGCTGGCTTTGGTCTGTTTTGAGATTTGGGTGCTAGTTACATGTGGTTTAGTTGCTAAGTCATTTCCGGCTCTTGGGACCCCATGGACTGTAGCCTGCTAGGCTCCTCTGTCCATGGGATTCTCCAGGTAAGATAACTGGAGTGGGTTGCCATTTCCTCCTTCAGGAGATCTTCCCGACCCAGGGATTGATCCTACAATCTGGCAAGTGGGTTCTTTACCACCAGCACCACCTGGGAAGCCTGCTGGTTAGATGAACGTGTTCAAATGACAAAATTTCACCAGCGCAGTACACTTAACGTATGTTATGCTCTTCATCATAAAAACAAATGAAATAATGCCATCTGCAGCAACATGGAAAGACCTGGAGATGATCACACTAAGTGAAGTAGGCCAGACAGAGAAAGATACCATGTGATATGGCTTCTATGAGGAATCTTAAAAAAAAAAAAAGATACAAATGAATTTACATACAAAACAGAAGTAGAACCACAATCAGAGAAAACAAACTTATGATTACTGAAGGATAAGGAAAGGAGGGATAAATTTGGAGTTTAGGATTAACATATACACACAGTACTATATATAAAATAGACAAACAACAAGGACCTACTGTATAGCACAGGGGACTATGTTCAACACCTTGTAATAACCTTTAAGGGAAAAGAATCTGAAATAAAATAGATATATATGTATATATAACTGAATAACTCTATATTAAACTCTACTGCTGACTGTAAATTAACTATACTTCAATTTTTAAAAAAGGAATAGGAAAAAATTAGATGTGTGCTCTTTGTTGTATGTATATTCTCTTACTGTTTTTGAAGGATGTGTGGTCCTTTTTACACTTAATCAAAGGAGTTTACTTAAAGACTTTCTCAACTGTCTGCACTCAAAGCTCCAGAGAAATCAATAAGTGACACAGAACTTGTCCAATGGGTCTGGAGGCCAGTCTCAGGAAGCTTAGGCTGATGGGCCAGTGGGCAGCAGGGGTCCCATAGACAGGGCCTCCCACTCCAGATCTGCGGGGGAAGCAACCCACACGGTCACACTGGGTGGGGGGTGGGGCGGGTCAAGCCTGGGGCAGATGCATTACCTGCAGACCTAGGGCCAAGGCCCGATCCCTTCCAGGCCCCACACCCATGCCTGGGCAAGGCCTTCTCAGATCTTCTGCCCTTCAACCTACTGCTACCAACTGTGTGAGGGACAAGTCCAGGTTCCATGGGACCTGAAGCTTATATAGCTGGGATAAGGGAGGCTCTTTAAAAGAGATACCAAATAATGTGTCTACGCTTCATCACAAGGCCATGGAGGGGGCTGTGCAAACAGGACCCCGAAGCATCAGCCTCCGCTGACTGAGACCGATTTGTTGGAACCCAGGTGCCTGACCCTGACACTGTCCTGCCCCTGACTGTCCATCAGTACCTTCCGGGCCTGCCTCAGCTAGGGCCCGCAGAGCCTCGCTCCACCCTGATGGTCGGCCAGATCCAGCCCACAGAGACCCCGAGGAGCAAGGCCACTCCTGAGAAGACACCACGTCCACCACCTGGGCATCCCTTGCACCTATCACTCCATCCCTCTGCAGCCAGCTACAAACCTTTGGGAGAGCAGCCCCCTCCCATCTGTCATCCCTAGCTTATCTTACTTCTCTGGTGATTATCAGAACCCTATGAAGGGATTTTAACATGTTCCTCAGATGAGATTTGATCAAGCATCTTTGCAGAGGGAAGTTCTGATGAGCTTTAGGGAGCAGCTGGCTTTGAGCCCAGTTTGGTTTTTTGTGAGCCCCCCAGGTCAGGGCATGCATGGCTAGCAGGACACTATGGGGAGTGGCTTCATGACATCACCCCGCAGAGTTTGTTTCCTCCAGCAGAGATGCATGCCCAGCAAGTAAGGCAGCCTTGGTAACCTCCGGCCAGCCCCAGGGAAGAAGAAACTAGACCTCTGGACACCAGACCCTCTACAAAGTGCCCTGCCCACGACATGTCCCCTGCCTTTTCCAACTTGTACCTAAATGGTGTTTCTGATCTGCAGCTATATATATATATGTGTGTGTGTAAATAATAGTATTTGAATAATAGCAAGGTCTTAAAGCTGAAGGGAAGGAGGGAATTCAATTTCCTGAGCTTTTGCTCTGAACAGGTATCATTTTTTCCTGTTTAGATAAAGTGAAGGTGTTGCAGAAACAGCAACAGCTTTGCAGGCAGGAAAGTCTAAATGTGATCCTGGCAAGACTCACCTCATTGTCCTCATCTGTGAAATGGGAAGAATAGGACTACATAGACTTCTGTCAAGGAACAGAGATAACAGGCAGAAAGAGCCTGAAAACACAAGGACCCAGTAAAGGCTGGCTGTATTATTTCTAAGTTTCTCTCCTTCACACTGTACAAGTAAGAGATACAGTCTGTTCACGGTTCAATTAGCGATGCTTCTTAAGAGATCAGCCCATGTCAGAACTAACAGATCAGACTCACTTTTAACTGCTGTATATGGTTCCTCTAAATGGAGGTGCCATGGTTTGTTTAAACATTTCTGGATTGCTTGGGGTATTTGCAACCTTTTTTAATTTTAATCAGGGCTACAAGGGATTTTTTTATGCAGGCTTCATTGGGTACATGCTCCTCCAGAGTAGATCCTGAGAAGGGAAACTGTCATTACCTGCTGCCATAGGCTCCCAGCCCCAGCTCACACTGTACCAGTGGCCAAGAGAGGGCCGTTAGCATGCATCCTGTCCTTCCTTCAACATTAGCCAACTACTAAATCTTTGCCAATTCAAGATCTACTCCCTAAATACTAAGAAGGTTGAGAGGTTTCCCTTTAATCCAAATTACATTGACAATTCCTCTTCTCATAATTAACTATTTCTATGTTCTATCTATTCTTTAGAAAAATGGGACCATCCTTTTCTTCATTTGGTGACGTTTCCTGCCCTTCAGTTGTGTAGTAAGTTTTCTCCCAAGCTGCCATGTCTCTTAACTTCATTTATAGCACCTTTTTCCCATAAAAGTTTACCGTTTCACTGATGGCACCAATTCACTTTGATTTGTCTCAGAAATCAGATGAAATAGAGGTAGCAGAGAGGCACAGATGGACAGACAGATGTGTGGTCCAGGAGAGGAACATGATCATGGCAGAATCGGGTAGGAATTTTCTTTTAGCTCTGCTGAATGTTTGAAAATTCAAAATTTGAAAAATTTGAAAATGTATTGAAAATTCCTAATAAAAATGTCAGGGAAGAAGTATGCGTTTCTGATACAGTCAAGCATATCCATCTTTTCTTTTAAGGCTTTCACATTTGTGTCTTGTGTAAGGCTTCCCATGGCAGCCAAAGTGTTGGGGTGAATAGAGAAGTTTACTTACACAACTTGAATTAAAAAAAAAAAGGAGTTATGAATTTAATTTCTCTCTCTCTAACCCATTGTCTTAATTCTACCAACAAAACCATTAACATTCTCTACTAATTTCAATAGACATCCTTGGTAAAAACAGGCTAACCCTCCAATTCTACATTTCTGTCTTTCTGGACTCTTCATTCTGATGCAATGCTCTGCTATAATCACTCTAGCTCTGTACCTCAAGGGCAGCCCTCCCATCCCCATCACTGTCTTCCTTCCCAGAACAGTCCTGGCTCTGTAGGATGAGTTTGTCTTCCATGTGAATTTTACAATCAACTTGGAGAATTCCATTAGAATCCTCCCAGGATTTGTATCATGACTGACTGTACAGAGTTTATAGGTAATAACACAGGTAGGGTTGTGAGGACAAGAAAAAAGATGGTGTCTCTAAAGGGCTTGGGCCATGGCTAGTGGATCCTAAATAGAAGCAGCTAGTATTACTAGTTGTTGTTGTTACAAGCTGGGAAGTTTGACCAGGGACATGGTGCATGTATCATGGCTCTTCTAATCCAAGGATACATTCTCTCTCTCTTTAAAATTTTTTACTGAAGTATAGTTGATTTTCAATATCATGTAAGTTTCAGGTATACAGCACAGAAATTCAGTTATACATACATATACAATATATATATCTATTCTTTTTCAGATTCTTTTCCCTAATAGGCTGTTACAAAATATTGAGTAGAGTTCCCTGTGCTATACAGTAGGTCTTTGTTGGTTATTTATTTTATGTATAGCAGTATGTCCATCTAGTCAAGGCTATGGTTTTTCCAGTGGTCATGTATCAATGTGAGAGTTGGACTATAAAGGAAACTGAGTGCCAAAGAATTGATGCTTTTGAACTGTGGTGTTGGAGAAGACTCTTGAGAGTCCCTTGGAATGCAAGGAGATCCAACCAGTCCATCCTAAAGGAAATCAGTCCTAAATATTCATTGGAAGCACTGATGTTGAAGCTGAAACTCCAATACTTTGGCCACCTGACGGGAAGAACTGACTCACTGGAAAAGACCCTGATGATGGGAAAGATTGAAGGCAGGAGGAGAAGGGGATGACAGAGGATGAGATGGTTGAATGGCATCACCGACTCAACGTACATGAGTTTGAGCAAGCTCCAGGAGAAGCCTGGTGTGCTGCAGTCCATGGGGTCGCAAAGAGTTGGACACAACTGAACAACTGAACTGATAGCAGTATGTATCTGTTAATCCCAGCCTCCTAATTTGTTCCCCCTCCATTTCCCCTTTGGTAACCGTAAGTTTGTTTGGTGTGTCCATAAGTCCCTTTCTGTTTTTTTTTTTTAATTTATGTATTTTTAATTGCAGGATAATTGCTTTGCAATGTTGTGTTGGTTTCTGCCATATATCAACACGAATCAGCTAGCTATAGGTATACATATGCCCCTCCCTCTTGAACCTCCCTCTCATCTCCCATTCCGTCCCATCCCTCTAGACTGTCACAGAGCACAGGGTTGCACTCCTTCCCTTTCTATTTTGGAAGTAAGTTTACTTGAGTCTTTTTTTTCCCAGTTCAATTTCACATAAAAATGATACCATATGATACCTGTTTTACTCTGTTTGGCTTGAAAATTGTTTTCAAACTCCTCCCAAACCCCTCCCCTTCCTCATCTGGGCCACTTGCCTTTTATATGACTTCCCTCCAAATGAGAAGCACCTCGGCCAGAAGCACTCTGGTACCCAGAGCACAAGTCCCTGAGGTCCTTCCTGAGGCTTTCTCCAGATCTGGTCCAGTTCCCCTGGCCCCTGAGCCCACTCTGTGCCTGTCGAGCCACCTGCAGATGATCACTCGGCCTCCACTCTGATCAGACACCATGTGCCGCCGGGGGTAGCGCCTGCCCACGCCCAGGTTCCTGATCAACAGGAGCCCCTGTGAGTACAAAGTCTGCCATGCTAGGCTCAGCTACCACCACCAGCTGCCCCGCCACCTCAGACGCAGCAGAGCCCCAAGCCACAGTCAAGCCTCCCAATGCCTGCAAGAGTGGGTGCCCCCATCCACCCGAAGGATGAGGCCTATTTCAGGCTGAATGGGGAGAAATCTGGGACCCAAACCTAGGTCTACCTGTCCCCCTGGCTCTCCCCCAGTCACATTCCACTGAGTGATTGTTGGCCCCAGGGCTGTCAATCCCAGGAACAAACATCCCAAATGAAAGTTACGTCCAGGAACACCCTTGACTGAACTGAGGTTCCCAGGCACCCAGCCCCCACTGTGTCCTCCCTGCAGCTTCTCCCAGCACCAGCCTCCACACTCCTTTTTCTTCTTTGCACGGACAGCAGCTGCCACAGCATGCAGCTGTTGACAAACTAGTCAGCATGCTGCCGAGGCATCTTTCCAGGCCGCCCGCATCCTCCTGAGCAGAGAGATACCTCATTAGCGTGCTATATTTCAGCCCCAAGAAAACAATGCACGCCAGGAGACCATAAACAACCAGTACAAATGCTACAGGTCGTGGATGATGGATGCCACCCACGGATGTTCGATGTGGGCCCTGCTTACACAGACAGGAGCACAGCCGCTTCCAGGCACATCCATCCTTTCCCCAAACGCTGACGCAGGGAGAAGTCGGCACAGCCTTGCTCCACATACACGGGGCCATGGCTCCCACCCACCCACCACGAGCCTCTCTCCTAACGGGTGATCTGTGCTGCTCTCTGACGATTCTCAGTATCTCCAAATCCTTACCACTCTACTTTGGCTACTGGTTCTTCTGATTAATATCCTAACTTTTTTCCTCCTTGCTCCAGGTCCAGGAATTCTTGAAAAATAAAGTTTTAGAACACCGCAGCCAGTTTTTGAAAAGCACTGGCCAGCCAGATGAGCAATCAGGTCAAGGCCAAGGCAAACAGGGGCCCTCGCACAGACCTACAGAGCCTCACAGAGCAGGCTCTGTTGGCCTCAGGGGCGGTTCTGGAAGAGCAGCCCTGTTCAGTTCAATGTCGTCATTCTGGTCTTTCGGGTGCCAGTAGGGACCACGGCCTGAGGCCAGAAGCGCTCTGGGGTGAGGACAGGCAGGACCTGGGGGCTTTCCCGTGTGGCTAGACCCTGGGGCAGCAGTTTCCTCCTGGACCAGCCTCTGGACAAAGAAGGTGATCTGGGTGAGGTGCTGGGCTGGCTGAAGACCCGAGGCATCTACACCAAAGATGGCCAAGGAGGTATGAAATGCTCTCAGCAGTTACACACCCTGCATATAAGCAAGGTTTGACGTTGGTTCCATCGTAAGGTAATTGGGAGAAAGATGCAGCCAAATGCTCAGAGGAAGAGCACTGTCCAGGAAGCCTTTGACTGCTCTAGGGATGCTTATGGCCCAGCCTCAGCTGGGGAGGCCGCAAACACTCTCTAGGCGTTAAAAAGGGGACCAGAGCATAAAGATCCCTGAGGACCCCAAGACTCTCTCAGAGGTTCCACAAAGTCAAACTATCTTTATCTTTTACTAAGATGTTATCTTTTCCCCTCTTGCTCTCTCATGAGTGGACAGTGGCGGTTCCCAGAGGCTACCACGGAACAGATCAAATGCAGGAAACATATGAAAAAGCTACCTTCTATAAGACCAGACAGTTAAGAGGTATGTGAAGTTGAAAAACAAGGTCATTCTTCTCATTTTTGTTTGTTTTGGAAAATATTTTTCCTAAAAATGGCTTGTTTTCCTTAACTTGAAGTGGCTTTGTAACTATTATCTTAAGATGAGTTGAAAATATCTTTCACATTTTTCAGTTGGAATTTTTAAAATGGTAAATATCGATAGATACAACACTTCTGAGAAACCTCTTTGGAGTTCTCCATAATTTTTAAGAGCATAAAGGAGTCCAGAGACCAAAACGTTTGAGAACAGCAGTGGTAGAATTTTAATGATGGGGTAGTGAAGTGGGCAGGATGCCCTGGCCGGTGAAAAGGTTCCAAAGCAGGCAATACAATACAATCTCATTTTGTTAAAAAAAAAAAAGAAGATAGATGTATGTGTATAATATGTGGACACAGAAGGAAATGCAAGCACATGGTCCAAGATTTCACCGCAGGCTCTGTCTGGGAGGTGGTGTGGAGGGAGGGATCCCTCTGCACCTGCCATTCACATATGTTACTACTACAATCAAATCAAGTGAATAATTCATGCTTAAGGTGTAGCTTCCCCTTTTCAGAAAAGCCCATGGAAGAGTAAACTGAACAAATAACATTATGAGCCCTTCTTCTGGGCTAAGTACCATGCTAAGGGCTCAAGAGACATGAGTATCAAATCTCAATGATGCTTATGGGCTATCAGCCTGAAGGTAAGAGCAAGACTGAGCATCGTGTCCACAGTCACACAAACATGAGGGGACACACAGCCAGGACTCTGATCTGGGCTGGTCGGTCTGCAGAAGCCTGTGTCCCTGACCACTGGAACACTGGCTAGGTGGCCTTTCCTTGGTTCTCCAGCCTCAAGAAAAGCCTGCATGCCAGGGTCTCTGCCCACCCTTCCTTGGCTCTGATGGCATGGGGCTCTCTCACTCTGCCCCATGAAATTCAGCTCTGGTGGACAAGGACCCAGCTCTCTTTTGAGCATCCTGAAGCCCCCGTGTCCACTTCCAGACCAAGCAGCAGCTGTCAAACAGGGTGAGCAGGTACAGCAACACCTCAGCAGGGGTCCAGCCACCACCACTACATCCCTCAGAAGCTCATCCTGAATCAGAACACAAATGCAGCCTCTGAGGCTGGACCACCAGGCCAGAAGTGAGGTTACAGCTCTAGGGACCCCCCAGGCACAGATCTTCAACCCCAGCTTCTTGACTGCCCCATACGGGCTGGGAGCAGGTCACAGGGCAGGTGTCACGGTCTGTCATGTCGCTGCCGCCTGCTCCAGCCTGCTGACTTGGGTCACTGGCCACCCACCGCTGACTGCCTGGCACAAAGACAAACTCCATATTCCCTCCCTGCCTCAGCAGGCAGCTCCCTATCTCCTTCGACCCCAGCACAGTGCGAAGATCCTGAGCGCCCCCCCTGGTGCCCCCTGGGAAGGGCCCGAATTCTCCGCCAGTTTCTGAACGGGTGTGCTTGCTGTGGGAGTTGGAAAACATAATAAATGGGCCCGGCTCCATGTGCAGCACCTAATTTGCAATAATATTGAAGTCTCCAACAATAACTCATTTACTCTTATAATAAATATATAAAAAAAAGACAAATTGCTACATTGAACATGCATTTTCCTCACTGCAAGTAGCTGCGACCCCAGGGAGAAAGCCCTGTGCTGCTAACTAATAGTAAATCCTTTGGAAAATCATGTGTCATAATGATGGACAACCAGGGAAGGGGTGTTAAATAGATTTAGAGGTTAGCGACTCTAACAAGAACAAAAGCCGTCCTGTGCAAACCACACCTTGAGAACAGTGCAGATTGGATGAGCTTAGTGCTCACCTTTGGACAGCCAGGTGCACAGAGGGACAGAAAAGTTTCTGTCCTGAGTGGGTATGGCTGGCCAGGTGTCAGGACAGAGTTGCGGGGAGGGGAGAAGGGATGGGAAGGCCTAGGTCAGGATCTCCAGCCTTGCAAGGAACCCTGGAGGGAAGGTTTCCAAAAAGCCAGCCCCTTCTGTGCATTTGGAAGGCAAATGCTCACAAAGCGCCCACCACGCCCAGCTCAGCGCAGGCACGGGGGATGCAGACCCTCTCACTGAGATAAAAGCCATGACTTAGGATAAGGAAGGCTCCCAGGGGTTGTCAGCATGAGGGCCCCTGCGGAAGCCTGGTGGCTGTGGCCTGGAGGAAGGGCCGGAGGGAAGGGCTGCCTCGTTCTCCTAGTTCACTAGTTCAAGACTAGTGTAGTCATGAGTCACTCTTTCCCATCTATTCCTCCAAGTCCTGGCATTTGCCTTCTTCAATTTGGGAGTCCTGACCTCCAGGACAGGGCTTGACAGCCTTGTCCCAGATCCCAAGTGGCCTTTCCAACTATCTCTTATTGAACTTCCGTTTGTGCGCTGGCACGGGGCCTGGCCCAGAGAGTTGGTGCCTGACGGCTGCTTACTGAACTGAAAGGGTGGACACGGGTCGCATTTACTTCACGCCTGCTGGCTGCCGGCTCTGTAGGAGGCTCCATAAAAAAGGGAAGTTTCAGGGGGTCGGATGACAGCCATCCGGAGGCTCTGGGGCCCCTGGCACTTAGCTCCAACCAGGGGCTGGGTGGCCCTCTAGTAGGAGCAGGGTCTGAAGCTGGCATTGTGGCACAGCCCTTGGGAGGGGCAGAGGCACCCATGCAATCTCACCACAGGGGTCACCTGCTGCCGACTTTATACCCTGCCCTCCAACGCAGGGCTAGTACTAAATGGACACAACTACGGATCAATGTCACCTGCAAAGCTCAAGTTCTGGTCGATGTCATTGAGAATCGCACCTTGACTGGGGTCCATCCCACTCCAAAAACTTCACCAATTCCCTACGAGACCCAAGCCAAGTTGCTCCCTTCTCCCAGGACTCAGTTTCCTCAGCTATAAAATGGGGAGGGGGTTACCTAGACACAACACAGATCATCACAGTTTTTCTCCCATTCATTCATTCAGCCAATGATGGAAAAGTTTTCCACTTAAACTCACAGAAGTAATCCACAGTTATGAAATAACTCACTGCGACAGGGGCAATTCTGTGAAAACAATGCTGCAAACCAAACCAAGCTTTCCGCCCCCCTCCCCGCCTCCCAAGAACATCAGTCTCTCAAGCAACAACCAACACTTTAAGGCTCTGTACTCCAGTGATAGTTAAGATACACTGACGCCACTCAAACGTTTGATAGACTTTGCTTTAAAACTCAACACCACCCATTAGCCCAACATTCTTATACATATTAGAAACTGGGGACATTTCCAAAAACGTCTAGAAAGAGAAACAAACTCCAAGTCAAACAGAGAGAGCTGTGGACCCCCTGCAGTCTGGAGCCCAGGAGGGGACATCCCTTGACCTTTGAGAACAGGCTTGCCTGCAGTTCCTTCCTCACTCCATTTCTCCAACTTCAAAATACAAGCACATAGATTTGCTTTCATTGGTGCTTTACGCCTTTGGTACTGCCAAACTGTTCCTTTGCTGGCTTCTAGCATCTCCCTTCTGGAAACCTTTCTATAGTTTAAACAACACTGCCTGGTGATTGATGGCTATTTTGCGACTGCTATCAGTTTACTATTTTAACCAATACATCATAAATCAGGAAGAGGAATGCCGGGTCCAACTGGAGAGTGTAGCTTTCGCTCATTACCTGGGAGGATTATAGCCATTTCATAAAATCCATTATCTAGGGAAAGGATCCTATTGGCGGGGGGCAGCAAAATTCATTTCATGCTTCAAAAGTTTGTGATGGGGCTGGCTAGGGAAAAAAACCTTAAATTGTTTGGAAGGTAGGGATCATGATTTGTTTAAAAACCACAAATGGGCAAGACTGAGCTGTGTCCATTATACTGAATGGCACTTTGTACTCAAATGCCCAGGGCCTTGGCCCCCTGACTGTAGTCCACCCCCGACTCACCAACAGCTGGCCAGAGGAAGCACCCTCCCCACCCAGCTCCAGGCCAGGCCATGCTCATCTCTGCCAGGCCCTGTCTTGGTCCCCTCCAAGGCCATCTGTCCCATCCCTCCAGCCCTGTCTCAGCACGGCAGCGAAACAGAGATTTTTCCACAGGACAATCGGGTGTGTCATTCTGCTTCCCTGAGGATCAGGGGGGTCCCAATTCTCAATGCCTGTGACATCAGGGGGCCCATTTCCTCTCTCATCTCATCCTTGCCCTTCCCTGGTCCCTCACCACGTTCTAGGGACAGTGATTTTTCCTCTCTCCTCCTGCCCCCTCACAGGGCGATGACACGCAGCTCCCTCTGCCTGGGAAGGTTTCCCTTTATAACACAGAGAAGCATATTTCCAGCTGACAGCAGCTGTTCCCCTACGTTCACTACGTGTAGGTTTCCAACACGTCTCCTTTAGCACAAGCAGACTCTGATTTGACATGGTGGGGTCGTGTCACCACTTCCCCAAAGGCAGCTGCCAAGAAGACCCTACCTCCCTCTGTAACTCTCTGTTTCCAGCTAGCGAAGGGGAAAACACAGATGTCCTAGGGACCAGCCCTTGAGGAGGGCCTCTGTCCCTCCTTGGCCCTCCCCTGAGAGTGTGAATTTCACTACACCAGGGAGGTACTCCCAAGGCCTCAGGGGCACCAAGGCCTCAGGGGCACCATCGCCCCCACTGGAACAAGTTGCCCACTTTCAGGACCCCTGGGGGCTTCTTTCCTGGGAACCTGAAGGCCAAGCCAAGTAAGGACTTGTTGGAAGCCAGAAGAAGGAAGAATCAAAAGGATGTTAAAAAGAGACAATGAAAGAAAGTGTCTTCCAGATTTTGCCAAGCCTCAAGAACATTCCTTCCGAATACGATTTTGTTTCTTCCTCTCCTCAATTCAACTTTTCCCAAATTCATTCCTCATGCGAACACAGTGTCTTCCCCAGGGAAGCTCGGCTTTAACACACACATGTTTTTCTAAGTAACTCGGAGCTGAGCCTCCACAGACAATAAAGATTCTTGTCTGCGAATCCTCCTTGCTGCTGAGACCACCAGGGAATTGCCGTGCTGAAGGCTGAGCTCCCAGACTCCCCGATTCGCCAGATCTCGGAAGAAGCTCCCAGTTCAAAGTTCTCGTGGGCACCCGAAGAGTTTCAGGGGCTGTCTGTCCCGGAGGAGGAGCTGGGAAGAAATCCTACAATTGACGATGTGAATTTGCCTCCCACCTAATCCCTGACAACCTCTTCCTTCCTTCGCCAAGCAGGAGTCACTTCACTTTCTTTCGAATTCTGTTCTCTCTCTCTCTCTCTAGTGGCCAAAGTCCTGCCTCCCCACCCCCAACCCCAGCTCTTTGCATTCCCGCCCCCACCTCTCCCCCCACCTCCCCCAGCCAGCTTCCCCCTGGCTGGGCCCTACTCATGCTCCCAACTTCAAACTTGGAGCGCGGCGACGCGGCAGCAGAACCTGCAGGCCAGGCCTGTGCAAACAAGAGCAGCCGCCTCCTCATTTCCACTTGAAGCGTCGCGGGAAAGCGGTCTTTCTCCTTCAACTTACCCAGTGCGGCCTGGAGGGAGGAGGAATGCCACCCGCCTGGAGGGGCGGTCGTGCGGGGGAGGGTGCCGCCGGGCGGGCGAGAGGCCGCCGGAGCCTCGGGATGGAGCAGCGGGAGGGAACATCAAGTGGCCGCCGGGAGGGAGGCGGGGCGCATGAATCATTGATGACCGGCGCTCGCTCCCTTGTTCGGGAGGGTTTAAGAACGCGGCTAATCTAAAGGCCGGCTGGACTGGGGGATCCGGCTGCCGCTGCGGGCCCCGTGTTCACCTCCCTACGGGGAACGTTTCTGGCCTGGGAACTGTAGCACCTTCCTGCTGGGAGAAGCTGCCTGTCCGCCGGTCCTCCACGGGGCTGGGCTATCCCGGGGCAAGGGTCTGGAGCTGGGGGACCGCAGTGCCTCAGCTCCCTGCCCTGCAGCCCCCAGTGAGGGAGAGGGAGCTGGCTGGGACCTCAGGGGTCCATCCAGAACCGGAGGACGAAAAGGAAACGGAGCCCAGGAAAGGGAAGGTGACTTGCCCAAGGTGCAAGTGGACCCCCTGGTCCTGTGCAGTCACTGAGAGCCACAGAGCTAGGGAGCAGAGGCCTGCAGAGTGGCCCTTCACAGGTAGGGGTCACAGAGGATGTGACCCCAAGCCAACTGGCAGAAATGACACGTACAGAGTTTGTCTTTTGAGTATGGAATTCTCCCCAGTCTAGGAAACTCACCCTTCTTTCATTTCCCTTCCATAGAGAGGGGGGCCACGGCAGTTACCTTGGGACAAGCAGTGCCCATCAAACGCAGCTTGTGGGCCTGTCAGGGGCGGTCGACCAGGACCACTGATCTACAAAGCCTCCACCTTGCTCCCGCACCGCGTTCGCCAGGTGCCGAGCTGATGGAAGAATTCTGTATTTTCTGCTCACGGAGGGGAGGGGCCCACTGGGGTGGGAAGCGGTCAGTACCATTGTCATCTTCGGCCCTTTTACCCCCAAGGACATTCTGTACCCTTTCTCCCATTTGATCTCAAGGCATCATGAAAATGAAAGGTGGCCCTTCTGTCCCCAAAGGCAAAGCCTGCCTTAATGGGATTAACAGAAATACAAGAGGCTAGAAATTCACCTCAGGAATGGAAAGGCGGGGGGGCGGAGGGGGGGGGGCGCGAGGCGGGGAAGGGCATGACCAGAAGGAGGGAAGCTTCTGAGCCATCTAGCCCTCCCCACACCCTGACCCTTTGGAGTTCCACTCCTCTTTAGAAGGTCCCCGATTCCACACTGCCACAGGGACCCACTGAGCGTGGCCAATGTCACCCCTGCCCCCTCCCTCCAAATCCTCCCACTTAAGCTGTCAGGAGCACACCTGGAGGCTCCCAAAGCAAGACGGCTTCGTACAGAGGGGGCAGAGCCTGTGGAACCCACTCCTAAGTCAGGAAGGGAGCCCAGGCCGCCACGGTCTTCCCTGGGATCTTGAAGGAACTGTGTGTAGAAACACCAAGTGCATTCTTCACTCAAAGTCCTGGCAGTGCTGCCCACAGGCACGAGGCACCAGGCTGGGTGTGGCCCGCCTGCCCATCACCATTACCTCTGTCCCACCTTTGACCTGCCCAGGGCACACTGCCAGCCTCTGGCCCCAGAAACAGAGCCCCCAGCGAGGCCTCACACTCAGAAGGGGCCCCACCCACAGGACCTGGGCATCACTGGGGCCTCTGGATCCCAGGTCAGCACCATTCAGGCCTGCTCACTTCCTCCACACTCCGAACAGCAGGGCTGGAGCTGAGTCAAGGCTACTTCCTGGGATAGGAGGGTACAGCCAAACCAGATGGGATGGGTGGAGATGCAAAGGGTCAGAGGTTTGTCTTGGTTGATTACACAAAAAGCTCATCCCCAAACCTCCTGGGTCAGCAAAATGAAAAAGCAGGCCCCTTCTTGGGTGGTGCGGCCTCAGATGGCACCACAGAGCCCACAAAAAAAAAAAAAAAAAAAACAAGGGAAGTGACCCAAACTTAGCCTCAGCCTGGGGGGAGTGCAAGGTCTGGGGGTGGGGTGGGAGGCCAGAGCCTCTCCTGGTGGCAAGGACACCACTCAGCCAGCCGTGGTGCAGGTGGGGGCCGGGGCTCCTCCCCAGACAATTGAGAACTGGCCTAGCAGCTACTTGCTCTCAATCATCCAGGGAGATGCTTCCTGACTTAAGGCATGTGGCTGTCTGGAGCCTCCCAAATCACTACAATTATGCCTCTAAACTTTCTAGAAGCTCAAGCTGGATTTATACAACCCGCCCCACCCCCAACCCTACGCAGAGACAGAAGTGAGGTGGCCTGAAGGGACAGTACCACAGGATGTCATCGTCCTTCCATCCCCTTGGGCCAGAATGAGACAGCTCCTGGCCCAACCATGGACACCCCACAAAAAGGGCTGCTCTCTGGGCCCCACACTCATCTCCACCCAAGGTGTTTGCCCTCCTGTTCAGACCTTCCACACGCAGCAGTAAGGTGGTTCTCTTCCACCAAGCTTAAGGGAGCTTTAAGAAATGTCCTCCTGTGACTTACAAATGCCCTGTGTGTGCGAGTCGGGTCTGACTCTTTGCAACCCTACGGACTGTAGCCCGCCAGGCTCCTCTGTCCATGGGATTCTCCAGGCAAGAATACTAGAGTTGGTTGCCGTGCCCTCCTCCTGGGGATCTTCCCAACCCAGGGATCGAACCCAAGTCTCACATCTCCTGCGTTGGCAGGCAAGTTCTCCACCACTAGCACCACCTGGGAAGCCCAGAGAGAGCAAAAGCCATTTTGTGTCTAATGGCCAGCTCAGGGCCATGAAGGTAGTAGAATCTCCTCCGGGAAGTCCACGATGTACGACTGACTCTCTCTCTCTCTTTCCCCCAGACATATAAACACACCAGGGTCAGCAGAGAACATTACTCATAGGCCCAGAGGATCATTTCAAGCTGCGTTGGCCCCGAGGAAGCCATACTAGAGAGAGCAGGTAGAAAACAGACATAGCTTGGCAACAAAGCCACGGAGGAGGGCCACAGCAGCTCCCTCAGTACCCAACTGGTCTGTCCCCACTACACCCTCAGGGAGCATCCCACCCAGACACAGGTTCTCCACACCCTGGAAAATGTGGCCCCACCAAAGCCCTGCAGTTGATGGCCCAATCGAGTGACCACCCTTGGAAAGCTGTCTACCTCTCTGGTTGCTCCCCCCAAAAATGGACCATTTAGCTAGTAAGCTGGCCTTCTCACTGATCTAATGTGCCCACAGGCCCAGCACACAGCTTCCCTCCTGCCCTTGCAACCCTTCGTCTTCTGAGCACCAGCCTTCCTGACTGGGCTCCCCTAGCTCCATCCTCTCCGGGCTTATCTTTGCCTTTGTGAGACAGGACACATCAGAACCGTGACTTTATTCTGAATCCAGGCTGTTCCCACTTACAAATGAGCTGTGTTCCCCAAGTTCAGCGTTTTGCAAACCAATGATTTGGAGCCCAGGTGCATTTTTCCATAGTGAATGATGTGTGAGTGGGTTTCCAGGTGACCCACAATGTGCAGAGAAACTGCATAACTGGTTAAAACTTCTATTTAAAGATACAGTCCCTAGAGAAAGATAAATATCATATGATATCACTTATATGAGGAATCAAAAAAAAAAGGTACAAAAGAACCTATTTACAAAATAGAAATAGAGTCACAGATACAAAAAATACACTCACGGTTATCAAAGGGGAAGGAGTGGGGTGGGATAAGCTGGGAGAGTGGCCTGACACATACACACTACTGTACATACAATAGATAACTAATAAGGACCTACTGTTTAGCACAGGGAACTCTACTCAGTACCCTGTAATGGCCTATGTAGGAAAGAATCTGAAAGTAGATATATGTATACATTTAATTGAATCACTTTGCTGCACATCTCAAACTAATACGACACTGCAAATCAACTATACTCTAATAAAAATTAATTTTTAAAAAATTAAAAATACAGTACAATCCTCATAATGAAGCTAACTGGAAGCCACTAAGCATTTGATTACAACAGAATACGGATCTGTGTGCAATGTCTGTTGTGTCCTAGGGTTTGAAGCAAAGCAGACAGCGCATCATAAGGGCAGAGAAGGCTGGGATGGACTCCACAGCCAGGGCTGGTCCTCTTGGGGTCCTGGGGAAGGGGCGGGCACTGGCGGCTCACGCAATCCTTCACTGGGGGCAGTGTGGCCACTGGCCAGGGCCGCAGCGGGCTGGGTGTGGAGGGGGCAGCTGGTGTCTTTGAGAGCCCTTCATAGGGGACCTCAAAGCAGACTTCATGCTCCCAGGGTCTCCCAAGGCCTCTCTCAGGGCCCCCAATGGACACATCCTCTTCTCACTGACCAGCTGACCTGAGGAAAGGAGGTCAAGCTGTGAGTAATCTAAGCCAGGTCCTCCAATGGTTCAGCCGCAGCAAAGGCTGTTCCCAGGGCTCCCATCATCTTATAACCCGAGGAAGCAGATGCTGTAAACACCAGTGGAAACAGCTAGAACGTGGCATAGCCCACAGCCCGCTTTGTGGCCGTGGCTGCTCCTGTGATGCTCTCACACCTCAGACCCACAGACAACTGACGGGGAACACGGCTACCTCCCACTTCCCCAGGGCTGTTGGAGACCCCTCTCGTTCACCCAGAATCACGGAGCGCCTGCTCAACACGTGCACAGTGGAACGTGCACTTTTGAACGTGCACTTCTCGTGCCCACTATTGAGAAAGATGCTACAGCTCTCCTTAAAAGCTCAGTCCCCACCTGCCAGGCCAGGCATGCCTGGCCAGCTCACCTGGATGCCAGGTGCTCCTGGTGGACCCACGGCCCCTGCCAAGGGCTTCCAGCTCTCACAGCTGATCCATCCCACAGGAGAGGCAGCCAGGCAGATACTGCTCAGCATATCTTGCAGATAAGGAAACAAGAGTGTCTGAAATCCCACGGCTGGTGCAGGGACAGGACAGACAGAATCCAGGACTCCCAAGAGCTCCCGGAGAGCAAGGACTGCCGTGTCTCCAGCGCCCGACAGGAAGCCTGGCACAGGGCGAGGACTGGCAGTGTGGCGGGTGAACTGCGTCCTGCTGTTAGGAGGCATCTCCCATGCAGGCATGTGTTCATCCCACAAACATTTAGCAAATGCCTTTGGGGCCAGCGCTCACCCGAAGTGCATTCCAGGTCTCCTCGAGGACCTCCTTCATAGACATCTGGGCTCGCTGAGCCTTTCCTTCATCAAGAGTCCCAGGCCTGGGGGGCCTGGCTTCCCTCTGCTCACCACCCCCGGCCCATCCCAGTCAAGGCACAGGTAAGCAGGGGACTTTGAACTAGATAAACCAGGGGAAAGTGGCCACAGAGAACTCCCCAAGTGCTGCAGCCCCCAGACTAGGGGACCATCCGGCCACCTCCCCTTTGTCATCACACAGCAGGTCATCTGTCTTGGCCTGCCCAAGACAGACACCTTTTCTGACTTGTTTCTTTTGGGAAAAGAGGAAGAAAAGACACACATGGGGCCACTTCACCCCTTCCATGGCGGCTGTGCGTCTCCATGTTCCTCCTCCCCATCTCGGGTGGCTCACCCCTCAGATGTATAATGAATCAGGCACTCGCTCATTAATAAAAAATGACAAGCGATCAGCTCATTGAAATCCGCAGAGCTGTCGGAGCCTGCAGACACAATCCCGACCTAGCTCTGCGATTCCACTGTGGTCCAGCGGTAATGAGTCTGTGGGTAGACAGGCCAGCTCGTGAGCCTCTTAGCACTTGCCGTGCAGGCAGCCAAGTCACCTTTTCCGGTTGAGCAGTTCAGCACCCACAGGTTAAGGCCTTTTTCATCTGTATTAACAAAGGAGCGCAGCTCAGCAGGCTCTCACACAGCCAAGGTCAGGGAGGTGGGAGGGCACTGCTGGGGCTGTGGAGAGTCCGCCCCGCTGTGGCATCAGCAGTCCACCATGCCCACTTCCCCAGGGGGCCCAAGGCCCGGCCAGACTTAGAGACTAAAACACGAGACTGATTTTTTGTCTTCAAAAGCAAGGAAGTGAACCAAAGGACTCGACAGGAGCCCAGGTAGCTATAGGGTGGCTGGCCCCGGCCATGGGCCTGGTATCAGGACCGTCTCCCAGTTCTTGTCACCTTGAGCTGAATCACAGGCCAGGCCTGCCAGGACTTTGGGTGTTTTATACTCACTTCAGCACTCATTACACACGGGACCTACACCCACTGCAGTGTTTTACAGGCATCCTTGGAGCCTGGCAGGATCATGGTGCCTTGAACACAGGCAGCCCTGGGAGAGAGCAGAGGGATTCAGCATCTTAATTCATCACCCATCACCCATCATTGAACAATAAACCACAGTTATATTGCTGGGGGCACGGGTTTGGGGGCTCCAAGATTTTAAGGGCCTAGTGGTCCGGCCCTCAGCTTCAGTCAGCATCATTTACATGGGTTACATCACAACCACCAACACTGCACATTTCCTGCCTGTGAGGGTTGCATCAGGTATGTAATGAAATCAGCTCCAATTTTCACAACAATCCTCTAAGGTAGGGACATTGACCACTACAGTATTAGAAGTGGGGTAATTTTTCTGAGGCCTCACAGAACTGAATTACAGAGCCCAACTCCTTCCTCATCCCCTGTGTCTAGCACCTCCACTGCTCTAGAACCTTCAGTGACTACCTATTAACAATGGAGTTGAGCCCAGGCTCTATGATGAGCCCCTGCCTGCACACAGTGGAATCTTCCACCAAACCTTCTCTCAAGGCAAACAGGTTCCCTCCAGACCCTTCACACATCTCTGACCTACCAGGACAGCTGTCTGAAATGCCCACTCCGGGTCCCTCCACACAGCTCAGCCACTCATCCTTCACACCAAAGTTCCCCTTCCCCACTCCAGGTAACAGTGACCACTGGTGAGTCCCAATCCCAGAGTCCTGACTTTGGGCCAAGTCCATGGGGAGCCTTTACTTTTTCTATTTTAAAAAAAATTTTATTGGAGTTTAGTTGCTTTATAATGTTGTATTAGTTTCTGCTGTACAGCAAATAAATCAGTTATACATACTCATGTAAGACCCTCTTTTTGGATTTCTTTCCTATTTAGGGAGTACAGTTCCCTGAGCTCTACAGTAGGTTCTCATTAGTTACCTGTTTTACATACAGTAGTGTACAGATGTCAATCCCCATCTCCCAATTCATCCCACCCCTCCTTTCCCAAGGGGAGCCGTTAGATCTATCAATGACGTCGAGAACCAGCCTGAGCACAGGGAGCTCCAGGGCCTGGGCCAGAAGTGGGGTGAGTCTCAAGACCAGGATGAAGGCAGGGAGAGGATAAGGAACGCTATCATGCAGATGAAGGAGCCCAGGTGAGCTAAGGTGGGACATATAGCATGCCACACAGTTCCGTGGTGGCACGGGGACCAAAGTCATGCCTCGCAGCACCTTACAGTGTGAAGGAGACAGAAATTCCTGGCCATGGGTCGACTGTAGATCAGGAAGTAAGTCTGGACACAGCCCTGGTCCACAACCACTGATCCACCTGGGGGACCGTAACAAACTCCCCCAATCTCTTGAGTTTCCTCTCCAACCTCATCCATCTTCCATCCTGTTGCCAAGGGAGGACACGTGCCTGGCCAGCCACTGTGATGACCTCTGGGAGCAGACAGGGCGGGGCGAGGCCTGCTTTTCTATATGGGCTTCAGGACTGTTTACACACATTCTGGAAAGCAGGCATAACTTTTTAATAACAAAAAAGAAGGCTCCTCTATAGCGTTGTTTCCTGTGAGGCTTAGCTGTCTTCACTCATCACTCACTCACTCTTTGCACAGTCTCCCAGCTCTGGTTTCAGGAAACAACCCCTTCCTACAAAAGGGGAGGGGGCCACATGTGGTGAACATGACATTCCAAGACCAAGGAAGGATGAAGTGGAGAAAGCTCTCTCAGGCAGGAGGCCCTGGCTTCTACTTTCACAACCAACTCAGTATATGACCTCAGGATGGTCCCTCCCCTCCCCTCACCTGTGAAAAGGAAAAAAGCCCCTTCCATCTCTGTCATTGCCAGATGTTTGGGGAGGGCCCCAGAAAATATCAAGTAATTGGAGGTTGCCCAGCCCCAGGCAAACTCCTTTATGAGACGATGAAGAGCATCTTTGTAATGAAGCTATTAGCCAGGTCATCCTGGGGCTCGGGGAGGCGACGCCCCACCTGGCTGTGCCTTGGCAAAGCCCAGCCAGGACTGAGTCTCGTGTACAGGCACTGCCGGGACAAGACTGCTCCAGTCCTGTCCCAACTTAGAGCACGCAGGAGACAATCCATTGCAAAACCCATGCCTCAGGGAGGAGTCTGCCCTACATTAAGAAACAGTTTCCAAATGAGATAATTATTTAATAGGTAATAAGTGGAGTCGGGAGGGGTGGAGGGAATTCAGTTGATTAAAAGCCTGTGGCCTCCAGCGTTGTATTCATCCCCCAGGGTTAAGCCTCCCCTTCACCTCCTGATGTCTTTTGAGTCCGAGCTCACCTCCATCACTGCCCAGGTACCCAGTGAGAAGCAGCCCACTGGCTACTGAGCTGCACGGGAGCCCAAGGTGGAGGGCCCACACAAGGCATCAGGCAGAACCCAGGCCCTCTAGTCACTCAGCAGCTTGTGTCTTTCCCCATCTTGCCCGGGGGACACTAAGGCCCAAGAGGGAAAACAGTAGGATGCAAGCAGAGCAGGGTAGAGCCAGGAGAGGGAGAGCCAAGAAACATCCAAGATGCCCACTGTGGGTCACAGCTTGGCCCTGGCCCAGGAGTGCTGCATCCTCAGAAAGCTTCATTCGGCTTTGCCCATCCCAACTCAACAAGGTGGAGGCAGGGGTGTCAAAGGAGGCCTTAATCAGTCTTTGAATCTATGGACATGGGAGAGGGGAAGGCATCACCCACCAGCCACACGCAGGTACCGTGGATACACACACACCCATCTACTTGCACAGACTGTTTATATCTTGTTTCTTGACAGTAAAGACACCGAGCCTCAGGGAAGTTAAGTGACTCTCTGAAGGTCATCAGCCCTGGGAATCAATTCCACTCTCATCTGGCTCCAAAATGCACCATGCTCTGTACCACCTCCCTGACCTGAGCCCCAGCAAGTATGAACTCCCTTTCCACCCCAACCACTCTAGAAAAATGCCCAGGCAACCTCAGTCTCAAGGAATTTAAATGTCTGCAGTAATGCTGCCATCAACCCTCTAAAGATGCTTTGAGTGACTGCTCCAGAGATAGCGCCAAGAGAATTAGAAGCAACCATGACTCTGAATGAAGGGGCTTACAGCCTCTGAGGGTTTGCAAAGAGAAACAAATAGAATCATAAAAAAAAATGGTAAGGAGAGTTTGCAAGGGCCACGGGTCATGATCAGGTTGTAAGTGCAAAAAAAAACAGCGAAGGTGTGGTTGTTCATTGGGGGCTATAATGAGGAGGTGCAAACTGCATGGAAATGGCGAGAACATAGCAGGTAATCAATAAAAAGATGAGCAGGGTAGATGGATGGGTGGTTGGGTGGATGGGTGGGTTGGTGGATTGATGGATGAATGTTGGGGAGTGGATAGACGGATAGATTGATGGGTGGGTGGATGGACGGATGAGTGGATGGATAGAGGAAAGGGTGAGTGGATGAGTGGAGGGAGGGAGGGAGAGATGGGTAAATGGATGGATGGATGCAGGGATGGGTGGATAGATGGATGAGTGGATAGAGGGAGAGATGAGTGAATGGATGGAGGGATGGGTGGATGGAGAGATGGGTGAATGGATGGATGGCGAGATGGGTGAATGGATGGATGAGTGAATGGATGGAGGGATGGGTGAATGGATGATGGATGAATGGATGGATGGATAAGTAAATGGATGGATGGGTGAATGGATGGAGGGATGGGTGAATAGATGGACGATGAAGAGATGGGTGAATGGATGGAGGGATGGGTGAATGGATTGAGGGACAGACAGATGGATGAGTGAATGGATGGATGGGTGAATGGATAGAGGGATGGGTGACTTGATAGATGGATGGATAGATGGAAGGATGGAGGGATGGGTGAATGAATGGATGGGAGTGTGGATGGACAGAAGCTCTATAATCAGGGCATTTCCTCTTTTCTGTCTCTACCTCTCATCTCTACCTGACTCTTCTTTTTCCTTCCTCTACAGACACTCAACTTAGATCTTGATCTTTTGCAGGTGCCCACAGAGGAAGCACAGTGGCTTCAGAGACTAAGATTCTCAGCTCTGTCCATCTAAGAGAATGTACATCATGAAGCCTTCCCCTGGTCTTCAGACTAGAGCAGCCAAAAGGCTTGGAGGAAGGAACTTTTCCTCTCATCATCCCACCACCCACACTCTCCTGCCATCCTCCACAAGCCCACAGCCCACGCCTCTGCCTGTCCAGGCAGCAACCCCCTGGACATAAATCAGAGGGCTCCTGGGTCTGTTTCAACTCAAAGAGGGCCACTCCCCTGCGCCTGAAAATGAGCCAGGTCCACCAACGGGCCCAGTCACCCATCAGGGGCTTATTTGTCTGGATTTTCATCCCATTCCAGCCGCATGAGGCTTCTTCACATGCCCTGGAGGAACGAGCAATGCACTGGACAGCCAACAGAAGCAACCAGGAAACATGGGTCTGCAGAATATTGGGAGAGTGCGGGGGAGGGCAGGCAGGGCTTGGACTGCAGTACCCTGGAGCTCAGAGGGTCCTGGGGATTCTTGATGTTGTGGGGGTGTCCTGTGGGCAGTCAGGCCAGCTCCCTCACACAGTAGCCAGTCCCAGGCCAAAGCCAGCCAGGCACTACACAGCCTAAGGGCAGCAGAGACCCAGGGGAGGGCGCAGGTCCATTTTCAAATGAAGCACCAAACTGACCATATTTCTCCCCAGCCCAACTTACTCTCCGTGGGCCATCCTGCCTCCTGGCTCAGCAGCTGCCTTCCCAAGCCTGCCACATGTGGGCAGCCCAAATCCCAGCCTGGGGCCTGGCAGGAGGGAACTGGAAAGGCTCGGCCATGGGTGATGAGATGGGGACAGTCTCGGCTCAGACTCTCGGTGCAGCCACCCACAACAGGATCTACTTGAGATGCTGGAGGCAGGCATTGCTATATCCTTGAATACTCCTGGGCACCGACACCAGAGGAGACCCAAGGAAGGAAAGGGGGCAGAAATGGAGAGGAGCCTATTCATCGAGTTTCTTGGCCTGAAGTGGCAGAAAAGTAAGGACAGACAGTAGGGAGAACTTAGCATTGGAGTCAGTGGCCCAGGCTGAATTCAAGTTGCACAGACATGTTTAAGTGACCCGCCTCCCTGAGCCTCAATTTCCCCCTTTTGTGAAATGCAGACAAGAGTGAAGACGTAGCCGACTTTCCATAATAAGCTTAATGGAACACACGCCATGACAAGTGGAAGGGTGCTCCTCCTGCTCCTCTCTCTCAGCGCACATGATACCCTCACAAGAGGCTAACCCATCTTTGCACAACCACACCGAGCACAGAGCACAGCCCCTAGGGGCACAGCTGGTAGAGGCTAGCTGTTCCAGGGAATGGCAAAGGCCCTGACACCCTGCTGAGACATATGAGGTGCTCAGGGCCAGCGACGGCAGTGATGGTGCAAAGGTCATCTCCTCACTGGGACATTTGTATTCCAAGCCAAAGGAATGAACTTCTAATGGTGGAATTCCAGGCTTCAGTGCCAACTGGGCTGGAGAGGGGCGGGCAGGAGATGTGTGTGGGCACGGAAGCCTTCTTCAAGCCCACCATGGAAAAGCTGTTCCTCTGTCTGTGTGTGCAAGTGACCCTGCCTCGGAGACATTGGCCCTGGCTCCCAGTGCCATCCCTCCATCCCATGTTGACTTTACTGGTGCCCACAGAACATGTCACCCAAGGCTGGACTGACAAGGGATGGGGGGGGTTGCTGGGGCTTGCCTAGAGTGAACAGGGGAGGATTCCAGCACCTCCTCTGGCCTGAAGTGGCCCCAGCCAGGCCCAGAGCAGAGCTGGCCCACAAACGGGGCCAGGAGCATGCGCCTCACATAGGAAATGACTCTCACACGCCTGTCCCTGCCTGACATCAGCCTGCATGGAACAGGGATGGCAAACTCCATGTGTCCTTCTCTGCTGAGACTTCCGTCAAGAATCCAAGCTTGAGATTTGCTACCAAGTCAACAGTGGCTCAGCGGTAAAGAAGCTTGCAATGCAGGAGATCTTCCCAATCCCTGGACTGGGAAGATCTCTTGGAAAAGGGAATGGCAACTCATTCCAGTATTCCTACCTGGAGAATTTCATGGACAGAGGAGCCTGGCGGGCTACAGCCCATGGGGTCACAAGAGTAGGACACGACTTAGCAACTAAACCACCAAACCACCAAGTGTATTTTATGCTGGAAAATGTCATCTAGGCTGTAATCCCAGAGCTGCCCCAGGGTCTTTCTTAACCTACTCACTCTGCGTCTGGGGCTGCTTCCTCTTAGCCTGAAGTTCAAAGCTCCCCTGGCCCTGCCCTGCCCTGCCTTTCCAGTCTCAGCTCAGTCTTGAGCCAAGAAGAGTATTTCTCTAAGATGTGACGATCTCCCACCCAACCAGCCTGCCCCTCCCCCTGGACATCTCCACTTCCTCCTCGTAGACCTCTGCTCCTCCCTTTGCTGGCCCCAGTTGGATTCTCTGCAAACAGGCTTCCTAAGCTCCATCACGGCTCTCTGCCCTCCAACGTCATCTCCTCCGAGAGGCCTCCCTGATCACTCTCTCCTGCCTGTTCTGTGTACCTCCTTCCCAGCAGCTCTTGCTGAAATGGTCTCACGTGTGTTTATCTGTTTATTGTCTACCCCCCCCACCCCCACTGCCTCCAAGGGCACAGGAGCTCCATGGACGTAGGCACCATAATGGTTTAGCCCACTGCCCACAGCCTGGCAGGCACTAGCCACCCTCTTCCAGGAAGGCCTCCATGGTAGGGCCTCCCACTCTGCCCTGACTCACGCTTAGTTCCCAAGGGCAAGGACCCAGCCTGCTTCACCTGTGGGTCCTCCCAGGACATAAAGAGCCCCAAAGCATTCCAAGGCAGACCTGCATTCCAGAGGAGCCAGGTGCCCAGGCAACAAGTGGCCGTGTCCGCTAGGCCTCCCCAAGCACAAGGCCATGACCATTCCATCGCTCCGAACTTGCCCAGGCCCACTGGCAACATGTCTGCATATCTGTTTCCCCAAAGAATAACCCAAACAGAGCAAAATAACAGAGCTGAAAAGTCCCCACTTGAGAGGTCACTTCAACCCAGGCCCAGATGGACTGCATCAATGGGCTCAAGCTGGTGGGTCCACAGCCCAGCCGGGCTTCCCTGAGTACACCCCAGAAGGATCCCACTGCAAACCACGGCCCATTTCATACTGCTTCTGTTTAATTTTCATGATTCTTTTTTTAAACTTAAAAAAAATATCTAGGCACTTCTGCATACAATGAAAAAAAAAAAAGCAAATAGCACAGAAAGGCTTATGAACACTGACATCCCCCACCGTGGTCTGGAGGCATCTATCTGCTTTGAACTTTTAAAACTGTCTCTACTTTTAACTCCTCTGACAGCTACGTGATCCTTATAAGGAATATATTAAAACACCATGTTTTGGTTCTTTAATCCCATGAGCTCAGGGTTTGATCAATTTTCTCTATAGAGGAAAATTTGATTCGCGGAAGCCCGCCAACCAAGCGCAGGACCGTGGATCAGGCCACCCTTTCCTCCCATATAATGATGGCTCGCCTGCTGTTCCTCCCAGTGTGATGATGTCTTTCCCAACTCCCCAGGTCCTCCGCCCGCTATTTCTTCTGCACTGATGTGGGAGGTGGCCACAGTGCAAACCTTGCAGCACTCTCTTTGGGGGGTTCCCTGCTGGGGTCCCAGGTCTTCCCTTCCTTCACCTACTCCCTTATCAGAGGATCTTTAAGGAACCAAGAAAGAGGTGTGGAAGGTAAAACCTCTGAGTCCTTCCTTCATGACTGAAAGCATCCCTCATCCCTGAGTGACAGGTTGAGAGTCTGATGGACTGTTTCCCTTCTCCCTGCCAGGGCAAAGTCACAGTCTTTCCACACAGGCTGCTGCTGCTCCAGAGGGCGGTTACCATCCTCCTACTTGGGTAGACAAACTGTGTCTTTGTTTGCATGTTTGTTTTCCCACTCTCTAGACATTTTTAGAAAATCTCCTTATTCTTGGTTATCTGAAATTTCACAAAGACATGTTGAACTAGGATTTTTTTTCTTTTAAGTGTTAGGCATGCAGAAGAGCATTTAATGTAAGGATTTCTATCTTTCTGATATGGAGAATTTTCTTCTATTAACTCTTTTATCATTTTCTCTCATCCATTTTCTGTAACTTCCATTAGTTACTTGTTCAACCACCTGCTTTAACAGTCTAGCTTTCTCAACTCTCTTCATTTCTCTTTGCCTTTGCTTGTTTATTCTCCTTTCCATGATGTTTCCATCTATTCCTTTGATGAACCTTTTATTTCCACCACCATATAGTTAATCTAAAGCTGTAAATCTAAATCTTTTCTAGGGGGGGATGGATTGGGAATTTGAGGTTAGCAGATGCAAACTATTATATAGAGAATGGATAACCAACACAGACCTACTGTACAGCACGGGGAACTATACCAACATCCTGTGATAAACCATAATGGAAGAGAATATAAAAAAAGAATGCATATATACATATATATGTATTACTGAGTCACTGTGCTGTTCAGCAGAAACTAACACAACATTGGAAATCAACTATACTTCAATTTTTAGAAAGCTGTTTTTCTGCTCTCTAAAAATTCTTATTTCATAGCATTCTATTCTTGTTTTATGGATGCAATGCTTTCTGAGAATACCCATGAGAAGGATATCTTTCTCATTTACATTTTCACTTCTTCTTGAATTTGGTTTCTCCTGGCAACAATACTCTGCCCATGGTTTATGCTGACATTGCTCTTTCATGTTGCAGACTTTCTCCAGATGTTGGTTAAACACTGAATGTCAATTTATCTATAATGATGAGAGACTAGAAACCTGTCTGGAAGTTCCACAATGCTGACTGGGACTTGTTCAGTGGAAACTTTTACTGTTCCACCGGGGGATCCCTAAATGCCCAGGTGCGTGAGGCTCAGCTCTGGGGCTCCGCATGCATGTGCTCTGCCCTGGTGACCCAAGAGAGTCACTTCAGTTTCTCTGCAGAAGCAGCCAATTATCAACTAATCACTACTGACATAAAAGATTAAAAGCCTGATCTCAATCATTCTCCATAGGGGAGTCACAAGGAAGAAAGGGGTCACCTCTCACTGAATCTTTATTAAGAAATCTTGTAAAATATTCATAACAGAGAATTTGCCATTTCAACCACTTTTAAATGCATAATTCGGTAAGGTTAAGTACAGTCACATTCTTGCATGACCATCTTCCTGAACTAAAATGCATCCCCACCACACCCTAACTGCTCATCCCCTATCCTCCCAGTCCTTGGCAACCACCACTCTATTTTCTGTCTCTGTGGATGACTATTTTGGATAACTCATATAAGTGGCATCATACAATATTTGTCTTTTTATGACTGGCTTATTTTGCTTAGTATAGCGTCTTCAAAGTTTGTCCACAGGGTAGCATGTGTCAGAATTTCCTTGCTTTATAAGGCTAAATAATATCCCACTGTATGTATGTAGCATAGTTTATCCATTCATCTGCCACCCATTTACTTTTATTTTTTCCCATTTACTCTTAAAGCAGCTCAGAGGAATGCCTGATAACAATACAGTGCTGCCCTCATCATGCACAAGCAGCCCAGGTCCTCAGAAGCTCCACCTCGCCCCCTCCCAATCCCGCCCTCTCTCTCCCATGGACGCCTCCATCTGTCAGCTTTCAGACCTCTTCACGCAAGTGGGACATATCCAAGACCCACATCTCATCTCCCCCAGCCCCCAGATCCTCTGTGTGGGTGGCCTTGACGGAAGACTAGCTATTTTTAGTGGAAACACAGAACTGCCACCATTTTTAGCAGAAAAGGCAAAGGAGCCAAGGAGGCTTGGTTTCCCTTCAACTCTTCCCTCTCCAGAGCGTCTTTCCTGCCAGGTCCCTAGGCAAAAGTTGCCAAGAATAGGATGAACAATGGAAAACAGACCTAAGTTCTCATCTCGTCATGAATGCCCTATCTCCACCTGAAAAATAAAATGAAAATCTGGAGACAAACCCAGAGCAGTGTCAGGGGGCCGGGTACCACCCAGCTGCAAACACGCCGTGTGAGCATCATTGCTCTGGACACCAAGTTCCCTACGTGATGAGATTCGGGGTAGAACTGCATAGCCCCAGACATCACAGACTTGTTCGTGGAGGAAGCCCAGGCCTTGCTGGTGCAAACTACAGGCCAGAGCTGGGGCCTCCCCTTCCCAGGGCTGTCCCAGGGATGGCTCAGTAAGTGCCATCCAGAGCTAAGAACAGCTTCCCTCCCAAGTTCAGGGGCCAGGAGCAGCCACGACCAGCTCAGGTGTGCACTGCCCAACTAGCTCCATCAAGATGCAGCCTGTATTATTCATGCCTTCTCCCTCTTCCCCCGGCTGCTCTGAGCACTACCCCCACCTAAGTGCGTTTAATTAATAAAAGATAAACAAGAAGCATGTTTCAGGATGGTGACATCTGCCACACCCCCCATGCATCTCCCACTTTCTGGGCTTTAGAACCACATGTGGTAGGGAAAGGGGCGTTGGTAGGGATCCAGCTGTATTCTAAGCCTTCACATTGGGTCCTGGCCTTGGCTGGATGAAATCAACTCCCTGGCTCCAAACAGGAATCCCCACCCCTGCCCCCCATGCAGCCAGAGCATCTGAGGACCAGAATCTCCAGGCTTGCTGTGGGAGGGTGAGGAGTGATTTTTCAACACTCACATTCTGCTACCCCGTCATCAAGCTCCCAATAAGCATTTTGGGGCTCAACACACCCAGACACACAACCATCACTGCCTTTCCCCTGCTGGAATCTCGGGAACCCCACTGCCTGGATGCCTGTGGCTGTGTACTCCTTTTTTTCCACCACCACCACCCGCCAGCTCTTCTTCTCCTGATCCTCAGACAGAGCCCCCAGGCAGGGGTTCGGGGAGGGTGGGGGGTACAGTGGGTGGCCGTCCTCCCCCAGGCACACAATGACCCTCGTAGCCCTGAGCACTTTTGCCTTTGGGGGATCCTTCATTTTTAAAATTCTATTTCAGGCACATATGGTTTAGAGATTAATATGACCCAGACTTCTGTGCTAGACTCTAGTCATTTATTTTCTTCTCATTTAAAAAGCAATTAAAATTTTTTACGGGCCCCTAAAAGCACTGTGGGCCTTCAGCATCGTGTCCACTGGGCCTAAGAGAAGCTCACCCTGACCTCACCTGACTGCAGGGCCAGACTGCCTTCTGCCCGCTCGCCCTTCCAAGTGCCCCAGAAGCACAGACAGATACACCCCAGACCTAGAAGCAAAACCAAAGAGGGCTGGGGTCTTTCTTGGCTCAGGACCCTGCTAGGACCTGGAGAGACACAGCTGAAATCTGCTCCAAGGAGCGAGGACCATGGATCAGAGCTGGGAAACACTTCCCTACAAGGCCCTGGCTGGACACGTGGTCCACTGTCACCCTCTGCGGACACAGACCCTGTCATCTGCACAGCAACTCCCAGATGGAGATACGGACACAGAGTTCCACGTAAGGAAAGCATGTCTCAGAGAGAGGAGGTAACTCACCCATGGGAGTTAAGTTGAAGTGGATGCTGAGGCCCAAGTCAGGGACTGCCTGGCTCCAAGCCTGGGCCATGGCTTCGTTAAAGCCAGACCCTTCAGAGGCTCCAACACTGCAGCCATTCCCACCCTCTGACCTGGCATGTCAAGTGGCCTGGAATGAGTGGTCCCTGGGGCAACTGCAGGTGGTAGGAGACAGCCTAGTGAAGGTGCTGGCCCCCGGAACCCCCACATATCAAGAACGGTGCTATCACCCAGAATGCACCTGGCCTGCCCCAAGCCACCCGGAGGCCAGGGGCCCAACAGCCACAGGACCCACTTGGAGAGCATCCTCCTTAACAGTACACATGCCAAGACTCGTCCAGATCCAGCCAGGCAGGACTGAGGTCCACTAAGGTTTTTAGGAAACCCCTTCTGACAACACTTGTGGACCAGAGTCCAATCCTTCTCCGTCAATGGCCACGGTTTGGGGGGTCCAGAGCCCAGGGCCACAGTTTACCTCCATCCAGAGCTCCAGAGAATGACTCCCAAACGAGGGGCTTTCAGCAAAGTGGAAGGGAGTCAGCTCAGAGCAAGAAAATGACTTGCTGACTGAGGAGCATCTAAGCAGTGCACACACCTCGAATGACAACACATAGCCGGGTCCAGCCTGTGCTTGGCGTCCTGCCCTGTGATATCCCCCTGCTAACCAGGGAAAAGGCGGAGTCATCCAACAACAGTCACTCTGGAATCAGCCCAGCTCAGACCCACCTGAGACTTAGAGACCACTCAGCCTCGGTTTTCCCATCTGTGAAATGGGAAAGGTTGTTGTGAGGAACAAATGAGCTGATCCAGGTAATATTCAGTCTTGTGCCTGGCAATTAGGAAAACCTCATAATAATATCTTATTAGACATAAATTCTGGCACAGTGCCTGGAGCCTAGTAAATAATGAATATTTACTAAGCGGATGATTTACCACGGAAACCCAGGTCTCCAGGCAGGTATCACCCATAATTCAAATCAGGAAACAGAAGCTCCCAGTTCGTTAGTGGTGAAACAAGCCACGTCGGCCCAGAAGTGAACGCAGCTCCAAATGCTTGTGGGTTCCAGCTCTCCCAGGGAGTGCTCCTCCAGCCCCCATGCCACCAAGGCTGGGGAGAGTTTTGAGGACAAAATGGGAGGCACCATCCCAGCCCCTTGGCAACTGCCATGCGCATGCTCAAGCAACACCTGAAGGGCCAGCACCGGCATTCCTGGGCCTGGCTGAGTGGTGGGTGCAGATCGGGCCTGACTGATCCAGCTCCTTGAGTGACAGTGAGCAGGCTTGGTCTTAGTATAGCATCTTCCCTCAGAACAACCAAAAAACAGGCAATAACGAGGATAAAGTTTTGCACTGTTTGCTCATCCAAAGCATCCCTTTCCCCAGTTTGTCTCACTTGTTCATCCCTTGAGGCTATATAGGAATCAATTCTGGGTGGTGAGCAGGCAGGGGTTAACACATGCCTCACCTGGGGCCACCCAGAAAGTCACAGGTGAAGGTATCCTTTCACAATACTACTGTATGGGTAGGACGCACCAAGGATGGTCCCTACCCAACCTACAACTAAAGGTTTAGGGTCTGCTAAGACGGGGTGATGGTGATGGTGGTTTAATCACTAAGTTGTGTCCGACTCTGCCACTCCATGGACTATAGCTGACCAGGCTTCTTCTGTCCATGGGATTTCCCAGGCAGGAATACTGGAGTGGGTTGCCATTTCCTCCTCCAGGGGATTGTCCCCACCCAGGGATCAAACCCAAGTCTCCTGCACTGCAGGCAGATTCTTTACCAACAGAGCCACCAGCCCAGAGATTAAATGCCTCTTGGGGGACAGACTGCAAGACAAAATTACCTCATCCAATATGTCTGGGTGACCAAAGACACAAATTAAAACTACAGCTTCCAGGTAAAAGAAGATTAATTTTGGAGCTAGGCAGAATCTTTGAGACATCAGTCAACTATCCCATTTGACAGGTGGGGAAAGTGAGGCGCAGAGCAGCAAAGGCTCCAGGCAACAGGATTGATTGGAGGTGGGTCTTCTGACGCCCCACCCCACCAGTGCTCTCCCCCTGCACTTAGTAGTGAGGTGTCTGGGCAGAGGCTGGAAACCTTCTGAAGTGTTCTGCTCCCCCAGCAAACACAAAGAAAGTGGAGTTCGTATCCACGAGGATGGATTCACTCACTTGATGTAGATTCAGTCTAACGTCATTTGTCAAAGGGAGTAAGTTAGCAAACTGCAGCCTGAGGGCCAAATTGACCCTCTACCCTTGTCTGATTGAACCCCGGTCCTGCTCCATTAGGCATGGACTGTCCAAGCCACTAGTCCATCAATAGCAGGAGTGAGAAGCTGTGAGAAAAACCATAGGTATGGCCTGCAAACGCTGAGATCTTTACTATTTGGCCTTCGACAGCCCAAGTGTGTTGATCACTGACTCAGAGCTGGGGGAAAGAGCAAGCACAGCCTGCCAGGGGTTACTCCAGGCTCTGTTGAGACATCAGAGAGGACTCCAGCCCACAGGTAACAGATGATGAAACAGGCCCAGCTGGAGACCACACTGCAGGCTCCGGCAGAGCTAGACCACACTACAGGCTCCCCCACCCCCAAAGCCGCTCTGATGCCCTCAGCCTGCAATGAGACATCCACAGCATCACAGCTCTCCTGTGACTTCACTAGGGAACCCCAATTGGGGTGGGGGTGCTGGTTTTCCTTTTGAACATATTTTCTTAGAAGAACAGGGAACCTAAAGGCCTTCAACAGCACCTTCGATGCTCTGCTTGGAATTATTTTGATTGATAGCATGGCCTGAATAAGAGTAGGCAGATCCTGGTCAAAACCTGCCACCCTGAACCTTGGGTCCTAGAGAGTTGAGGGGAAAAAGGACTCAGTTCTCAACAGCCCAGCCAGAAGCCTGGCTAAATCCTGGCCATGGGACCTCAAGCAGGTTACATCACCCCCTGAGCTGCGGCTGTCTAGCGGGGGTGACAACAGGATTGTCAGAAGGACCAAATGAGAGGATTCCAGCAGAAGCTAGCCTCTAACACCAGCTCCTTACACATCACTCACAGTCGCCACAAATTGGAACAAAACAGGAAACAGGCCTTTATTTAAAAATCTGTCCAGAGCATGGGGGCTTCCCAGGTGGTTTAGTGGTAAAGAATCCACCTGCCAATGCAGGAGATGAAGGAGAGATGGGTTTGATCCCTGGGTCAGGAGATGGCAACCTTCTCCAATATTCTTGCCTAGAGAATCCCATGGACAGAGGAGCCTGGCGGGCTATAGTCCATGAGGCACAAAGAATCAGACATGACTGAGTGACTGAGCACGCACATACCCACTACACAGAGTAGCTTATGAAAAAAGTCTTATGTTATGGTCAAAAATGAAGCTTCTACCAAAGTTAACGTTCACATTATTTTAGTGCAGCTGTCTATTTCATCTTTCATTTGATGCCAACTTTTTTCTTTTTTTGGCTGCCGGGCATGTGAGATTTGAGTTCTTCAACCAGGGATCAAAACTTTGTCCCCTCTGTTGGGAGCAGAGTCCTAACCACCGGGCCATCAGGAAGTCTCATGAGCCAACTTCTACAACAGTGAATGGCTCCTCAGCCAGATTTCTATCCAGACCACAGATGGTCTAATTAGGCAGTTCTCCTGCAAAGCCTTCATTGGAAATACAAGCAGAATATCCTTCTTGGGGACTTCTCTGGTGGTCCAGTGGTTAAGGATCTGCCTGCCAATACAGGGGACACAGGTTTGATCCCTGGTTGAGGAAGAGTCCATATGCCATGAGCCACAACCATGCCCGTGTGCCACAGTGACTAAGCCTGTGCTCTAGAGCCAGTATTCCACAATAAGAGAAGGTACCATAATGAGAAGCCTGCGCACCACAACTAGAGAGTAGCCCCCACTTGCCGCAACTAGAGAAAGCCTGCATGCAGCAAAGACCCAGCACAGCCAAACATAAAATCAATAGGTAAAAATTTAAAAAAGAATACACTTCTTTGAATTCATTTGAGGATAATCTGTAAAACGGACAAAACTATTTCCTGTGCCTGCTACTGACTGTAATTTCTCTGAGCTGTAACTACTTTCATTTACTCCTTCAGAAACCATACACGTCTATGAATGAAAGTGAAAGTTCCTCAGTCGTGTCCAACTCTTTGTGACTCTATGGACTATACAGTCCATGGAATTCTCCAGGTCAGAATACTGGAGTGGGTAGCCTTTCCCTTCTCCAGAGGATCTTCCCAACCCAGGGATCAAACCCAGGTCTCCCGCATTGCAGGTGGATTCTTTACCAGATGAGCCACAGGGGAAGTCTATGAATGAAGTCTTAGGAAAATTCCTTTAACTGCAGATTCAGCCCACAGGAAGCTCAGGAGGCCAAGGCCAGCCCATCCCCACACCAGTGGCCTTGACGCAGAGCTCTGGTTATTACTTTAGAAGGTTCAGAAGCTTCTGCACCCTACACACACTCTCAAATGTGTAAAGTAACAAACACAAGACTTTTTGCAGCATTATTTGAAAACAGCAGAAGCTTGGAAATCTAAATATCCATCAGAGGAGGACTCGTTAAATAAATTCCAGTCCATCCATATAATGGAATACCAAGCAGCCATAAAAACAAATGAAGAAGAGCTTCAGGCCTGATATGGACCAATTTCCAAGATACATTGTCAAGCCAAAATAGCTAGATGTCGACAATTGCATTAAAAAACATGTATGTGTGTATGCGTGTAAATTTATAGATCAGCACACATATATAAATATTCACAAATGTATGTATTATTTACGTGTGTACATCAGGAACATCTCGAAAGGACGTGTGAGAATTGGTGACATTGGTGGCCTCCAGGGAGCAGAAGCAGTTGGCTGGCGGGGAGACAGTGGAGAGGAAGATTTTTTTTTACCATATGCCTTTCTGTAATGATTAAATTTTGGATTATGAAAGGTACACTATTTCAGGTAATGAAATAACTTAAAACTTAACAAAAAGCTAAAGACCTCTGACTGTCCCCAATAATGGATGAACTCGAGCAAGGGGAAGGGGTGGCATTCATCTTCCCCAGACCCCATCAGTAACACAGACACACATGCATTCATATACACATACATACACACACTCACATACACACGCATTCACACACATGCACAGTTACACATTCACACACACACACACATTCTCCTTCTCGACTGGCTTCATCATGATACCCTCACCATTGAAGACCTGAAGACCCCAGCTGGCCCTTGTATCAGCATGCTTGCTGCTCGCTACTCTGCAAGGGGACTCTGAGGACAGCCCTGTCCCCACCACCTCCTGGACTGGCTGGAAGGCAAGTCCAGCTCTTCTCTGCCTTCCCAGCTCCTAGTACATCAAAGGTAGTGAAGAGCTATTATCAGCAATGCTGGTAGGAAACCCCTGACACACCGAAGGGGTTCAGGAAACAGTCTTTGAATGTAGGAGGACATTCAGAAAGTCGTAATCAATAATGACCACAAAAACTCAGCATCTTCCCCTGCAAGTCACCGTAAGCCCCTGAATTCAGTATCAGGGAAATCATGATCATCAAAATATTTGTTTCTAGGAACTTCCTTGGTGGTCCAGAACATGCTTGTCAATGCAGGAGACATGGATTTGATCCCTGGTCCAGGAAGATTCCACATGCCATGAAGCAACTAAGCCCGTGCATTGCAAACTTGAGCCTGTGTCCTAGACCCCAAGACCCACAGCTACTGAAGCCTGTGCACGCTAGAGCCTCTGCTCTGCAACAGAAGAATCCACTGCAATGAGAAGCCCACACTCCTCTAAGTAGCTCCTACCCACCACAGCTAGAAAAAGCAGCAACAAATACCCAGTGCAGCCAAAAACAAACAAATAAATAAAAATACTTGTTTCTAGATAAGCACAAGCTCTCAGAATGGTCGGTGACCTGCAAAGATGACTCAGCAAGGCAGCAGCAAGGAGGACCCATTGGGAGGCGGGCCTCCCCACTCTCCAGGCCCCCTCCGAACCCCAAACACTGGGCTTTGGTGTGGCATGTAGAAGAAGCCTTGGTCCCTGTCCAAAAGGACTTAGTCAGTCAGGGACTTAGCCAGTGGATTTGGGAATAAGGCAGACGCCAAGGATTTCCTCTCCCTAAAACCGACCACTTTATGGGTCTTTTGCCTGGAGTGGATAATAATCACAGCTCTTTCCCAAAATATGGGTTTCTTTACCCATCAACCTCATTCCCTACCTTTCATTTTCCATATTAAAAAAAAAAAACACAGCATAGAGAGTTGACAAGGTAAGCTCTCTAACTCAATAAATATAATATCATTTAGATATACATTTAAGCTGGAAAAAGAGGAAGATTCACTCTTCTTCATTCAAGAGTGAATCTGGAGACCAAAAGCAAGAACAGGTGAGCTGATGCTGGAGGTCCCCAGGGCATCTGTACCACCCAGGAGTCCTGTTTTAGTGACCCATGTAGGGAGAGGATGGGACTCCCCCGTGCAGTCAAGTCCACTGGCAGGGCTACAGCTTTGGCAGGGAATAAACACCCTTCAAGGCCCGCCAGCATAGGGGCACCCTGAGACTGCCTGGATGCCTGTACTTCTACCAGGGAAATGGGCAAAAGACTTAAAAAGTCTCCTTTGAGTGTTAGTAATGACTTACTTGCCTCCTTACTGGGCAATAGTTCCAATTTACAGTCCCCACAATGACTAGAAAACCCCCAAACTACGAGAAGAATTCAGCTGATCCCATTCCTGTGTCACCTCCAAGGAACCTGGCAGAATCTGACCAGAAACCACTCTTGGGGGAGAAAGCGTCACTGAGGTTACAGAGGATTCCTATAGATAAATCTCTATTCACAATCCATCAAGCCTGTAATCCCACCATTAGAGATTCATTCCTTTGGCTTAGAATACAATCCAAAATTACAAAACATACCCACACACCCACAAGCAGGAGTCAGCAGATACCACATGGAACATATCAAGAAGGAGAGAATAGACAGAATCATGGGAAAAGCATAATGTGAATAATGTGAAGATGTAACAGATGAAAAATTTCCCAAAGTGAAGTAAATCTAAATATTTTAAAAGAGTAAAACTGCTACATATCAAAACTCTTGGGATGGAGCTGAAGCGGCACTTAAATACATGCTAATGTCAGGAAGAGCCGAAAAAGAGCAAGGATGAAAGTCAGTCATCTGGGGGCCCAACTCTAGGAACTAGGAAAAACACTGATGCATACCTAAAGGAGGAAGAACTCCTACAGGACACAAGAAGAAATCAATGAAACCAAAGAAAGAAACCAGCAAGCGGAAAAGGTTAACAGAGCCAATGCACCTCTGTTAATTACAGAGAAGCAACAATCAACATCCTTAGCAATAAAAAAGGAGACATAACTACAGACACTGCTGGTAAATCGGGTATCAGGAGAAACCAACACATTCCTAAACAGAGAGGGATTGATTGATTTAATGGAAAACTAAAAAAGAAGTTAAAAACTGGAATTACCACTAACCACTGAATTACCTCTAAACAAACTGAAACAGTAGTTTAAAAAAAAAAACTAACAAACAAAACCAGGCAGTTTTGCAGTTTGGGTTTTTCCAAACCTTCAAGGAGTGAACAATCTTTAATATCGTGGAAATATTTGAGGACAATCAACTCTTGGCTTATATTTGACATATGCAAATATGTTAACATATACAAATACTTTAAGATAATCCTTAAATAATATATTCATTTGAGAGAGGAGTATTCCTTAACACGTGTAATGAGGCTAATTTTGTGAATACTTCCACTAAATAAGAACAGAAAGAAAGTAAATTCATAGGCTGATCTCATTGCTGAAATTGGATTCAAACACCTTAATGAAGATATTACTAATTAAATCCAACAAAGTAAACTCAAGTGGGTTTATCCCAAGAATTAGTGCTGCGATAATAACAGAAATGTATCAAAATAAAGTCATCCCAATAAGAAAATAAAGAAGACAGTTCATCATTGTCTCAGTATTTGTGGAAAAGCACTGATAAACATCCGTTCACAATTATGGAGCCCTAACAAAAGAGGAGGTAATGGCACCCCACTCCAGTGCTCTTGCCTGGAAAACCCCATGGATGGAGGAGCCTGGTCCATGGGGTCTCGAAGAGTCGGGCACGACTGAGCAACTTCACTTTCACTTTTCACTTTCATGCATTGGAGGAGGAAATGGCAACCCACTCCAGTATTCTTGCCTGGAGAATCCCAGGGATGAGGGAGCCTGATGGGCTGCTGTCTATGGGGTCACACAGAGTCAGACACGACTGAAGCGACAGCAACAGCAACAAAAGAGGAAATTTTGAATCTAATATAGAAAATTAACCCCAAACCATTAAATATTATTCTTATACTTCAGAATTATCCCCTTTCAAGTTGGGAACAAAATAAAAATGCCCACTCACCAAATTTCTATTCAACAGTGAAGATTCTAGATCTTGGGGGTCCAAGACAACCATACACTTGAAATGTGGTTTAGCTGAGACGTGCTCTAAGTACAAAACACACACTGGATTTTGAAGACTTGGACAAAAAAGAATGTACACTATCTAAATCATTTTTTATATTGATTGCATGGTGACATGTTAGTATTTAGGTTAAATATTGGGTTAAATATACCACCAAATATGCAATTAAGTCCACCTATTTCTTTATACTTTTTAAAATGGAGATACTAGAAACTTTTAAATCAAACACATTTCACATTGTATTTCCATTGGACAGTGATATTCTAGATAGCACAGTAAGATTCAGAAAAGAGATAAAAGATGTAAGAATCAGAAAGGAAGGAAAAGACTTTCATTACTTATGAATAACAAGACTAAACAGAACATCTATGGATACATTCAATAAGATATCAGGCAAGATTGTTGGAAATAGGATTAATATTCAAAATCCAACTACATTCCTAGACACCAGCAATAAAGAATTAGAAATTGTCATTTTTAGGTATATATTTATCATTTACAAGAGCAACAAAACTATAGGGCACTCAGGAATAAATTTAACAAGAAATATGTAACAGCTTTATGATACAACTAAAGCTAATTAAAAGCTTTTTATAAAAGAAGCATTCAGTAAAGATAATGATTCTAGGTGGGGAATATTAAATATGACAAAGATGGCCATCCTCCCCAAATTAATCAAATCAGTTCAATTCAATGCCAATCAAATCAATTTAACCTCAAAAATCCCAATGGAGGTTTTTCAGGGAATCTAAAAACAAAAGTTTATCCTAAAATTCTCACAGCAGAACAAAGGCCAAAGAAGAGCCAAGGCAATTTGAAAGAGGAACAAATGAGGAATTCACCCCATGAAATATTACACTCTGCATAAAGCAGTTGTAACTAGGACAGTGTAGGATGACAAATGAAGAAATGAATGGGCCAATGCAACAGAAGAGAGAAGCCAGAAACAGACACACTGGGATGCCAGGGAAACTGCATGGGACAGTATCTGCATTTACAAATTAATAAGTGCACTAACTGCTACTGAAACAACCTATCTACCTAGACAAAACAAAATTTGATCCTTATGTCATGTCAAAGACAAAACAATTCCAGTTAGACTTCTTAAACTACATGTAAATGTACAATTTTATAATTTTTAGAAAAAAATATTAGAGAATATCTCTACGACCTCAAGGTAGGAAAAGACCTCTTAAAGATACCACCAATACATGCCTCAGGAAAAGAATGATACACTCAACAACATTAAAATGTAGAACTTTGTCCCAGTAAACCATACCATAAACAAAGATAATGGCCAAAGACTGGAAGAAATTATTTACAACACATCTAAACAATAAAAGATTAGTATCTCTTTAAAAAACTAGAAAGCAGACATCCAACCGAAAGCTGAGCAATGGAGCTGAATGGGCCTATCAGGGGAGAAGAAACTAAAATGCCCTATAGTGAATGGGGGGTGCAAATTAAAACGAGAGCATTCACACTTGTGGATTAGAAAACCTGGCACCCAGAGTCATCAAAATACCCCCACGACGACTGCACAGCAAGGTCCTTCCTTACACGCCATCTGCCAGCTCTGGAAACCAGGATAACAATAGGACAACGCACATGATCCTCTACAGAAAACTGGTAACTTTCATACCTGTGGCAATGAACACATGGCAAGGGACAGAGGCACCAGCAACTGTGTGCAAAGGAGGCCAGGAAATGTTCTGTGAACAAATAGAACCAAGTGGTGACAGGGACCAATCACCAGCACCAAAATCAAAACCAGGATCAAAAATCTTCCAACAAACAAAAGCCCAGGGCCAGATGGCTTCACAGGTGAATTCTATGAAACGTTTAGAGAACTAACACCTGCTGCTGCTGCTGCTGCTGCTGCTGCTGCTGCTGCTGCTCAGTCACTTCAGTCGTGTCCGACTCTGTGCGACCCCATGGACGGCAGCCAACCAGGCTCCCCTGTCCCCGGGATTCTCCAGGCAAGAACACTGGAGTAGGTCGCCATTTCCTTCTCCAATGCATGAAAGTGAAAAGTGAAAGTAAAGTCGCTCAGTCGTGTCTGACTCTTAGCGGCCCCATGGACTTCAGCCCACCAGGCTCCACCGTCCATAGGATTTTCTAGGCAAGAGTACTGGAGTGGGGTGCCAATGCCTTCTCCAAATTAACACCTATCCTTCTTTAACTCTTCCAAAAAATTGCAGAGGAAGGAACGCTCCCAAAGTCATTCTACGAGGCCACCATCACTCTGATATCACAGGGTGACAAGGATATCACAAAAAAAGAAATTATAGGCCAATCACTGATGAACATGATGCAAAATTTCAGAACAAAATACTAGCAAACAGAATCCAACAACAGATTGAAAGGCTCATACACCATGATCAAGTGGGATTTATCCCAGGGATGCAAAGATTCTTCAATATATGCAAATTAATCAATGTGATACACCATATAAATAAACTGAAAGATAAAACCTATGATAATCTCAATAGATGCAGAAAAAGCTTTTGACAAAATTCAATGGACATTTATGAAAAAAACTCTCCAGCAAATGGGCATAGAAGGAACCTACTTAACATAACAAAGGCCATATATGACAAACCCACAGCAAACATTATTCCCAATGGTGAAAAACTGAAAGCATTTCCTCTAAGATCAAGAACAAGAAAAGGGTGCCCACTTTCACCACTATGATTTAATATACTTTTGGAAGTCCTAGTCACAGCAATCAGAAAAAAAAGAGGGAAAAAAAAAAAGAATCAAAATTGGAAAAGAAGTAAAACTCTTACTGTGTGCAGATGACATGATACCATACATAGAAAACCCAAAAGATGCCACCAGAAAATTACTAAAGCTAATCAGTGAATTTAGTAAAGTTGCAGGATACAAAATTAATACACAGAAATCCCTTGCATTCCTATACATTAACAATGAAAAATAAGAAAGAGAAATTAAGGAAACAATCCCATTCACCTTTGCAACAAAAAGAATAATATACCTAGAAATAAATCTACCAAAGGAGACAAAAATACTTGTATACAGAAAACTATAAGAAGCTGAAGAAAGAAATCAAAGATCATGCAAACAGATGGACAGATACATCATGCTCTTGGATCGAAAAAAATCAATATTGTGAAAATGACCATACTCTCCAAAGCAATCTACAGATTCAGTGCAATTCCTATCAAATTACCAATGGCGTTTTCCACAGAACTAGAACAAAAAATTTCACAATGGGTATGGAAACACAAAGGACCTTGAATAGCCAAAGCAATCTTTAGAAAGAAAAAGGGAGCTGGAGGAATGAACCCTCCTGACTTCAGACTATACTACAAAGCTACAGTAATCAAGACAGTATGGTACTGGCACAAAAACAGAAATATAGGTTAATGGAATAAGATAGAAAGCCCAGAGATAAAGCCATGCACCTATGGGTACTTTATCTTTGACAAAGGTGGCAAGAATATACAATGGAGAAAAGACAGCCTCTTCAATAAGTGGTGCTGAGAAAACTGGACAGCTACATGTAAAAGAATTAAATTAAAACACCTCCTAACACCATACACAAATGTAAACTCAAAATGGATTAAAGACCTAAATATAAGGCCAGAAACTATAAAAATCTTGGAGGAAAACATAGGCAAAGTACTCTTTGACATAAACCACAGCATTATCCTTTTTGACCCACCTCCTCAAGTAATGGAAATAAATACAAAAATAAACAAGTGGGACCTAATTAAACTTAAAAGATTTTGAACAACAAACTATAAACAAGATGAAAAGACAACCCTCAGAATGGGAGAAAATAATTGAAAATGAAACAAACTGATAAAGGATTAATCTCCAAAATATACAAACAGCTCATGCAGCTCAACGCCAGTAAAACAAACAGCCCAATCAAAAAGTGGGCAGAAGACCTAAACAGACATTCCTCCAAAGAAGACATGCAGATGGTCAACAAACACATGAAAAGATGCTCGACATCACTTACTATTAGAAAATTGCAAATCAAAACTGCAACGAGGTGTTACCTCACACCAGTCAGAATGGCCATCATCAAAAAAATCTACAAACAATAAATGCTGGAGAGAGTATGGAGAAAAGGGAACCCTCTTGCACTGTTGGTGGAAATGTAAATTTATACAGCTACTATGGAGAACAGGATGAAGATTTCCTTAAAAACTAGGGATAAAATTACTATATGACCCAGCGATCCTACCACTGAGCATATACTCTGAGAAAACCACAATTGAAAAAGACACACATGTACCCCAATGTTCATTGCAACACTATTAACAATAGCTCAATAGCTAGGATACAGAAACAACCTAGATGTCCATTGGTAGATGCATGGATAAATAAGCTGTGGTACACATACACAATGGAATATTCAGTTCAGTTCAGTTCAGTCACTCAGTCGTGTCCGACTCTTTGTGACCCCATGAATCGCAGCATGCCAGGCCTCTCTGTCCATCACCAACTCCCGGAGTTCACTCAGACTCACGTCCATCAAGTCGGTGATGCCATCCAGCCATCTCATCCTCTGTCGTCCCCTTTTCCTCCTGCCCCCAATCCCTCCCAGCATCAGGGTCTTTTCCAATGAGTCAACTCTTCGCATGAGGTGCCCAAAGTACTGGAGTTTCAGCTTTAGCATCATTCCTTCCAAAGAACACCCAGGGCTGATCTCCTTTAGAATGGACTGGCTGGATTTCCTTGCAGTCCAAGGGACTCCCAAGAGTCTTCTCCAACACCACAGCTCGAAAGCATCAGTTCTTCGGTGCTCAGCTTTCTTCACAGTCCAACTCTCATATCCATACATGACCACTGGAGAAACCATAGCCTTGACTAGATGGACCTTTGTTGGCAAAGTAATCTCTCTGCTTTTGAATATGCTATCTAGGTTGGTCATAACTTTCCTTCCAAGGAGTAAGTGTCTTTTAATTTCATGGCTGCAACCACCATCTGCAGTGATTTTGGAGCCCCCCAAAATTAAGTCTCACACTGTTTCCACTGTTTCCCCACTATTTGCCATGAAGTTACTCAATATAAAAAGAAACAAATTTGAGTCAGTTCTAATGAGGTGGATGAACCTAGAGCCTGTTACACAGAGTGAAGTAAGTCAGAAAGAGAAAAACAAACATGGTATATTAAGGCATCTATATGGAATCTAGAAAGATGGTACTGATAAACCTATTTGCAGGGCAGGAATGGAGAAATAGACATAAAGAACAAACTCTGGACACAGTGGGGGAAGGAGAGGGTGGGACAAATTAAGAGAGTAGCATTGAAACATATACATCACCAAGTGTAAGATGGATAGCTAACGGGAAGTTGCTCTACAACACAGGGAGCTCAACACAGTACTCTGTGACAACCTAGAGAGGTAGGATGGGATGGGGAGTGGGGGGAAGGTTCAAGACAAAAGGGATATATGTATACCAATTCATGTTGTATGGAAGAAACCAGGACAATATTGTAAAGCAATTATCCTTCAATTAAAAGTAAATTATTTTAGAAAAATAAAAAAAAACTAATGCAAATAAAAACCATTACCAGAAAAGTAAAAGGGTCTGTAGTGACCCAGACCCCATCTCATGGCTCCTGGTTATTTATATTAACTATATTTTCTTACTGTCTATATTCTTGATGCTCTGGCATCTGGAGGTCTCACCAACTAGGGAGAGATTGCCCCTTCCAGAACTGGTCAGTTCTTAAAGATAGCACAGGACTGGCAGGGGAGCATGACTTTCATAAGCAAACCAACCAATCCAGAGCCCATACTGCAGACCACCTCTTCAATCTGGCTCTTAGCCTCCAACAGACAAAAACTCATGGCCCTAATCACCCCAGAGACAGGTACCGGGCAGCTAGAGATCGCCCTACACACCAGAGCTCCTGAAATATTCAAACTAGCCCATCTGAAGCCACCTGAATAATACTAAAATCTACATTTTAGAACATGATTATACATTCTGCAGAGGACCCAGGGCACAATGGCATGGGAGGGCACACCCCCAGAGCTGTGTGCTGGCATTCACAGTCAAGGTGAATCCAGCTGAGAACTAGGCCAGTGCACCATTGACCTCAGCCAGGTCGGACAGACCCCTTAGTGCTACTTGCTAGCTATAAGAACTAAGATGGCTTTGGAAGGCCTAGCAATTAGTTTCCAACTGAATTTTAAACCTTGGTTTGTGGATTCTACTGAAAGAGCATCTTAAATTCAAATGCTGAGTGTCCCTAAATGGCCTGCATATTTCCTAACTGCCAGTTGGGAGGATGGGGGAGCTAAAGGATACTGCTAGCCCAGGGGCCTTGGCAGTCCTCAGCTCCCCACTGGAGATCAACAGGATGGGGGGAGGTGACCTCCGTGGCACGAAGTGGCTACTGCATGCCCTCACACCTCCGTCCACAGGGAGCAAATGGCTCCGAGGGGAGAGGAACACAGGAGGGACCTGCTCATCCAAGGTGGGTGGGAGGAGGCTTCCACTGATCTGTGACAACCCTGACCTCCTGAGTCCTGCAGACTGAGATGGGTCACACAGAGCCACCGTGACTTTCCCCAGGGAACAGCAGACAGGACTGCAAACTCAGACTCTCCGTCTCAAGCTTCTCTGGTTCCCGGTGCCTGAGCACACACTGTCCTGTCATCATGGCTTGGAGTGGGGGTGGAGGGGCACATCTTTTCCAGCTGTCCTTGTCTTTCCAAAGGGTTAGGACACAGAGCTCCAGCAGCCTCTAACCCTCTGCTGCCCCATGAAAGACCCCTCCCCCCAGGTCAGCCAACACCTGACTCATCCCAGGTGTCCTCCCAAGGCACAGGCAATGAGGTGACCTCTCCAGGTCACACAGTCAGCTGCCCTTCAGAGTAGGAAGCTGTTTACTTTCCAGCTGCCCGAACACACTGCACAAAGTAACAGCCAGACACACCCCAGGGGCAGGGGCAGCGGCCAAGGGGCCCGTAATCTGCTCAGGCCAGACTGGAGCTGGGAGGTGGAAGCATGGTTCCCTTCAAGGACAGACACAAAAAAGCCATCCCCAAACAGCCACACTACCAGTGGGTGGCAGCTGTGTGCCCCTGAGTGCCCAGCAGAAGGCAAGAGAGGTTTGTGCTCCGAGCTACAGGACGCTGACTCTCCCGGCACACAGTCTATGTCAGCCAAGCGGAGGAGGCGAGACCTGGAGCTCTGGGCTTCTTGTTGGACCGTCAGCCCACCCGGAACCAGGCGGGCATGGACAGGGGACCCCCTCTCCATGACTCCCACATCACCAGGCAAACCCCACAGATCGTCCTGGTTTCCCACTGTTCTCACCAGTTCAGAACTCACTGCGGAGCCAGTAAGGGCTGTACTCCTCCCCCGGATGCCGCGATGGCTCCTTCACTGGAGCAATAATAGTCCTAATCTGGGGACTTCCCTGGCAGTCCAGCGGCTAAGACACTGGGCTTCCACTGGAGTGGGCGCAAGTCTGATCCCTGGTTGAGAAACCAAGATCCATCCTGCAAGCCACGTGGAGAAGCCAAAAAGTTAAAAAAAAAAATTTCCCAATCTCCCCAATACTGGCAGCTTTTAGTAAATTCTTACCACAGGCCGGTGCTTTATACACAAGGCCTCAGGGAATCCCAGGAACAGTCCTGGGAGGCAGGAATCACAACTAACCCTCTTCACCGATGAAGACACCGATGCCTGCGAAGGTTAAGAACTTGGTGTATGTCTGAGTAGGATTCAAACCTGTGCTCTGGGCCCCCACTGTGTGTACTGCCTCCCTTCCCATCCTTCCAGCTGCCCCCATCACATGGGACAATGACACGTACCATCAGGGGCTGTGACAATCAGAGACAATACAGTAAGTCTCCAACATACGAACGAGTCCCACTCTGAGAGTGAGTTTGTAAGTCCCGTTTGTTTATCAGCCCAACAAAGGTAGCCTAAGTACCTAATGCAATTGGCTATACAGTACTATATTGTAATAGATTTATAATACTTATCACACAAATAATACATAAGAAACAAACACAAAAAATAAAGAAGATATTTTTAATCTTATAGTACAGTACTTTGAAATATACAGTAGTGCAGTACAACAGCTGGGAGCTGGCATCAAGTGAACAGGTAAGAAGAGTTACTGACTGGAGGACGGAGAGGAAGTGAGAGCTGCTAGAGCTGAAGGATCATCAGCCATAGGAGACGGAGGCAAACTAATTTCACTCATGCCTGTCGCTGATAGAACACACGTTTGCAACTTTGAAAGTTCGTATTAGGGGACTTACCGTATATGTAAAGCTCTTTTCACGGGTCCCAGCATATTGAAGATGCTCTCTGAATGGAAACTATTATTTTACTCAACCGAAAAAAAAAGAATAAAAATACCCTGAGCCAAGCCTTTCCATCCTGGACAGGTGTGAGCCTGTCAGCTGTGATGCCTGCAGCCCGTCCCTTGGGAACATTCAGGTGCCGCCATGGCCTAGGCTGGCATCTTGGCAAGCAACTGTCCCCACACGAAGTGAGGTCACTGCGCCATGGTCTTCCTTGGAGGAGCGCCCATCAACCGCCCAAGCAAGACAACTACCAGGAGCCTGGGCCGAATGGGCTCAAGGAATTTCAAGTCTGCTCGAGAGGCCCAGCGGAGGGAAGGCCAAGCATCAGATGGGACCCAATGCCACTCAGGACAGACCTCTACGTGCAGAGAAAGGCAGATGTGGTGAGAAAGGACCAGAGACAAACAGAATGAGAGAGGAAGAGAGAGGGGTAGAAAGACAAGGAGTAACAGAAAAACAAAGAGCCCACAGAGGAGAAAAGAGAGGCAGGGAGGGACACCATGAAACCAGGAGACAGAGAAGAAGGATCGGGGACAGGAATTGAATGAGAGAGAGAGTGACGGCAGGACAGGCACAAACAGACAAGCAGATGGAGTGGCAAGCCCTGCAGTACAGTCAGAGGACGGTGGGGACAGGAGCAAGGCATGGGGAGAGCCACCCGAGACACAGCGCGGGATGGGGACACACAGGCAGGGGCGCGCAGCCCCACAGGCTGGCCTGGCCGGGAAGTTCCTGGAGGGAGAACTCGCCTCCCAGCTCTGTGTCCCCTCTGTAACACATGGACCTGGCCTGTCCTGCAGGAACCTCAGGAGCTGAGCCCGCGGTCCCCCTTTTGCCCCGAGCCTGGCCAAGCTCACCAGGTTGAAATGGGCCCCCAAGGACACACTGGGCTGCACAGGTGTCACCAGCACCATGCCACCCTCCCCATGGATGGGGTGGGCCTGGCAGGTGCCCTGTGGTCTGCGTGTGTCTTTGCAGCCCAAACTCACACTCGCAGAGGCTGAGCAACTGCCACCTGGGAGAGCCCAGCCTCCCCTTTATGCATCCCACACCCCAGGACTGGGGGTCTTCCGGGGCCTTGGGCATGGTGTGGGGCAGGGGCCAGGGTGAACCCTCCAAGGGCAGAGGGAGCTAAGACACTAAGTCAAAACATGGCAACAAGGAGGGACACCAGGTCTCTGATGGTGGCATTGAAAAGCCCACACAGCGGCAGCCAGAAGCCAGCCAGACACTTGCCCTCCTGGAGACACCTGTCCTTTCGGACAACAGGCACTCAGCCTGAGGATGCAGATAGCTTGTGACCTGCCCAGGGTCTGTGTGGTTGATCACCAAGGCCACTGCCACCACCAGACTCCACCCCCCGGGTAACAGCAAACACAGACCTCCAAATCTGCGACAATTTTCACCCAAAGCACTTCCGCTTGAAAGCTACCTGTTGTAAGCATGTGTGCACAGGGGCAGACACACAGGCACACCCCAACCTCCCCCAGACATGTGCCTACCAAATGCCAGGCACCTTCTGAGTGTCCAGCACAGTGCTGATTCAAAGGGTCCCACTCTTGCCTTTGGGTACCCCAAAGCCCCTGGGAAGGAGGCCCCCAAGCAAAGAGTCCTGGCCAGCATCTCCAGCCCACATGGCCCCCTCCTATAGCCTGGAGGGGGCAAGCCATCCTCCACCCCAGGTCACCAGCCCCAGACAGGGAGGCATCCAGTGAAGCGACAGGACCCTAGGCAACATGCAAATGTGGAAAATGAGGGTGATGATACAGTCCAATGCAGATAAGACCCTCCTGGAAAACAGTTACTAAGCATCCTATGAGGTCAACACTTTGTGATCCCCATTTATAGACGAGAAACTGAGGCTGCGGACTAGCTCTGCTTACCAAACGTCACACAGAAGATGGCCTGGGGCTCCACCCAAAACTGTCCAACTCCTGGGTCTGAGGGCTTAATCACTGAAGCATCTTTGAGTCAGCTGGCCTCAGAAAGCACAAACTGTGATCAGAAATACATTCAGAGACTCCCGCGATGCACCTAGGTAGAAAGAGTTTACTGAGCTACTGCCCTGCTGTCCACATCCACATGCAGATGAAAACATGTGCATGAGAGAGGAAGTGTGTATCTGTGTGTGCGCGAGCACGTGTGTGCGCTCCCTGCCTTCCCAGAGACCCGTCGGCCTCAGCCAGGAGGGGCTAGGTGACCTCTTCGGGAGGGTGTGACCGTGGATGATCTGGGGCAGCTGGAAGTCATGGCCTCAGCAGAGTATCCATTTTAGCAACAAGAGAGTAGATGACGTGGCAAATTACAGCGTCCGACCAAATGCATGCTTCCTTTCATTTCACTCTTCTGTTCAGAGGCGGGCTTTAAACCTCAGCACCGAGCACATTCACCAAGTGCTTACTGAGCGGATTTGGCGGTAATTAATAGGAATGGAACTCTCTTTTCTTTCCCAAGGCATGCAAGCAGAGGAGAAACAGGGAAGGGCAGACTGCTCTGGGCTGAGGGCTGGGTGAAAGGTTTAATAGCTTCCCAGACCTGTGCGGGCAGCAAGGGCAAAAGGAAAGGAAAAGAAAAGTATAAAACCGTTAATTGCAGCTTCCCAAAATAACCTCAGTCTGCCTGTAATAAGCTTCTGCTGGATTTTAATTCTTTTCACAGAGAAGAAAAAAATATCAGATTTAAATTTCTCAAACCAACATATTTTCCACCAGCCCTGCCCGCCCTCAGCGTCTGTCTGGGGTGACAGCTCCAATGGGATGGAAGTCTTGGGGCGAGGAGTTCAGACAAGGGACTGGTCTCCTGGAACAGTGACCTCGGGTCCCAAACAACACTTTCTCAGAAAAGCTGGGGCAGGGTCCCAGCTGGCTCTCCTTGTCTGTAAAACAAGGTGAACAGGTGGGTCAGGGCCCCCAGCTTTGTCCCAGCTTTAAAAGTCCATGGGTCTTTGCATAGAGAACAGACTTGGAGTTGCCAAGGAGGAGAGGGGGTCAGGGGAGGGATGAAGTGGGAGGTTGGGATTAGCAGATGCAAACTATTATACATAAAATGGATACACAAACAAGGTCCTACTATATAGTACAGGGAACTATATTCAATATCCTGTGATAACCCATAATGGAAAAGAATATGAAAAAGAAGATACATATGTGCATAACTGAATCACTTTGCTGTACAACAGATGCTAACACATTGCAAGTCAACAATACTTCAATAAAAATTCTTTTAAAGTCCATGGGTTTTTGGATCTGGCTCCCCACTGATTCTTTTTTCTTAATTTTGAAAATTGTGCTAAAATACATATAACACAAAATCTGTCATTTTAACTATTTTTAGGGGTACAGTTCACTGGCATTAAGTACATTTACTTTGTGCAATCACCACGATCCATCTCTAGAACTCTTTTCATAGCCTCAAGCTGAAACTCTGTCCCCAGGAAACAACAACTCATCAGTCCCCCTCCCTCAGCCCCTGGCACCTACCCAATGTGACTCTTCTGGGGACCTCATAAAAGTAGAATCACATAGTATTTGTCCTCTTGGTGACTGGTTGATTTCACTCAGCATAATATCCTCAAGGCTCATCCATGATATAGACTGTGTCAAATCTTCCTTCTTTTTTAAGCTGAATAGTATTCAACTGTATGTTATAAAACATATCCTGTGGGTCCATTCATCTGTCTATGGACACCTGGGTTGCTTCCACCTTTTGGATATTGTGGTTAATGTAGCTACAGACATGGATGTACATAGCTTGCACTTCTTTGGGGTTTGAGAAGTCCAAAGAAACTCCTCCTCCTACCCAGGAGCAAGACTGCCAAATCATACAATTCTCTGTTTAATTTTTTGAGGAACTGTCAGACTGTTTTTCATAGCATCTGCACCATTTTACATTCCCAGTGGCAATGCACTAAGGTTCCAGTTTCTCCATATCCTTGCCAACACTTGCAATATCTTTCTGGGTTTTGGTAGTGGCCATCCCAGTGAGTGTGACTCTCCCTGATTCTCCATCACCCACTCCACACAGAAGCCCTGGCTTAGGTGGCCTGGGCTCACCACTATGAAGTATCAGCAGAAACGTGCATGTGGGTCATCCCACCAGCCTGAAAGAGGACAGTGATGGGGCCAGAAAAACTTAGCCAAATTCTGCATTTCTGGGCTGGCTCTGGATGAATCCCTGAAACACTCATGTGATCGCTGATTCAATCGAAAAACAGCTACAAACATGTACAGTGTTTGTCCACTCATCTTCCACTCAACCTGGAAGCTATGGCGTGGGGAGACACAGCTCCAAGGGTGCTCATGGAGAAATACGTACCAGCATCTGAGGGAAGGGGAGGAGAGGGGGGTAGTGCTGACCTGAAATGGGCTCTGAAGGTTATCCCTGGGGACGACACATAACCACAGAGAGAATTAACAGCCTAATTCTCAAATCGTTCCCTGGGCATGACCTGGAGAAGCCACGGGCTTTGAAACCTGATGGGTTTATGCCCAAATCCACCTCTCCCACCTGTGTGATCCATCCACTCTCTCTGGGTCTCAGGTCCCTCATGTGTAAAACAGGAGTAGAGGGGTTTCCCAGCTTTTGTAGGGATTTGAGACTAGAGCCTGGACACAAGACAAAAATCTCCATCAGCCCAAATCACCTTCAAGAAGACTCCACGTGAGTAGACTTGCCCTCTCAGCAGTCTGGTTCGGGGGACTCCTCTGTATGGAGACATGTCGCCCCCAGTCAAGCAGCCCCCACGGGAGCTGACTGCAGTTAGAGGCCCGGGCTTGAAACCTCCGAGGGCAGAGAGCAGAGGTACAAGCTCCAGAAATTCATGAATCAGTAGATGGGCATGAATGTGGATGTGATCTGATGCAGACCATACTTCCTGCATCCCTAGCCAGCTCAGCCCCGGCTCCCTCCCAACCAGCTGGCCAGGCTGGCTGTAAGCATCTCGGCTGTCTCTGGACAGAGCCTGACATGGCCCAAGGCCCTGCTCTGTCATAACAAAAACCTGCCTCCCCTAGTGCCCAGCCACGAGTTCTCAACCCCCACATCCTGCCTCTCGTCAGGACACTGCTGGGCCACAGCCGGAGCTCAAAGCTCCAAGCTGTCGAGGCTCGAGTGGGGACAGCTGTGAACCAGAGCAGACACAGGAAGGAGGCATCCCTGTGATCCTCTGCCTGGTTATCCAAACATCTTCCAGCCAGCCGGGGAGAGGTCCTGCAGACAGAACACACCCCAGCTCTGCCTGGCTGAGCACAAGCTGATGGGGGAGAAGCGTCATCAGATAGGATGGGACGCAACAGGGCTCTGAGGGAGAGGGAAGCACTGGGGAGGGCCATCAGGGAAGGCTTCCTGGAGGGGGCAGCCAAAGGACAGGATGGGCGCATCAAGACACTGCTACAGGTAAATGGCTGCAGAGGTGGACAGGGCCAGGCTGGAGGCTTTATTCCATGGGCCTGCATTTCTAAAACCTGAGGGATGAGCAGCCTTCTTCAAAAGCAGTAACTTCTGGGACCTCCCTGGCCATCCACTGGCTAAGATTCTGTGCTTCCACTGCAGGGGCCACAGATTCAATCCCTGGTCGGGAAACTAAGATCTCACATATTGTGCAGCATGGCCACAAAGATTTCTTTTAAATAAGTAGTGAAGTCTTTCCAACCCTAAGTCGTGTCTTTAAATTCTCCCCCAACATTCCCGATGAACTTGTGTGGGGGCCAGAGGCCCGTGGGCTCCACGTGAGAGGTACTGCTGGGGGACACCCCTCTCAGTGGTATTACTGACAAGGGGGCTCAGGTCCTGATGTCTCCCTGTGCTGTGGACATCACGCTGTGCGGATATCTTCGCTCACAGCCCAGCCAAACCCCCCAGGTGAGCTGAGACCCTCAAAGACCCCCTAGAACACTTCCTCATGGCTGCTTGGAGACAGATTGGTGTAGATCCTAGAAGGCAGGAAAAGAATTGTCAGCCAGAGAAAGTGAGGGAGTATCTGGAGTTCTCCCACCTCTGAGGTCCAGTCCTCATGGTGTAAGAGCCAGGTCTGAGGACCACCAGCCTCCTGGGAGAGGAGACAATCCCTGGTGTGAGACAGAACTGCACACCTTAGGGCGAGGGCACCCCGGGGGCACCACCCTAAAACAATACCACCTTCTCTGTGACAGCTAATAACCATCAAGACAGACACTTACCCACCACCCCCACCCCTGCCTCTGGCTTCGGGAAAAAATGGATTATTTTTCATTCTTTGTTCCTCCCACCTCTCCCACAGGACAGCCTGACAGTGAATTGAGGTCAAGTGAACTATGTGGGTGCCTTAACTCCTCCCGCCAGCTGTGTGACATGTTGCAGGTGACTTAACCTCTCTGAACCTAAGTTCCTCGGCTTTTTGGCTATGGCTATGGCCTCCCACTGTTACACAAACAAAAAAAGTCATCCCAATGTAAACCACCCAAGGAAAGAATGTTTAGCTTTCTATAACCAACAAATCAGAAAAGTCTATTTTTTCCTTATTACATAAAGTTAATTCACTATGGAATTCTGTTAATTAACAAACTGCCTCTGTGCAAAGAAAATATGGATATTTTGCTCTGTGGGTATATTTGGTGGAAAAGGGTGATTTATCCAGTGACAGGGAAAGTTAAGGGTCACCACACATGTAAATCCTTCCCTTTGGGCAAAAATGGTGGGCCTTGCAAGGTAGGCATAGAGAAGAAAGCCCCTCACTTCTCCTGTAGCTTTGGCCCTGTCCCCGTCACCCCCACAGGGCTCAGCTGCCACAAATCCATCAGCTCCTGCCCAGGGGAGTGTGTGGATGACCATACAGGATCCCCTGGGCCTTGCCCCAAGGCCCACTTGTCCTCTTCACAACCTGCAGTTTGTGGGGGAGGGTTTGTGCTAAAAGAGTTGGGGGGAGCCTTCTGAACCCTGACTGACAACACCATGTGTTCCACAGACAGCCCCAGGTCACCCACCTCCCCAGGCCCCACGGCAAAACTGTGAAATCACACAATGTCCTCTCCCACGGGCCAGCTCAAGAAGAACTCGCTCCTGGTGTTAAAGGAAACTTCAGTGTCTACTGGACAAGAAGCGTCCCTCACTGCCTCTTCCATGCTCGCCCAGCAACTGGAACCTGCACCCAGAAACTGAGGCTAACTTAACGACAGGGGGGTTCTCTCCCCTCAGCCCTCCCATAGCTCTGATCCCTTCCCCCAACCAAGTAGGGCTGAATTTATAGATTTGGGATTGCTGTAAATTATCTTGTAATTATACCGCGCCAGGGGCAGCTTCCCATGGCAGAAATTAAAAAGCAATTCAGGTAAATGATCTTTAGCTACAGCAGCACGTCCCTGTAGAACTCATTAAGTCCAGGGACCAAACGGCATACCAAAACAGGCTGTACCCCCTGCATGTCAAACGCTACCTCATTCTGGAAACACGGGACACGAGCAGGGGCAAGAAGGATGCCTGCCCATCCTTCACCTGCCTCTCACAGTAAATGCTCTGCACACCTGTCCAGGAGGCCCCTCCCAACACCCTACTGGGCTGTCCCTCCATGACCACTCTGTGGAGATGCCCTCTGGGCAAGAGGGGACATTTGGGGGTACCCTGGCTCTGCAAAAGAGCCAGGGTAAGGGGCAGAAGATGGCTTTGACATGTACTGAAAAAAAAAAAAAATCAGATGGGAAATTACCCATTTGGGTTGCATTCGACATTTCCTCTGAAGCTTTAAATTCCAAAAGTCCAAGGACTTGTTTTCAAAATTTCCTTCATTGAACCTAACACTGAAAAGAGAAATGATTACACAGAAAGAACTGGAAAAAAAAATATGCTAACACATTAATGATGGGAGGCAGAATGAGGGAAGAGTGTGACCATGTTCATTGTGCTTTTCCACGTTAATCAATTTTTCAGATTGCTTTAATAATCAGAAAACCATGTAAATATCTAATTTGCAGAAGTGCCCTGTTTGCTGCCCTTGTGACTGTCACTCACTCACTAAAGGGTGGAGCTGACACCAACTCTCTTGGTTAATTGTGGCAAGTGTGCATAAAGAGTTCTCGTAATGGGGGAAAGGCCCAGAAGTTGGGGGGACACAGAGTTCTGGGGCCCCCGGCCCACTGGGCTGCTTGCTAACATGCTTCCAAAGCCATTCTGTCTAATATCCTGAGCCACAGGGCATGCCTGCCCCTGGTGCTGTCCAGAGTGCCTACCGCGTGCATGGTTAGCAGTGTGCCCACAGCACAATGGGTGAGGAACCAGGATCGCTGCCCAGAGTGTCTACTGAGTGCAGGGTTAGCACTGTGCCCTGGCTGAGGGGGGCCCAGGATCACTGCCCAGAGTATCTACGGGGTTGTGGGGTTAGCACTGCACCCACAGCATGATGGGTGAGGGACCAGGACACCCTCTCTGGAAGGTTGTTCTCACCCACGCACTTCTGTGAGCACATCACCTGCCAGGCACTGTTCCTCGGGCATTCCTGATACCAGACTACGATAACCCAGGTCCTCAGCAGGTGGGCTCTATAGATGGACACCGAGGCCCAGACAGCACTCCAGGTCCCATCAAGCCGGTCAGTAGCAGAGCAAAATCTTGAACTAGAGATTTCCCTGGTGAGCCAGTGGTTAAGACCCCGTGCTTCCACTGAAGGGGGCATGGGTTCGATCCCTGGTCAGGGAACTAGATCCCACATGCCCTCTGGTGAAGTCCAAAAAACAAAAACTTGAACTAGGCTGGGTCTTACCCACAGCAGCCTCCTCTCCAAGTCAGAGGCGTGGACACAGCAAACATTGATGGACCAGCAACTCGCTTCCCCAAGGCCACTCTCTGCTCTGCCTCATGGAGTCAAAGCCCCCAAACTCCCAATGAGTCCCATCAACGGGGCCCAGCCCAGGGGAGGCCCAATATGACCTTGTCCCACTGCTGAGTGCATGGTTAGCACTGTGCCCACAGCACAATGGGTGAGGAACCAGGATCACTGCCCAGAGTGCCTGATCGCTGCCCAGGTCACCTGATGCCAAGGAGCCTAGAATGGGAGTTCACCTGCCTCTGGGGGTCTTAGCACAGACTCGGGGAATCTCCTAACGGGCTGGTTGGGGTAACACAGACAAAAATGGATGCAAGAGAGCCTCCCACCTGCTTAACAAAGAAGGAAGAGTGAAGGAAGGGGGAGTGGGCCAGGTTACCCCCCTCCCAAGAGTGTGTGTGCCCTCCCCGAACACCCCCAGGCCCTCCAGCTCTCATCCAGGTGTCCACGTGGATCCCACCACACGCCTGTGAGTCTAAGTCTGGGGTCGGACACAAGTTTACCAGCCCCTCCGATGGCCTGACAGCCTAGGCTGGCACAAGACTAAACACCCTCCCCAACGCTGAGGCTGCCTTCTCGGAATCTGATATTTCTTCCACGGTGGAAGTTCACTCATCATGCGGCTCAGCTAAGCCACAGGCCCATCCCTAATTTGGACATTTTTCTTCCAACAGCCAATCAATGTAGGAAAACACTTCACATACCAGGCGGAGGAAACTCGACCCAGGAAGCCCAGGAGCCAGTGAACCACCGGGCGCGTCAGCCCCTCTGCGTCCCCCCTGGCCCAGACGCCCCTGGGGAGTACCGTCCCTGTCACATCCTGGTGGCTGTCTGGCTGGGCCGGTGGTCTGAGCCCTGCGTACACCTTTCCCATCTCCCTGGGGGAGGGGGATCCTGGGTCTTGGGGAGGCATCTGAAACCACAGGCAGGCCACACACCAGTCTCTGAGTCGGCACATGGAAGCGCCTTCGGAAGGCCTCCAGGTCACAGACCAACTGAGACAACTGACAGACACGTCAGCCAACTCAGCGACTGCTCCTCTGGCCACTCAGGACCGCAGGCCCGGGTAGGATAGAGTGGCTCCTCCTCTGGGGCTGCAAAGTCACAGGGTGGCCCATCCTCCTTACTTCTTGCCATGGCTCAAAAGATACAGCCCCTCACCAAGGGGAAACAAGTCCCCTCCCGCCAGGAGAAGAAGCCCCACTCTGGCACCCACATGCCCTCCTTCTCCACTGAAGTTTTAGTCACAGCAGAACAAACACTCAGGCCACCCGGATGCATGCGCTGGCTGTCCCCACAGACATTTGGAGGCCCACATGCCCACAGCTAGCCTACCTTCGGGGTCCTGGCTGGAGTCCACCCCAACAAGAGCCTCAAAAAGGCTCTGCCCTCCCCAGTGTCATCCTCTGATGTTATCACGGGAGAGGGGGACTGATGTTCCCCAGCTGGCTCCACAGTTTAACTCACTCAGGCTTCCAGGGTGTCCCACTGGGATGAAAGCTCAGTCCCCCTCCCAGGGCCCCAGAGCTCAGTCACAGTGACTTCAGCAAACATGAGGGCAACAGCTGAGAGTTCACATTAGATGCAAAAGCAGGGTCTGGGTGAGAGAAGGGAAGGAACACTGTTCCTAAAACCCACCCTCATTCTCAGGGAGCCAGAGGGAACACAGATGCAGCTGAGAAAACCAGACAGAAGGCAAAATGGACCTGCTGGAATCTTTCTTTTGCTTGCCTTGGTCAACCCCAGTCTGTCCAGGGTATGATGCTCCAGGAGAAGTTGCTGAAGAAGGGCCCCACAGCAAAAGGATCAATGGCCTTCGGCTTCACACTATCAGCTGCCACCCGAGCCTCTGCCTGTGCTCATGTTCTTTTTCTGTTCCACTTTTCTGCCTAGTGAACTCCTATTCATCCCTCAAGACTCAGCTCAGGCATGCCTCCTCCAGGAAGTCTTCCCAGCTTCTTTTCCCCAAAGGCAGGAAGAAGCATCTAGAGCTGACATCTCTTAAAGTCCTGACCATCCTGAGATGCCAGCCTTGTGCTTGTGAGTCCCTCCTCCTGGCTGGTGAGCTCCCAGGAGCCTTGGATGGCGGGTTATTTGCAAACTGACTGGCGAATACCTGCAATTAGACAAAGAAACTGCCTGTCACAAAGTCCCTTAGGTTTGTTATTCTTGAGGTGGACATTCATGGAGAATTCTCTATGCCTGCCCTTTGGCTTCAGCCTCTGGCAGAAGAACGGCAAAATGAAGCAAAATAAAGGGAATGGAAAGAGAACACAAAACTGTTCCCAAACACTAGCATCCTATTAATATCACACTGAATTATCTGCTATCAGCACTTGTAAAGTGCAGAACAAACCTCACCCATCTGGAGATTACCCACCCCTAAGGGCAATTTTCTACCAACTGGAGCCAGGAACTCAAAAAGACAAGATACCCCTGGGCCCCCAGACCTATGCACCAGAGTCTTTTTCCTAAACAGTATGTAATTCATCCATAGAAGAGGCCCTTATACCCTTACTCATTGCCCCTGGACTCTCTGTCTAGAAACAGTTCTAGCAGATTTATATCTATAAACGTGGGTATGACTTAAAGAGGGCAGGGGGCTGTGACTAGTCCAGAGAAGCAGGTTTATGAGTGGAAGACAGGAGGAGGGAAGCAACAGTAGGAAGGAAGAAGGCCTGCTCTTAGGGCTCAGACAGACTCAAGTTCAAGTCCTGGCTGAATCACCAAATAACTGGGTGAGCGTGGCAACAGGCCAGTGAGTAGGCCTCCTGTAAACATCCAAATGCTTTTTGAATTAAATGGAATTGACTAACTGAATGTGGTCTTGAAGGAAACCTGGGACCCGGGGCGGAGTGGGGGGAAGGGTCCCCTGCAGAGACTTGCTGTGAGCCTGAAGTCAGGAGGCTCAGAAGTCCTTTGTGGAGGGGTTGGGGAAGCAGGGAGAGGTGAGCCCAGCATCTTGATGGACCCTGCTGGTCTCGCTGTAAGCGACACCCTGGCTCCCTACCAGAGAGCCCAGCTCCATAAGGACCTCTCCAACGTCAGGGTCCAGTCTGGCTCCTGGCTCCATGCTAAATGCCAGCAACATGCAGTGTCAGCGGAGGACCCAGCCAGTTGAAGAGTTCAGCCCACACTCTTGTCTCTGCTTTGGGCCCTAGCCACCTCCACTCTGCCTCCCGGAGGCTGTTGAGGGATACAGAGCTATTTTCTTCTTAGAGACGTCTTCTGGGATGGAAAAAAATCCCAAATGCAGGTGGCAGCCCTGTTGTCAGACTCAAGACAGGTGCTGCCACCTCCATCACCCACTCCCAGGCATGTAGGAGGCACTGCCACCTCCGGGGAGAATGCTGGCACTCCTGGAGTCCTCAGGCTCTTCTACCCCCTCTCTGCCAGGGGCTGGGTCCTCAGGCTCAGGCAGCTCTGACCTCTGCCAAGTGTGGGCACAGGGCCACATGGTTCCGTGAACCGAGAACATGATGCCTGCAAAGCACAGAGCAGGCAGGGGTACTGGGTCCGGGACCCCATCAAATACCAGTCTTCTTGTTTGTGGAGACCTGGTGGGCAAGTCTGGGGATCCCTCTGGGCCTCTTGTGGGACAGCGAGCATAAAGGCTTTAGAAAGGTCTATTCTTAGTAGGGGCCGTGGCACCCCGCATCTTGTACCATCCTCAGGCACAGGTCTCTTAAGTTTCTATCATATATGTATAAGTGAGAGGCTGATGATGCAGGACCCCTCAGAGGAGGCCCTAGGCAGGGGACTTCCCCCAGTGGGCAGACTGATGGTCTCAGTGTGGGAGGAGAACGAACAGAGGGACCAAGGAGCCATCTGGGTGGGGGGACAGGGCAGGGTCCTGACAGACCCGTGCTTAGCTGGAGAATACAGATGGTCAGAGGGGAAGAGAAGAGAGAAAGTGCAGCCACAGGGCAGGGAGCACCGAGGGGCACAGGAAGGGTGCAGGGGGAAACTCCCATGGTGGCATCCCTAAGCTGACACTTCATTTCCAAGGTCTCCCTCTCAGGCGTGACTCCAGCTCAGGGTTGGCAGCGGCGAAATGTGGGTGAGGTTAAGAGGAAGGCTGCTACAGAGCTGGGTCCTCTTTCAGGGCAGAGCAAGCCGCGGCACTTCCACAGTAATACCAAGAAACGATGTGTCTTTCTCATCTCTTATGTTTGGTCAGCCTCACAACGCCATGAGCCAGTGTTTCCAAGGGACGAAAGCATGATGACACACAGTGATGCCTGGGTAAAAAAATACCCCTTCCAAGTGCGAGGCAAACCAGTGGAATTTTAACAAACAGAATACAGAAAGGGCTTTGACATGAGTTGTTTCTGAAAGTAACATTTCAGAGACAACTACATGTCAAGTTTTGGTGTAGTATCTGAGAAGAACAATTCGCTTAAAAGACTAAATATATTCTTCCGCTTTCTAACTTCATCTTATGTGATGGAGGATTTCCTCCACATATTTCAACCAAAACAATATATCGCAACAGATGAAATACAGAAGCAGGTAAGAGAATCCAGTTGTTTCTTATTCAACCTGACATGAAAGAGATTTACAAAAGAATCATCCCATTAATTTTTTTTTAATTTTAGAAAACACTTTTCATAAAAATGGAACTACCACTGTTATTTTCCAGTGAATTTAAAAATATAAATTTTTCTCACATGACATTTCTATTAAGGTAAATGTCAACTGGTGTGAACCCCACTAGCATAAGATTTTTAGGGTCCTCAGTCACCAAAAAATCCGGGGACCCATGATAAAGGACAGTAGGCACCCTGATCCTTGGCTCACCCTGGCAATAGGGGCAGAGCTGGCTGGCCCAGCTCCCAGACCAGATGTGAAAACAGTTGCAAGGGGCGGGCTGCCTCTGCAGCTCTCCTGCATTCATCTGGCCTGAGATTGGGAACTTGCCGAGAATGACATGAGATTTGCGTCCACAGCCACGTTCTCCCCATCACACCCGGCTTCTCCTCCCACTGCAGACCCCACTGACCTACAACCACCCCAAGATGCAGAGGCCACAACCTTCCAGAAACTCCGTGGCTCCTGCAGCTCAGTGTGAACTGGCCCCATCACAACTCTGGTCCCATGTCGCTCCCAGTGGCTCTGCTCCCCTGATTCACCTGAAGCTGGTGGGAGGGTGGGTGTCTAGGGGACCACGAGGCACATGCAAAGGACAAGTAGGATGCTCTGGCAGATGAGCAGAGGAAGGCATCTGGGAAGAGGGAGAGCCACGCCGAGAGGCCGAGGCTGGCATGTGCCAGGGACCGCATGAGGCTACAGAGGTGAGTAGGGGCCACGCGCGCCCACAGAGCTTGCACCTGGCCCGTGGCCCCTGCACTGATGTGGGAGCAGGGCAGGGGCACTGTCTGGAAGGCAGCAGTCAGGGTTAACTCACTCCCCCCGGATCTCTGAATGCGGTGATTTGCGGCTCCAGTTTCCAATGGGCTGGAGTTCCATAAAGGCAGAAGAGCCCTGTGGCTGAGCTGCCTTCTCTTCCGCTTAGTGGTGGTAAATGTTTCTTGATAAAGACGTACTGTCTGCAGAGACCCCTCCACACCCCAAAGGTAAGGGTTTAAGTGGCCTTATAACTGCCGTTACTTATCTTCACAGTGGGCAGCGGGAGTCTGCTCAATGGCGGTGGTTTTCATTTCACTGTATATATTTTTAGTGACTGGTTATAAATCAGGCTCATCCTTGGGGCTTGGGGTCTGAGGTCTCTGCCACACCAGGCCAGGCTGGAGAACCATCTCCCGTGCTTGCACTTCCGGTACTGATGGTCCTCAGGAAGGCAGGACACAGGGCCTTTGTCTCAAGGGTGCACCAAGGAGACTCTTGGGTCCCTCAGGCCTGTACCCAGCCCCTTCTCCAAGCAACAGCCTCTTTCCTGTCCTCCTGGGCTTGTCCCCATCAAACCCTGTTCTCTCAACACAGCATCTGATACACTCATCCCATGAGGCACAGATGTCTGATAACAGCCCTGCTGCTGTCTTTTCCCCGGGGAATCGCTATGGTTCCACACTCATCCATTCTTAAGCCATCAGAACTCATCTCTAGTGAGGAAATTACTGAGAAGCACATGGAAAAGGACTCCTAAACCCCCAGAAATCATGACCTCTGAGTTCCCACCACTTCTGTCTCTGTGACAGATGCTCAGTGATCTCTACTCATGTCCCCTTGCTCCCACCACTGTGAAGTATCCACACCCAGCTTCCAATCGCTAGCACCTGGGGTTAATTGTCTGCGGGTTTCTGCCTGCAAATACCACTCCGCCCCCCTGCACTGGAGGTTGAAGTGACAGGAGCTCAGCTCCCTTTTCCTTGGGTGGGCTAGATCACGAAGGGTCCTGGAGTTTTCCCAAAGGATGAAACTCCATTAGTTACTAGCGGCTGTGGCTGGCTGAGTGACCCTGTACTTGTCCAATCTCATGTCCCCAGCCCCCTTCTTACCTCCTGATAAGCCCTGTGCACTAGCACCCCATCTCAGAGCTTCTGAGGATGATAACTTTGTATACAAGTGACCTCACACCCAGGGTACAGCCTAGGATGTCCCCTGGATGGATTGGGGAGGCTGGGGTGATCTTACTCAAGATGCGGCAGTCCAAGGGGCTGGTACAGCCTGGAGATCTAGCGGGCATAAGCCCGCACTTAAGAAAGGCAGGAAGAGACCAGGGGTGGGGACCAGGATGGAAGGGGAAACTGAGGACGGAGGGCCTGGTGCAGCTGAGGGTGGAGGGCTTGTTGCAGCTGAGGACGGAAAGCCCGGTGCACCTGAGGATGAAGGGCCTGATGCAGCTGTACATATAAGGCCACCAGCAAGAGGCTGGTCCAGCAGACATGCATGGAGGCATCCGTCTGCCCCAGGCAGCCACCCAGCTGTTAAGTTCTTGTACAAGCAGAGCCCAGAGTCTCAAGTCTGATCCTGGGCTTGGTTCTCTCCCTCCCAAGAGAGAAGCCAGCTGAGGGGGTCAGACTGCTCCCGGTGTGCAGCTGGGATGTTTCTGGAACAGAAGAGCTCAAGGCCATGGCCCCACGTCGTATCTTCCCTGCCTCCACCTCCTCTGGGAAGAGCTTTCAAAGGCCGCTCTTGTCCTGCCCCCAGCTCCAGAGCAATGGAGTGCCAGAATCACAGCACAGGGAAACACTGACTCCATTTTCTGTTTTATTTATCAATTTTTTGAAGATCCCAGGAGCTCCTGACTCCTCCATGGGGACACGTGCACAAAAACCATCTCTGACCACCCACAGCTCCGCCAGGACCCTTGGTCAGGGCTTCTCCAGGCACTAACAGGAGGGTTCTAGCACCTTCCATCTGACACACTGATAATCTTTGGAACCTCTCACAGATGTCACCCAGCAACATCATTGCAGCCATGGAACAGGCGACCCACTCTGGGCGCGATGACATCAGAAACACAGAGTAGGGCCTGTGGTCCCCAATGCTGGCACTGTGGTTGGCCTTGCCAGAGCTCCCAGGGGGAAGGCTCCAGTCTTGACCACAGGCCCCAGAGGCAGGGTAAGCCCGTTCCCGTGAGAAAGATCAGCACTCAAGGAGCCACCCTTGCCCTGTGGTGGCTTGGAAACAGGGCATCTGGCTCCCTGGGGTTCCCCTTCAGCTCTTGCTCCTGGCACAAGGATGGTCTGATGGGGTGTGACAGCCACTGCCCCCCAGCACGGGCACAGCCAGAGCCTGCTCCTCTGCCCCTTCTCCTCTCCTGGCAGAGGAAGCGACTTCCACTCTGACTCAGCAGCACAGTGGCCTTAACCATCCTGGGAAACTCTGCCTCCCCCTACTAGGGTCCCCATTTCCTGTTCTCAGAGGTGTGGCCATTCATGGGAGGACTTGCCTTTCTCACCCAACTGGACCGTCCACTCCAGGAAAAGCAAACCTTGTCAGAGTGTCCCCTGCTGTGACCCAGTGACCACAACATCGCCTGGGACACACTAGACCCTCAATAAACATGTGTGGAAAGACAGGAAGGAGGCGGGGTTGGGGGGAAGGAAGAGTGATCTGAAAAGCAGAGAAATCCAGCCAGAATCACGAGTATCTCCTTTGTAGGGGCTTCAAGTCACAGTCAATTCAGCAAAAAAGGGGGTTTATTTGAGACAGCCCTCTCCTGCTCAAGGACTTTCAATGGCTCACTACTACCCAAAGTCCGAATTCCTCTGTGGCATGTCCAGGCCTCCCCACACCTTACAAAGCTCTCTTGACAACTGCATCTCTCTTTGCACCCCTTCGTGTGAATCCCCCAGGCAAAGTAAGCCCTCTTGTCCACGTCCTCTAAGTAAGCCATCTCATTCCTGCCGCTAGGCCACCACTCTTGTCCCCTTCTCAGCGGCCCCGCCCCACCTTCTTGGAGGAGCCGTCTTGGTGATGCCACCCCCCTCCACCCAGAACTTTCTGGCATTTCCTCTCTAAGACTCTCACCTGGTAACAATCAGGTGCCCTTCTGTGTGTTCCCTCATGGGAGGCTCCAAAGGACAAAGAGGGACTGGGGACAGGCCCAGTCACCCCAGGAGCAGCCCTGAGAGGAGGAAACTTGCTGCTTCTGCAGAGCCAGAGCTCTGACTGCACCAGGCACCCGTGTGCCCAGCCCACCAAGAGCCAGAGAGAGACAGGGGCAGTGTCTCAGTGATATCACTGGGGCCCCAGGTACAGCAGTTCTGGCTTCCTGGGTTTGAAGGGCTGAGTGGGCTTCTATCAGCAGCAGTTCTGGCTTCCTGGGTTTGAAGGGTCTGAGTGGGCTGCTGTCACTTGCCACTAGGCATCCTGACTCAGTTTCCATCAGAGAAGAGCCATCCTTTCAGGCCAAGATACTACCATATTCCTGGATCTTCCAGGATCATGCATGACCCTCTTGGGGTTCAGAATTAAGTTCAGCTGCCTGCCCATCCATGGTCCCTGGCTAAGAGCTGGCCTGAAGGACAGGCAGGGGACTGGGGAGGGGGAAGTAGGGCTCCTGAGCCATCCACTGGGACTCCCTGAGGACCGGCTGAGACCACGGAGTGGAGGGAAAACAGTGAAGGGAAGGGGCCACTCTGGGAACACCAGGCCAGGCCAGGGGAGGCAGGAGGGTGCGCCAGACCCCACAACCTGCACCAAGCTGCACTGCCACCTCCACCACTTCCCAGCAAGTGCAATCCAGCCAGCACTTGCCCTCCGTGGATGCTGCTCTGAAGAAAGCCTGGGACCCCACACATTAAGCATCTAACGCCCACCCCTCCTTCAAGCCCACCCCTGAGGCAAGGGCAGCATCCTGGCCTGGGGGACCCAGGTTAGCTCCTTACTGGGGTCCAGCTGTGGTCACTGTGTGGCCTCGGGCAGACTGCTCTCCTCTCTGGGCTTCAGTGGACCAGATGGCCCCATGGCCCTCCCATTTGGAAGCTCAGAAGAAGCTGGCCCTTCCCAGACAAGCATCTGATTTCCAGCAGGACAGGGACCCCTCTCTCCCGGGCCTCCGCGCCTTACCCACCTGGAGCAGGAGGAGGGGCAGCTGGGTCATCCTGGCCTGCTGGCAGGCAGTCTCTCCCAGCCCCGCCGGGCCCCCACCCCTGCTGCTGCAGAGCCCATCGCCCTGCCACGATCAATTATTCGGCATCCAAGGGAGGACGTAATGTGGTGATAAAGGACCAGAAGTGAACTGCAGGCTGGTGCTCCTTCTAAAGTGATTTACTCGGCTCCCCTCCACTCTCACACCCTTAATGTAATTATTTACTTTGTCATTAAACACCGTTCTTCTACTCCAGTGGTTTTTAGAGCTTCTGGAGCCTATAGACTTGATGAGGAAGGCTGCTCATTGGCCAGAGGCAGCAGAGTCCTCCCTGGGGGGCAGTGGTGCTCACGCAGCCCCGGAACTCATGCCTCATGCCGGGGTTTTAGGGCTATGACAAAGCCACTCCTAGACACCCCCAGGCACCTCCCTCACCCTCTCTTACCTCCTTCCTCGCTCCCTTCCTTCTCTCTTAAAGCCGAGATATAATTCACATACCATAAAATTCACCCTTTTATGGCATACAATTCAGTGGTTTTTAGGACAGTCACCATGTTGAACAGTCATCACCTCTATCTAATTCCAGAACATCTCATCACCCCAAAAAGGAACTCCATATGCCTCAGCAGCCACCCCCATTTCCTTCTCCCCTCTGCCCCTGGCCACCTTTCATCTATTTTCCATCCCTATGGATTTGCTCATTTGAAACAATTAATGTAAGGGGAACTCTGGCCTTCTGTGTCTGGCTTCTTTCATTGAGCATAATGTTAGCAAGGTTCATACCTTGTTATGGTATGAATACCTTCAACTTCAAGGTGCTGAAGTATGTATCAGTATTTCAGTCCTTTATTTTACCAAATAATATTCCATTATGTGGATAGACAACATTTTATCCGTTCACTGGCTAATGGACTCCTAGGTGGCGCCAGTGGTAAAAGAACCCGCCTGCCAATGCAGGAGACGCAAGAGATGCAGGTTTGATCCAGGGGTTTTGTTGGGAAGATCCCCTGAAGTAGGGAATGGTAACCCACTACAGTATTCTTGCCCAGAAAATTCAATGGACATAGGAGCCTGGCAGGTTACAGTCCATGGGGCTGCAAAGAGTCAGATGCAACTGAGCACAGCTAATGGGCATTTGGGTTATTTTCATTCTGGGGGGCTATTATGAATAATGTTGCTATAAACATTCATCTAGAAGGTTTTGTAGAAACATATGCTTTCAATTCTCCTGGGTAGATACCTAAGAGCGGAATTGCTAGGTCCTCCCTCCCTCCTTTTTCCATCCTGTAGTCAGCCCTGAGCTGGCAGAGATGGGGGCCTGGCATGAGGGCGCCCCTGAGGGCAGAGGTCAGCTGGAAAGCACCACACTACTCTGGGCACTAATGGCACAGCCAGGAGTTGCCACAGGCCCCCTGAGGCAGGTGAGGTCACCCTCCCATGAGAAGAGTGACAGTAGCCCCGTTGACCACATGCAGAGCCTCACCCCTACACAGGTGAGTCCTGTCACCACCACTTCACACTCCTGTACCTGACTGAAGGCACCTGTTGCTTTCCTTGGCACCAATGCAGCCTGGAGAAATGTGATCAGTGGGCAGACTCTGGACCAGAAATGGGACAAAGTTTCTCTATCGCATCCAGCCTCACAAGTCGTGCATTTGGCAACCTCTGCTTCCCTTTCTGACCCTCTTCTCCCCGGGCTCAGCTGCCCCAGCCCCTGGTGTTCAGGTGCCTACAGCTGTCCATGGGGAGGGTCCTGGCACCAGGGAACCTAGGTCACAAAGAAGGATGAAGGGCAAGGTGGGCCTCTGCAGGAACCCAGAGGCAAGGTGATGGCTAAGGGTAAATGTAAGGTTCTGGCTTGGGAGCAGCGAGTGCCGTCCTGCCCTGCCCAGCATCACCCTGCTCTGGCTTCATGCACAAGGCTTCATGTCCAGAATGGCAGGGATGGAGGATAGCACAGAGTTCAAGCCTGCTGTCTATCACCAGCACCACACTAAGCCCGAGCCCTCCTCTCGAATGCGGCTGCTCAAAGGGGATGAAAAGTCGGACGCGGCAAAGTGCTTCGCCCTGTCTGGTGTCGGGACTTCAGGGAGCCCAACTCCCCCCCACACACACACACAAGCTGGCAGTCCACACCCACTGGGAGCAGCGCCAGCCTGCACACAGGGAAAGGGCCAAGGGAAGTTTTCTCAAGACGGAGCCCCTCCAGCCCCCTCCCTCCTTGCTTGCCCCCAGAGAAGGGGCTGCCTAAACCTGGCGTGTGTGCTAAGCCACCTCAGTTGTGTCTGACCCTGTACAACCGTATGGACTACAGCCAGTCAGGCTCCTCTGTTCATGAGATTCTCCAGGCAAGGATACTGGAGTGGGTTACCATGCCCCCCTCCGGGAGACCTTCCCGACCCAGGGATCGAGCCTGCACCTCCTACATCTCCTGCATTGCCAGGCGGGTTTCTTTACTACTAGTGCCACCTGGGCCTCTTGATGAAAGTGAAAAAGTGAAAAAGTTGGCTTAAAGCTCAACATTCAGAAAACGAAGATCATGGCATCTGGTCCCATCACTTCATGGCAAATAGATGGGGAAACAGTGGAAATAATAACAGACTTTATTTTTCTGGGCTCCAAAATCACTGTAGATGGTGACTGCAGCCATGAAATTAAAGGACGCTTACTTCTTGGAAGAAAAGTTATGACCAACCTAGACAGCATATTAAAAAACAGAGACATTATTTTGCCAGCAAAGTCTAATCAAGGCTATGGTTTTTCCAGTAGTCATGTATGGATGTGAGAGTTGGGCTATAAAGAAAGCTGAGTGCAGAAGAATTGATGCTTTTGAACTGTGGTTCAAAAGAAGACTCTTGAGAGTCCCTTGGACTGCAAGGAAATCCAACCACTTTATCCTAAAGGAAATCAGTCCTGAATATTCATTGGAAGGACTGATGTTGAAGCTGAAACTCCAATACTTTGGACACCTGATGCAACAAACTGACTCATTTGAAAAGACCCTGATGCTGGGAAAGATTGAGGTGGGAGGAGAAGGGGACAACAGAGGATGAGATGGTTGGATGGCATCACCGACTCAATGTACATGAGTTTGAGTAAACTCCGGGAGTTGGTGATGGACAGGGAAGCCTGGTGTGCTGCAGTCCAAGAGGTCTCAAAGGGTCGGACACGGCTGATCAACTGAACTCAAGTGAGCGCCACCTGGGAAGCCCACCTAAACCTGGAAGGGGCTCCAAATGAGCCTTGCACACTTAGAGCCAGGCTAGGCTGGGCCTCCAGCCTCCTCGTATGGCTGTGCAGCAGCTGGTGGACACAGGTGGAGTAGGGGCCTCTGGACACAGCATTATTGAGCTTCCCAGTCCCAAGAGAGGGGCTTGTGCTGGGGCTGGGGAGTGAAGGGATCTGCTCTCCCAAGCGGCAGCCAGAGCCAGCCACCCCCAGCCCACTTCAGACACCAGGACTTTTGTATTACATGTGCTTTTCCTCCGGCTAGAACATCATCCCCCTTGCACATCATGGACAACCTGCTCCTCCATGTTCAGAGACCTGTGCATTCACGCCTTCATTTCTTCACGCTCAGATATCTATTGGAAGCATACATGCTACTCTGGGAAAATAGTTCTAGAATAAACCTAATAGTAGCCACAATAATACAAATATAGCAGAAACTAGTCCATACAGAATGTCAGCTACCTGCCAGGTGATGTCGGAGCACTCTACACTACTTACCTGCATCGCGGTCTTCAAAAGATAAGTGTTTTGTCTGATTTTAAGATGAGGACACCAGCGTTCAGATCAGCAAAGGATACTCAACTGCCAAGTAGCAGAGCAAGGATTCAAACCTCATCTTCCCAAGCCTGAGCCCTGGGTCCCAGACCACAATGACCATCCCAGAGCTGCGTGCTCCATGCACCATCCACGCAGTTGCCATAAGTCCTGCCACACTCTGCAAACACCTCCTTGGTAACATCTCCCCAACCACCTGATCTGAATGTGCGGCTGCTCCCAGCAGGACCCCGATTGAGAGCCAGCACACAGCTGCAGACGATGGCCTTCCCAGGGCCCAACTCAGCCTTCAAGGCCTTTCGGGCCCCACTCCCTCCCTGCAGTTTTCCTGGTCACTCAGGCCCCAGGCAATGGCCATATCAGCACCGTGAGTTGGGGCATCTGGTTTCTCCACAGGCCAAGCTCTTGGGGACAAGCATTAGTCTTGGATGACTCCTCTCCTCCTCGCCACCTGCCCAATCTGGTGCTGGCATTCAGATGCACTGCCTTCCCCCTTCACCCATCAGTGTGCCGAAAAGGAGGGGACACCGATAAAGCCACAGGAACCTCAGTCCACATGGTCCAGTGGCCACACATCCACCTGGGTACCCCAGTCACCCCTGGGCCTAACTGCAGGGCAGTCAAAAGGCCTCCCCTTTCCTGGGTCCTACAGGTCCCCAGACACCACTGCCCATCCCGCCACGCCTGGCTGCTGGACCCCTTGCCTCCAGCTGCTCTGCCCAAGACTGCCTCCCACTGCAGGTGAGCTTCCCAGCTGGCCCTCCCATTCCAGCATGGCAAGGACCTGACTTCAGCCTCTGTGGCTGGCTCCCGGGTGCCCAGGGGAGGGGAGGGCAGTCTGGACACTCCATCTGCCACCCTGGAGCCCCTCTCAGGTCACACACCCCAAACTAGAGGCACGTGTGCCAGCCTGCTGACTGCCCCCAAGCCCTCGCCCTCCTGACGGGCTACTCTGTTTCTGCTGCCCCCATAATGTCCACCCTCTTTCCTCTTCCCACTTGGAAAAACCTCGCGCATCCCTATGGGCCCTCTCTCAAGCTGCCTCCAAGAAGGCTCCCTGGGCAGGATCATCCCAGGGAACCCCTAGAAGGCAGAGGCAGTATCTCTGCCAATACATTTCTGGTTGGCGTTTCGGAACCATCTCGTAATGCCCATGTGAGCTCAGGGAACCCCAAGGCCCCCGGGGCAATCTCCGGAAGGCCAGGGATCCCCCATGCCCCCCGAACGCCAGGCCTGACTTCATTATCTTCCAAACGTTCCCGAGATCAGAGGCCGTGAGACCTGGCCACAAACATAAAATAAATTATCCTCCCCACACCAGTGATAAATGGTTCTATTAGCAAACCAGATTGTTAAACTCCGATATAACAGAACGCAGGAAACCGGGTCCATTCATCCTCCCTCCAGCGCATACCGAGTTGTAAATAGGTTATTTTGTGTGTAAATAACACATTAAAACACAGCATTAGCTGTGTCTTTTGATAGAGAGGAAATTGTTACAAATAAATAATTCTGGACAGGAATGTAAAGTAAGCCAGATTTAATAGTGCATGCCTGGTGCAGTCGTGTTAAACATGACTAAAATGATAAACCCCAGAATATACTAATAGTAAACTATGCGCTGACATCAAAGTAATGAGGCTGTATTTTCACCAAGCTTTAGAAACGCTACAATTAGTTCTGACAGAACCAAACGTCAGAAAAATGTTTCTAACATAAACAGCATCCTTTTGGGAAGCTGAGGTTGGGGCCAAGAAGGGGACAGGGCTGGGGGCAGCTAATGCCCAATATAGGCAGAGCCTCAAATACGGGTTTCCAGTCACCATGGTGTCCCTGGGTGACTGGACTTCAAGTATACGGGCCTCAGTCTTCACATCTGTAACACGAATGGATTTGAACTAGATAATTGCTAAAGCTTCTTCCAGTTCTATCGTTGGAAATGACTTCGAAGCTTTCTCCAAACTCTACAACAGTTTAACATGTAAAACAGTCACGAGAAGTGAAGCTACGTCTGCCAGGCGGGTCCCATGTCCCAGAGACTAACAAGACCGAGAGTCAAAGCAGCACCTGGAACACCTTCCTGCTGCCAGGGCAGCTCAAAGGCACAGAAACGCAGATCGGAAATGTAAACATGAGCCAAGGGGAGTGGCCAGAGTGCAGACCCCAGGCTGGCCTTGAACACTGTGGGCAGGAGAGGAAGAAGCCTGCTGTACTGGGGGCAGGCGGGCATCCCCTCTGATCTGGGGTGGCAGATGCTTTGAGAGACATTTAAAACATGAGGTCTCAGCATCAAACATGAGGCCACCATACGCAAGAAGAAAGCTGACTCAGATCCACATCCCCACCAGTTATTTCATTTCCACACAGGCACTCTGCCAGCCATGGTCAAAGGGTGTCCCATTTCAGTCCATCGTGGCCAGAAGGAGTGACCAGTATTATCTCCATTTCCCAGACTTCAGAGAAGTTAACTGACTTGCCTCAGAACCCAGAGCTAACAAGTGGGAGCTGGGAGGAAGCCAGGTCCTTTCTGCCACTCTCCATGCTCCATGGAGAGCTGGAAGGAGGCTCCAGCCCGCCCTCTCTGATCCTCCAGGACACCCAGGCACCTGAGACCATGTCTGGGCAACATCAAGAGTCATTCAGGGTGGGAAGGAATAAATTAGTAGGAGTTGGGGATTAACATATACGCACTACTATATATAAAATAGATAATCAAAAGGACTTACTGTATAGCACAGGGTACTATATTTAACATCCTGTGCTAAACCATAATGGAAAGGAATCTGAAAAAAAAGTCTATATACGTATAACTGAATCACTTTGCTATACACCTGAAACAATATTGTAAACCAACTATACTTCAATTTTAAAAAAAAGAAAGAAAGCAGTCATTCAGAGCCCATCCTGAAAACGCCCAGGGAACTGTGCTGCACTCCACTTCCTGGACGTGCGGAGTTGTCACAAAGAACTGAGCTCTGCTTTCGGGAAAAGTCTTATGGGAACCGGCTGTTCCATGTGGCTGGGCCGTTAAAACAAGCTCAGAAGCAGCACCAACAGCCATCCTGAAAATCACTTAAATAAGAGTAATTGCCCACTTAGTCACACGTGAGTGCATCCTTGGGCTCAAAGCAAGTGTGTGGCCCTGCTGGGCAGCTCAGGAGGCCAAGCAGGACTGGCCCACAGCAGCAAGTTCCCCGCTGTCCAGGGAGTCTCAGGAGGGGAGCCAGGGCCCAGGAGGAGGCCAGGCCCAACGGACCCTCATCCTAGGGGACCTCCAGATTGGCAAAGGCAGCTGGCCACCCCAGCCCGCCGGGCACACACTTGGCGTGACAGTACCAGACTCAGTCCCCTCAACCAGCAATCATTTCCTGGATGTCTGCCTTGCTGGGGGCGCTGTCGCAGGGCCTTGGGGCTTGGGCAGGGGGAGTGGGAGAGACTCAGAAATAGACACACCAGGGCGTCCCTGGTGGTCCAGTGGTTGAGAATCCGCCTGCCAATGCAGGGGATACAGGCTCTATCAGAGAATAAGATTCCACATGCCTCGGGGCACCTAAGCCCCTGTGCCAGAACTACTGAAGCCTGAGCACCCTAGAGCCTGTGTTCCGCAGCAAGAGAAGCTACCGCAATGAGACCTGCATACCACAAAGAGCAGCCCCCGCTCGCTGCAACTAGAGAAAGCCCACACGCAGCAATGAAGGCCCAGAGCAGCCAAAAAGAAATAATTTTAACATTTTTTAAAGTTTTTTTTTTTTTTTAAAGAAAGAAACAGACACACCAGGGATGGAGACACTTAAGGATGACAGGGCAGGATGGGTACCATATGACTTGGGATTTCCCAGTCCTGAGCCTCACAGTAAGAACATCTTATTTCCATACTCTGGCATTTTTGCAGCATTCTGAAACAGGCATGAATGCCTCCCCTTTGAACAAAAATCTACCTTGAAGAAACTTTCCGAGAAGCCAATGGCCTGTGACCAAGAGGAAGGGGTGGCCAGTGGGAGCTCAGGCAACAGGGAGTGCTATGCTAACAGCAATGCCAGGCTCCCCCCCACCCAAAACTGCCCAGCTGCCACCAATTCTCTACTTCGGGGGGCTCATCCATGCCTTGGACAGTGACCTGGGAAATCTGTTAACATACGCACACCCAGGCCCTGGCCCAGGAGATTCTGTTTTAGCATCCTGAAAGTCTGCCTTTATTACAGTCACCCAAGACTCTAAGGCTTGGCCAGCTTTGGCATCATTCGGTCTGATCCCACCCTCCGGCACACAAGGCTGAATTAAGGAGGCCAGGGACCCACTAAGGTCACCTATCCATGACACCCTGTGGTAGCAAAGCACAGCAGGACAAGAACTCAGGTACCATTTCCAGCCCAGGGCTCCCTCCACCTTCTCAAACAGGAAGACACCAGAAATCTGGGATTCCTACTACCTATTCAGGGGGGTCCACTAGCAAGGGTTACCTCAGAAAGAGACCTTCTAAGTCAGGCAGAGCCTGGAGACCTAGAAAAGGAAATCTGGTTATAGTTTATACAGCAAAGACTTAACTTGGAGTTAACTGTGTGCCTGGCACCATACGTGTGCTAACACAGGTAATTCTCACAATGCTATGAAGCAGGTGCCCTTCTGGTGCCCATTTTATGGATGTGGAAACTGAGGCACAGACCTGCCCGAGATCCGCACAGTTGGGCCTTAAGCAAACAGACTGGCTCCAGAGGCTGGGCCGCTTCAACTATGACTCTACACTGTGTACGAGGAGAGAGAGCTACTACTCACAAGGGGCCCGTGCCAGGCAGGCGTGAGCACACTGCATGTCTCCTGTGATTACTGCATACCTCTGCATGTGATTCTCACTCCACATGTACAAAGACCGTCCTGCCTCCTGCTGCCAGGCACAGAGAGTCTAACATCTAAGCGTGATCAGAGTCCTGTGAGCTACAGGCTCTGCTTCAGGAGGTCTGGGGTGAGGCCCAAGGCCCAGGGATGCTGATGCTGCTGACTCTCATGGAAGGACCACCCTGGGAGCACCCTGGCCTAGGACATGGTGGGTGCTCCATGTAAGAGTGAGGTGTTGGCTACCACAGACGCACCATAGAATTTCTAGGGCCTGTGTTGACTCTGGGGACAAGGAAAGCTCCCTGGATCAAGATGCAGCTGAGGTTTATGGCTCCAGCCTTCTCATCCTCCCAGCCCAGAGGCGTGGGGGTGGCTGGGTCCCTGGTGCTCAGCTGAAGCAAACACAGAGGCTCAGAAATGTTTTTGGAAAGAAAATCCACTGTTGAAGAGGAAAATACAACAGCATCAGGGAAGTTTCAGTGTAAAAAAATGAGAAACATCTGAATCGAATTGCCTTTAAAATTACGCCATGTGAAAAAATTAAAGGGAAAAATAGCTCTGAGCAAAAATATGTTTTTAAAGCTTGATGGCCTCCCAAGTGTTAGCACAGCAGCTCAAGAGGCTGGGAAAGTGCCCACCAGCCGTGGCTTCTGCCGTCTGGTCTGACCACAGGGCTGCTTGTCCTTGTACAGCCCTGTGATGCAGAGGTGTTCCTGTCACACAAGGAGGTGGAACCTCTCAATGGAAATACCCAGTCCTGAGCATAGCTAGCTTCACAATTCCAAAGGGTGGTCAAGCAACAGAGGCTGCTCGAGCCAGGTAACTTTTAAGGTCCCTCTGCAAATAAGTCACAGCCCAGACCTCCAAGAGCTGGAAGGAAGCAGGCGCTCTTAGGCCACTGAACCAACAAGGGAGGGGACAGATAAGAACTGTCCAGAGCTGGTGCAGAGGCTGGACACATACACACAGTGTCAGCAGGCTGAGCTTCGAGGCCCAAATCACCCACAAACAATCTAAGTCAGGATCTCAAAGCAAATTCAAGAAGGAGATGCTCAGTATGGGAGAGGCAAGGGCCCTGAGCCCCAGACCCCACTCTCTAGGGAACCAGCAGAAGGCCTGGGCCAGTCCCTTCTCCACCTCATTTTGGTCCCACCTACAAAAGGAGACACTCTGACTTCCCATGAACTAGACGTGCCAACACCACACCCCTAACACCCTAGACGTCCTGCATGTCCTTTCCAAGCATTGCCACTGGGGACTGCTACTGCCCTCATCCCTGACCTCCTCACTCTGGACCCTTACTCTCCTTCTCATTCCTAACGGGGCCAAGGAAGCTGAGTCAGTCTCCAGATACTATCAGTAAAGTGCTGGAAGAGGACAGGGGCTGGAGGCAGCCCTGATGTATAGTGTTTGCCAATTTCCATGGTGTAAATACTTCCACCCCCGCAAGGTTAATTGACCAACCTAAGGCCACAGAAAAAGCAAGAGAGTTCCGGGAGTTAGTGATGGACAAGGAGGCCTGGCATGTTGCGGTTCACGGGGTCGCAGAGTCAGACATGACTGAGCGACTGAACTGAACTGAAACTCTGCCGCAGATGGCAGAGGTGGAAGGAGAGCTTGCATACTTGGTTCTCCCAAGTCTGCATAGTCTGCTTCCAGTGCACCCCTGCCTCTCAGACTTGCTGACTATTTTTGGCTGAGGCATGTAGGATCTTAGTTCCCCAACCAGGGATTGAACCCAGGGCCCTGACAGTGACAGCACTGAGTCCTAACCACTGGACCACCAGGGGAATCCCCTTACTGACATTCTAATAGAGGGTTCTAGAAACCTGAAGGTCCTTAAGAACCAAAGAGATAAGTTTCCCATATGCAATGTACATTGCCCTGGGTCAACTACTTCTAAGGGAACCTCTATGTACTATAAACTTATGACAGAGGTGAGAATAACTTGTATTCTGCTTTTTTACACTTTGCATTAAAACATACGCATGAGTGTGTGCTGAGTCGCTTCAGTCATGTCCGACTCTGAGACCCAGTGGGTTGTAGCCACCAGGATTCTCTGTCCATGGGATTTCCCAGGCAAGAATACTGGAGGAGGTCACCATGGCCTTCTCCAGGGGACCATCCTGACCTAGGGATTGAACCCACCTCTCTTATGTCTCTTGCATTGGCAGGAGGGTTCTTTACCACTAATACCACCTGGGAAGCCCCAAAACATATGCACATCTCCCATCATGATAATCATAACCAACATTTTCAGGCTCTACATAATGTTCCAATCAATAGACATTCTACAGTTTGATTAATCAATCCCCTGTCACTGAACACTTAGGGTGTTTCCAAGTGTTTACAGTTACAAATAACATGGAAATGAAATCCTTCTGCCTAAAGGTATGATCACTCTTAGAATCAAAGTCCTACAATTCCAGGGGTGAGACTGAAGCTCCTGAGGCCAAAGGGCAACTAGGGAGTGGGTGATCGCAGCTCTGCCAGTTCTCAGGGTCTGACCCTTCTGCATTCCTCACCACAGTGCACCCAGCATCCTCAGACAGGACTCCCCCTACTCTGGACAGATGCATAACACAACTCTGAGCTTGTGTTTCTCTTCTGAGAAAGCTGCAAAGAAAGCACTATGGATCACAGGGACAATCTCAGGGACAAACAGTATCAGAAGAGCCTGGTGTCTGAGTTGGCAGTCACCTGCTCAACCACAGGGAATCAGCTCAGTCCCACCCCTGCTTCAGCAAGCAGGCATCCCAGGATGGTTACGCCATCTTTTCCAGAAAACAACTCAGGAACAGACCCCTCGACAGGCAGCTCTCAGCTCTCCTGCACCCCCTGCCCCAGCCCAGCATCGCCCCTCTCCCAGGTCTTCGTGCAGACCCTCTGCCCTGCCCACCTATGTTCACACCAGCCCCAAAGCCAGATACTGAGCCCCCCTCTCTTGGGCCAGCTCCTCACCAGTGCCACCTTCCCTGACACCACCCAGGGCCCCAGGACATCCTCAGGCACAGAGCTCCAGAGCAGAACACGAACATTCCCATCCTGAGAGGGCCTCCGTGTGGCGGACCAGCACAAACCCCTTGTGCTGCCTGGCACCCCTTTCTGTGCATCCATCTCACCTGTCCACAGGCCTAAGCCCCTGTGGGCCCACAGCAGAGGTTCTTTGGAACCTTCTAGGACTTCGGTTTCCTGAGTGAAAGAGGATTCTTGCTTACAGCATCTCTGTCACCGTGGGTAAGATTTAAGGAAGGTCTGATGTCACGAGATTATACAGACCTGGAATAACATTTGCCAAATGTTCTCACAACACAGTTTAGGAAAACGAGGCCCAGAGAAGCGAATGGCCTGTCACACTGGGACCCAGGACGTGGCTCTTCGCAAATGGGGTGTCCAGAGAGTGGCTCAGGGAGTAGAAGACTCACCTGACTTGCTCCAGTGACAATGAGCCGCCTGCCCTGGGCACTGGGTGGAGAGGCACATCCACCCAGCACAGGAACCTCATCACACAGGAACCTCATCAGCCAAGCACTCCCCGGGGGTCAAGCAATGAGGGGATGGATGGAGGCCTGCGGGGTGGGCAGGACGACATCTTGGGTGAGGGCATGGGGCAGAGCGAGGTCAGGCGCCTCTGGGGAGCCACTGAACCCCAAGCTCTAGGCCCACTGCCCGCCCAAGACCCCCTCAAGCATCTGTGGTTATTGCCCCATCAGTGACAACCAGGTCTGATGTTCAAGGGCTTTCCCAGTTATTCCGTAATTACTCCCTAATTACCACCTCGGTCTGTTTTCAGCTACTAGGACACGACAGTGAAGTGAGCCGTATGGCAGTTCACAATCCACTCATGGATTCAGAGAGGCAGACCCAGGCCAAGGCGGGGACAGCTGAGGGCCTGGAGGGTGGGCCAGAGACGCACCAAGGTGATACAGGCCTCAGGGGCCCACGCGTCTCTGCATCAGGCAGAGGGACAGCCTGAGATGTCACCACAGGCCAGGGGAAGGAAGAGAACAAATGTAGACCCAGCCAGGCCCAGGACAAGCCAGCGCTGGGCCACCACAGGACCCCACCTTCAGCCACGCCTCCTCTCCTCCCACTCATGCCCAGGCTCCCTGACAACACGTGCACGGGGTCCACCCTGGCCTCTGGCGCCTTCCTCCACCCCACTGGCTCCTCCTCACAGGGGAAGGGCCTGGAGAGCCCGGTTCCTAGAGGGGACTGGAGTCAAGGGACATCACACAGGGCAGGAGGCCAAGTACCCACCTCCTGGAGCAGGAAGGTTGGCCTGGGACCTCCTTCTACTGACTGGGGCCACACATCCTGACAGTTGACCTCCAACTCAGAATCACGGGGAAAATAAAAACAAGGTGGTAACAACGACCAGTTCACTCTTGGAAACAGTGAATCCTACCCACTCTCTCTTTCCAGCTCCAGCTTTAAGCCGCACCCAGCACGGCCCAGCACGGCCCAGCAGTCCCAGCATCATCTGAGCACGGGTTAGAATTACAGGAACCCAGCCTCACTCTGACTCACCGACTGGGGTCTGCACTGGAACAAAGCCCCCTGGGATCTGTGTACATCAATGTGTGGGTGGTGCGGCCAGCACTCACACCCGACTCCAGAGAGGGCAAAACCCCCCCACCCCCACTGCTGCCTCTGAGCTGCGCTTGAGTGGCAAAAGCAACAGGGCATGACTAAATGCACTTGAATAAAAAGGGGAAGAAAAGAAATCTAAGTCTCTCCATTCCCCAGAGACAGAAATAGTGTTGTGGCCTCCAGATGGACCGCGCAGACACAAGGGGAGGTCTCGCCTTCCCGCCAAACTTTCCCAACGGGATGCTGGCACGGACCAGTGGAAACCAGAGCGTATTTCTCTTTGGGGCAGTAAAATGAGAGGCTGTGGCTCGGGGAGTCCTTCTGTTATAATTAAGTTGGCCAGAAATTCACCTAAGGATGCTAAATTCCGTACCTGACCCTCTAATTACAGCCAGAAGGGATCAGGAGACAATTACTTTCCAAAATAGTCCTTGGCAGGCCGGAGGCAAGAAGCCGCCTCTCTGGCACATGTGTGCCAAGGGAACACACACCCAGGCCGCCCTTCAGCCCCACACCTCCCATCCCTTCACTCTCCCATTTTCCCGATGGAGCCTGAGATGTCCAAACGCCTCTTCCCGATTTGGGGGGGCTGGACCTCCAAGATCCACCTATAGGCCTCCATCCCAGTGCCTGGGGTCCCCAGAACCTGGAGCACCCTCTGGCTCCGCCCATGAACCCAGGATGTCTGCCCAGTGACATCGACCACCCGTCTCATTGAATCTCAAATGGACTCATGAAAAACACCCCCCTCCCCTGCCAAGTGCGTCGAACAGCAAGTACCTCCTTGGGCAGCTACTGCGGCTGCCGCCGCCGCTGTGGCCACCGCAAGGGCCGAGGCTTTCCTGCCGGGGTCAGGGAAAGCGAGGCCCTCCAGGATCCCACCTTTGACGTCTTTCTTGTCCGTGGCCGTGGCTGAGGCGGATGCCTCCATCCTAGCCGCACATAGTCCTGGGTGGCAGTCCTGGAGGGGGAGACAAAGGCAATCACCAACGTGTCCCCCAGACCCAGCTGGGAAGCACCAGCCCAGGCTCCCGGCCGCCGCCCCGCGCTCCGAAAGCAAACAGCTTCCTCCCCTGATCACTGCCAAGGAGGGTTTAATTAATTTTGAGGCTTCTTCATTCTGAGATTCATCTGGTCTTTCAAACAACCTCACAGACAGCAGCCAAGCATTTTCACTGTTACCGAAGATTTTTCAAATCTAAGCAACAAGTTCCTAGTCCCGCACATGGCAAGTAGCAAGAACTAGCTTGAGAAAGGAAGTCAGAAGGCAATGCCTCTCATCTCAGACTCACGGGACAAGAAAAATCAATGCAAGGACCACGACAGGGAGGTCCTCAAAGAAAAGCCCTCGTTCTCCCATTCCCTGGCTGCTCCCCAGGTCCACCTTTCACTTACTCACGGCTATGTCCATTCACTCGTTCACCCATTTGCTCATTCGTTCATTCAACAGTTTTCATCATTTTTTCACTCTCATGCGTTTAGTCAATATCAAGGCCCTACGATGCATCAAGTGTTATGCCTGGTGTTGAGAACACAACGCACAGAGTTGGCACCCTACTTGGGAGACATGATAACGAAGGTAGGGGACAGAGAAATGTGTATTTCATTCCCCTTAGTGAGAGGTGGCGTGTGAAGGAAAGCAGAGGGGCAGGCTAGAGCAGCATGGGAAGGGCAGGAAGGCCACCATCCCACCTCACTAAGGAAGGGATGAGATGCCACTTGAGGGTCTGAGGGAGACTGTGGCAGTCACAGGGCAGGGGCAGGAGCTGCCTGCCTGGGTGGGAGGAGGCTGGTTTGTTCAAGGGGCAGCAAGAAGCTGAGTGCAGGCCCTTGGAGTATTTCGAGCAGAAGCGGGATGTGACGGGACTCAATGGTATAAAGGAGTCACCCTACAGGTGTATAGAGAGCAGATCTGGGAGGAAGGGGTCTGACTACAATGACCCAGGCAGATACATGGTGGTTTGGATTAAAGGGACAGTGGCTCTGAGGACAGAGCCCACAGTCCTCACTTGGGTGTGAGAGAAAGAGGAGTTGTCATGGGTTAAGAGAGGAACCCAGGGACACAGGGCTCAGGGAACGTGCCATCTCCTTCAGGCTAGTGGGCCACAAGCAGGCGTTTTACTGAGTGATGCTTCCCCACACAGAGATACTGCTAATTCAGTGTTTGCATCAATTATTACACAGCAGACATCTGAAAGCCAATTTTCTTAAAAGAACAGGGGTAGGTCAAAGATGGCTCCTGTTTTTGGCTGAGCACTGGGGTGACTGCATAATGGAGCCACTTGCTGGATGTAGCACGGGGTGAGAAGTAGGTTCAGGGCAGGTGCTCCATTTGGGCCACGTTAAGTCTGAGACGCCTATTAAGACATGCAAAGCCTGAAAGAAAGTCCTGCTGTATATAGCACAAGGAACTATACTCAATATCCTGTGATAAACCGTAACAGAAAAGAAAATGAAAAGAACGTATGTATAAGTAAAACTGAACCACCTCACTGTACACCCGAAACTAACGCAACATTGTGAATCAACTGTACTTCAATTAAAAAAAAAAGGAGCAGAGACTGTTAGAAACAAGGCAGAGCCCAGGGAGAGATGGAGGCTACAGGTGGGAATATGGCAGGCCCAGAGCAAGATGTCTAACAGAGAGGGCAGAGAAATTTCCAGAACGGGGTGCAGGGCATTCCAACATTACCAGGAGGGAAAAGACAAACCAGCCAAGGAGAGTGGAGCAGGAATGGACGAGGGCAAAGGAAGAGAAAGTAAAATCTCTAGGGGTGTGTTGGGGCCTGGAATCCAACCAAGAAAGAAACAGCTGACAGCAGTCAGTACCATCAGAGATTCCATGAGGCCCTGGAGCTGCGTGGTAGTGACCAGGGCCAAGGTACACTCAGGGAGAGATGGTGGCGCAGGCACTGAGTCAGGAAGAAAAAATGGGGCAGCCACTCGAGACAGCCAAGGAGGCCCATGGCCACCGTTTCAGAAAGAAGGCAGTGGGTCTCCACACGGGTGGGAAGAGAAGGTTCCAGGCAGGGCTTGTAGGTTGCAGGCGGCAGAAACCCAAAGGCAGTGGTCAGCTCCCTCAGCCTCAAATCTTACATCCACAGGCCCTAGAATGTCACTTTTTAAAAGTCTGCACAATATTCTCATGTTTTTCTAAGTAGAAAGTGCAACTGCAAAAGAATGCTGGATGTGAGGCAAGGAGGCGGTCGCAGCTCGGCTGACCTGCCAGGCAGAGAGCCCCAGCTCTGAACTGCCTGAATTTATCTCACAGCCCAGCCTGTCTGGTTTCAGTCTTGAAAACATCCAGAAAACCCTGGATAGATGAGAGACAGACAGCTCTCCCTGAGGGTTCTGGTGAGTTACAGGGTTTCCTCTGGCCTTGAGATTTCAGGATCACTGGCTGATCCTTTAAGCCTATTTGTATAATCTGTGCTGGAAGATGCTGGCTGTCTGAGCAGCACCAACAACATCCCCTGGGCCGCGCCTGCTCCACCTTCTCTGCCCCCTTAGCCTGGCCCCAGGAACCACCCCTCCCAGCCTTCTGGCCGGCACTTTGGGCCACCGTCCTCCCACATCCTCCTCCCACATCTGATCAGCTGCAGTGGACATCATTTCACCCCCAAAGCACCTCACCAGTGGGGCCTCTCTGCCCCACGTCCTTCCCTTCTGGGTCGCAAGCAGCTCTGTCCCACCTTGGGTACCCCTCCAGGGCACCTTCTATCCTAAAAACAGGCACCTTCTCCAAACCAAATCTGATCACATCCCTCCCCTGGCCAAGGCCTTGCTGAGCCCCCTGGCCTTCAGGTATAGTCTTCTTGGGTCTACCTGCAGCATCCTCATCCCACCCTGCTCTTTACCTTGACCCTGGCACGCCCACCAGAAACACATCACGCTTTCTGTAAGACAGACTGCTATTCTTCCTTCAAGATGCCACTCAGATGTCACCTCCTCTGGGAAGCCCCCCAACTCCTTCCCTATCATGGTCACCTCTGTTTCCAGATCCCTGAAGCACCCCCATTACCCTCGTACTGTGTTCATCATCACCACCAGGTCCAGAGCTGCTCCCCACTCAGGCTGGCACAGAGCAACCACTCAGGAAGTGAAAGTGTTAGTCACTCAGTCTTGTCCAACTCTTTATGATTCCATGGACTGTAGCCTGCCAGGCTCCTCTGTCCATGGAATTCTCCAGGCAAGAATACAGGAGTGGGTTGCCATGCCCTTCTCCAGGGGATCTTTCCAACCTAGGGATCAAATCCAGATCTCCTGCATTGCAGGCAAATTCTTTATCAACTGAGCCACCAGGGACTCCCTCTCAAGAATGTCTGGCAAAGAAAGTGTATCTCAGATGCAGGAAATCACAGCTCTTGGAAATACAAGTGATTTTGTGAACAATCTGGTTTTTCATCCCAAGAAGCTCAGCTGAGCTTAAACACATCTTGAATTTAGAAGTAAACACAAAATAATAGCTGGAACAACACACCTTGAACAAGCATTTACCAGGTGCCAAGCTCTTTGCAAGAGTTCATTTAATCCTTGCAACAGTTTATGTAGGAAGAAACCAATGTTCAGAGAGGCTGAGTAACTAGCCCAAAGACACACAGCTTAAAGTGGCTGCACCAGGCCTTTAACCTAGGCTGCCTGGCACAAAGCTGCATTCTGGAGCATCATGGTAAACTGTTCCTCAAGTGAGGACCCTGCGGTACAAAGAGATTTGCCCCAGAATTCCCTAGAAGCATTAAGGGACCTGTTGAGTGTGAGGAGCCCTATGCCAGAAGCCCATGAGGATTCAACATGGCCCCTGTCCTAGGGCTGTATCTAAGGTAGCAAGACTGGTGAATGGGGAAAACCAGCCAAGGGATAGGCAAAAGCTGAGGCTCTGTCCAGGGCTGCCTGCTAACATGGCCCTGCAGGGAGTATGGTCCACTGAGGCTGATGGAGGGAAGGAGGAGTTGGTAGTTGTACATTCATCCCTAACTCTTCATTCCGTAACTCTTTGTAGACAATCAGTTTGTGCCTCACATTGCCGTAGGCTGGGAGCTGGCTAGGCTCCTTCCCATGGGTCTGACCCCTCTCACACAGCCTGGCCACAACCTGCTATGCATCCACCCTACTGAACCATGACCTCCTCCAAGCCAGGGCAGGGCTTCTGCACCCCTGGGTCCCCAGGTCTAGCTGAGCACATGTTCCAACCCCTTGCTAATGGGACAAAGTGGACCCAGGGAACCAGGCCAGCATCTGGAGGGAAGCGGGCTTAAAGGACCAGAAACCAGGACAGGACTCAAGGAACTCACAGGGTCAGTCCACGTGACCAAGCCCAGGCTTCTGGAAGGCAGCCCCAAAGGCAGATGAGGAAACTGAGGCTGGCAACTCAGAATCCGTGACTGTAGAGTCCGGGCTGCCACAGCAAATAAAGAGGCTCAGTCAAGAAGGGACCATGATCACATCTGTCAAGGGACATGAGGAGACTGGAAAGAAGAGGGAGAGCCTGGGGGTTTTCTTGGGGTACAGCAGCTGCAGCTGCCTCACGCCAACATCCTCACCTTACTATATGGTCAGTGCAGATGGCAGCATCCAGATCATTTCAGAGGAAGAGGGGAGCAGCCCAAAGCCACGGTCCACAGAGGGAGAGGGCCCAGGTCCATGGTCAGCTCCTCTGGCTGGAACGCTGCCCAAAGCCTCAGGGTGAGCCCACACCAGGACCAGGTGGACACAGTGGGTGGGAGTGGGCTTATTCAGATTGCCATACTCCAGAGGGCAGTGGGGCTGGGAGTGCCTAGGGTTCCGCAAGCTCCCGTGGGGAACTGACCCCACCGGGACAGGGGTGGGGCCTGCAGGGACCTCTCTGTCACAAACCTCATCTTCTGCAGACCAGCCATGGCCCTCTCCCTCCCTCTCCTCCAGGAGAGGAAGGCAGCAGACAGAGCCAAGAGGCCGCGTAAATCACAGGAATTACCGGGATTAGCACAATTTCTGGGTAAACACCAGGCGCCCAGGGTCCCAGGCAGCCACTTTCACTCCCTGAAGCTCCTCTGGAGCAGACTCTGCCTGTCAACAGCCTCACCTGGGCTCCAGGAGGCCAGCTGGGGACAGCAGGGAGGGGCCGCGGGTCCCCAGGCCCCTGCTGGGGGCCTGTGGTCTGTGCTGGGGGACAGCCCACCAACTCCACAACAGGATCCGGATCAGGAGGGGCTGACAGCACAGCCCCCACCAGGTTAGAGAGAGTCAACACCCCCACTTTACCCAGGAAGCCACACTCCTGGGCTTCTGCTGGGGAAGGGGGTGAGGGGCTAGACCCAGAGCCACGAGGAGTCCCCTTTCTGTTTGGAGCTGCACACAGGTCACCTGCCCCCCAGGCTCTCGGCACCCACCCACCCCCCAGGGACACTGGCAGCACCTGAAGCCTCTGAAAACACCCCTGGGGCTTCTCCTGCCATCATTAATTCTGATGCCACAGGTCCAGGCAGAGGGCGGGGACAAAATACTTGAACTTTTACAAAAGCTCCACGGGTGTATCTGATACACAGGCAGGTTTAGGAAAAACTACAGGGTGCTCATAAGATCGCTTCCAGCTTCCAAATAATTGATAAGTTCCAATTAAAGCAAGGCTGCAGAACCTGGATGGAAACAAAGTGCTATTCTTCAGTAATTTGAAACAGGAATCTGGTGTTTCCCTCAGGTATGAAAGTGGGTAAAAGTCACAGTGCCTGTGAGCCTGCCACCAGCACAAGTCACAGATGTGCTCATACCATGGGCATCACCTATGCTTACCACAGTGCTGGCTCAAGGTCAGGGTCGGCACTAGACATCTCCCCACCAACCTTGCCAGCCGTGCCAGCAAAGAAGCACACCTATTAACCTATGATCACGGCAGTCAGTGCAATCAGCCTGCTTCATAACCCTAAAAACTTTATGAAGTATAGGTGATGTGGGCTTCCCTGGTGGCTCAGCAAAGAAGCCACCTGCAATGTGGAAACCTGGGTTGGATCCTTGAGTTGTAAACATCCCCTGGAGGAGGGCATGGCAACCCACTCCAGTATTCTTGACTGGAGAATCCCCATGGACAGAGCCTAGTGGGCTACAGTCCAACCTATGGGGTTGCAAAGAGTCAGACATGACTGAGCGGCTAAGCACAGCACATAGCTGATTTACAGCTATGTGTTAGTTTCAGGTGTACAGAAAAGTAATTCGGTTTTATATAAATACATATACAGTGATTGCAGCCATGAAATTAAAAGACGCCTACTCCTTGGAAGGAAAGTTATGACCAACCTAGATAGCATATTCAAAAGCAGAAACATTACTTTGCCAACAAAGTTCCATCTAGTCAAGGTTATGGTTTTTCCAGTGGTCATGTATGTGAGAGTTGAACTGTGAAGAAAGCTGAGTGCCGAAGAATTGACGCTTTTGAACTGTGGTGTTGGAGAAGACTCTTGAGAGTCCCTTGGACTGCAAGGAGATCCAACCAGTCCATTCTAAAGGAGATCGGTTCTGGGTGTTCTTTGGAAGGAATGATGCTGAAGCTGAAACTCCAGTACTTTGGCCACCTGATGCGAAGAGTTGACTCATTGGAAAAGACCCTGATGCTGAGAGGGATTGGGGGCAGGAGGAAAAGGAGACGACAGAGGATGAGATGGCTAGATGGCATCACTGACTCGATGGATGTGAGTCTGAGTGAACTCCAGGAGATGGTGATGGACAGGGAGGCCTGGCATGCTGCAATTCATGGGGTCGCAAAGAGTCGGACACGACTGAGCGACTGAACTGAACTGACATATATACACACACAGGTGGGCTTCCCAGGTGGTACTAATGGTAAAAAAAAAACCTCATCTGCTAATGCAGGAGACATAAGAGACTCGGGTTCGATCCCTGGGTTGGGAAGATCCCCTGGAGAAGGGGATGGCTACCCACTCCAGTATTCTCACCTGGAAAACTCCCTGGATGGGGGGAGTCTGGCAGGCTAAAATCTATGCAGTCGCAAAGAATCAGACATGACTGAGAACTAACATTTTCACTTTTCATATTTATATATATATTCTTTTTCAGATTCCTTTCCCTTATAAGTTATTGCAAAATACTGAGTGTAGTTCCCTGTGCTATACAGTAGGCCCTGATTGTTTATCTGTCTTATATATAGTACTGTGTTTATGTTAATCCCAAGCTCCTGATTTATACCCCCAATCCTATGCATTTTATACTATGAAGCGTTATTCTGAGGAGGCCATAGCACAGCAAAGATGAAGCACTCAGAGTGAAAGGACTGGCTTGAGAATAAATTAATTATCAGAGCAGAATGAATGAATCGCTCTGAACTCTGCAACCCAGATTCCCTCCTGCCACTGGGCTGCTTTGAACTCTCCTGAATGAGCGAGTCGCAGGAATCAGAACGTCTTCCTCGGGCAAGATCCATCTCCAGGGAAGGGATGAAACTCCTCCTCCCAGCGATGCTGGCCAACTTGGGGCCCTGGCGTGCTCACCTTCTGCCTGATCTCAGCATGCTGCCTGGGTCCCACACTCATGGGCACACACGTAGAGCCACACAACCCACAGCAGTGACCACGACCACGCACACAGTCACACGCGTGAGCATGGACACACACACCCACTGTTGCACGTTCATACAGGGCTGTCCGCGTGTGCACTCACAGTTACACAGAGATTTACACACCATGTGCACACACTGGCACACATGTGCATGTCTGTGTGCAGAGATGCACACACACACGTATACCCTGGGTACACAAACACATAATAATCGACCGCCCAGCCTTGATCACAGACTTGTTTTATGATCAAATGAGATAAAACATGTGAAATTTCCTGCAGTGGAAAATGCAGGTGAACGGTAATAATAATTATAACCTCATTATAGCTGAAAAGATAGTAGCAGATGCTGTCCCTCTCATGGCCCCAAGTTCCCGAGGACTCGTCCAACCTCTGCCATGAGTGGAAGACTGAGTCTTTTCATCTCCCATCACCTCGGTGTTGCCATCTGGAAAACAGACATTCTAAAGGGCGCTCCAGATCCAAGGGTCACCCGACGAGCACCACAGTGTAAGGCCAGCCACAGGGAAATGAAGGATGTCCTGGTTCCTTATGTCAGAGGTACAAGGGAGACAGACACAGACTTCAACCCAGGCCCTGCCCAGTGGATCAAACTGACAATCGCTTCTCCATCCTGAGAAAAGCTAGGGAGTGAGGGGAGGGCTCCCCAGGGTGGCACTAGGCCGGGCACACTCTGCATACCCTTCACAGCCAGGGACAAAATAATCTTCTTTTAAAACGTGTGCATTTTCTTCTCCCCGAGTGAGAGACATGTCTGCGCTCGGTCCAGTGCAGTCCATCCGCATTTGCTGCGTGTCTGACCAGGTGGGTTTCCCTCTCTGAGCCTTCCGTGTAACACTGAGCATCCTCCTTACTTTCAGGGTGGCTGAGAAGGCAGGCAACCTTCCCAGGTGGCCATGAGCACCCTACAGCAGCAGCACTGCAGACACTGGGTTCTCGATGGGGTTTGGCCCAAGTTCAACCAGGCATGTGAACCTCTGCAGGTGGGCACCCTTCTCCAAGGAAGACAGGATTGGGGGAGACCAAGGTTCAGCGAGGAGGCATGCCTGCTGCGTCTCAGACACACCTCTGCGGCACCAGCCAGCCAGCCTGGCTGCCACAACCCCAGCTGCTGCCAGGAACTTCAGACCAGAGGCCTGAGAGCTGGGGGCTGGGGGTGGGGGGACGTACAAAGCCTTCCCTGTCCTCCTGTGGCCAGGGATGGGCACCATGCAGAAACCACTGTCCTTGTGGGGCACCTGCTTCTTTATCGCTCCTTGAACGTATTTTTCTAACTATGAAAGCTCCCTCATTTGTCCAGCCCCTGGGCTTGCTGGTGTGTAGGAAAGCAGATTATAACCCTAATACACTGACTTTCTGGACCAGAATAGCAGCCAGGGAGGCCCCGACGACAGGAAACACAGGCCAGCAACCAACATCAGACAAGGGGAGCAGGGTGCCAGGAGGGCCGGGGCTGGGCAAGAGGCTTTTCTTTCTGGGAGGGAGAGGGTAAGAGCTCTTTGGTGACTCACTCTTCAGAGAGCCTTGCAGTTCCACTTGCCTGCACTTGGCTCCTTCCCTGAATACATCAGGCTGCCTCCATCCCCCTTACCTCTTCATCCCACTGCTTTCCAGAACATTCTCTCCTCCCTCCGGCTCTATCCAGGGAAGCCATGCTCCAAAATTGGGGAAGCCTGCCCTGACACCCCCGACCTGAGCCCTTATCAGAGCTCACCCTCAGTCTCAGGAGCAGCACAAGGAGGTGGGTGAGCTCTGTTGAGGGCTCAGGGCTGCTCCTGAAACCGACAACACCCCCTGTACATGTCAGCAGCCAGCACCTTCAGAGGGGACACAGGGAGTACAGACTCTGGAGAAAGGAGGTCCATGCTGGCATCCCAGCTCTACCTAGGGCTGTGCATAAGAACCAACTCCTCCTTAAGCCTCAGTCTCCTCATCTGTAAGATGGGGATGAAAATGGTGCCTCCCTCAGGATAAAGATGAAGACCACAGGGCCTGGTACACATGGGACCCCCTACTCAAACGCTCTCTGCGTTACCATCACTGCAGTCCCTGCCAGACACCCACCCATCTGCCCACCGGGACAGGAAGACCTGCCCCTGGCAGTCCCAGCAACGGCAGGAGGCCCCTCTGTGCCTGGACCCCACAGCCCATGACACCCCCTTCCTCTCCATCCTCCCCCACCCCCCGCAGGTATCTGGGCCTCTGGGGTCTAATGAGGAAACTCTCAGTTTGGCATCTTTCTAGAATGTGTTATCCTGCTGATTCCCAATGCCACTGTCTGTCCCCTTCCCCTGTGGAAGTCCCAAAGCAGCAGAGCCCCGAGGACCAGGGTCTTGCCCCTACACCCCCACTGGCAGGCGGCTGGCAAAGGCGGGCTCCCAGCTCAGGCCCCGCAGGGCTGCCGTCTGCGAGGTGAACAAGGAGCCCGCTGTGCAGCCGCCCGGACAGACCCAGATATTTTAACAGCTGCATTGTGTGTTTCTGAGGCGCCGATTCCTAAGCAGGGAGGAAAAACAAGCTTCGCCTCTGCCCAGAGGAGGAGAAACAGACGGCCCTGGGCAGGCCGCCGGCGGGGGGAAGGCCTCCGCCTGCAGGGCTCCAGGCTGGTGGAGGGCACACGGGCACCATGGGCACCAAGGCCCCCTTCGTCCGAACCTGCGGCAGGGGAGACACAAGGACAGAGGCCCAATAAGTGGAGAAAATGCCTGAGGGAAGCTCTGAGGCGGGGAAAAGAACCACAGAACGAGGTCTGAATCCCTTCATGGCACCAAGGCCACGTTGGGATCTGTCCCCATCTGCCCCTCCAGGCTCGCCGCGCCCCCAGTTTCGCCCCACAGCCGCCCAGTTTAACACACCTCCAGCTCTGTCTGAAGTGTTATTTCCCTAGAGCCCACCAGGCCAACCCCTCCCAGGCCAGTTTTGCTCCGTGTCCCCCAAGGGCATGCTCCTAGGTCACTGTATTCTGAGTCCTGTCGTATGGCCGCCCCTTTACGCCTGCAACGCCTGCTGCAGACAAACGTCCAGACAAAGCTCAAGTCCCTGTCTGGTGACTGACTCAACACACAAATGCTCTCCAGCTCTTAAGCCTGCAAGGATCCATTTCTTCTCCCACCCAGCCTCCCCTCAGCCTTCCCACAAGGTTGGGGGCTCCTGGGGACCCAGAAGCACTGGGGGTGGGGCGGGTTGGAGCTCAGGCTGGCCCTGAGGTCAGGAGAAGGGGCTGTCATCAACGTCTAACGGCAGTGTTTGCCAGCTGGGCTGTGAAAAAAAAGTCTCCAGGGACTTCCCTGGTGGTCCAGTGGCTAAGACTCTGTGTTCCCAATGCAGGGGGTTCAATCCCTGCTCAGGGAAGTGAAGCATGAAGATTGCCACGTACAGCACTGAGCACCCAAGTCTATGAATACTAACCTCTTGTACTGTACACGCACACCATTTTCAAGACAAATAAAATCTGGGAGTATTTGTTGGTTAAAAGGTGCTTTTTGAACCATTACCCATCCTAAGGCGCTCTTTGCTCCCAGTGGAACTGTAGGCTAGAGAGTGGCATTTTCAGGTTAGAGGCCTGATGCAAATGGCCATCCCACATCCTTCTAATCGGAACCAAACTGCAGCCTCTAGAGGAGCATTCGTCCAGGTCCGGGATGGCAGGTGTGGGGTAGTTGCAGACCCAGAATAGATCTCTCCAAACATCTCAGTAAACATCTCAGCATAAGCGACCCAAGTCACAGAGGCTCTCCTGGGGAGGGGGTGGGCCACCCCGGTTGCCAGCTGGGTGGCGGGGGCAATTCTGAGTTGGCTACAGGAAAAGATTAAACTTGCCCATAGCAGGAGAGGACCTTGGTCTGATTTCTGGCGTTAGGCCTGTTGAAGACCCTGGGCATCATAAGGCAGCCAGGCAAGAAGCCCCTCCAGGGTCCAAAGTACGTTTCCTGAACCCCTTCAGTTTTCTCATTCTGATCCCAGAGTTTAGCACCAAGAAGGGCCTCCAGAGGTCACCCGGGCCAGCCCCCTACCCAAGCAGCTCACATACAGAGGAGCAAGCCCTGTCCTTGCCAACGATGCCAAAGAGCTGTCCCCAAGCTCCTTATCAGTTCACACCTCAGCCACTGACCTCAACTGACCACATCGCTCCCCTGTCCCAAGAGTACCCTGACTCACTGTGCAACTTTGGGTAAGTGTCTGCCCATCTCTGGTCTCAGTGCCCAGCAGTGAGATGGGCAAGCAGGACCCTCAGGAGTGTCACAGAATGCCACACACAGGCAGAAACAGGGATTTGGGCCTGGAGGAAGCAGAGACAGGACATGAGTAAACAGATTGAAGCCACCTGTGTCCACGAACCAGCAAATGTATACTGAGCACCAACAATCTCCAAAGACCTGCGATCTCCCTCTCCACGGGTGATGCTGGGCCCGGGGAAGGGAGCAAGACAGGGTGGGGAGGTCTGGCTGCAGATCTGGGGCAGCTGCTCTGCTCTCAAGGCTCCTGGAAGAACCGGGCGGGTGGGTGGCCCAGCATCTCCCGCTTCGGCCTGCACGGCACCCTGCTCCAACTTGCCCGGCCACAGCCCTCCCCCCACGGCCCAGGCCATGCTTGCACTCAGCTCTTCTGTCTGTGCCTCTGCCAGGCTCAACCACCGGCTTTCCCCGGAGTCCGCCAGCACCACTCTGACAGCTAAAGCCAACAGCAGTGTCCTGCCTTCAGCGCCTGCTAAGCTGTCCTGGGTGGGACTGGGACCCTGCCCAGCTGGTCCCCACCTCTCCTGGGCCTGAACACCCTGGAGCCCTCATGTCCCCACACACCCTTCTCCATCCCCACCCCTTGGCCGTCACACATCACAGCCCAAACCAGGTGTCTGGTTCCCCCAGGCCTGGGGACCTGGACCTGGATTGGTTGACTGAAGCCCAAGGACTCGCCCACTCAGGGAAACCAGGGACCTCCCAGGGCTCCATAAGGGGCCTGAGCTAGCCTGAAGAAGGTCCGGGAGGGATTCCTGGAGTAAGGGGTGAATAAGCATCTTCAAAAGGAGGACAGTTGAGGTCCAGAAAGGTGTGCTAAGGTTGATGGAGGGCAATGTCTGGACAGTGAGCGGGAGGCAACAATCCTGGGCCTCAGAACCCTGAAGCCATGTCCAGCAGAGGGTGAGCATTAACCGGTGGTGGCTCCCACAGCCTATGGAAAGATGTCTAAACTACATACCTGGGTGCACCTGGCCCCCAAGGCCTCCCTACCTCCTCAGGCTTGTTCCCACTGACTCAGACCTCACCCTTCACATGGGATATTTCCAGAAGTCTGCAACCCACAGACACCACCTGTCAGTGTCTGTGCTCACGCTCTCCCCACCCCTACTCAATGAACTCCTATTTATACCTTCAATGTTAAGGCCAGCGCCATCTCCCCCAGGAGGGCTTCCAGGTTCCCATGTCAACACAGTGCTCAGAAGACACTTCAAGCTCTCTGCTTAACCATCTCTCTCAGTGGTTCAGCTTTTTGACATTTGGTCCCAGACCCTGACACTCTGCCCATCACACACTCTTGTGTCTTATATATGTGCAACGTGTGGGAGCCATCAGAGTAATAAATCCAGCATTCCTAAATCAGTTATCTCCTAAACCGTTCCCTAACTAGTGCTTGCCACACAGTCGACTGCTGTTAATAGTTATTTAACTGACCCTGAGACCCTGACAGAAAGAGGCAGCCTAGAAGGTGCCAGATAGAATTCACTACCTGAAATTCTACCAGAGTCACTTCTCTGGCTTAAAAAAAAAAAAAAAAACTCCACCTCTATTCACTATTTGAAATTCTACCATTAGAGAGTCACTTCTTTGAAGCTTTTTCAATTTCAAGAACAGTCTATTTAAATGCAAAGTGCCCTGGAATAAGGTCAGTCCTTAAGTGGCTGTCATATAAAAAGTTAATGTCTCTGAGCAGAAGGAATGGAGAGGGCTGGAGAGAGGAGGTAGGAGGGGAGTAAGGGGAGAATCTGGGGGACGGAGTGCTGAAATCCCTACACAGTTTGCTGACGGCTGTCCGGCTGTCCTTGACCCTAACCGCCAGTCCACACCCTCCTGATAACAAGGAGCATGCCTCTCTGCTTGTCCCCCACTTCAGCGTTTCTTGGCGCGACACCACATACAGAATGAAGTGGCTCTGGAGTGCATGCTGTTTGTTCCTTCCCACTTTCGATGAAGCTCTCCAAGGCACACTCAATCAAGCCCCTTTTGTTTCCCAGGCCTTTTGAAGGCTTCCGGAGAGGAAATGAGAGAGCTCTTTAAAGCCCAAGTCTACACGCAGCCCTGCAAATCACAGTCTCCCTGCCAGCCCCGCCGCCCAGACCTGATGTGTGAGTCGAGAGGCTCTGGACTCCAGGACAGGACTGCCCCTGGGAAGATGCTCCAGGATGTCTCAGCCCATGTGAGAGGCCAAGGTGCCAGGCAGGGTTTCCTCAAATGAGGCAAGTCCTCCCAACTGGCCAGAAGCCACAGAGAAGGTAGAGTTAGGTTCCCCCTGGCCACAGGACTGTCCGTCACCTATCATCCTTACTGGCAGTGGGGTCACACCCCAGAGCACATTACATGATTGTAAGGCTTTACATCTGGACTTTGGGGCCACGTGTGGAAAAGGCCCTTCCTGAACCTGGGTCCCAAGACTCCTTCCATGATGGCACCACACTCATTCCCTCCAACCAACCACCCACTGATGGGGACAGAGTCCATCAAAGGATCCTCCCAGGCAGAGAGCCCCTCGGAGGTCCCAGAGGTTCTGAGAGCCCATGCTGTACAGTTCAGGGATCCTCTCCAGCAGGTAAGAAACTGGGGGCAAATTTGACTCCCAGGGAATGGGTTGGCACTATCCAGAGACATTTTTTATTGTTTTCAAATTGCACTACTAGCTACTGGTGGGTAGAGAGGCAGAGATGTTGCTAAACATCCTATAATGGTCAGGACAGCTCCCCACAAAAGAGAATTACCCTGCCAAGATTGAGAAACTCTGATCTAGAGTACTTGAGACACTTCTTCATCCAACTTCTTGATTACCTCACCCCCAGGGATGGGGAGCTCACTACCTTATGCCAGGAGAGGCAGTGCAGTGAATACCGGACCCAAAGCCAGAGTCAGCTTTTTGCTGGAACCTCCCTTGTGGCTCAGCTGGTAAAGAATCTGCCTGCAATGAGGGAGACCTGGGTTCGATCCCTGTGTTGGGCAGACCCCCTGGAGAAGAGAAAGGCTACCCACTCCAGTATTCTGGCCTGGAGAATTCCATGGACTGTACAGTCCGTGGGGTCGCAAAGAGTCGGACATAACTGAGCAACTTGCATATGAACAAGTGACTCAGCTCTTCCTTACTTCAGAATCACTTGAAGGAGAATGAAGCTAAAAATTTGATATTCCAGGGCTGTTGAAAATGACCATGATTTCCTGTCTCTGAAACATCTAGTAAGCACCTCACACGAAGAAAGCACCTGCTTGGTGGTGTGTGGCTTCAGGATGTACCAGGAAGCAGAACTCTAGCCAGCCCAAAGACTACAGGAAGCATACCGGCTGCAGTAAAGCATCTGCTAAGCCTCTGGCCTGCCTCCCTGATGCTGCCACAGACCAGAGCACGTGCAACATGTTCCCTGCAGCCATGCTTGCAAAACCCTGGCAGCCACCTCCCTGTTAACAGGAGGGAGATTGTTTTTAATATATTGTATTTTAGCAACACGGTGGAACAGTATTGCAGCTATATTAGGTCACTGTTACAAAGACAGAAATACAGACATGTTTGAGATCATATGGGAGGTGAAAATAAAGCAAACTTGAATGCATCCCATAATTGCAACTGGAGAATACACTGGAAACAATATATAAGAAAAAAACTCTTGTTAGGATGATGGCATGTGGGGTCATGTTGGGTTTTGGCAATGTTCCTTAATGTAAAAGTCATACTGCTTTTTCCATTAAAATGTTATTTATTAATGAAAATAGAGAAAATACCAGCAGAAACTACAAATCTAGCCTTTCTTCTAACTACGAAGCACAGGAATAATTTTGTGTCCTTAACCAGTTTTAAGGGGGGGCCTCCTGGGCCTCAGAATGGGGGCTGCTGCTTCTAGCACCCCAACTCCAGCAGGGCAAACAGAGGAGGATGGTCTGCCCCCCCAGCTCCTCTGCCCACAGAGAGGACTCTCCCTTCAAGGTCACCAGGGCAAGTCTCCCTCCCTACATTTCACACTGAAGCAACACTACCTCCCTCTTCACAGAGGAGAAACCAGGACAGAGAGAAGCCAGGCAGTGGAGACCCAGCCAGGAGGTCTGACTGCTTTCACAGACCCCACGGAATCTAGTGTCCACCAGAGTGTCTGGCTCTCCATCCTCAGGGAGGCCCCTCCCCTTCAGAAGCCAGGAAACTGGGCTGGAAACCTCCAGGGTGGCCCCATCGGGCAGCCTGAAACTGAATTTATCAGAAATATTGTGAAAAGCGTCTTCAAATCCTCAGTCTCCCCCTACATCTCCCTTCCTACCAAAGGCCCACTCCAGACATCCCCAAAGGAAATGTTCAAAAGCCGAAAATTGTGCCAGCTGCTTTGTTTTTCCTTTGGTCCAGAGGACCCTGGCCAGTGCCACTGAACCATCCTTGCCCGTGACTGAGGCCCCACAAGCACTGGACTGTGGCCAGCTCAGGCGAGTCTGTGCTGAGAGCCTCTGAGGTGGAGGTGGGCCCTCCGGAGAGAGAAAGGCCACGGAGTGCCAGCAAGGAAGGGCGCAGAAAGAAAGCAGGAGGTCCAGAAAAGGCCAAGTGGTGATGATCTGGGGGGAAGAGCAGGCAGGAGCTGATACTATAGAAAAACACCTTTCTTCCTCAAGGGGACTGGATGTGCTGTACAACATCTCTCAAACTTGATGAGGGGACCCCAAGCAGGGTCTGTATTCCCACTCCTCATGGAACAAAAGAATCATTAAGGGTAGAAGGAGAGCCCCCAACAATGAAACTGGTTTTGTGCCTCCAGCAGCAAAGCATCCTTCCATCCATCTCCCCCAGCAGTCAAGCATCCTTCCATCCATCACAACTGGGTGCCATCAGCTCCTTCACTGCTAAGAAACTGCCAGAAAGATCAAGCTCCAGGCCAGAAGTGACATCATGCCTCCAATTCAGGACGTCTGGTGCAGACAGGACTGCTGCTTCCAACAAACGCCCCCTTTCCTTAATTCCCCAGGATCCACCCCACCTCCAGAGCCTGAAATTCCACCATGAAAAGGCTACCTGTGTGTATCCTGTTTTTCGGTTCCAAGAGTCTTGGTTAAAATGGCCACACCTTTGAGATATTCAGATGAAAGCTGAGTTGGGGGATTCATAGCTACTGAGTGCCTTCCCATATAAGAGCCCCTTACATGGTGCCGGTTTGCATCTTGACTCCCATGAGGAAGATACTGTTCTGATCCCCACTTTAGAGATGAGTAAACTGAAGCTCAGAGACACCAACAACAGAGGCTGGAAGGGCCTGGCCCCGGCTGGGTACTTGGCTTCCAATCTCCCATCCCACCCTCCTGGCAGCCCCAGGAGTGGGCACAGCTAGTGTTCCAGATGAGGAAATGTGGCAAAGAAAGGCTTCTGCCAAGAGACCATGGGGAGTAAAGAGACATGTGGGGACTCACTGAAGACACGTGGGAGCTTCGGAGTGGGGGATAAGCCAACTGCAGGCAAGGATGCCTCGCTGCAATCAGCAGACAGTGGGCGCAGGGGGGCAGGGTCATCTTGCCAGGCTCCTGAGACTCTCCAGAGATGTAACACTGCTCAGAAACACGTCAGAAAACCCTCCCCAGAGCTGAACACCACGCTTCACTGGGAGAAGGGAGCCGGGCCCTGGGAACCTCTCTGCCACAACTACTTAGAGAACTGATATCCCTGTCTGGGCCTCGGTTTCCACATCTCCAACTTGTGCCTACATCCTTCAGGCCTCCTCAGGCTCGGATTTACGTGCTGGAACCAAGGTCCCAAGCGAGGGGAAGCAACACTTGAGTGGGGCTGTCATGGCGAGACGAGCTAAAGGCAGCCGGAGGATATCAGAGAGGCCAAGAGATGACCTGCCATGGGAGCCAGACTCCTGGTCCCTCGGGCGCAGCTCCCAGAATGCTGGGAATGTGCCAGGAGAGAGGCAGCACATTTGGGGTCTGTGGGCTGGGCCCTGGGGACAGAAATGGATCCCTGAAGCCTACCAGCCCTGGAGCCTGCCCTCGGGCCTCACAGCAAGGCCTACACCCCCAGCAGGTAGGAAAGGTGAGACAGGATCTGAGAAGTGCAGGAGGCAAGAGACAGCCAGGGTCGGGGCAGCACTGAAGGAGAGTGGGGGCCAGAGTCTGGGTTTGATACAGAAGGAATTGGGGGGCATTGAAGTCTTTGAGCAAAGGGGAGCTAGGATCAACATCTGTTTATCTGTGAAGATTTGCATTCTAAAAACCAAGGCTCCTTGACACCTGGCAAACCAATGGCATATTCTAGATGGCCTCTGGTCCCCTGCACAAGCCCCTACTCTTTACCTCTACTGGGCTGAGCCTTTCACTGTGCAGTTGCTGAGCTTCCGAGGAGGAATCCAGCTGTGAGGTGGACTAAGGGGCAGGTCCACCAGCAAGTGTCACTGACATAGTAACTCCTGGTGAAGGAGGGAGTGGGCTATCCTGCCCAGAGCATGGGGAAGGCTCACCTGAGAGGGACCATCAGAGAGGGCTATGGGGACCTGAATCAGGGGAACAGTGTTCTCCTAGAGGAAGGGGACAGCTTGGCCAGGGCCAGTCAGAGGAGACTCCCAGGCCAGCAAGGCCACTTACTAGCCAAGAGACCTTGGCAGGAGTTGTCACCTCTCTGAGCCACGGTTTCCTATCTGTAGCAGCCAGTGACGCCATCTATTCCTAGGAAACTGAGGTCTCCAGAATCATCATCCCCCTCGGATCCCAGGAGGCCTGCTGAGGAGGTGGAGTGAGTGACACCCATCACCCCACCCTCCCACCCCCCTGCCCCTGGACAGATTCTGCAGATCCTGCTTTGAGCTGTGGTCTCTCTTCATCCCTTTCCCTTATCTCTCTTACTCTTCCCTTCATTCCCTTCCTTTTTTTCTCTTTTTCCCACCCTTCCTTCCTTCCTTTTTCACCCATTCAGCAACAGGACAGCCCGCCAGGGCCTTGCATGCCCATAGAGAGGCCGTCTGCTTATCAGAAAGGAACAGAAGATGACACGAGGCTGGTGGCTTCCAACCTCCCAGGAGCAGCCCAGTAATTAGACCTTGGTCTCAACATGCCTGCTTCATCCGAATCCTAGAAGCATCTGCATTCCGGCTGCTAAAGGGTGTGTGTGTGTGCATGAGTGTGTGTGTGGGGGTGTGTGTGTGTGTGTCTCCGCACCAGGCTTCCCTCTCGGCGACGACTGCTAGGTAAGACCTGAGTAATAGATGCCTTTCCGAGAACTGACAAATCCCAAGATATTTACGTGCTACAGAGGAAAAAATGTTCTGCTGAGTCCACATTCCTTCCCCATGCAGTGATGTCTACGAAGCCGAGGAAGGACGCGTGTGTTGTTTTCTTTCCCCATTTGCCTAAACTCAAACACACCCTTGACACAAACACACACAAAAAGACACACTCAAACACACGCCGACCCCAGACAGCACTGATCTGCACCCTGCCAGGTTTGGGGAGGAGAACAGAGGCGGTGGGTCTGAGTCTAGGGAGGCAGAACCATCCAGTGGTTAGGGTCACACCCCAGCCCTGTCCCTGTTTCGCTGTGTATCCTTGGTGAGCTGGTTAATGTCTCTGTACACAGTGAGCTAGATAACATGGCACCCTCAGCACTGAGAAAGCCCTCAGTAGATGCCAACCATAATTATCATTGAACTGCTGCTGCCGCTAAGTCACTTCAGTCATGTCCGACTCTGCCCCATAGATGGCAGCCCATGAGGCTCCCCCGTCCCTGGGATTCTCCAGGCAAGAACACTGGAGTGGGTTGCCATTTCCTTCTCCAATGTATGAAAGTGAAAAGTGAAAGTGAAGTTGCCCAGTCATGTCCGATTCTTAGCGACCCCATGGACTGCGGCCCACCAGGCTCCCCCGGCCATGGGATTTTCCAGGCAAGAGTGCTGGAGTGGGGTGCCATTGCCTTCTCCGATCATTGAACCATGAGAGTCTAAATTCTCTTGCCGAGTGGGGAGGGTAGAAGGTACATTACGCCTGGACCCTCCAGACAACAGCTTCACGTCTCCCAGGTCCATGTTCCAAGCTGGGCCATCCTGATTCCTTCTCGGAGACCAGTATTTGGACTCTATAGCTCTTTTCCCCAAGGCCCCAACCTGCTCCAAGCTCAGTACTCAAGGATGCCCACGAGGGCCTGATAAGCAAGGCACAGGCTGCAGGAGGTCCCGGCCCCAGTGCTCAGCCCTGGCTGGGGTCTCCTACACACCCTAGGCCAGGACAGGGGCCAGCAGGATTTCCTGGGTCACAGCCTGTCTTGGGAGGCCATGGGGTCAACTGGCCTTTCCCAGGACATGGCTCCTGGTTGGCAACATAGAGGGACAATCGTACTGATTTCATAGGTTGGGGATGTATCTGTCTGGCTGCCGGTCGTCAGTACTACACACAGCCAGTGGCACATGTGGCCTTGCACTGACACACGAGAGTGACTTCACATGGGGCAGAGCATGGATGTACAGGAAGGGGGTGCCGATTCCCTCCCTTAGCCTCACTCTGCCCTGAGAGCCTGGCTCATGCGACAGTCACCCCGGGATGGACAGTTTCTTAATAAAGATTCTCTAACATCTGTTTCCCCCTGAACATGCACCATCCGTCCCTCTGACAAGACTGGCAGCCCTGGTGCCCAAACCAAGTGCAGGCTGGACCCAGAGCCTTGCCCTCTTCTGGTTCAACCCACACTTCTGCTGACATAACCAAGAACACCTCTAGTATTTCCAACCCTGCCCCGTGGCTTCCCTGTCACAGCTCCCACGAGCAGGACAAGCAGACAGGAGGCCCTAGGTTTGTGTGGAGAGGGTGCCAGGTCTCTGGCATCTCACCTGGTCCAGAGAGAGGCCCCTGCTCAGGACACACAGCCTGCTGCACACCCTCTAAACAAAGGGAGAGGGGTCCTGAGGCAGCTTTACCCCTGATCTCGCCCCACCAGCCACATGTACAACCTGAGACCCCCAGACACCCAGAACCAGGCGAGCACCAGCCCAGCAGTTCACCAGCCCTGTCACCTCGTCATCACCCTCCTGAAACAGGCCACAGACTCCAGGGCTCGGCCCCACCCCCACATACATCACCTGCCCTGGGAACCTGGCAAGGAACCCACTTCACTCCCCTAATTATTTTCTCTGGCTGCGGGGGCAGCAGCATGAGCTGCTAAGACTGCGTCAGGACGGACGGGGGGCAGCTTGAGTCACAGGAGGGGTGGAATGCAGCCAGGCCAGGAGACAAGAGCCAGGAAGCCGTGGGGAGTGGGGGCTGCCAAAGAAATCAGCACTCGATGACAGGTGAGGGGGCGAGGCCAGGATGGAGAGGAGACCAGGATAGGGAGGAGGCCAGGGCAGGCCCGGGCTCTGAGGACCGGGTCAGGCTGGTTCTGGAGGCCGTGAGGCTGACTGCAGCTTCTGCAGCTGAGAGTCCCCAGTATCCACCTGGCCCATGCTGGGCTCAGGTGCCCTAAGCTACAAGATGCCCTCACTCCCATCTTGCAAACAGGGAGCCCACTTGAAAGAAACGGCTGCTGAGATCCCCAAGTTTTATTTCCAGCTGCCACCAAGCCCTCCTGACCTACTCATCCCCAGGCTGTGCAGGGGAAGGGCCTTTAGATCCACGGGGGCTGGGGGTGCCAGTGGGTCCCCCACTTGCCTCCACCCTCTGCCCAGGAAGATACAGCTGTAGCCCCGCAGCTGAGACAGAGTCAGAGCCCCAAGCACGGAGTGAGGGACACGGGACCTCCTCCCTCACCCTCACCCTCTTCCAGCACCCACCCTCTCACACACTCACACACACATACTCCTCACACACACATACTCGACAACTCTCCTCATCAGCTCTCACACAAGCTTATACATGTTCACTCACGTGATCCTTAAGCACACACACTCACAAAGTCACACACTCATTCACACATACTGGTTCATGCTCTCACACTTGTGCACACTTGCACACAGACCCACAGTCACACACTCATTCACACACACCCATTCACACTTAAATAACACACTCCAGACAGAGCTGCCCCCAGTTTGGGACTCCCTAGACACTCTCTGCCAGCACTGCTTCTGCTTACCATTGGGGAGGTGGTGGCGTGGAGGTGGTGTCTCTCTAAGAAAGAAGCTTCATAGCTGTGAGAGGAGGGGTTTCCAGGTGGGAGAGGCCCTGGCTGGGGGCAGAGGGGACCCTCCTTGCTTAGGGCTCCTGGTGCAGCCCCCTAAGATCCCAGGCCTACTGCACACAGGCTGGCCCCAGAGCACCCTTCCCTCCCACTCCCACTGATCCTTCTGTCCCTTTGGGGAGAACAGCTGCCAAGATGCCTGCATGCCCCCCACACCCAGCCCCTCACCTCTGCAGCCCTATACCCTGCCATTTCCTCTGGACCTCACAGCTTTCTGCTCTCAGCTGGGTAGGGTGGTGGGGATCGGAGCTCAGCCATGAATCTGAGGTCTTGGCCAGGCTCCTTGCATCCCACCCTCTATCCACAGGAGCAGCTGCCATGCAAGACTCACTGGGCTGCTCCCAATCAGACCCCACTCCCCTACCCCCTGCACGAAGGTCTAGAGCAGGAAAGCAGGCCCAAGGGTCTGCTGGGAACTCAGGGGGGAAATAGCCACATATTCCAGCCATGTATCCTGGCTGGGGCGAGCAGGCAGTCCAGGGCTCTCCCCACTCTGGTCAGCCTTCCCTGGGAAGCCAGCAGCAGCGGCCAGGCCTCCCGGACACACCTGGCATCAACCTTCCCAGAACATCACCCAGGGACCAGGACTGGCTCTTGGCCACTTCTGAACTCTTGCATGACCCTTGGCCAAGCAGGCTCACAAAAGAGGCCTCCTTCAGGTTTTCTGAAGGAAGAATGGCAGGGTCTCTCCCCCATTCTAGAATGCAGTCCATCACAACTCCATCTGGCCCCTCAACTCCTCCGTCTCCAATACCACACTCCCAGTCCACCGCCTAATATTTCCAGCTGAAGGGGAGTCTCTCACCAAACCCTCATCTTCCAGGTGAGGAACTCAAGTCCAGAGAGGGGAAGACGTTGCACAGCAGGGCCGGCTCAGAACTCACCTTCCCTTCCCAGTGGCAGTCCTACCCTCACAGCACATCCAGAATTCAGGACTGGAGGGGAGTCAAGGGGATGAAAGAATGAGACCTAGAGCCCACTCTGACCTGCCTCAAGGTCCCCGGCTGCCCATCCAACAGGCCTCCCACCACCCAGCTTGTGTCAGAGGAGCCCCAAGGCATGGCCCCCAGGTTCTCCAGGAGCCCTCCCACATCAGGAAGAGGCAAGGAGCACCACAAACACCCCAGCACAGCAGGTGGCTGGGGAAGCAGGTTGGAGGGCCCCTCAACAAGGACACAGGTGTACAGGTGATCTTGGGGTGTTTGCTGGGAGTGGGGCCCCAGCTTCAGCATCTCCATGACCCACTGCCAGAGACTGTCCTAGACCAGAGCCCTGGATTCTAGAAACACTGACCACCCCCAACATACACACACTTATCTTACCTTCTTAACATCTGTCTGTCCTACTCGACCTCAACCAGTCCCTCCCAGGGCCAGAGGCTGCAGGTCTCCTCACTGCCCACCGGGCCACCCATTCACAGGCAACAGAGTGGAAGGAGTCAGGTGCAGAGTCAGACAGAACTGGATTCTCTTGTGAGCTGAAGAACCCCCCCTCTCTGAGCCTCAGTTTCCTCCATCTAGAAATTGGGCATAACACAAACCACTCCACACTGAAAGCATTAAACGTGTCCATATGTGTCAAGACAGGCGCCAGCAGGTACTCAAAGCCACTGCCCTCTCCCCCGCCATGCCAACCCCACCTGCCTGGCACCTGCTGCCGCTGGGCTGGCTTCAGGAGCTTCCATGGCTACAAAAACCAGCATCTGGTTCAGTCCCATCTCAGAGGGCTTGCGGGGGCCCTGTCTCACTAACAGGACAGTCCTAGCCCCCAGGCAGGGCTGAGCCAAGAACAGGAATTTGTACCTGACATTTAAAAAGGCCCAGAAGCCAAGCGCCTGGGACACAGAGTGACAGGAGCCCAGGGGAAGGGTCAAGGTGGCTATTTCACAGCCGGCAGGGTCTGTCTCAGCCCCAGCCATGCCTGTGCCCACAGGGCCCGTGCTGTCTGCCAGTGGCACACAAGGGGTCTGTGCGGCCTCCTAGTCACCCCAGAGAGAAGCAGTGTTTTTCCCATTTATAGGTGAGATGGCTAAGGGCAACTTGTTCAAGTTCACACTTAAAACCCAAGTCTACACTTAAAACCCAAGTCTACATATGGGATGTTCCAGACCCCAGACTCTCCATCATTCGGTCCTCCTGCCTCAGAGGACTGGAGGCCAGTGACAGGCCCTGGCCTGTGTGCTGAGGGGGCAGGGGGCAAGTTCCCCCAGGCCCCAAGGAACAGGAACTGTCCAGCTGTGGGGCACGACTGTCTGCTCGTGTCTGAAGCCACATGCGTCATAAGACACTTGAAAATGCACCTAACCAACTCTGGGTAGAAACCACTGAATGGCACCCAGAGAGGTAAGCTGCATCCGAATCATGAGCGCCACAGAGCATAATTATTAAATGCTGTCATTTCGGAAGAAAATTAATTAGCAGTAGCTGTAGCTGTCTTGTGTCTGCTGAAGCAGCGTGCATCTCAATTAAAATATAATTGCCGCAGCTTTCATCACAGCAGGTTAAACAGCGTGAGATGCGGAACGGGCTCCTGTTTACACGTGGCTTGACTCAGTGTGGAAGTATCACAGAAGAGGAGGCGGGCAGGACAGAGGTTCCCCCACCCCAGACCCCTGTGCCCATCCATGCCTACCAATCCTGGCAAGAGGCAGCATGGCCAGGTATAGAGATGGAAGTGGAGAGTGGTTCCTTCAACTTCTGCACAAAATCTGCCTTGGGAAAAGAGATTTTATGCCTGGCAAGAGTCAGAGAAGTCCCAAGGGGGGCCCAACTGTGGACAGTGAGCTACAAAGTAGAATGTTGGCTGGACTGGACAGATCAGGAATTACCTCACTTCACGGTATCCCCTGGGGGAGGCAAAGGACTCAAGCAAGGACCTCCACTTTGCATGCCTACAGGGTCATGCTGGGAGAAGATGAGAGGCAATAGAGATCAGTGAGGCTTGTGGCTAAGAGGAGGCCACCATGAAGGGCAGGCTGCTCCTCCTCTCTGGCTGGCTCTTCCCACAGGAGAGTCAGGATCCAGAGTGCCAGACTCTCAACAGAGTCAGGGATAGAGTTTTTTTGGTTTCCTGAGTTTTAAAACACAGTGAAAGCCTAACCTAAGGGTTATCAATATCTGACCTCTTATCTAGGAATTTCTACACCTAGATACACACCAGAGTGTCATCATAGAAAGTAGAGTAGTGATTGCTGGTAGGAGGGCTTTCTACTCATGGATGTGGGGTTCCTTTGGGGGCTGATGGAAAAGTTATAAAAATAAATATTGCTGATGGTTGTACAATTCTATGAATAATCTAAAAACTATTAAAAATTTTTTTATTTATCTTTGTTTTTTCTTGGAGTTTTTTTTTGTTATTTTGACTATTTTTTTAACTTTTTACTTTGTATTGGAGTATAGCCAATTAACAATGTTTTGATAGTTTCAGGTGGATAGCAAAGGGACTCAGCCATGCATATACATGTATCCATTCTCCCCCAAACTCCCCTCCCATCCAGGCTGCCATATAACATTGAACAGAGTTCCCTGTGCTACACAGTAGGTGCTTGTTATCCATTTTAAACATAGCAGTCTGTATATGTCGATCTCAAACTTCCTAACTATACCTCTCCAAAATGTTTCTTATTGACGTATAGTTGATTTACGATGTTGTGTTAGTTTCAGGTGTACAGCTAACAACTATGGAACTATGAGCTTTACAAGAGTGAATTTTATGGTATATGAAGCGTAGCTCAACAAGGCAGTTACAAAAAAAAAAGTATGGTTTTTATCTCACATGCACCCAACAGCTGCCAGATTTTTGACCAATGCATCCTTCTCTCATTCTTCAGATGCATCTTGAGGGGCTAGTGCAGCCGTCTTGGGTTGGGAACTAGGCAGACAGCAGGGGGTGCCTTCAGCCTCACCCCCAACATCAGTGGAGCCTGGATGCTTTTCTGAATTGTCAGCTTGTATTAGAGGTTTCATCTTCACCTAGGAATCAAGAGGCTTCTCAGGAAAGGGTGGTAAGTGATGGGGGGAAGGGAGAAGAATGAGACCCGTCTGTTCAGGAACCCAGATCCGGAAGCCCCTGATGGTCCTCCCACACCAGTCCAAGCCCAGCTTCACCACAAAGGTGGACGCTCTGCTCTGGGCCCTGAGGCTATGCCACGTGAATCACAATGTTTCCAGCCCCACACCTGCAGTGCCGCGGACGCAGCTACATGCCCCCACCCTCTGCCAACCGGGAGCGACCTGAAAGCAGGCACTGGACAGGGAAGGCGCCCAGAAGATGCACAAGGGATGAACGGCGATCATCATTTCTCTCCAGCACCAGGAGCAGAGGGCACCCCGCCCCGGTGAGCTCAGCGGGAAGCACGGAGCTGCCGGCACGGCGTCCAACAGCACATGGAACTGAGCAGCCTCAATGAGCACCTGCTTTCCCACCTGTCCAAGCCGTGACCTTGAGTGAGAGGACACCACGAGATGCCAGGGACTCTTCCCAACTTGAGCCACAGGCCCAGCCGTCCCTTTCCAGAAAAGCAGAGTCTCAGAACAGCCCTGCCCCACAACCTCAGGGTGCCCTGCTCTCCTAACCCTGTAACTGACTCTATAGACCTACCCTCTGGAACCTTCTCTCACTCACCCTCTCCCCCAAAGTACCCTAACAATCTTCCTCAGGCCTTAAAAGCACTTCCACTCTGACCTACCCGTTCCTCTGCAAGTTACTCTCTCCCACAGAGAGCCCTCACAGCTGTTCCCACAAAGCTGCTTGTCAAAGGAAAACTCAGAATGCCAAAATAGTGGAAACAATTCCAAACAACCCCAAATAATGGGCTGGTTAAGTCATCCCAGCATGTCCAAACGATGTAACGTTAGTCATTGAAAATCAGATTTACAGACTGACTTAATACCATGAGACGGGCTTATGTTAAAATACCAAGTGAAAAAATCCAGGGTGCAAAGTTGCACACAAAGCAGGACGCTCTCACTGAGCTCACAGACTGCAGGAGGGATGCTAGAAGGAAATGTACCTGCCACCATGTGCCACTGCTGAATAAAGGCATCCCTGGGGCTTTCTTCCTTCTTCATTTATACTTTCTGAAACTGCACACACTGTGTCTTTGAGCACGGATTGTTTGCTTATAACTATGAAAAAATATGCTCCAAACCATTTGCCCACATGAGAAGATACAAATCTCTCCTCTCCACCACGACCCAGGCAACAGGTCCCCAGAGCTCAGAGCCTCTGAGCATCAGCATAGCCCCTTTCTGCTGCCCAGCCTGGAACTGGTCACCCTGGGTGTTCCTGGGGACTCAGAATGAGATGTTTCTAGTAAAACATATCCCTGCCACTCACTGGGTGCTGGGTGCCACACCAGTCCCCGTGGTTACCAAATGAATGTGGTCGGTACCCTCAGAAGGATTTGCTAAAGTGGAAGCAAGAAACAAGGAAACCAGGAATTAATTGCAGAAAAGGACCTGAGCTTCGGGGTGCTGGGAAACAAGTGGAGGAGGGAAGCTTGAGTGTTACCAAGAATTTGAACGTTATCCTGGACTAAGGTTTGTATAAGACTGGCAGTGCCAACCTGCTCCTGGTTCAAGGTAGACATGGCTAATCAATCACAGCACTTTTTCCGAGCAGCCCTGGCAGGGGGTGGGGGTGGCGGCAAGACATCAGACAGCCTCTCCCAATCAAACTGCCCTGGCACAGGCAACCAACTCCCTCCATCTGTGCCTGTGGGCAACACGCCCTGTAAGGACGGGAGTGGCCTGACCACACTTGACACAGATTGCTCCGGACACAAGGGTGCCTGCTGCAGGGAGACCAGGCCAGACACAGATGTAGAAGTCCAAGCCCTGGAGTGTGCCGAGGGCATGGGGAGGGAGTGGACAGGGCCGCGCCACCCACTCGGAGGCCAATTTCCTCTCTGCTCCTGACTGTAGGAGGCCCGGCAAGCTTAGCCCTCTGGAAGGAAAAAGACTCCAGCCTGGCCAAGCAGCCAAATGCACAGAAGGGCTGCACTGGCCAGCTCACGACTGGGATGGGCAGAAGGCCCCCCAAGACAGCCCTGGGCACCTGCCCCAAAACTCATGTCCTCCCAGACAGGTCGGTGTCTGAGCCACTTGCTCAAACTGTTCCTTCAGAGCATGTGGCCCGCAATGGCTCGTGTCCTGTCTCCTCAAGGAGACTGCAGATCTCTTCAAAAAAGGAAGGAGCTCTTGATTTACCCACAGGACTCTAAGCTGGAAGGAAGGGCCCTTGGAAACCAGCCAGCCTCACTGTACAAACGGGAAGGCCAGGCTCAAACATATGGAGACACCTCCTGAACTCAGAGCAGGTGAAGGACAAAGCCAGAGTTCAGTGTGTCCCACGGCATGACCCTCTCTCTTGAGTCCAGCAGATTGCTGGACCCAGGAGGCACCCAAACCTTCAGTGCAGGGCAGTCCTCCCCCTTGAGCACTGGCCCTGGGGCTGCTGGCCGCCACCCTGTGCACCAGCCAACCCTCTGCACACAGCACGCAGAGAGAGGCTCAGCCCCCTTGGAGGAGTCGGGACCCATGCAGTGCCCATCAGCAGCACCACATCAGGGTCGCATGGCTGCTTTTGGGTTTGCTCAGGCGTGCTCTCCAAAGATGCACTCTGATTCGCTGCCACAGAGCCTCATGTGGCCAGGCCAGACGAGGATTCCTGGTGGGATCTGGGCCTTGGCGAGCAAGGCTGAGATGCATGTCATCAGCAGTGCCTGGGCTCCAAAGATTAACTCAGACTCAGCAGGTGGGAGCAGAGGGGGTGTGGTGGGCTCACAGAGGAGGCCTCTTTCCATCTGTCAGGCAGGTGTGGTCAGCACTGATGGCTGAGCCCCAATTACTATTACTACTATAATCAGAGACACCTGCAGGCACCCAGCACATGGCTTCCCACTGGCAACCCTTCCCGATCCACACAACATTCAGAGGCTCCCAGCCCCATCTTGTTTTATTCTTTCTTTTTTGTATATTTTGGCTGCACCAGATAGCATGGGGGACCTTAGTTCCCTGACCAGGGATCGAACCTGAGCCCCGTGCATTGGAGGCATGGTGTCTTAGCCACTGGACCACCAGGGAAGTCCCAGCCCCACTTTCATGATGAACCCACTTTCATGATGAACCGAGGATCCCAGAGGTTCCCTCTCTTCCCAAGACCACAGAGCAGAAGAAGGACAAACATTTAGGACTTTGCACCCAGGTCCCACCCCACATCGTCCCTGGCTCAAATCAGGTTATCTGCCCATCAGGTAACACCTGGCTGTCCTCTGGGCAATGACATCCCAAATGCAGGGCACCCTCCCCGTGCATCTGGTCACTCACCAAAACTCCCAAGTGCCTTCGGGTCTGTGCCAGGCACCGGAGCCAGGACCTAGACGAGGGCAGCTCCTACCCTCAGCATACCCCTGGTCCAGCTGTGGAGGCAGACTGGAACCTAGCACCAGTACCGGATGGAGCAATGTCCAGGAGGGGAGGCATTCCAGGAGAAGGAACTGCCAGGCAAAGGCCAGGAGAGGAGGCAGCTGTGGGCACTGAGAGGCCAGTGGGAAGCCAGTGATCAGCAGCACAGAGGATGTGAGTGTCTGAGGAGAGAGGGGGCTGGGAAGATAGAAGCTGAGGGTCTGCACGTCTTGTGAGGGGCCACAAAGTGGCACAACTCCAAGGAGCACCGAACAATATGGTCTGCATGAACTTGAGCACAACCAGGATAAAGAACGGGCTTCCCCGATGGTTCAACGGGTGAAGAATCCACTTGCCATGCAGGAGACACAGGAGATGAGGGTTTGATTCCTGGGTTGGGAAGATCTCCTGGAGGAGAGCATGGCAACCCACTTCAGTATTCGTGCCTGGAGACTCCCATGCACAGAGAAGCCCGATGGGTGGGGTTGCAAAGAGTCGGGCACGACTAAGCACTATGCACACAGGATACAGAGTGAGAGCTGCTGAGGTCCACTAGGGGCCTCAGCCTGGGAGCAGAGCCTGCTTGAGCTGGAAAGGCCTCTGCCTACAGACAACTCCAGGCTGGGAGTGTGCAGCAAAGCCTCTCAGTCCATGGAAGGGCGGGCTCCTGCAGAGCCGAGGGCTTATCAGCCCATGCGACTCACAGACCCCAGCAACACGAGCCCCACCCCCACCATGGGCCTCAGATCAAACATCAAAGGTCAAGCTCTCAGGGTATCCAGCCAAGTCCTGAGCATCCCATCCTGCCAGGTTTCCAACACCCGCCACCACCCAGCACCCTGGCCAAGCTGGCTTCATTCAATCCTGCTCCAGGCAACTCCCTCCCTCTGTGGGGCCAAGGAGAAGAGCAGGAGGCACAGGCAGGCACCCATCATCAGTCAAGCAGGACCTGTCCTGCCATGCAGACGTCTAGAGGATGTGCACTTATCTGTGTACGCACGCACACACACGCGCACACTTTGTGCACTCAAACTTCTATAAACTCAAAATCCATACACAATCAGAAACGCACTCACACGCAGTGGATGAACTTAAAATATACAATAACAGATGCACTCGTGCATTCATAAATACACAAGTCACATACAACAGGCATATGAAACAGACATGTCCTCACACAGCAGCACATGGGCACTGCTTGGTATACACACACAGGAGCAACCCAAGGGACAAGCCCTTGAGCCTGCCTCCTGGAATCCAGGGAAATCACTGCTAGAAGTACACTCCACAGTTCAGGCCAGGCAGGTTCATTTGTCTCAGTGGCAGGGGGGTATCAGGTGATGAGGTCCCCCCAGCAGTTAGGAGGCCAGGCCAGCCAAAGACAAAGTCCCAGAGAGGGGGGCTAAATGCTCAGGGTCCTGAGGTTCTGGGGATGCCCCAGGTCCCAGGGAGCCCCAGAAACTTTCAGTCTGCAGCAGAAAGAGCCCACTGGACCCAGCCAGTGCTGACTGCTCAGCATCAGCCAAGGGCTCATGATGAGCAGGGGGTGCGCTGGCTTTTGCACACCTTACTGAAGACGCCACAGGGCTGAGCACATGTGTAAAGGCCCAGGAGCCTCTCCTGACTTCCCCTCATTCCTCCATTGACAAATCCATCCATCCATCCATCCATCCAATCAACAATGGCAGTGGGTGCCAGTGCCGCACACCAAGCTGAGTGCAAAGTGGGTTCCACGGTCAGAGTGGATCCCGGAGCAGGGAAGTGTCACTTCTGGTCCCAGTGTCTGCGGTTGGACCACTTCCCAGTGAGGAATTTTGTTACCTCTCCTCATCCTCAGGAGGCCATAGCAATGTTAGGCCCACCAGCCTTGAAGAAGCCCTCCAATTCCCCAACTGAATGAATGAATAGAGAAAAATATGGGACAGCCCCTCAGCCCACAGGTACTATTGGTCTGTCAAAGGTTCCTGGCCCACTTTCCCAGGGAGCCATCCTGCCCCCAGCTGTGGCGGTAAGGGGGACTGCAGCCTGCTAGGCATAGGCGTGAAGTCCTGGGGCTGAGGGGAGCTGTGGGGTCCCATCCAGCTGCAGGCAGCAGGCAGAGGAGGGGCAGACAGAGCCTCTGGGTCCAGGCACGCCGGGACCTACCCTGGCAGCGATGAGGCAGGAGCCTTTCCTGATCAGAACTGCCACTCACAGAATGTTCTCTAGGTCAAGACGTCACCTGAGTGCCTACCGCCGTGTCATCTCCAGGACACCCCTGCAAGGCAAGAACAAGGACCTCTGTCCCAAGTGTGAGGACAGGGAAGCACAGAGGAACACAGAGCACTCAGGTCACACAACTAAGTGGCCAGGCTGGCCTGACGGCAAAGACAGCACAGAGAAGGCGCCTGCACGGCTCAAGTCACCATCTGCTCACAGCAGTGGCAAAGCGGCGGGTTTCATGGCCTCTGCCCTCCAGTAGCCTGAACACACTTCTCAGGTGCAGACAGGACCACCGAAAGCACCCCACCCTCCCACAGGGAGAAGGCTCCACAGCTAGGCTCAGTGGGCCTCGAAAGGAACCCCAGCTCCACTGGCCACTTCACTTCTCAGAACCTCAGTGTCTCCCTGTGTAAAATGGGGATACATTAACCCACTGCACAGGAGCACCAAGCCCAGAGCCTGGTGCAGAGTGAATGCGCAAGAAATGCACGGGTGTTGCGGGAGACACTGCTACTCCATCACCGGAGATGCTGCGGCTTTTAATTTAAAAAATACACCAATACATGGTGGAGTACGAAGTAAAAGCATTTAGAGAAGAGCTTGGGTGGGTATGGATTCCAGAAAGGTCAGGAGGAGATGGGCATGGACTGAGCCCAGAGGCGATAGAGGCAGCCGGGGTGCCAGCATCAAAGGGAGCATCGCAGGCACCAGGCACAGAGGCCCTGGATGTGCCCAACAGAGCCCGGCGCTTCCAAGGATGTCAGCTCCCTCACCTCGAAGCACCCACGGGGTGTAGTCCTGGACAACCTCCTTTTCCAGATGGAGAATAAGAATAAGAACCAGAGAACAGAAAAGAACTTGAGGATCAGGTGGCTTGCTGGATGGAGCCAGGACTGAGGCTGGGGCTGCTGGAGAGAAGGTCAGGGGGGCAGGGCAGGGGACCATGGGGGAGGTGGGGAGAAGGCCCCTGGTGCCCGTGCCCCCATGCCAATTTGCTGAGGGTATTAAAAAGTTTCTTTTCAATTACTCCTTTCTTGGAAATTACTAATAGCACTCTGATGAAGATGCGGCTTAATTTCCCAGTTGGTTTGGAAATGAAGAGACCCATAATTGTATGACCCTCTCAGCAGTGGCAGACAGAGATGAGAGGGGGGTTGCCCCTTGGGGGCCGATCGTGGATAAAAACATCCCCACTGAACGTGATGGACCCCCAGTGCCAGACAAGGCTGGGGTATAAGCTGCCTTCCCTGCACCCCAGCACCCTGCTCCATGCACTCAAGGTCCTGGCCTCACACTCTGCTCTCATTTGGAAAAGCTCTCAGCCCACTGGGCCATGACCACCTGCTCAGGGACCCAGGTCTCCGCCTTTCCGAGGAAGTCAGCTCCCAACCAAGGAAGCAGCTCGCATAGAGTCCCAGGCCCACTGTCTGGAGCGGGGCAAGCCCAGGGCACACTGCAGATGGGAGGAAAAGATGAACAGCCCTTAGTTAGAGCGGCTGTGTGTTTACCAGGTCTTTCGGTCATCTCCATATCTCAGCCTTGCCAAAACCCCATGAGTACACCCACTGGATAGGGGAAAGAGGCAGCTGCCCGAATTCCTATGGGTGTGGCCTTGGTCTGACTCTGAAGGCTGGCTTCCTTCCATCCCCACTCCCTTCTCGTGAACCTGCCTCTCACTCAGGAATCATACCCAGAGATAAGGCAGATCTGGGAACAAGCCCCACAGGGCAAGTTTCCTTGATTGGAGCTTCTAGTATCAGCCCCAGGAATTTCACTGAAGTTTTTTAGAATCTTTCCCTATAATAATACAATCATGACAGCCACTGTTTTTTTTTTCAGATGCTGACTCTGTTATGTCACACTAAGTGATTTGTGAAAATCACCCTGTGGGGGTGGAGGGGAGCACGATAACATCCCCATTTTACAGATGCAGAAACTGAGGCACAAACGTCTTGAGGAGCTGAGTCAGTATCCCACCAGGCCAGTCTGAGCACAGGGCCACTCCTCCATGCCCTGGCCACCTCCCAGGTTTTCTCAGACTGACAAAGAACACAGAACATGTGCTTTGGGGTAAGGACTTTCCCATTCCTGAGATGGGGTCCCTCTTGACCACAGTCTTTTCTTTTCTGCTGAGGGCAGCCTCTGTGGCCCCCTACCCCAGAGGTCCTCCCTGAATCCTCTCTAGAGGAGCTGGGGGACAGTCTTCCCCAGGTGAGGAGGTCCTCAGGGTCCCCACCGGGTGGGCACATGCTCAGAGGGGCCTGCTGGCCAACCTCACACTGGCCAGGGGCTGGAAGGGACGTGCCGCCCCAGCCACAGAGCTTCCTAGTGAGGCCGATAGGTTCAGGCTGAGGCGCCACAGCTGGACTGAAGGCTACGGGATCGAGAAAGGTCAGCCGGCTGCAGACAGGCAGAACAGCAGGAATAACTCATCCCAGCCGGGCCTCGCCAGCGTGAGCCTCTGAACCCTCCGCATGGGGTGTAAGGAAACCCCATCCACCACGCGAGAGGCACTGGGCGGGGACCCAGACGTCCCTGCGACCTCATCCACAGAGGGACTCTTGTTCGGAAAACAGGCGCTATCACTGTGACAAATGCTGTCTGGATTCCAGGAGTCTTTTCCTGCTGCTTTCTCAATCCCCAATTCTCCTTCTACACCAACACCTCCTATCTCAGGCCTTGCGTCTCCTCTGGCCCGTGCTGGAACATGCCAGAAGGAGATCAGGCAGCGAACTTTGGAAACAAAGGAGACCACGGCCTCGGAGACACATGGTGAACTCTGTCTCACCGCCGCACTGACTCTCACACGGCCAGAACTTTGCTGCACAACAGGACGCCTCTCGTCCTGCAGAATCTCCTATCTGTTCCCTGGACAAGCCCTGATGGCCCTAACGGAGAGCAGATGGCTCCAAGTGTCCACTGAAAACACAGGCAGGCACACCCCCTCCCAGCCCTGCTGCAGCTATTCAGGACGAACCCCCACCAACCCCGGGGTCCTCAATGTTTTAGCCCCACAGATTCCCTGCAAAAGGAAGACACAGATGTGAGTGGGTGCTGCAGGAATCAGCCTGGGCTGTCAGGGAAGGCTTCCTGGAGGAGGCAGCATTGACCCTGGGTACCAGAGCCCAAGGAGTCTTGGCAGTAGGAAGCAGGGGTGTTGTAAGCACAGGGTAGTCACTGTGTTCTTATCACCCTGAAGGAAACTCCACTTTTATCAGCAAAAGGAGTCCTGGCCCTATCACAGGACTCAAAACCTGCAAACTCTGAAGCTTTCCAAGGCACAATATATATATACTCCAAAAACCTCAACTGGGCCACTGGGACTTTAAGCCTCGCTTAAAGGCAAAAAGGCAGCATTGGGCCACGCGGTGAAGGTGGCTCTGTCCCCAGAATGTATGAAAACAGTCAACTTTTATGCAGCATCCAGGACTGCACCTGGGAGAGGCCTGGTGGTCCCACATCAGGATGTCTGGGGACAGCATGGGATTGTCAGAGATGAATCCTCCAACCCAAGGGCAGGAGGGTCAAGGAAAGACCCCTGGCAGAGTAGACACCAGCCTGGGGCTTGTGGACAGCAGGGGCCTCAGGGCTAGAAGCAAGGCAGTGCTCACCACACTCTAGACAGAGGACCCTCAGCTCCTTCTGCTGGGCATTTGCAGCAAGAACCAATGAATCAAGGTGACAGCTCATCACTGCCTCAAGAGACACAAAGGCAGACAGACAAGGGCTAACTCAGGAGCCTTTTATCAGAGAAACACCTAAAAACCCAGGGAAATGACAGCTCCATGGGCGATGAGGTTTAGAAACGCTAGGTCAGCATGAAGCAAGTTTCTTTAGTGGAGGACTTCACAGAGCTTTCAAAATAGCACCTCGTGCTTTTAAGACCCTGGAAAGCCCCTGACTAAGGCTTCCCTGGATTGGGAAGATCCCCTGGAGAAGGGAACGGCTACCCACTCCAGTACTCTTGCCTGGAGAATTCCAGGGACCGAGGAGCCTGGTGGGCTACAGTCCATAGGGGCACAAAGAGTTGGACTGAGCAACTTTCATTTTCACAAGAGGCTTCTCCCAAAGTTGACCCTTTCTTCCTGCAGAGTCTGTGCACAAGGAGAGCTGGAAACTCCAGGAGCCTTCCTGGCCTCTCCCTCCCCCTCCCAGGGCACAGCAAGCTGGCTGGGGTCTCCCCAGGAGGGCTGGGATCCACCCCTCACTCCTGCTCAGGATGGGGTGCAGAGATGGGGTGCAAACAGGTGAGGGTGAAATCATGAAAAAGCTCCCCTCAGAGTGTCAGTTCTTTAAAAATTTTTTAAACATTCACATTAACACGTGCAATGTATGAGGGTTATTAGCCAATTCCTGGGACACACCTAACGGTCTGGGGATGGAGATGAAAAGCTTGCTCTTGACAACTTGGGAGGCACAGCCTGGGGTCTCCTCCAGGTATCTCCCGAGCCAGTGACACCCACTCCCAGCAGGTCTTCAGGTAGCACCATGGAAGGTGGCCACCGCATCCCTTGGCCAAGGCCCCGCCCTTCCTGGCGGGCACCAGAGCCTGGGAACCACAAGCCACATACCCTGGCCCCTCACCTGCACCTCCTCCCGTGCCCTAGGGCCATCAGTACATCCTCCCTGCAGCTCAGAGGATGGTGGACACACCCAGGTGACAATATAGGAGGCCCAGGAGGCCCCCAGCAGGAAAGGTCTGGGGGACACTTAGGGTCTACATCACGTGGGGCTTTTCTTGGGACCCCGGAGGAAAGTTCTTAAAGCAAGATGTCCTCTCAGGACTCTGTGCTTGTCTCCATGGACAGAGAAGTATGGCTTTGGAAAGCCCTGGCCATCTGACCGGCCAGGGAAAACATAAAAGGCCCTCTTATTGAAAAAACCCTCCAAGAATAGAACCTGCCCCCAAAATCTGTGAAAATGGTCTTGGGTTTTGACCCCTACTTGTCTCTCGCAGCCTGGGCCCACAGACATGTGACACGCACACCAGATCCAGCTCCTGCTCCGTGAGCAAAGGCAGGCCCCCAAGTCCGTCAGAATCTCTTCCAGGGGACAAGACAGCACTTGCCGGCCCAGCCAACACAGTAGGGATCTTCGTCATTCTGTCCTGAGGCTGTTATTAGAAGGCAGTCTCCTGGCTCTGTGCCAGCACCTCCCGGCTCTTTCCTGGAGGGCTCCCCCACCCTGCCCTGCCCAGTGCCAGACAGCAACTAGACCCCTGAGTGTCCACTGGATGCCAAGCCTTGCTGCACCAAGCTCCCCACCTCCCCACCCCCAACAAGCCACCCTCGACCTCCTACCTTCCTTCCAGCCTCCCTCCTTTCCTCCCTCCCATTTCATTGAGATGTAATTGACCAATAACATTATACTACCTTGAAGTATACAACATAATGGACCATCCCGGCGGCAGGGGGTGGGGCTCAGCAGAAGATTCAGGTTCAATCCCTGGGTGGGGAAGATCCCACGGAGAAGGGCTCGACAACCCACTCCAGTATTCTTGCCTGGAGAATCCCCATGGACAGAGGAGCTGATGGGCTACAGCCCACAGTGTCACAAAGAGTTAGATGTGACTGAAGCAACTGAGCACTCACACACACAACATAATGCTTTCATATGTATGTATACTGTGAAGTGGTCAACACAGGAAGTCTAGGGTGCAAACATCAAACTCATGTAGTTACGTATTTTTTTCCTCACGATGAGAACTTTTAAGATTTGTTCTCTTAGCAACTTTCAGATATAGAAGGCATTGTTTATTAACCACAGTTATCATCTCAGCAGTACATCCTCAGGATGCAATGTTCGTTCTATTTATTTATTATTTAAATTTTATTTAGTTTTTTTAAGTAAAATGGACTACATCACTATGTTAGCTTCAGGTATACAACAGCGATTTGACGTTTCTGTACATTACAGAATGATCACCTGTCCCTTCCTGCCTCCCTCCCTTCTCTCCCTCAGCAGACATTGATGAGAGCCAGTGCTCTCTCACCAGATGAAAGAGACAGAGATCTGATACCCAGTTAGCCAATCAAAAGTGTGACAACCGTCAGATAGGAGTCTGTCCTGGGGGAGGGGGAGCCGTGGCCAGCTAGGCCAGTGGTAGGATACAACTATAGAACTCAAGGCCAGTTGGGGAGCCAGGAGCCTTGGGATCAGTGTGCTGAGTTTGGATCAGCCATAAGCCCTTGACAGCCCACTCATGGCACGGGGCAGGGGAGGTTGTCCATCTCACGGGAAGCCCTCCCACTCCCTTTGCCATCATTCCAGCACATCCCCTGCCCCTTGACATCCTGAGGATACTCACCCACCCTAGCCCAAGCCCCACCACTAGGGGCTCCAGTAAGGCAAGAACCAAGGCTGCCTCCTGGGTCCTTTACTCCACCCACAGCCGCAGCTCAAGACATCCTCCTGCAACCAGGTCAGTCCACACAGGCTTTCCCATCGTGCCTCAAGTTGGCTACACAAGACCAGCTTCCTCCTTGGCGACCTGCCTTTCTCCCATCACTCAACTCCTTTATTTTGAAAAGCAGTGAAGCTACCAAGATCCAGACCAGCAAAGGATGGGGAGAAATGTCGGCAACAGTATTGGCTGTATGTAGCAAAGCCAAGGTGCAGCCCAGTCTAGACCGCCTCCCCGCCCCATGCCACCGCCCCTCTATCCTCCCAGCGCTGGACCAGCTCATCAGGATTGCACAACAGGGCATTCAGGGTCAGACCTTCCCCGGACAGGGTTTAGAGGAGAAAAGTGCGCCTAGTGAAGAGGAACTAAGGGGCAGGATTCCAGAAGGACCTGGAAATACTGCGGCTGTTTTGTTTTGTTTTTGCAAAGAGGCAAACACAGAACTTCAGGGCATGAGAACAGAGTAGAAAGAGACAGAGGTTAGGTCTGAGAAAGCGCGGAGAAGGAAAGATTGATGCAGCACTGGTCCAAGAGCTGACGGAGACGTTGTCGGGGAGGAGGGGCTGGCCTAGCCAGTGGGAAGGCAGGCGGGTGCTGTTAGGGGCTCACAGGGACAAGCAACCGAGGACCACAGGTGATGATTAAAATGTGGTCACCTGCCCAGAATAACCTGGACAGCCTCTCCTTCCCCCTGACATATACACAAGTGCCAATGAGGAAAATTTGCCCAAATCTCCCAACACAACCTCCAGAGGTCACCCCAGGCCCTAGGGAAGAAGCCTCAATCCCTCTGATCCTTAGAAGGTCCAGACTTTCGGATATCACCAGAGGCACAGTGATGCCCTCTGGGAGGCCCCAGACTCTCCTTAGAGCCCACTCCAGGGCCACTCCCCAGCCAGGCATCCCAAGGAAAGATCAAATCCCAGGGCCCTGGGACGGTCAAATCCTCTTCACCTGGCAGATGCAGCAAGTGAGGACCAGAGAGGCAAGGGCCTTGCCCAAAGGCGCACAGCTAGCAGGAATCACCCTGCCCTTCAGGGGCTGACCAGCCATGGCCCAGGGAAGAAGGCCACCAGAGGACCTCTGAGACCACCAGGGGCTTCCCCAAGGACTAAGGCCCCTCATTTATCCAAGTTGCCACCGGGGTGGGTGTCTCAGAGGCAGGAACACCCACTTCTGTCTGAACTCACTGGCCATGTAGCCTCACACAGCCAATAGGACTTCTAGAGCAAAGAAGAAACCTGCCATGGAGTGGGGACAGGGAGAATCATTTGAGATCCAGCCCTGAAAGAGCTTGGCCCCGAGTCACCATGCCCCTTTCTTCCCCTTTTTCTGTAGGAGAGGAAAAGTTAGAGGTGCCCAGCCCTGGGTCAGGCTGTGTGTCCCTTGACAAGCCACTGCCCAACCTCAGCTTCCCCTTCTCTACAACAAGAAGACCAGCGCAGCAAGACCCAGGGGCCCGCAGGCCTTGTTGGCCTCTTCCCATGGAAGTCTGGCCTCACAGAGTGGCCACAGCTGGCCTGGTCCCGGCCTGCGGACAGTGGGCTCCCCAGGGCCTGCCCACGGCCCTCTCCTCAGGACAAGGAAGGCGGGGGTGGCTGACGGCCGGCTGCCTGATTTATAGCCTCCTCCAGCCGCCCTTCCCAAGGCGGCAGGCCCAGCAGATATTTTCCATGGCCACGGCCGAGTTCAGACGTTCAAGGGAGCCCTGGGTCTGCGCCTTGGGCCTGGCCCAGCCTCCCATCTCCTGATGGTGCAGGCGGCCAGGGGCCCAGGCCCAGGAACAAGCACTCCATCACGGGGCAGAGCGAGGCGGGGCCCAGAATGCCACAGCCAGGGCCAAGAGCCCCGGGTAGGGGAGGGCCAGGCCTCCCAGCCAGCGTGGTTCACACCAGGCCCTTCCCACTTCCGTTTCCCCCTTTCTCCCCGTGACAACATCTTGAACGAGAGCCTCTGCTGGCAAGCCCGAGCACCCTGGGGTTTTCTGCCCCGACGCAGCTCCCACGCTCCGCTGTGCACACAGCCCTTGGACAGGCTGCTGAGATTGTGTGTGGTGCTAGTGGCGAAACAAACCTCCGGCCCACACAAATGTTCTTGGCGGCCTCGCTCCCTCCAGGCAGGATCAGCCCAGATAACTAGGGAGGTGTCCCTGTCCCTCTCGGCACCGGACCCTTCCCCAGTCACGGCCAAACCAGACGCTCAGATCAGGTCATGAGCACATTCAGATAAGGATAATCCATACCATGGAATCTCTATACCGTTTAAAACGGAGCCTCCAATCCAGCTTTCTGCTTCCAGTCAAGATGGAATAACAGGAACTAGATTCAGGTTCCCACCCGAAACCACAGACAAAATATTTCCCGTAGTTTTCAAGACACTGAACTGCAGGCGACAAAGGGAAAGTGGTCCTGAGAGACGGAAATAAACAAGGTGATGAGCACTCTAGAGTGCCCCAGGGTGAGGGCAGGGTGGGCACAGGGGGAGGGCAGACCTGGTGGATTCCTTGACCTGCAGAGATGGAGCTGAAGTCCAGGCAGACCAGGGCAGTGAGAGCTTGCAAGACAGAATGCCAAGAGGGAGAGCTGAACAGAGAGACAGCCTTAGAGACTGGCAGGGCACTGCAGGGATCGCTGCAGACTACAGCCAGCACATGCAGTTCTGCACCAGGGCCAGGCAAGCAGCTAAAAGGATGAGAGGGATGCTGCCCAGTACAAACAGGGCCACTGCCTGTTCCCACCACCCAGGCTGGAAAGAAAAGCACTGGGTAGAGAACTCAGAAGGATTTTGCCTCAACAGCAACGAATAACTAGCCCTGGGCTCTGATCTCATCTAACTAATCTTAAAAGCAAGGATAAACCTTTCAAATAAGTCAACCATGTCTCAAAGAAAGTTAAAAAATATTTACAAGATAACAAAAACGTTCAATACCCAACAAGATAAAATTTACAATATCTAGTATCCATCAAAAATAACCAGGCATGCAAAAAAAAAAAAACCCACAGGAAAATACATCCCATTATAAGAAAATAATCAATTAATCAAAACTGAATCAGAGTAGACACAGACATCAGAACTTGCAGATAAGAGCTTTCAAACAGTTAGTTAAGAGGAGACAGTAAAGATATAAAAAGACCCAATCAAACCTCTAGAGATGTAAAATACACTAAATAGGATTAGTGGCAGATTGTGAGTGCACGTTCAGTCACGTCTGACTCTTTGTGACCCCAGGGACTATAGCCCGCCATGCTCCTCTGTGGGTTTCCTGGGTAGCTCAAATGGTAAGAATCTGCCTGCAAGACAGGAACCCTGGGTTCAATCCCTGGGTCGAGAAGATCCCCTGGAGAAGGAAATGGAAACCCGCTCCAGTATTCTTGCCTGGAGAATCCCATGGACAGAAGAGCCTGAGGGGTTATAGTCCATGGGGTCGCAAGAGAGTCAGACAGGACTGGGAGACTAGCACTTTCATGCTCCTCTGTCCACGGAATTTTCCAGGCAAGAATACTGGAATGGGTTGCCATTTCCTACTCCAGGAGACCTTCCCAATCCAGGGATCAAACCCGTGTCTCTTGCAGGCTGATTCTTTACCACAGGCACCAGATGGGAAGCATCAGTGGAAGATTAAACACTGAACTTAGATGACACAATGAATCTGAAGAAACAGCAGGAGAAACTAGCCAATATGAAAAGCAGAAAATTACAAAAGAAGAGAGCATGTGACAACTTCAAGACGCCTGCTGCTGCGGCTGCTAAGTCGCTTCAGTCGTGTCTGACTCTGTGTGACCCCAGAGACGGCAGCCCACCAGGATCCCCCGTCCCTGGGATTCTCCAGGCAAGAACACTGGAGTGGGCTGCCATCTCCTTCTCCAGTGCATGAAAGTGAAAAGTGAAAGGGAAGTTGCTCAGTCGTGTCTGACTCTTACCGACCCCGACCCCATGGACTGCAGCCCACCAGGCTCCTCCGTCCATGGGATTTTCCAGGCAAGAGTACTGGAGTGGGTTGCCATTGCCTTCTCCAAGATGCCTAATACACGTGTAATTGGAGTCCCTGAAAAAGAAATGGAGAAAAGAGAGTGGAAAGAAGAAATATTTGAAGAAATAATGGCTAAGAATATTCCAAATGCAAAGAAAATCTGAAAAAAAAAAAAAAAAAAAAGAATCAAAATAGAAAAAAAAAATTAAAAAAAAAAAAAAAAAAAAAAAGGATCCAGAGTAGAGATTATCAGCTAAGATCTAGAAAGTCACTAATTCTACTCAATATTCTATAATGACCTATATGGAAAAAGACTTTTTTAAAAAGTAGATGTATTGATATGTAAAACTGATTCATTTGCTATACACTTGAAACTAACCCAACACTGCAAATCAACTATACTCCAATTAAAAAAAAAAGTTTTTTAAAGTCACTGATAATGACAAAGGAGCGAGTTCATCAAGAGCATATAACAATTCTAAACATGTATGCACCTAAAAACAGAGCTTCAAATACATAAAGTAAAAACTGAAATAATTGGTTTAAAGTCCAGTCAATATGATTCACCATATCATCCCATCCGAGACCAAGGACAAGAAAAGGATATTTGCTCTTATCACCTGTAGTCAACACTGTACTGGATGGTCTAGAGGCAGTAAAATAAGGCAAAATAACTAAATAAAAGAAATTGTAAAGAAAGAAATAAAATTGTCTTTATTCTCAGATGATGTGATCATTTATGTTTAAAACCTGATAAAATCTGTAAAACAAGATACAAGCACATTATACACAAGTCATTTATATCTCTAAATACTTGCCAAATAAAATTTTAAAATACCACTTGTAACAACTTCAAATTACATAAAATATCTCAGGATAAATCTGAAAAAGACATACAATGCCTGTAAATTAAAAGCTATTTTTAAAAACTGCTGAGAGAATTTAAAGAAGACCTAAACAAATGGAAGGACATACTTTGTTCCTGGGTTGGATTCCTCAGTATTGTTAAAATGTCCATTCTCTCCAAATTTATCTATATTCACTATATTCTCAATCAAAATCTGAAAAGCAGGGCTTTTTTGAGAAACTCATGAAAATGCAAAGCATCTAAAATAGCCAAAGCAACATTAAAATAAAAAAAGGAACAAAGTTTGAGGGCTAAACTACCTGATTTTAAGACTTATTATAAAACTTAGTAACCAAGAAAATATGGTGTCAGTGCCAACACAGACAAATAGATCAAAGGAACAAAATAGAAAGTCCAGAAATAGGCCCACACATATTCAGGAAATAGATTTTTTTTATAATGGTGCAAAGGTAACTTGGTGTAGAAAGAATAATCTTTTAACAAATGGTACGGGAGCAATTAAGACAGCCATTTGCAAATATATATGAGCAGACCTCGGAGAAATCGCAAGTTTGGTTCCAGAACACCACAATAAACCAAATATCAAAATAAAGCAAGTCAACACAAATTTTCTGTTTTCTGAGTGCATATGAAAGCTGTTTACACTATCTTGTAGTCTATTAAGTGTGCAATTTCATTGTCTAAAAAACAACATATGTACCTGATTAAAAAACACTTTATCGCTAAAAAGTGTAGCCTTGAGCAATTCATAATCTTGCAATAGTGACATCAAAGATCACTAATCAGGGCTTGCCTGGTGGCTCAAGGTAGAGAGTCCTCCTGCCAATGCAGGAATCACAGATTCGATCCCTGGGGTGGGAAGATCCCACATGCCATGGAGCAGCTAAGCCTGTGCACCACAACTATTGAGCCTGTGCTTTAGAGCCCAGAAACTGCAGCTGCTGAAGCCCCCTCGCCCTAGAGCCCATGTTCTGCCACAAAAGAAGCCACCGCAATGAGAAGCCTGTGCACTGCAATGAAAAGAAGCCCCCACTCACCACAACTGGGGAAAAGCCCGCGCAGCAATGAAGACACAACACAGTCACAAATAAATAAATGAATAAAATTATTGTTTAAAGATCACTGAAGGCACATCACCATACCAAATATAATGACAAAGAAGTTTGAAATATTGAAAGAATTACCAAAACGGGACACAGAGACACAAAGTGAGCAAATGCTGTTGGAAAAATGGCGCCAAAAGAATTGCTTCACGCAGGATCACCACTGACCTTCACTTTGTAAAAAAAAATACAGTATGTGTGAAGCGCAACAATGCAAAGAACAGTAAAATGAGATGTGCATGTACAGAAATCACTACCTTCAGTCCACACATTGTACTGCATCCATATGAACTCAAGACAGACCACAGACCTAAAACATTAATACCTCTTAAAAGAAAACATAGAGGACTTCCCTGGACCCAAGTGTCCATTAACGGATGAGTGGATAAACAAAATACAATCTATCTGTCCAATGGAATACTATTCAGCCTTAAAAAGGAACGAAGATCTTACGCATGCTACAACATGGGAAGGGACAGTGAAAGTTGCTCAGTCGTGTCCGACTCTTCGAGAGCCCATATAGTCCATGGTATTCTCCAGGCCAGAACACTGGAGTGGGTAGCCCTTCCCTTCCCCAGGGGAATCTTTCCAACCCAGGGATCGAACCCAGGTCTCCTGCCTTGCAGGCAGATTCTTTACCAGCTGAGCCACAAGAGAAGCTACAACATAAATGAACCTTTAAAACATTATGCTAAGTGTAATAAGTCAGAAGGGCAAATATTGTATGATTCTGTTTACATAAAACATCTAGAATGGGAGATTCATAGAGACAGAAAGTAGAATGGGGTAGGAGACACACTATTAGGTACAAAATAAGCTATAAGGATACATTGTACACACAGGGAATAGAGCCAATATTTTATAATAAATATAAATGGAACATAATCTTTAAAAATTGTGAATCACTATATTGTATACCTGTAACTTTTATAATAGTGTATATCAACTATACTTCAGCTTAAAACAAGAAATAGAAAAGAACTTAGGGATTGGGGAGAGAGAGAATGGAGAGTTACAGCTTACAGGTTATGGAATTTCTGCTTGGGGAGATGAAAGAGCTTTGAAAATTGACACTGGTGATGGTAGCACAGCACTATGAATGTAACTAATGCCACTGGATTGTACCCTTAAAATGGTTAAAGTAGAAAATTTTGTATTATATATATATTTTTTCTACAATTAAAAAAACAATAACATAGCATACAAAAAAAAACCATTGAATTGTACATTTTAAACGGGTGAATAGTATGGTTAGAAAAAAGGACTATCTAAATGTGAGCCAAAATAAAGTTTGTTATTTTATTATTTTTTTTTTAGCCACACCACATAGCTTGCAAAATCTTAGTTCCCTGACAAGGGATAAACCCACGCCCTCAGCAGTGAAAGCACAAAGTTTTAACCCACTGGCCAGCCAAGGAATTCCCAACAATTTGATATTTTTTAAAAGTTACTAAAAGTTCAAATGGTGGACCATTCCAAGAGTTGTCAAGGCTGTGGCAGAACTTGGGTTCTCACATGCTGCTGGTGAGAATACAGAATAGTGTAATCCTCTTTGTTAAACAGTTTTACTGTTTCTTAAAAAGTCCAACCTCGTGACCTAGACACATCTGCTTTCTGAGCCAGACACCCCACCCCTCAAAGATTTACCCGGCAGAAGAGAAAAAGTCGTATGACTACTTGTACAAAATGTTCACAGTGGCCTTGTGTGTGATAGTCAGAAACTGGAAACAACACAAATGTCCATCAGCAGACATCTGGGTAAAGAAATTAAGGTATATTCATCTGATGGAGTACTACTCAGCAATAAAAGGAGGGACCACCGCCTGAGAAACATGGATGGATCCCAAAGTAACTGCCCTAAGTGAAAGAGACAGACAAAAAAAAAAAACAAAAACAAAAAAAACACACACACACACATCCTGTATGGCTCCATTTAACTCTAGAAAAGGCAAACAGATCTATAATGATCGAACGCACATCAGTGTTGGGCAAGTGAGGGGGAGGGAGGGACAGATTATAAAGGGCAGGAGGAAACATCTGGGGATGATGGATATGATCACTATCTCGGTGTGGTTTGCAGACATAAGTCAAAACTTATCAAACTTTACATTAAAAGAAAACGCCACTGAGATGCAGTTTTCCTTCCAACTATCAGACTGGCAAAGACCAAAAAGTTTGATTAGAACATTCTGTTGGCATGGTTATAAGCACTCTTGCTGGTTGCTGGTGGGTGTATAAACTTCATGGAAAATGATCTGGCAATATCTATCCAAGCTACAAAAACTCCCACCTCTATGTGCAGATATTTCATTTCCAGAAAGTCATCTACAAAGATACACTCATGGATGCGAAATGACGTATTCCAAGGTTATTCAAAGTAACACTGTTTACAGTGGCAAGTGTCCATCATTAGGAACTAGATTAAAAAAAAAAAATGCACACACAATGGTACACCTCTCCAACCTAAGGAATGAGGAAGCTCTTCACGTGTTTACATGAGGTGGTGAGTGAAAAACGCAGGTTACAATACAGATGTATCCTATGCTTCCATTTTGGGTATAAAAAGGGATAAAAGACTATCTAGTCATTTTTATATGACTCACATGAAACATTTTTTGGAAGGATACACACCAAACCCAGTATCACTGGTTGGCTCTGGGAGAACTACATGGGCAGTGGAGCTACAGCAGAGCTGGGAAGACTTTATACATGTGTACAGATAACTCTTTATGCTTTTTTGAGATTATTAACCATGTGAATGCATGACTGTTCAATAAACAGATAAGTGTAAATAAAAATTAAAGGTTAGTGGAAAATGAGTAAGGTTCATCTATCATAGACAGATGTGGGAAGAACACCAAGGCATATTGTTAAAGTAAGCACTCACGAAGAAAGCAAGGGGCTGAACACTATCAGTAGTATGATCCCATTTATGTAAAGATAAATGATAATGACAATAAAACACTGGTCTATGTCAACGGAAAACTGGAAACACACATATAACCATTATCAGTGATTATCTCTAGGGAATAGGATTTGGGGGGAACCTACTCCCTCCACATTATACATTTCTGAATCTTTATCCTTGTTCTGTTTGCATTTAGGTTTGTATCAGGAAAAAAAAAACTGATAAATTTTTACTGGTATAATGTTTGAATCAGAATAACAAATATACCTTTTATTTTTATTAGAATCAAAAAGTAAACAAGAAAAAAAACTCCCCTAGGCAGTTACATTTTTTAACCACTTACCTAAAAACACGAGAAAGAGTTTAATATAATATGACCTCACCTCTGATCACTAATTCTACCTTTAGAAATTCATCCAAGGATGTCATCAGTCACAGCCAAAGAATTACATCTGTGGAGAAACATACCCCTGAACGTAGTGGTGAGTGAAAACCTAGATTATAAAACAGCATGTGTGATGTGATAAAATGTTAGTAAACATAGGGAGAGAAATCTAGAAGAACATTCACCAAGGTGCTGGGGATCCCACACAGAACATGGGGAACAGAAACCCAAGGTCACGGTGACTTCAACTTTCTTCTTTTTAAGCCTTTCTTCACAATTAGTTTACAGGTGACTTATTTTTGTTATGTTTTTTTAAAAAAGAAAGTTAAGTAGACTAAGAAACTTAGAGCCTTAATATATATAAAGCTGTTTTTAGAAGACTTGCTTATGAGAGTGAAAAAAAAGTAACTATGTCCAAATGAGGGGGATCAGGACTTCCCTGGTGGTCCAGTGGTTAAGAATCTGCCTTGCAAATTCAGGTTCGATTCCCGGTCTGGGAACTAAGATTCCACGTGCCAAGAAGCAACAAGCCACTGCCACAACTAGAGAGCCGGCCCACCACAACGGAAGATCCCACATTAGAAAAAAAAAAAAGAGAGGGGGGTCAGCCACGAACAGTTTGCCAGAGCCTACAACAAATGCTTACAAAAGATATCAAGTAAAAATTACAGGATGCAAAACTATAAACCATACAATAGCAAACTCTACATATTGAGGAGAGCAAAGATAGGAACAGAAAAATGAAGACGAGGATTAAGCAGACCAAAAAACAAAATAAAAACCTTAATAAGCCTAGAACAAATCTCTTGTTTTACTTAATATGGTGGCCACCAAGACCCCTGGGTTGGGCTGAAATGAGGAGAAGACAATTTTAGGCTAGGGAGCCTCACTGCAGCTGTCCTGGCTGGCAGAGTACCCCTGAGGGTTCATAGAGCGCTGCCCTATGGGAACCATGTGGTTAGTGGCTTCATAAAGCCACATGTCTGTTCTCTGACCAGCAACCTGCAGCCTTGAACAGGTCCATTGGCTGAAGAGCATGACCACCGTCCTGCCTTGTGAAAAGATCTGGTCAAGAGCCCCATTACAGAAAGAGCTCTCCGGAGCGCAGCAGGACAGACATCGCCCCACATCATCACCCTCAGGTGGCCAGTCCCAGAGAAGGTCCAGAAGGTGCCTATCGGTCTGAGACAGGACACAATCAGGCACTCCCTCTGCTAATGAACTCATCCCTTTCCAGGTCAGAGACAAGGGCACAAAAGTGTCCAGGTGCCAGTAAGAACAGGCTCAGTCAAGATGTCTTTTAGCAGAAACTGTGTTGGGGACTCTGGTTTAAGCCAGTAGCAGTGCAAATGAGAGCTAGGATTTGGGTTGACTGGAGTTTAAATGAGTCGCTAGCAGGATGTAGCTGCCAAATATACAGTGCCCACCTGGGCTGCCTTCTTCATAATAATCAAGATTTCACAGCCATGACATGGAATCAAACTAAACGTCCATCAACTAAACACATAAAGAAGATGTGGTATCTATGTACATTGGAATAGTACTCAGCCATGAAAAAGAATGAAATAATGCCATTTGTCGCAACATGGGTGGACCTTGAGACTATCATATTGCGTGAATTAAGTCAGATATATGTGAAATCTTATATGTGGAATCTTAAAATCATACAAATAGACTTACTTACAAAACAGAAACAGACTCACAGACACAGAAAACAAACTTATGGTTACCAAAGGGGAAAGGGGGGAGGGATAAATTAAGAGTTTTGGATTAACAGACACATACTACTATACATAATATGAACAACAAGGACCTAATGTACAGTACAGGGAACTATACTCATATAATAACCTAACAATGGAAAAGATTCTGAAAACGAATATGTCTGTGTGTGTGTGTGTGTGTGTGTGTGCGCACGTGCATATAAAACAGAATCACTCTGCTGTATAGTTGAAGCTAACAGAAGACTGCAAACCAACTATAGGTTAGTGTTTAGGTTAGTGTTAGTTGCTCAGTCATGTCCGACTCTTTGCAACCCCACAGACTGAAGCCTCCCAGGCTCCTCTGGTCCATGGAATTCTCCAGGCAAGAATACTGGAGTGGGTAGCCATTTCCTTCTCCAGGGGATCTTCCCGACACACGGATTGAACTCAGGTCTCGTGCATTGCAGGTGGCTTCTTTATTGACTGAGCCACCAGGGAAACCAACTACATTTCAATTTTTAAAAAAAGATTTCGTGCTATGTACCAGGGACTTGACATATACAGTCTTTCATCCCCACTGAAGCCCCACAAGACAGGTCCACAGGTATCCCACTTTACAGATGAGAAAACAGAGGCACAGAGCTGGAATGATCAGTCTGTCTCCAGTGCCTGAGCCACAGAACCTTCCAAACTAAGGGCTCACGCACCTGTTCCCTCCCAACGCCAGCACCATAGCTGGAGCAGCAAGCTCCCACCTGGGCAGTCCCCCCTCTGGAGTGAGTGCCAGGGCACAAAACAGATGCCAAGCTGGGTTTCATGGAATGCAGAGGACCCAGACTTGCCCCTCAAATGGAGGTGTCTGGGGGGGAAAACTAGCCCAGGGAAGATGCCCACTCTTCTCCCTTAGGGAGCTAGGCTCTGCAGAAGGGATCACCTCTTAATGAAGGAGACACAGGAGGCAGGTCAGGACTGATGACAGGACCATACACACACATTCTCACCATCAGGGCAGTCAGGGACAAGTCTTCCAGGCAGAAGTGTCTCTGTAGAGACAGAGGTTGGGCCCTGCCCCCTTAGAGGATACAGCAGAGCCCCACATGAACGGGAAACTGACCCCGACTGATGTAGATTCGGGACCTCAGGCCAAGTCCAATAAAACCAGAAAACCTCCACAGCATCTGTAAAATGCATATAATTCCTACTGCATGGGTTTGTTATCCTAGCATGACCCATGGGGACGGTGGTAAAACAGTGCACAGATTCTAAAGCCCTGCCACCTGAGACCATCACGGCAATTAGAGACAGAGCACCTCCTATGGGAATGCCAAGGCCAAGGCTGCTTCTTTATTCAAGCAAATCAGTGCTGTGATCATCCATGAGTCTAAGAACCCCAAATAACCCTCTCTCATTGCTAAAATAAAGAAACTGCAATCCCAGGCCCTGAATGTCATGACTTAAAGGTTGCCTCAAATGATCTATTCTAACCACCTCATTTGATGGACAAAGAATAAACTAGGAGAATCTTAGAGAGGGACAATGGCTTGCCCGAAGCCTCATAGTAAATTCCAGGCAAAGCCAGACTAGAGAATCCTGGTTACTGCACTGTATTTCCAGTGCTTTATCCACTGAAACATTCTGCCTCCCACCTAAAAACTCTTCAAAGTGGTTATAAAAACACTGAATACAGAGATTATGTGTGGGGCACAAATGAACTATAACACATGCTTGGATTATTTAAAATACAACTCTGCTATGTTACAAACTAATCACTTTATAAACGTGCTCTTGCTCACGAAGGAAGCCAATCCTATAGGAAGCCAACCTGAAGACTACTTGGTTGGCTCACATTTCTGTACAGAATTGTCAAAGTAAACTGAACAAAATGTCCATGGAAATATTTCTCTCATAGAGAAATTTCCTCTAATTCATTGATCAACTATTCAGTTCAGTTCAGCATGGACTGCAGCATGCCAGGCTTCCCGGTCCATCACCAATTCCTGGAGATTACTCAAACTCATGTCCATCCAGTCGGTGATGCTATCCAACCATCTCAACCTCTGTCATCCTCTTCTACTGCCTTCAATCTTTCCCAGGATTAGGGTCTTTTCCAATGAATCAGTTATGTGCATCAGGTGGCCAAAGTACTGGAGTTTCAGCTTCAGCATCAGTCCTTCCAATGAATATTCAGGACTGATTTCCTTTAGGATGGACTGGTTGGATATCCTTGCAGTCCAAGGGACTCTCAAGAGTCTTCTCCAACACCACAGTTCAAAAGCATCAATTCTTCCATGCTCAGCTTTCTTTATAGTCCAACTCTCACAACCATACATGACTACTGGAAAAACCATAGCTTTGACTAGATGGACCTTTGTTGGCAAAGTAATGTCTCTGCTTTTTAATATGCTGTCTAGGTAGATCATAGCTTTCTTCCCAAGGAGCAAGCATCTTCTAATTTCATGGCTGTAGTCACCATCTGCAGTGATTTTTGGAGTCCAAGAAAATAAAGTCTGTCACTGTTTCCACTGTTTCCCCATTTATTTCCCATGAAGTGATGGGACCAGATGCCATGATCTTAGTTTTCGGAATGTTGAGTTTTAAGCCAGCTTTTTCAGCCTCCTCTTTCACTTTCATCAAGAGGTTCTTTAGTTCTTCACTTCCTGCCATAAGGGTGGAGTCATCTGCATATCTGAGATTATTGATATTTCTCCTGGCAATCTTGATTCCAGCTTGTGCTCCAGCTCTTTGCAACCCCATGGACTATACAGTCTATGGAATTCTCTACGCAAAAATACTGGAGTAGGTAGCCTTTCCCTTCCTCAGGGGATCTTCGCAACCCAGGGATCCAGCCCAGGTTTCCTGCATTGCAGGCAGATTCTTTACCAGCTGAACAACAAGGGAAGCCCGATCAACTATTAAGCACAAATTAAAAGACAATAGCAAGACAGTACTGATGAGTGTTATAAGCAAGGGAAACCCCAGGGACAAATGGAAGCCTAGGTCTAGGAATGATTTCAAGGAGGTGACCCCTGAGTTACTGGCTTCATGGATAGGAGATGAAGGATATGCCAAGAACCAACAGCAAAGGACTTTAAAATTCCTATAGTCAGTGGATGGATGGATGGATGAATAGAGGGTGGATGAATGGATAGAAGATGAATGAACGATGAATAGATAGAAGATGGGTGGATCAACAGATAAATGGATGAACAGATGTATCATTAATGGAAGGACGGATAATGGATGAGTGGATGGATGATTGATAATGGATGGGGGGTAGATGAATGATGATGGATAATGAATGGATGGATGGAAGATGGTGGACGGATGGATAAGTGGAAAATGAATAATGGAAGGATGGGTGGATGGGTGGATGGATGATGGGATGCATGACAACTACTACTCTTAAATCACTGAAAGTGTTCCAAAGTATCATAGTCGAGAGCATTCTGAGAACCAGGTTCATCTTCTCATTCCTTTCAACTCATCATCCCCTACACAGACCCTAAGGTAGAGTTATCTTCCAGTAGCAGGTCAGGAATAGGTGAACACCATATCCCTTGCCTACAGATGGGCAAGGGTTGACAGGGTGAGAAGAGGTATGTGCGTATTTGCTGAGAATCTCCTCTTTTCCACAGTTGGGCCTGGCCTGCGTACATGTGTGAGTGCACAATTGCTCAGCTGTATCCAACTGTTTGAGACCCCAGAGACTGTTGGTCCACCAGACTCCTCTGTCCATGGGATTCTCCAGGCAAGAATACTGGGGTGGGTTATCATTTCCTCTTCCAGGGGATACCAGCAGAAAAAAACTTGAGAAATGAAGTTGACCCAAATCCAAAAGGAGGAAAATGATAAGGCAAAGGTAATGATCCCTTTACTCCACATCAGATCCCAAATGTTCCAGTTCCAGAAAGAACCTGAGTCCCCACGTTTATATTTCATGTCCTGAATAAAGATAAGCCATGGGTGACATTAAGTTGGTGGAGTCATCCTTGGGAGCACAAAGCATCCCAGACTCTCATAAAGGGCCCCTCTGCATCCTGCTGAACCTGCTCCTTACACTTCATCCTCCAAGTAACACTGATGCCTTAGAGGTTCCAAAAATGCCTCTCTCTGCCCACCATTTGCTTGAATTCCTGTTCCTGGATGGCCCTTCCTTCTCCTGCCCCTCAATGGGTAATGCCATTATCCTGGAGACCCAGCTCTGGGCCTCTCTTGGAGGAAGCCTTCCCAGACTTACTCGGGCACAACTGCTAGGTTGAATAAATAAGCTACCACCAAAGGTCCCCACCCCTGGCTTTTTGTTATTCGGACCCAGGACTCTACAATCCCTGACTGGCCAGAGAGAACCTGGTACAAAATTCACTAAGTAGGAAATTTAGCCTGGGGCCAGAAAAGCAGACAGCTTCTCTCTGATGACTGGCAGGTGCACTATCTGCTCCTGACCAACATTCCTAGGGACCGGCCTTTTGAAGTCACACCAGCTAATCCCTGGCTTTCCTAAAGCAGCCTCCCAGCGAGGCATGGAGGACACAGGAGGAAGATGCACGAGGGAGAAATCTGCTGGGATTTTGCTAGCTGCCAGCTCCTAACCAAGTTAGCAAGGTGTGAGCCTGCGGCAGCGAGCTTGATCCATGCCAGGCCCATAACAGATGTTCTAGTAAGTGCTAGCTGATTGACTGATGGATTGCACAAGGAATTCCTCTTGATGGCAACTGCCACCCTGCTTCAAATTCAGGTCACAGAAAAGAAGGTTGATGATTTCCAGCCTGGTGAGAGTGTGAGTTGTGAATAAGCACCTCTGCCTGCTCCAAAACCCTGGCCCCAGCATCGTGCTGTGTCAGCCAGGGAGGGAAACCTCACAGCAGGCCTCACTGGTGACCTCCACCCAGGGTGACAGGCCTTGCCAGTGACCCCCACCGAGGGCCACGAGCCTTGTTTATGACCTCCACCAAGGATCGCTCATTTGCAGCAATGGAATATTTGGGCTGGCTCATCCTTTGTCATGGGGGCTGCCCTGTGCACTGCTGGCCACTAAGCAGCATCCCTGGCCTCTACTCTCTAGATGTCAGGAGGAACACCACCATTGTTGTTGTTCAGTCACCAAGTCATGCCCAACTATTTGCAACCCCATGGGCTGCAGCACACCAGGCTTCCCTGTACTTCACTATCTCCTAGAGTTTGCCCAGGTTAATGTTCACTGAGTCAGTGATACCATCCAACCATCTCATCCCCTGTCACCCTCTTCTCCTGCCTTCAATCTTTCCCAAAATCAGGGTCTTTTCTAGTGAATTGGCTCTTCACATCAGATGGCCAGAGTATTGGAGCTTCAGCCTCAGCATCAGTCCTTCCAGTGAGTATTTAGGGTTGATTTCCTTTAGGATTGACTAGTTTGATCTCCTTACTTTCCAAGGGACTCTCAAGAGTCTTCTCTGGCAACACAACTCGAAAGCATCAATTCTTCGGTGCTCTGCCTTCTTTATGGTCCAACTCTCACATCTCTACATGACTACTGGACAGACCATAGCCCTGACAATATGGACCTTTGTCGGCAAAGTGATGTCCTTACTTTTTAACACTGTCTAGGTTTGTAACTGCCCACCCCGCCTTTATGACAACCAAAAATTTCTCCAGACACCAACAAATGTCCCCTGGGGAACAAACAGCCCTGGCTGAGAATAAGTGCTGTAGCCTTTGCACCAGGGAGACCAGGGCAGCGCTCAGAAGACAGCATCAGGATAGGGTCCTGGTATGGGCATCAGTCAATCTGCCACTGCTCAGGGCTCCGCCTCCCACCTCCCAGGTAAGCATGGATATCATTCAGTGTCTCTGAGACTCAGGTTCAGTCGGTCAGTCAGTTCAGTCTCTCAGTCGTGTCCGACTCTTTGCAATCCCATGAATCGCAGCACGTCAGGCCTCCCTGTCCAACACCAACTCCGGAGTTCACTCAAACTCATTCATGTCCATCGAGTCGGTGATGCCATCCAGCCATCTCATTATCTGTCATCCCCTTCTCCTCCTGCCCCCAATCCCTCCCAGCATCAGGGTCTTTTCCAATGAGTCAACTCTTCGCATGAGGTGGCCAAAGTATTGGAGTTTCAGCTTTAGCATCATTCCTTCCAAAGAACACCCAGGACTGATCTCCTTTAGAATGGACTGGTTGGATCTCCTTGCAGTCCAAGGGATTCTCAAGAGTCTTCTCCAACACCACAGTTCAAAAGCATCAATTCTTCAGCGCTCAGCCTTCTTCACAGTCCAACTCTCACATCCATACATGACCACTGGAAAAACCATAGCCTTAACTAGACAGACCTTTGTTGGCAAAGTAATATCTCTGCTTTTGAATGTGCTATCTAGGTTGGCCACAACTTTCCTTCCAAAGAGTAAGCGTCTTTTAATTTCATGGCTGCAATCACCATCTGCAGTGATTCTGGAGTCCAAAAAATTAAGTCTGACACTGTTTCCACTGTCTCCCGTCTATTTCCCATGAAGTGATGGGGCCAGATGCCATGATCTTCATTTTCTGAATGTTGAGCTTTAAGCCAATTTTTTCACTCTCCTCCTTTACTTCCATCAAGAGGCTTTTTAGTTCCTCTTCACTTTCTGCCATAAGAGTGGTGTCATTTGCATATCTGAAGTTATTGATATTTCTCCCGGCAATCTTGATTCCAGCTTGTGCTTCTTCCAGCCCAGTGTTTCTCATGATGTACTCTGCATAGAAGTTGAATAAGCAGGGTGACAATATACAGCCTTGACGTACTCCTTTTCCTATTTGGAACCAGTCTGTTGCTCCATGTCCAGTTCTAACTGTTGCTTCCTGACCTGCATATAGGTTTCTTAAGAAGCAGGTCAAGTGGTCTGGTATTCCCATCTCCTTCAGACTTTTCCACAGTTTATTGTGATCCACACAGTCAAAGGCTTTGGCATAGTCAATAAAGCAGAAATAGATATTTTTCTGGAACTCTCTTGCTTTTTCGATGATCCAGCGGATGTTGGCAATTTGATCTCTGGTTCCTCTGCCTTTTCTAAAACCAGCTTGAACATTTGGAAGTTCATGGTTCACATATTGCTGAAGCCTGGCTTGGAGAATTTTGAGCATTACTTTACTAGCATGTGAGATGAGTACAATTGTGCAGTAGTTTGAGCATTCTTTGGCATTGCCTTTCTTTGGGATTGGAATGAAAACTGACCTTTTCCAGTCCTGTGGCCACTGCTGAGTTTTCCAAATTTGCTGACATATTGAGACTCAGGTTACCCATCTGCAAAATGAGGCCATATTTTGCAAGTCACTGGGCTGGCAGAAGGCACTCAGTTAATTGCTTTACATTGATTTGTACATGGCTGTTCTGAAAACCTCAAGCTAACATCACTCATCTCTCCACAAAAGCTAGAAAAGTACTACTGGAAACCTACTAAGGCCTACTGAGGGCCTCAAGAACAGCTGTCCAAATACTTTGGCCAAGTCATTCCACTTTTAAGAATCTATTCTAGGGAAATGATTAGAATTTCAGGTAAACATTTATACACAAAGATATCTATTCCAGTGTTTATCTACAATAGCAAAAACTACTGATAGGAAAAAAACCTAAATGCCCAACAATATAATAAAGTAAAATACGTTTATGGATGGACTTCCCTGGTGAACCAGTAGGTAGGACTCCATGCTTCCACTGCAGGAGGCATAGGTTCAATCCCTGGTTGGGGAACTAAGATCCTACATGCCACCCGGCATAGTCAAATTAAAAGAAAAAGTGTGTGTGTATATATATATATATATATATATATATATATATATATGCTTGAGTAAAGAAATATTAGATAACAAATAAAAATCACATAAAGAGTATGCATTAATAATGTGGACTGTCCATGAGATAACATTATAGTGAAGTTACTGTTACAATTAAGTTATGATGTAACTTCAACTTTGTAAGAAAATATAGAGCCAAAAAATTATTCCTTAGAAACAAGATAAAGACTGGAAGGAAACTTGACAAAATCTTCCTCTCTGTGCTATTTCCTATTTCATAAGTTTTCTATAAAGAAAAAAAGTGGGAAAAAAATTACATCTTAGTTTTAAGATCTTGTGGGGAAAATATTTTGTTGTTGTTAATACTTTTACATCAGAAGGCAAGGCTCTGCTCGAATGCCCAGGTGCTAAACCAGAGTATAGACCTGAACAGAGCCTGAGCCAAGCGAAGAGATGGATGTTCAAACCCAAATAAAACAGAAATGAAATCTAAGGAAACAGAAGCAGAAGAAAGAGGGTGTGGGCGGGCCTGGGCTACTGGGGAAATGGGAGGTACCCACAGGGTGAGCTGGGCTGGACAGGAGAGTGGGTGGGACCAGGTCTGGCCCAAGTGCTGCGCTGTTGCTGTCGGCGTGGCTCGGCAGGTGGCTAGGCTGCTGGAGAGGGACACACAGTGCTCTGGGAAGCAGGTTAGTGGGTGCCCAGGGCTGGGTAGTGGTCTGGGGGCTTGGCTTCTCACTGCTGACATCACTGCAAGCAAGGACAGGACTTATACCATGGGCAAGATGGGGGCTAGGAGGTTTGTGGGTCAGATCTAGTCCAACAAACCAACCTCCAGGCAAGATTCCAAAGGGGCCATCAGCCTGATGCTACCTCCATCTTTCTTGCCCACCACCAACCACCCACTCAAGGAGGTCCTTGGAGAAGGGAAGAGGCGTGTCAATGAAGGAGCAGCACTCTAGTACGGGACCGCAGCTGCTCTCGGTAAATAGTGGAGCTGGGCACTAGTGGTCTGGGGGTCCGTGGACTGAGGGCAGGATCTAGAAAGGAATGTGGCACCCAGGTGTCAGACACCAGGGACACAGAAATGCCACCAGGCCTCATCCCACTTCCCTTGGGCCTCCCAGTGCCAGGGGCATAAGTGGGCAGTGTGCCCTCAATCTGCCCTGGGAGGTCTAGACCAGCCCATCTCCTTTATGGCAGGTTCCCTGCACCAGTCCATCTCTCTCATGGCAGGCCCCCTGCACCAGCCCATCCCCCTCATGGCAGGCTCTCTCCAACTCCAGGCCTGAGGCCATCACGGCTGGGAGGCTGTGATATCCCACACCAGCTCCTCTCACTCAGTCTGTATCTCCTTCCTGCCCTTCTCAGGGAACCATAAAGACATCCACAGCTAAGTCAAACCTCAGTCTGGGTCACTCTTACCAAAGACCTGCTCAAACTCTGCAACGCTGAACTAGACCCAAAAAGGGTCTGACTTCTGGCAGCTGAAGCAAGGAGCCAGCCATCATGATGCACAGGTATAGTTTCTTATACATGAAGAAACAAAGAAGCCATCCAAAGGACCCTCAGGTCAAGAACCCATGGCACAGAAACTAAGGTGCTGATTTAATAAGCTCCTTGCTCTCTGGTTTCTCCAGGTATCTTTCTCAGCAGACTGTGGGACTGTCGGAGCTGGCTGACAGTCTCAGAAAGACAGCCCATTTCTCTGTGATGTCTGGAGCAGAAGCAGCTCAATTCTCAGCTAGTTTATTTGCCCCAACCTCCAGTCCACCAAATAGCTGGGAAGTCTAAATGCTGCTTATCCATCCAGCCTTACAGAAGGAAATGCACTCCCTTTATTAAGTGCAAAAATCAGTGAGGTGAAGAGCGTCACAGGAAGAAATCATTAAATCCCCATTACCTTGCCCTAAAAATCCTTGATTAAATGCAGATCTCAGGGTCCCCCCCAAGGGAATTCACGGTCTGTAGGTTCTCCCTGGGGGGGCCTGAAAACTGAAAGTGTTACTAGCTCAGCTCAGCCATGTCTGACTCTATGCAACCTCATGGACTGTAGCCCACCAGGCTCCTCCGTCCATGGGATTCTCCAGGCAACAATACTGGAGTGGGTTGCCATTCCCTTCTCCAGGGGATCTTCCCAACTCAGGGACTGAACCTGGATCTCCTGCATTGCAGGCAGATTCTTAACCATCGAAAAGGTTGAGGGGCTTGAGAATCTGCATAGTTAACCAGCTTTCCACCTGAATCCCTGGCAGGAAGGAAGTCCGCTGGAGGCTTTCTTTTCAGATTTGCCTCTTTAACTCATTGCCAGTTCTGACTTCATTCTCCTATGCTAGTTCTTTTTCTTTAAGTGCATCTTAGAAGAAAAAAATCTAATTCATAAAGGGATCTGGTAGTTAAAAGACTTCAGAATGTGTGTGTATACATGTGTGTGTGTGTATGTATATATATATATACATACACACACACACACACTTATCCTGGGAGAAGGAAATGGCAACCCACTCCAGTATTCTTGCCTGGAGAATACCATGGACAGAGGGGCCTAGCAAGCTATATAGTCCATGGGGTCCAGAGTTAGACAAGACTTGACTATACCACCATACTTAACCTGAAGAGTGGATACATACTGAAACTACATTCATGCATGTAAGTAGCATAAAGACATTAGAGTACTACATCTTAGAAAGATGAAGACATCCAAATCACATTCAAACCCTGCCACCCTGCTTCATCCTGCCGCCAGCCCACCTGACAACTGGTGGCTAAGTGACTGCTGAGTCAGATTCCTTCTCTCCTTACACGAATGAAGCACATTCAGCCAGAGACCATCAATGATGTCCCCTCACCTTGATCTCCGTGGAGAGTGAGAGTCAGCCCTAAATACTCTGTCGCTGCCTGGACACACAATGTATCACCCCTGCACAATGCTTTGCTATCTGCAGAAGTGGTTGAGTGATGTCCTTTCAACCCATCATCTGATCACGATGACCTCAATTTTTGGAGAAGGCAAGTCAAAACTCGACACTTATCTTCAGAGATACAAGACATATTTATGTGTCAGCCCACCCTTCAACTTGGCTGTAGCCTTCAGGAAAGTCTGAAAGGCCGTTGCAGACCAAGTGCTTCCCCCGCCCCCACCAATGTCCCACATCCAACCCACGCTCGCTCACCCAGTGACCATATCCCAGAGGAGCTCTGAGCACTACAGCTGACTAGGTAGTGACAGGCAGGGAGGTGGGGAAAGGAGGGTTATTCCTTGAGAAGAGCCTCTCTACACTCTCCCCTAAAGCAGAGGCAAAGACCAAAACCCCACACTCTGTCCAGACCTTGGTCCCCCAACCAACCCTGCCTGAGGTCTGATTCTTAATGGTGACTGCGAGAGGCAGGGTGTGCTAACTCCCAAGAAATTGTGGCTGGAGGATCTGAGAGATCACACCTGCCAAGTCCCGTCCCTTCCACAGAGAGGCCAAGCGACTTGCACTGGGTCACCCAGCTCCTAAGTGACTGGTCTCACACTCTTGGAGGGTAACCCAAGGGTTCAGGCTCATTACTCATCAGAGGGCACTTAGCCATCACTTTTACTCTCTTCCTCAACTTTTTCCAGAAGAAAACACATCTTGCAAAGGTGATACACACAGGAAAGTCTTCCTAGTTTTTTTTTTTTTTTTAATGGGGCAGTCCTCTGCCCAACTTTCTAAATCACTGCCACCTTCATGGGCAGCTATTAACAACTCGCTCTTAAGATGGTCTTGACAAACCAGTGACAAAGATGGGGGCAGGGGGCATCAGAACCCCTTCAGCCTACACCTGGCTTAGACAGACTCATCCTTCAAGACTAGTTCAAAAGCAAAACCCAGCTAGGTTCCCAAAGTAGAGCCCGTACAGTCCCAGGAGACGTATTACAGTGATGGTCACTTTGGATTTATTTCCATGCATTTATGTCCTCCCCCGGAAGGCACTTGTTAAGACTTCCATCCCCTGCTTCTTAAACCTCTGCCTGGTGAACTATAGATCCTCCTAGAAAGAATCAACACATTAAGAGCTATTTTCTGGCCATCAAGGCCTTCCTTTGCCACAAATACTTGCATACTAATCTCCCCATCACAGGTTGAAAAATATGGACTTCTTTTTTTTTAACTCGCAACATAATAAATGAGTTTAAATATTAGAAGTTGAAATTATTAAGTAAATCATTTCACCTGCAAAGCTTCTATTTGCATAACATTAATTCATGGTGGCAGCTAAAACAAATTCATCACATTCTGTATATTAGAAGCTGATTTATGTAGGAACTGAAAAAAATCATGAGCTCAAAATTATATTGACATGATGTACGGACTCAGTGGAGAAAGATTTTTCTCTTTCCTTCTTTCCCTTTGATTTTTTTTTTTTAACATCATCTGAACAACTGAATTATGGTGAGAAGGAAAAGGATTTGAGGAGAGGAAAGAAGCAAGGACTGGCATCTCAGAAAATGAATAATGCTCCCGCCTCACGTGTGTGGCAGGCTCCCGGTGCGGGTATACACACACACTCCGGTTATTAATGTCAAGTATGCCAAAGATACGCTCGGAAATCATTACCATTCATCGCCACTAACCGCCATTAAATTTCAATCAATTCAACTTAGCACAAGTGTACTTGAGCGGCCCTTACAGTTCCTTATAAATGTGGCTCAAAAGTCGGGCTGACTTATTGCATTGTCCACAACACAAAGGAGCATTGCTAAGCGTCTGCTTGGACCCGGGACCGACGCTCTTTTAACATCCTCAGCATTCAAAGATCCTTCTTTTCCTGAGCGCTAAGAGGTCTTCAATCCTACAGATCAAGACGAACAGGGGCGGGGCGGGGGATACTATTTTAAGTGACCACCATTACTTTCCTGCCTTGGTGGGGGAAGGCGGATGGTTAAGGCAAAAGCAGGCCTTCGTGGCTCCAGTCACTCGTACATATGCCTTCTGGAAAAAGTTTTCTGATGCCGCCAAAAGTTTGGTAACGTGGCCCCTCTTCTCCTGGCTTTAGTGAAATGCTCTCAATTCACTCTGCAAACTGTCACCTAAAGTCGAATGAATCGCCCTCTCGGAGAAGTGGTTGGGGAGCCACTGGGAAGAGGGAGGGAGGGCCAGCGGCCGTGGGCAGGGAGAAGCGCCTTCCCCAGGTGAGCGCGGGCGCGCTCCGGTCTCCCACCCGGCGCCAAGGCCGCCCGATCTGGATCTGGGCCGCTGGCTTTCTTCCCGAGCCGCCACGAGCAGGGTCCGGCCTGCCGCCACTCGCCGGGGGCGGCCGGTGCGCGGCCAGGACAATGTGGCCATTGTTTGGGCGCCGCACACCCGGCCGGCGGGCAGGTGGGAGGGACGCGGCGCCGCCGGCGCGCGAGCCGCTCGGGGCGCGGAGGGGTCCCCGTACTCGGGCACCGTCCCGGTGGCCTGGACACGCGGCTTCTCGGAGGCCTCGCAGCCAGCCCTCCGCGGGGCAGAAAATGGAGAGGGGCGGGGAGACGGAGGAGGAGCGGAGGGGGAGCGAAATAAAAAGATGCCTAAGGAAGGAGGAGAGGGAGGGAAAGAAAAGACAGGAGCGAGGAGAGAAAGAAGACGTAGGGCGGGGAGAGGCGGGACAGAGAGTGAGAGTGAAGACTCGGGGAAAGGAAGATGGACAAGGAGGAGACAAAGCGGGCAGAGAAGGGCGAAGCGGGTGTAGGGGAGACAGACAGACAGACGTGCAATCGAATCCGACCCCAGGCTACCCAGGAAGCCGCTACAAAGAGCTAAAGTTCACTCTGTTTCGTAGAGGGAAGCGGCTCCAAAGAACCCAGCCGAGTCAGCACAGCGTAATCACACCAGGGGCTTTGCTTAATTACAGGTCTGAAAGCCGGGGCTGGAGGAAGGGCCCTACTTAACTGTGTCCCGGGGAAGGCCCAGGCACTCGAGAGGTTTGGCAGGGTAGAGAACACAAATATCCCCACCCCTACCCCGTCTCCTAAGCCCAGGGAGCCCCGATCCCGGAGGAACCCGGATCCCGGAGGTCGAGGCTGAGGTCTGCAGCCGGCACAGAACCATCAGGATGGAGTGCGGACTGGAGTCCGGGCCTGAGACGGCGCTGGTCAGCAGGGAGGCCCCGCCTCAGCCCGGGGGCAAGGCCACCCCCTCCCCCCTCTCCCTCGCTCGCTACCTCTCAAGAGGCCAGGGGCCCTCCGCCCAAGGGGGGAAATCAATCCCTTGCTAATGAATAAAAAGTCCCTTTTATTTCACTGCTGTGTTTGGTTCATTAAATTTTCCACAGATTTGCAGAGAAGAAAACATAATCAATAAACCTTGACAAAAAGTGAACGTGTGAAAAAGGCCGGAGAATGGAAAACTGAGATAAAAGTGATATCCGATCACAGATTTCAGGGCCAGATGACGAGCCGGGGCTGCCGCAGAATCTCAATGGACCATCACCCTTTTGCGGCTTTCCTTCCCTTTGCTGAAACTCTTCTTTCAAGACAATAGGAAATGCACTAAAACTTTTTTCTTATGCTAATGCCTGAAACCGGGCACTCAGTTAAAACACATTGCCCGGCAACCTGTTTTTGGGGTGCTGTTTTTTTACGACACACATGCACACACACAAAACCACATGAACTTATTCACTTTAAACCACAAATCTTAAAAACAGTTTATGTGAACTCTTTGGTCACATCTTAAGTGAGTTATTTTCCCTCACACAGCATGATTTTTAAAAAGCTAGAAGCAGAACACAAGCAACTATATTGAGGATGCTTTTTGTTGATAAAGGAGATGAGGGAAATAAAATACTAAACACGCAGAAAGTCTGTTGTTATCACTAGGGTATTCCCCCAGGGGGTTAAACATAGTTTTGTAGTTTTAGGATATTTTGGTCACCCTCCAAATCTAAAAACAATGATCAAAAAAACATGGAAAGAAAATAAAGAAAACAATGATCGATGATTTTTTTTTTATCCTTTGGAGTCCACAGCAAACATTCAAATTCATTTTGGAATATGCAGTATTGAATCTGGTGGCAAGGATTTATTTAAAACCAACGAAGCTGTTGTTCTCTACCAAAGACATTGCCAAATGACAAAGCTGTCCCAGGACCCCTTCCCAAACCATCTTTTAAACAAAACTGAGGCCACAATTAAAGAGCAGGCTCCCCTCCTGCCTTCTTTAGAAGCCAGTGAGCCTTGATCACTGAAACCGGGCCTATTCTGGTAGCTTGTACAATCACCTCTCTGGCCTCTCTGAATTTTCTGGAATCTAAGAGTACAGTTTTCCTCTTTGGTATTCTTCACATGTTTCAAGTGTGCACGCCTCTGACACTTACTGAAAAGAAGAAAGCGGGGAGCTGCTACCCCAGGGAGGGGTTCCTTTTCAAAGGTTCCAGGGGATACAGCTGCAGCCCTCCACAGCTAGGTCCACCTGGCCCGAGCACCATCCCTGAGCACCAGGAAACAGGGCTTGGCACAGGTAGAACCCCTCTGCATCCTAAAGAAGCAGGACAGGTGGCTCCACATCCCTAGAGCTGGCCTAGGAGCCAGCGTCACGGGATAAAAGGAAATGCGGCTGAACACACTTCTCCCAGGAAAAGGCAGGCTGCCCTACCCCTTGAGTCCATAAAGCTATAGGGCTCGCCTTTTGCGCTTCCACAAGTCAGCTGGGTGTGTAGGGGTCACACAGTCTTTCAAAGTGCGCATGAAAACCGCCTGGTCCCAGTTAGAGGGACTTGCTGGCATCTGTAGGGTGAAGGTCCCTCTGCCTTCCTCTGGGTGGTCAAGAGAGGTCCTGCTGAAAGAAGGGTGTTTATTAGGCAAATATTCAATTTTGTCGGCCTGCCTGCAGCCTGCTTGCTGAATCGCCAGGTTGGCTAATCCAGCCCTAAGGGCTGCAGTGTGTACAGGGCACTTGTGGGAGTACACAAAGCATGAAGTATTTGTGTATCTTTCAGTCTGCAGTGCAAACAAGCCAGCTACAGTACACAGCCTCCAAGACCCCTGCAGCCAGGCAAGGAGTCATTGACAAGCAGCCCTGTAGCCCCCTCTTCCACGAGTGAGCCGGAGCATCCCCGAGAACACACACCAGCCCTCCTTTCTAAGGCTGCCCGGCCAGAAGGGCCTCTCTAACCCCACACACCCTTCAAGATGGGCCAAACCAAAAAGTGCCCTCCAAGGCCATGGGCAGGGTCTGTGAGTTTGGAAGCAGCCTGGGATGCTCTGCTGAAGGGGTCTGAACCCTGTACAAATTCCCCTCCAAACCATTCCCACGGAGAATGAAAAAAAAAAAAAGAAAACTCTCCCTAACAGTCAGGCCTGCCTTGGTTCTCAGTGAGCCCGGCCCTGATTTGGGAGTGCCTTCCTCCTTCCCATTAGCATTCTCAGCCCACTGACTTTGAAAACAGACTGAGCTGACTACAGTCTCACTCAGATGCCAAGCCAAGGGAGAGTCGGGTCACCTGAGGCCTATTTCCTGGGTGACTGGGGGCCTCACCTCCGTTGGAGTGCTTCCTGCCAGAGTTTAAATCCCCCTACCATCACTAACTAACCTAACGAAATTAGTGTATTTCTCCTAACAGAGGGGAAATACAAACCATCCTAAATATCACAAACCAGAACTAATTTTTGAAACTCTTAGACAAGTGACAACTCTCTACGTGTCTGGGTTTGACTGGGACCTTAAATCTGGGGGAGAACCCTCGGCCATCAGGGTTGAAGAAGTAGGTCTGAGAAAACGAAAGCAGGAAAGATGAAGGAAGAAAGAGGCACAAGAAGGGAAGAGGTGGGATCCTGAAGGGATGTATCTGCAGTGGTCTGGATGTCTCCTGCCTCCGTATAGAATCAGTGACCCTGGCCAGACCAGAAGCTGGGGCGAGCCTGAAGGCCACCAGAACTCAAAGCAGCCAGGCACAGTTAGGGTGCCCGGCCCGGCTCTGGGGAGATCAGCCCAGGTAGCTGCACAATGAGTTTTTCTTCCGGGCAGAGGCAAGTGCAAAGCCGCTCTGAGGCCCCCACACAGGGAAGCCACCGAAGGAAGGAAACTCCCAAGCAAGGTAAGGAAGTGGGCGGGGAGGGGGCGTCTGGGTCAGGTGGTAGAACAAACAGATCTCCTCGGGAGACTGGTGACCAGCCCTCCTATTCCGTGGCTTTCCATCGCTGTATATTTTGGATTTCAGGGTTTATTTACTTTCCTTTTTGGCACCGAGCCCCCTGAGCACGCCAATACAATATTTGTTTAAACACTATTTTATGCCGCTTGCGAGGGAACCGTTTACTTTCAAATGCTCCAACATCCCCCTGAGCCTCGTCGGCAAACAGCATATGAGCGTTTTACAACTGCTCCCTTTATCTGGAGCTGTCGGGATTAAACCTTCACACGCCCGGCTAGGACGGCAGGGCGGGGGTCCCGGGACTCGGCCGCCTCCACCCGGCTGCCAAGTCCTCCCAGGAGCTCGAGCGCCGCGCGGGATGCCCTAGCGAGAAGACAGAGCAGCGCAGTAAAGACCCCCGCGGCCCAGCACCAGACTCCGGGGAAAGGTCGACTCTTCCCCGGCCGGGATCAATTCTGAAAGTCACACCAAAATGACACAAAAGAGAGAGAAGTGGAGGGAGGCACCCTGCGGGATATCCAAAGCCCGCGAGCGCCCCTGCGACAGGGCACCCGGGGTGAGGCGCTCCGGCTCCATCTCCAGATCCTCGCGTAGTGGAAGTCGGTTTCCTAGGAAGTGACAGCAATTACTGTCGGGCTGAAAAGGCGCCCAGTTGGGTGCACTTCCAGCGTCCCCTCCCCCGATACGGGGGGCGCGCCGCTCACACACACACGCGCGCGCGCGCGCGCGCTCCCTTCTTCCTCCCCCTACCAGCGGCCCCCCTACCCAGGCCCCGTCTGAGGAAAACGCTCCCCTTTCTAAACCCTTAATAGGATTGGCGCCCAACTCTCTCTGCGCCGCTCCCCATCCATCGCACACAGATCAAGTTGCAGTAGTGGATTTTTCAAATTCCTCAGCAAATATACTTGTTGAGAGATTGCCGGCGGCGCGGGGGTTGGGTGGGTGGGGGGTGGACGATGAGTGGGGGCGGGGAAGAAAGAGAGTGGCGGGGGGGCTCCGGAGGACAGGGCGAGAGATTACGTGAGGATCCCTCGGGGAAGTCAAGCGGATCTCAGAGCGGAGGGCAAGAAAGGAGGAGGAGGAGAGAAGCAAGGAGGGAGGCGGGAGGGAAAGCCTGACCGAGGGGGAGGGGGCGACAGGGCCCGAGGAGGGGAGGAAGGAGCGAGAAAGAAAGAAAGGCAGGGCTTGGGACGGGCAGCGCGGAGAAGTGCAGTTAGAAGTTCGCAGCGGCTAGCTGCAGCCCCTCCACCCCCGGCACACTCCCCGGAGACACACTCCCACGGCCCACCTCTGGAGCTCGCAGCATCCCAGCCTCCCCGCCCTACCCCCAACTCCCGAAAAAACAGCCCCGGGCTAGGGGGCGGTGGAGACCGGGTGGAGGCAAGCTCGGTCGCGCTCCCCAAGAAGGCAGGCTCTTTCCCCCAGGTGGGAAGGAGGATGCAAAATCGCCCCCTCGATCCCAAGTTCCCATCCCTGGACTCCTCTTAGGTCCCAGGCTGGTTTAGTCAGAACCCGGACGCGGGCCGCCGCGCTAGCCCCCGGTGCCCGAATCCCCGAGCCATTGCCCGGGTACCCGGCCGAGGGACGCTCCAAGACGGCGCAGCATCCCAGTCGGCCCGAGTTCGGCCGAAGTAGGGGGCACTTCGCGACGAAAAGCAAGCAAAAGAACGCCAAAGCAACTTTACCGAGGGAGACAAAAGTTTGCCTCTAGCACGCAGGTGGCCTCCGGGGCGCCGGGCGGTGGCTGCGGGCCCCCATCCCAACTTGGTTGGCGCGGCGATCCACCGCGGGCTGCCGTGTGCCCGGGCTCACTCCGGCCGGGGCGTTGCGGGCCAGGCAGGGGAGGGGACCCAGAAGAGGGCGGGAGCCAGGCAGCCCCTACAGCCGGCGAGCGGGCAGCTCCCCTAGGCTCCGGCGCGCAGGGCAGCCCGCGCTCCTTCCTCCGGCTCCTCCCGCTCCTCCTCGTCTTCCTTCGCGTCCGCCGCCGCCGCCGCCGCCGCCTCCCGCTCCTCCTCGAAGACTCATTGATGGGAGTTTGAAAAAAAAGTCCGCGGAGCCGTGCTGCCTCGGCTGGCGAGCTCCGGCACTCCCGCGCTCCAGCCCGCCGCGCGCCCGCACGGCGCAGCGCCCCCGCGCGCACGGCTGCGGCACACAGGGCGCCGCGCCCCCGCCCAAGCCGCGCACCCCCGCCCGGAGGGGATCCCAGGGACCTGGAGGGGAGGGGCGGCCTAGGACCCTCCTCAGCGCCCTGGAGAGACAGCACACCTACGAAGAAAGTTCCAGCAGAGAACGAAAGAGCGCGCCAGTCCCCAACACTTTTTTTTAAGGCGCCGGGGTGGGTGGGGGGTCGCTAACTCAAGTCAGATGAGCTCCGGAGCCGAGGCGCAGGGACGGTTCTGTTTTCAATCTCTGAAATCCCCCGCCCTCCCCACCTCCTTCTTCCCCTCCGCCGGGAGATGCCCGGGTCGGCGTTCCCAGTGCGCCCGCTTCTCCGGGCGCCGGGGCGGAAGCGGGGGACTGGAGGGCTGGCGGGGAGGGAGGCAGGCTTGAGGGGGGGCTGGTTCTACTCCGACTCTCCGGCAGCTACCAGCGCGCGCAGGTGCCGGGGTCCGGCCTGTGCCCCCCGCCGCGGCTAGCACGAGTCGCCCTCTGGGCGCCTGCTGGTGAGAAGCGTAGCAGCCTTCTAGGTTTGGTGCCTGTGTGTTTGGTAGGAAGGGTTTTTGTTTGTTTTGTTTTGTTTTTAGAGACTCCACTCGAGCTGCCGCAACCAGATGGAAGTAATCAGAACCCAACAACAACAGAGGAAGAAGGAAGAAAAAAACCTCACTGAACTTTTGGACCAAAGTGTGTATGGGTGTGTGTGTGAAAGAACTTGCTTAAGCAAACTAGGTAACAAGCTCTGGGCCCTCAGGCCTCACCGCAGCCCAGAAAGAGCTGCTTGGCTGGAAGAAGCAGGGGACAACTGGCTGAAGTGCCCCCCAACCCATGGCCAGCCTCCAGCCTCTAAAGCTGAGGGTCCTCCTCCAAAAAGGGGACCCTCGCTGGCACAAGTTTCTAAGTTTTCCTTCTAACAGTTGTGGACAACTTACTATGTGCTAGGTGACATGCTGTATTTCTTTTGAATTATATAACCTACAATGGCAACCCACTCCAGTATTCTTGCCTAGAGAATCCCAAGGATGGGGGAGCCTGGTGGGCTGCCGTCTATGGAGTCGCACAGAGTCGGACACGACTGAAGCTACTTAGCAGCAGCAGCAGCAGCAACCTACAGAACTCCAGGAAGTAGATTTTCTTCTCCCCCATTTTCCAGGTGAGAAGACTGAGGCTTTAAGTGAAGTAGTTGTCCCAGGTCAGAGCATTGAACTGCCATCCTCCATGAGTTCAGTAGTTTGTACCATTAGTTTAGCCAAGGGTGTTAAGAGCATCTCTCTCTCTTCAGCCCTTCTTACTACAGTTGCATCTTATCTAGAATGTATGGGACTAAAGTCTCAGAGACCCAATTCTGCCCTCCTTTCACAAGCCTATGTTACTGATGTGACCTCCCTTTGTCAGTAGCTCTTTCCATGTGCCACTGACCTGACCAGCCCTTCTCTAACTTTATTTTCCACATTTTAACAGAAGAGAGAGTATTATGATCCCCGTTCCCTATTACCCACCTTCCTTTTAATTTCCTTACATTCATTTAGATGACCGGACAATTTCTTCTTGATCGAGGAAAAAATATATGCAGAGCAATATCACAACAATCTGATGCTAATTTTGTTTTTCTCATGTAGGCTCTCCGGATTGAAAGAAAAAAAAAAAAAAACCCTTCAGGGTTTTTAAAAAACAAATCTTGGAGAAGTCAATGTATTTATCAAAGGAAAGAGAAGTTTGGAAGGGCTTTCTCTTTAAATATGATCAGATTCACCATTCCTCCGTGCTATTTGTTTAAATTCCTGCTGAGCTTTCAGACACAGACTCTAAGGAGACAGAAAAAGTAAACTCTCCCTCCCTTCCTTGGCCATATTTTAATGACCCTATTCATATCTACCCCATGAAATGTGCAGAATCATTTCATGTTACTGGAATATTAGCAGCGTTGGGTGATTACTTCATTACAAGCTTGTCTCTGTTGGTTTCCTTGTGTTGTTCAGTTTGTGAAGAAGTTTAAACAAATCGACATTTTAGGATATTTCCTTTTTCTCTGTTTTTCTTCTCAGTCCCACTCCAGTCCTGCTGGAATGCAGGCACTCTCATAACCTTTTCTGGCTTATTTTGGCAAGGAGGTGGCTGTTGAGATGAAGATGGAGTCTTTTCAGTTTGAGGAGAAGGTGTAAACATCACGCCTTGATCTCTAGATGGTGAGGAGGCTGGGCACTGGAAAAAAAAAAAAAGCAATAGAAGGTGTGGAGTGGAGGCAAACTGGCAGAGCAGAGAAGTGAACATTAGACCCAAGGTTGTAGTCTAAGTCTAGTGCTAAATGTATGACCTTGAGTGAGTCCCAGTTTGTTTAGTCCGCATCTTTCTGTGTGCCCGGTACCATGCCAACTGATGTGACATCATAGTAAGTGGGACGAACGAGATCCTTCTCGTGGAGTTCATTGTTTCATGAATAAACAGTCAGGGGACTTCCCTGATGGTCCAGTGGCTAAGACTCGGCACTCCCAATGCAAGGAGCTCTGGTTCGATCCCTGGTCAGGGAACTAGATTTAACATGCCACAATTCAGAGTTCACATGCTACAACTGAAGATCCCACGTGCCACAACTAAGACCCAGAACCGTCAAATAAATAAATAATAAATACTTAAAAACACACATAGACAAATGTATAACTGCAAACTGGGTAAAGAAGAAATACAAAGTACACCAAAAGATCGCCATAGGGGACCAAACCTAGCATGGGAGGCAGCAGTGGGGATCACAGAGAAGGCTTATCTGAGGAAGTCAGGTTGCACTGTCTGACAGGAAGAAGGAATGAAGGACTAAAAAAGTCAAAAATCGTGGGATGGCATTAAGTAGAAAAACTCTGCACAACAAAGGAAACAATCCACAGTGTGAAAAGGCAGTCTATGGAGTGGGAGAAAATACTTGCAAACCATATGCTGACAAGGAGTTCATTTCCAAAATAAATAAGGAACTCCTAAAACTCAACAGCAAAAACACAAATGACCCGACTAGAAAATGGGCAAAGGAGAACAGAAATTTCTCCGAAGAAGACCTACTGATGGCCAACAGATATATAAAAGGTGCTCAGCATCATTCATCCTGCGGAAATGCAAATCAAAATCACAAGGTGGGAATTCCCTGGCTGTCCAGTAATTAGGACTCTGTGCTTTTACTGCCAAGGGTGCAAGTTCAATCCCTAGCTGAGGAACTGAGAGCCTGCAAGCTCAGCAAAACAAACACACCACAAGGCAATATTAGCTCACACTTGTTAGGGTGTCTGTTATCAAAAAACCGAAAGATATTAATCACAAGTGTTGGTGAATTTGTAGGAAACACAGAATCCTTGTGCACTGTCAATGGGAATGTAAAATAAAATTGAAATGGTACATAATAGTGTAGCAGTTATGGAAAATACCATGGAAGTCTCTCACAAAATTAAAAATAGAAATAAATCCAGCCATCACACTTTCAGTTATAGATCCAAAAATACTGTAGTTAGGACTTTGAAACGATACCTGCATTCCTATGTTCCTCACAATGTTATTCACAATAATCAAAACATAGCAACAAGCCAAATAAATGCCATTAGATTAACGCATAAAGAAAATGTGAAAGAAATGTACCATGGAATATTATCCTCAAAAACGAAGATCCTACCATTTGCAGTCACAGAGATCAACCTGGGAGAAATTTTAAGTAAAATAGGTCAGTCACAGAAGGACAAACACTGCCTGATTCCTCTTATTTGAGGCATTTAAAATAATCAAAGGCATAGGTTAGTGGTAAAGATTCCTCCTGCCAATGCAGGAGACCCAGGCTGGGTCCCTGGGTAGGGAAAATCCTCTGGAGAAGGAAATGGCAACCCACTCCAGTATTCTTCTCTGGGAAATCCTATGGCAATCCTGATTGGCTGCAGTCCATGGCGTTACAAAAGAGCGGGATATGACTTAGTGCCTGAACAACAGCAACACAAAAAAACAAAAGAAATAGTAGAATAGTTGTTACCAGGGATGAAGTTGGGAGGATAACGAAATATAGTTGTTGGATCAGTATAAAATTAGTTACATAAGAGAAGTAAATCTCAGAGATCTGCTGTACAAAACAGAATGCCTGCACCGTGCTTGTCATTAACAAGAAGGAATTGTGTACTTAAAAATGTAAAGGGTAAAAAAAAAATGTAAAAGGTATATATCATAAATTTAAAAAAATTTTTATTGGCATTAAGGTGCTTTCCATTGTTGTGTTAGTTTCTGATATACAGCAAAATGAATCAGCTGTATGTATACGTATATCCCCTTTTTGTCACCACAGAGCATTAAGTAGAATATCCAGTGCTATACAGTACATTCTCAGTAGTTACCTATGTTATACATGGCATCAATAGTATATATGTGTCAATCCCAATCTCCCAATTCATCCCACCCCGCTTTCCCAATGGGTGTTCATCCATTTGCTCTCTATGTATCTGTATTTCTGCTCAAATATGCTCATCTGCACTATTTTTCCAGATTCCACATGTATGCGTTAATTATTTTTCTCTTTCTGACTTCATGTCACTTTGTTTGAGTCTCTCGATCCATCCACATCTCTGCAAATGTCACAAATGTTTCCTTTTATGGCTGAGTAATATTCCATTGTATATATGTGCCACATCTTTATCCATTCTTCTGTTGATGGGACATTTAGTTTGTTTCCATGTCCTGACTATTGTAAATAGTGCTGCAATAAACATTGGTATGCATGTACCTTTTGAAATTACAGTTTTCTCTGGGTGTGTGCCCAGGAGTGGGATTGCTGGACCATATGGAAGCTCTGTTTTTAGTTCTTAAAGGAACATCCATAGTGGTCTCCACAGTGTTACATCAATTTTACATTCCCACCGACAGTGTAAGAAGGTCTCATATTAAGTGTTCTTCAGTCAGTTCAGTTCAATCGCTCAGTCGTGTCCAAATCTTTGCGATCCCACAGACTGCAGAACACCACGCTTCCCTGTCCTTCACTATCTCCTGGAGCTTGCTCAAACTCATGTTCATTAAATCAGTGATGCCATCCAACCATCTCATCCTATGTCATCCCCTTCTCCTCCTGCCTTCTATCTTTCCCAGCATCAGGGTCTTTTCCAACGAGTTGGCTCTTCTCATCAGGTGGCCAAAGTATTTGGAGCTTCAGCTTCAGTACCAGTCCTTCCAAAGAATATTCAGGGTTGATTTCCTTTCAGACTGACTGGTTTGATCTCCTTGCTGTCCAAGGGACTCTCAAGAGGCTTATCCAACACCACAATTTGAAAGCGTCAACTTTTCGGTAATCAGCTTTCTTTATAGTCCAACTCTCACATCTATATATGACTACTGGAAAAACCATCACTTTGACTATACTGACATCTTTTTGGCAAAGTAATCTCTGCTTTTTAAGACGCTCTCTATCTTTGTCATAGCTTTTCTTCCAAGGAGCAAGTGTCTTTTTATTTCATGGCTGCAGTTGCCATCCACAGTGATTTGGAATGATTTCTTAGGTGGTAAGTGTTCTTACCACATAGAAAAAAAAAGAGTCACCAGGAAACTTTGGACAATGAAGGATACATTTGTTACCTGGGTTGTGGTGATAGCAACACAGCTGTATACCTAACAGAAGCATAAGAGATTAAGAAGAGGTAGCAAGAATACACAGAAGAACTGTACAAAAAAGGCCTTCATGATCTGGATAATCATGATGCTGTGGTCACCTACCGAGAGCCAGATATCCTGGAGTCTGAAGTCAAGCAGGCCTTAGGAAGAATTACTATGAACAAAGCTAATGGAAGTAATGGAATTCCAGCTGAGCTATTTAAAATCCTAAAAGATTTGAAATGCTGTGAAAGTGCTGCACTCAATATGCCAGCAAATTTGGAAAACTCAGCAGTGGCCACAGAACTGGAAAAGGTCAGTTTTCATTCCAGTTCCAAAAAAAAGCCATGCCAAAAAATGTTCAAACTATGCCATACAGTTTCACTCATTCACATGCTAGCAAGGTAAAATTCTTCAAGCAAGGCATCAACAGTATGTGAACTGAGAACTTCCAGATATACAAGCTGAATTTTTAAAAAGGCAGAGGAATCAGAGATCAAATTGCCAACATCCATGGGATCATAGAAAAAGCAAGCGAATTAAAAAAAAAAAAACTACTTTGGCTTCATTGATTATGTTAAAGCCTTTGACTATGTGGATCACAACAAACTGCAGAACCAGACCACCTTACCTGTCTAAGAAGCAACAGTTAGAACCGGACATGGAACAACAGATTGGTTCAAAATAGGGAAAGGCGTGCTGTATATTGTCACCTTGCTTATTTAACTCATATGCAGAGTACACCTTGCAAAACGCAGGGATGGATGAATCACAAGCTGGATTCAAGATTGCCAGAGAAATATTAACAACCTCAGATATGTAGATGATACCATGTTAATGGCAGAAAGTGAAGAGGAACTAAAGAGCCTTTTGATGAAGGTGAAAGAGTAGAGTGAAAAGCTGGCTTAAAACTCAATGTTGAACAAACAAAAGTCATGGCATCCAGTCCCATCACTTCATGGCAAATGGAAGGGGAAAAGTGGAAACAGTGACAAATTTTATTTTCTCGGGCTCCAAAATCACTGTGGACAGGGACTGCAACCATGAAGTTAAAGATGCTTGCTCCTTGGAAGGAAAGCTATGACAAACCTAGACAGTGTGTTAAAAATCAAAGACATCATTTTGCCAACAAAGGTCCATTTTTGGACAGCAAGGAGATTAAACTAATCAATCCTAAAGGAGGTCAACCCTGAATATTCATTGGAAGGATTGATGCTGAAGTTGAAGCTCCAGTACTTTGGCCACCTGATGTGAAGAGCTGACTCATTGGAAAGACCCTAAGGCTGGGAAAGATTGAAGGCAGGAGCAGAAGGGGACAACAGAGAGTCAGATGGTTGGATGGCATCACCGATTCAATGGACATGAGTTTGAGCAAACTGGGAGATAGTGAAAGACAGGGAAGCCTGGCGTGCTGCAGTCCATGGGGTTGCAGAGTCGGACATGACTGAGCAACTGAACAACAAATGAGCTTTCCAGTAGTCATGTATGGATGTGAGAGCTGGACCATAAAGAAGGCTGAGTGCCGAAAAATTATTGCTTGTGACTTGTGCCAGAGAAGATTCTTGAGAGTCCCTTGGACTGCAAGGAGATCAAACCAGTCAATCCTAAAGGAAACCAACCCTGATTGTCCACTGGAAGGACTGATTCGGAAACTGAAGTTCCAGTACTTTGGCCACATGATGCGCAGAGCAGACTCATTGAAAAGACCTTGATGCTGGGAAAGATTGAAGGCAAAAGGAGAAAGGAGTGGCAAAGGATAAGATGGTTGGATGGCATAACCAATTCAATGGACACGAATTTGAGTAAACTCTGGGAGATAGCGGAGGACAGAGGCGCTTGGCCTGCTATAGTCAGTAGGGTTGCAAAGACTCGGGCATGACTTAGTGACTCCACAACAACAGAATACCTAATGAAGCACAATTTCTTACACCAATTCTACCTCAGGAAAGTTGGGGGAATTGAAAGAAGTGAGGGAGGGTCAGTGAGCAGAGGGAACAGGTGGGGGTGTGCTTTTCCAGTTTTCCCTTTTTCTTTCTGTAAAAAGAGCCTGGTGACAAGAAAATCTAGCCCCAAGAGAGATGTGGCCCATGCTCATCACACAGTGTTCCAGTCTCTAGGGTCGTGTAGCAAATTGCCCCCAAATTCAATGGTGTAAAACAGCCATTCATTATGTTCTAGGGGCAGGAGGAGAAGGGGACGACAGAGGATGAGATGGCTAGATGGCATCACTGACTTGATGGACGTGAATCTGAGTGAACTCCGGGAGTTGGTGATGGACAGGGAGGCCTGGCGTGCTGCGATTCATGGGGTCGCAAAGAGTTGGACACGACTAAGCGACTGAACTGAACTGAGCTGAAAGGTCTGTGGGTCAGGGTTTTGGACAGGGCATGGTAGGGATGGTTTGTCTTCCCTCTATAGTGTGGGGGCCTCAGCTGGAAGATTCCAAGGCTGGTGCTGGTATCATCAGAAGACATGGTCACTCCCATGCCTGCTGTTTGTTCATGCTGGCTGCTGGCTGGGGGGCCTTGGTTCCTTTTGGTCTGGACCTCTCCATGTGGCCTCATTACAGAGATGAGTTTGGGCTTCCTCACAGCATGGTAGTAGCTGGGTTTACAGGGTGAGCATCACAAGAGATATCCAGGTGGAAACCCTGTCGCTTTTTGGGAAACTCTGGAAGTCACCCTGCATCCCTTGGCTGCATGTTATTCATTGAGACACAAGGTTCTGCCTAGGTTCAAAGAAAGGGAAACTTGACTCAGCTTCTCTGTGGGGAGTGGCAAGATTCTGAAGAGTGTATATGTGTGTGTGTGTTATTTGTCATATATATATCTATATATACACTTAAGTATGTATATATATATTGGAGAAGAAAATGGCAACCCACTCCAGTGTTCTTGCCTAGAAAATCCCAGGGACGGGGGAGCCTGGTGGGCTGCCGTGCGTACTGAGTCACTTCAGTCATGTCTGACTCTTTGCGACCGTATGAACTGTAGCCCACCAGGCTCCTTTGTCCATGGGATTCTCCAGGCAAGAATACTGGAGTGGGTTGCCATTTCTTTTTCCAGGGGATCAAACCCAAGTCTGTTATGCCTCCTGCATTGACAAGCAAGTTCTTTACCACAAGCACCAGCTGGGAAGCCCATGTGCATGTGTGTATATACACACATACATATATATATATGTATACATATATTTTGAATCACTTTGCTGTACACCTGAAACTAAGACAGCACTGTAAATCAACTATACTTGAATTTAAAAAAAATCAGATCAACATTTGCTTAGGGGCAGAGGAATTGGCAAGAAGGAATGAATAACAAAGAAACATAAAGAAACTTGTGGGTGATCACTAGACTCATTTTGACTGTTGGATGTATACAAAAATTAAAATTTTTATATGTGAAAAAAATTATGAAAGACTCCTAATTAAAATGTGATGAAATTTTTATAAGACACTGAAGTGATCCAGCCCATAGTATATTGAATTTAACTGAAATTAGTTGCTTCTCTAAGGAGTTCCTGAGAAGCAGTGGATAGTGTGGGAGATGGCTCAGTTTCCAAGGCCTCCGCCTCCTGGGGTTCCATCCATTCCACTGCATTCAGCAGAAAGATAACGTAGAGCTGGCTTGCGGGCTTCAATAAAAGAACATTTACTCTCAAATCTCCCCAAATGCATACACATCACTTCTCTCCTTTGATTCCTCCTCCGATATCCATTATTTTTTTTCAACGTTTCAAGTTATCTTTTTAAACGTTCGGTGTCAGGGTTTTATTTTGCACCCAGGTTACTTGGGGAGCCTCCTTTGCCAGAAGTCAGCAAGGGAGAGGCAAACTCTCACTGCCTGTGAATCAACCCAAGGAGAGAGATGGTTTAGGGGCCACCCAGGGTCAGGCCATGTGGCGGAGGTTGTCAGCAAAGCGGAAGCAGGAAACTGGTGTGGAAAGATGGGTATTGGTCCACAGCTGAGGCCAGCCCACGGGGTGTATTAGACAGCAAGGCTTGGGGACTTCCCTGATGTGGTTAAGAATCATCTTTCCAATGCAGAGGATGTGGGCTCAATCCCTGGTTTGGAAACTAAGATCCCACATGCTATGGGACAACTAAGCGCGTGTGCCCCAACCACTGAGTTCACACGCTGCTAGAGAGAAGCCTATGACAAAAGATCTCACCTGCCACAACCAAGATCCCTCATGCCACCACCAAGACTGTGCTCAGGGGCTAAGTCGTGTCTGTCTCTTTGTGACCCCATAGACTGTAGCCCACCAGGTTCCTCTGTCCATGGAACTTTCCAGGCAAGAATACTGGAGTGCATTGCCATTTCCTTCTCCAGGGGACCTTCCTGACCCACAGACAACCTGCATCTCCTGCACTGCAGGCAGATTTTTTACCACTGAGCCATTGGGGAAACCAAAACTCAACTGTACTTCAGTGTTTTTAAAAAGTCTCTATAATTGAAGCAATCTGGTACTGATGAGTGGATGAAAAGATAGACCAATGGGATGGAATACAAAATCCAGTCATAGACCCAGTTGTGTATAGAAATTTCAATTTTGATAAAGTTGGCATCAGGAATGGGTGGGTGAAACAAGTGTTTACCCATAAATTGTACTAGGAAAACTGAAAATTCAAACTAGACAAGGGACTGTTTCTCACTTATTAGACTGACAAAGACCCAAAGTTTGACATCAAAATCTGTCAGTGAGGCCGTAGAGAAACAGACACTCTTATACATTGCCAGTGGAAATGCGAAATGGACAACCCTGATGGAGGGAAATTTGTAATATCTAGCAAAAATCACATATGCGTTTACCCCTTTGACAAATACATCTCATTTCCAGGTATCTATCTCAGACACAGTACAAACAGGCATATCATCCAGTGGTTAAGATTCCACCTTCCAAGGCAGGGGATGCAGATTCAACCCCTGGTCAGGAAACTAAGATTCTGCATGCTGCAGGGAAACTAAGTCTGTGCACCCCAACTAAAGAAGCCCTTGTGCTCTCGAGCCCATGCTCTGCAACAAGAGAAGCCACTTCAAGGAAAAGCCCTTGTGCCAGAACTAGAGACTAGCCCCTGCTCGCCACAACTGGAGAAGACCAGTGTGCAGCCATGAAGACCCAGTGCAGCCAAAATAAATAAAATAAAAGTAGATGCAGAAAACTATTAACAGCAGCACTATTCATGATATCAAAGAATTGGAAATTATCCAAATATCTCCATGTGAAGACAGATTGACTGAAAAAATTGTGTATATATATATTATATATATATATATATAAAGTTTCTCTTTTTAGGAGCATTGTAGCTGATAAACAAGGAAGGAATGACAAAATCAAAATATCACCATTTCATGTTGCTGTTGTTCAGTAGGTTAGCTGTGTCCAACTCTTTGCAATCCCATGGACTGCAGCACACCAGGCCTCCCTCCTTCACCACCTCCCGGAGCTCGCTCAAACTCATGTCCATCGAGTCAGTGATGCCATCCAACCATCTCATCCTTTGTAACCCCCTTCTCCTCCTGCCCTCAATCTTTCCCAGCATCAGGGTCTTTTCCAATGAGTCAGTTCTTCGCATCAGGTCGCCAAAGTATTGGAGTTCCAGCTTCAGCATCTGGTGGTCCAGTGGTTAAGATTCTGCGCTTCCACCGCAGGGGCAAAGGTTCAATCCCTAGCCAGGGAACTAAGACCCCACATGCCACCCAGCTCAGCCAAAAATTAAATTAGAAATTAAACACAAGTCATGATATTTTAAGCACAGTTTGTAACAATTTGTCATGGCAGTGGTAGAAATAAATGCAGGCATGGACAGAGTACGGGCTGGGGCTAAGACATGGTAGCCAGACCTACCATCGAATGTCCATGTGCTCTTGGACCCCTTCTACACAATATGGGGTGGTCTCTTAGCCCTTCCTGCTCTGAAGCTCTGTTTAAAACAAGTACCTAACTGGCCCGAATTTTGTAGGTAAAAGAGTTTTTCCCCTGCTGCAAAGCACAGGGTCCCTTGGAGGTTCTTCAAAAGTTGTCAAACTACCATATGACCCAGCATTCCCATCTGTGGGCATACATCTTAAGGAAACGAATACATTATATGGACAAGATTTGTGCACCCTCTTATTCACAGCAGCATTGTTTACAGTAGTTAAAACATGGCAAAAACCATCAACAGATGAATGGATAAAGATGTGGGACACACACACACACACATATACACAATGGGATATCACTCAGCCATAAAGCGGAATAAAGTCAAGTCACTTGCAGTTACATGGATGAACCTAGAAATAATCGTACTAAATGAAGTAAATCCGACAGAGAACAACAAGTACCATATAATATCACTTCTATGTGGAATCTAAAAAAAAAAAAAGAACACAAATGAACTTATTTACAAAACAGACTCACAGACTTCAAAAACAAACTTATGGTACCAAAGGGGAAAAGTTGGGGGTAGGATAAATTGGACGTTTGGGATTGATATATATACACTACTATATTTAAAATAGATAGCCTTCAGTTCAGCCGCTCAGTCGTGTCCGACTCTGCAATCCCATGAATTGCAGCACACCAGGCCTCCCTGTCCATCACCAACTCCCGGAGTTCACCCAAACTCATGTCCATTGAGTCAGTGATGCCATCCAGCCATCTCATCCTCTGTCGTCCCCTTCTCCTCCTGCCCCCAATCCCTCCCAGCATCAGAGTCTTTTCCAATGAGTCAACTCTTCACATGAGGTGGCCAAAGTATTTGAGTTTCAGCTTTAGATAACCTACAAGGACCTATTATATAGTACAGGGAACTCTACTTGATATTCTGCAGTAATGTAAATGGGAAAAGAATCTGAAAAAAAAATATATATATACATGTATACACACATATGTATATATGTATGTATAACTGAATCTCTTTGCTATACCTTTGAAACTAACACAACATTGTAAATCAACTATACTGCAATATAAAATAAAAATTAAAGAAAAGTTCATGGAAACAACCTAAGTGTCTATCAATTGATGAATGAATAATGAAAATGTGATAGATGTACATAATGGAATATTATTCAGCCACCAGAAGGAAATTCTACCATCTGTGACAACATGGATAGATCTTGAGGACATTATGCTTAGTGAAACAAGTCATAGAAAGACAGATAACACATGATCTCACTTTTATGTGAAATCTTAAAAGACTAAGCTAGAAACAGAAAACAGATTGGTGGCTGCCAGAGGTGGGAACTGGGGATTGGGTGAAATGGATGGTCAAAAGGTAAAAACTTCCACTTATAAGTCCTGGAGATGTAATGTACAGCATAGTGATTACAGTTAACAAGACTGTATCTCATATTTGAAAGTTGCTAAGAGAGTAGATCTTAAAAGCTCTCATCACAAGAAAACCAGTTCTATAGCTATGTGAGGTGATGAATGCTAACTAAACTTATTGTGATAATCAGATTTCCAATATCTACATGCATCAAATTGTTACACTGTATACCTGAAGCTGATACAGTGTTGTAAGTCAATTATACCTCAATAAGCTGGAGAAAGTGAAGAGGCTCTTGATGAAAAAGCCTCTTGATGAAAGTGAAAGAGGAGAGTGAAAAAGTTGGCTTAAAGCTCAACATTCAGAAAACAAAGATCATGGCATCCGGTCCCATCACTTCATGGGAAATAGATGGGGAAACAGTGGAAACAGTGTCAGACTTTATTTTGGGGGGTTCCAAAGTCACTGCAGATGGTGACTGCAACCCTGAAATTAAAAGACGCTTACTCCTTGGAAGAAAAGTTATGACCAACCTAGATAGCATATTCAAAAGCAGAGACTTTGCCGACTAAGGTCCGTCTAGTCAAGGCTATGGTTTTTCCTGTGATCATGTATGGATGTGAGAGTTGGACTGTGAAGAAGGCTGAGCACCAAAGAATTGATGCTTTTGAACTGTGGTGTTGGAGAAGACTCTTGAGAGTCCCTTGGACTGCAAGGAGATCCAACCAGTCCATTCTGAAGGAGATCAACCCTGGGATTTCTTTGGAAGGAATGATGCTAAAGCTGAAACTCCAGTACTTTGGCCACCTCGTGTGAAGACAAGACTCTGATGCTGGGAGGGACTGGGGGCAGGAGGAGAAGGGGATGACAGAGGATGAGATGGCTGGATGGCATCACTGACTCAATGGACGTGAGTCTGAGTGAACTCCAGGAGTTGGTGATAGACAGGGAGGCCTGGCGTGCTGCGATTCATGGGGTCGCAAAGAGTCGGACACGACTGAGCGACTGAACTGAACTGAAGCTGGAGAAAATAAAATACGAAATAAAATAAAAGATTTTATAAAGCACAGACCCCTGGCCTCTTTTATCAGATGGCTGTTAGGGTGGTGGTGGGTGAGGGGACACCCAAGGGGCAAGACCAGTGATGCTGGCGAGCTCTGACTGCATGTGCCTGGCTGTGTTTTGGTTTCCCACAGCTGTGTTTCAGCCTGTGCTCGTGGACACATTGCTGGCTGACCCACACTCTGCTGGCAGCCCTGGGCATGGGGTGGGGAACAAATAGAAGCTGGGGAGGCTGGGTTTCCAATGGGCAAGCAGAATCTCCCAAAGAGGCCTGCTGCAAGCCTCTCTGCCTCCTCTCAGGACCCTCCCAGGGCCCTTCCTGGGCACCTAGTGAGGGGGGGCCTGGCATGGGGGTGGCTCTCTGCTGGGCACTGTGGGGCCTCCCTGGTCCAGACGCTGCCGCCCTGCTCTGCTCTGCACGCCAGAGCTGGCGGCCCCCACCCTCGTGCTTTGATCTGGTGGCAGACAGGCCCCGGGGTGCTCCCTGTCTGTTCCTGTCGCTGGGGCTGAGCCAAGGTGGAATGTGGGAGGCCTGTGTGTTTTGGGGCTCCCCACCCTGCCTGAGCTGCACAGCCCATCTTAGGTGGCCCTGTCCCAGAAACCCAGAGCCACACTCAGCCAAGTTCATCTGGGCCTCAGTTTCTGCATCTGTCACACAGAGACAGTAAATAACACTTTCCTATGAGTTGTTCTGATGATAAAATCAGAAATTTTCTAATGAGCTCTTAATATGCCAGGGCCTGTTCAATAGATCTTAAGTGTTTGATTATTAACTATAGCCTCGTACACCATGATGGAGTCGGTGTGAGGCTTGTAGCAGTTCACTTCTGCCTGTGGGCCCCTGTTTCCACGTCTAGAATGAAGGAGTTGGATGGGATCGTCTCTGTGGTGGTGCCTGCTTCCCCGCCCTGCTCCTGGTCTGGTGGGCAGGCATCCAGCACAGGCTGAGACTCGGACGAAGCTCAGAGGAGACAGCAGCACTTGGGGGCCTGGCTCCTGGTCCCCTGCCTATTGCCCGGGGAACCTCATGTAAAAGACGGGACTGGCAGAAGGTGAGACCCTCTCGTGCCTGCCCCTGCCTGTCTTCCCAAAGCACGCTACAGACACGCCCAGATGGTGTGTCTGGGGGAGAGATGCTGGCTGTGCTAATGTGTAGAAAGAACAAGGCTTGGTGAGTCAGAGTCAGCCTTCACCTCAGCCCCCCTCGCCTTACCCCCATTGTCTCTAAAATCCAAGCTTTCCAGGGGCTGGGCTCCATTACCCTGTCATGAACCATAACGCTCCCCCTGGGTGTGGTTTTCCTCCAAAATTGGAGCACCGGGTCTGGCCATAGTAGACGGTGCTGTATCAGATCTCAGGGAAGATGCTGAGGACCAAGGAGACCCATCATCTCTGGGTCCTGTGTGATGATCCAGACGCCAAAGTTGTGTTCATAGACTTGGTGACCAGGAAGGCTTTGGGAGTCGGGGCAGGGGCTTAGTGACATATCAGCACATCCCATCACCCTTCCCATTTTGGGCACTACCCTCTCAGCCCTAGGTCTAGCTGCCAGCACCCCTGTCTTTTGGCTTGTGAGGGGAGGTTCTGTCTGGACACTGGGGGCCACTCTGTCTGCACAGCAGCAGGAAACCCCCAGGAATTGTGTCCCTTGAGAGCAGCCTCTGTCATGGGTAAATGGGAGCTGGGGGACAAGCCGCTCAGCATCCACCCCACCGGGGGTTCCCCACTGTCTCCCAAGTCCCTGTGGGATAACCAGCTGCCCACGGTTGAAAACTGCTGGATGGTAAGCTCTATATCAGCTTCCTTCCTTCTCATTTCTCTTCTCCACCTCTGTTATAAGCTGACTTGCATCTCTCCCCACCAAAACTCATACGTTAAAGTCCTAACCCCCAATCCCCCAGAATGGGACCCTATTTGAAATAGGGTTGCTGCAGATGTAGTTAGTTAAGATGAGGTCATTTGGATGGCCCCTAATCCAATATGACTATGTCTTTATTGGTGTTCAGTCACTCAGTTGTGTCTGACTCTTTGCAATCCCAGAGACTGCAGCATGCCAGGCTTCCCTATCCATCACCAACTCCCAGAGCTTGCTCAAACTCATGTCTATTGAGCCGGTGATGCCATCCAACCATCTCATCCTCTGTCGTCCCCTTCTCCTTCTGCCTTCAATCTTGCCCTGCATCAGGGTCTTTTCCAGTGAGTCAGTTCTTCGCATCAGGTAGCCAAAGTATTGGAGCTTCAGCTTCAGCATGAATATTCAGGGACTGATTTCCTTTAGGACTGACTGGTTTTATCTCCTTGCTGTCCAAGGGACTCTCAAGAGTCTTCTCCAACACCACAGTTCAAAAGCACCAATTCTTCGGTGCTCAACCATCTTCTTTGGTCGAACTCTCACATCCATACCTGACTACTGGAGAAACCATAGTTTGACTATATGAACCTTTGTTGGCAAAGTGATGTCTCTGCTTTTTAATACTCTGTCTAGGTTTGTCATAGCTTTTCTTCCAAGGAGCAAGCGTCTTTTCATTTCATGGCTGTGGTCACCATTTGCAGTGATTTTGAAGACCAAGAAAATAAAGTCTGTCACTATTTCCATTCTCTTTATAAAAAGGGAGAATTTGGACAGAGTATTTGGACACACAGGAGAAACAACACGTATGGACAAAGGCAGAGATCAGGGTGGTGCTCCCACAAGCCAAGGAATGCCATCGACAGCCAGCAAAGCACCTGAGGCTGGATCATGGAAGGAACCAAGCCTGCCTACACCTTGGTTTTGGACTTCTGGCCTCCAAAACTATGTGGCCATAAATTTCTCAGGTTTAAACCACCCAGTCTGTGGTGCTTTGTTATGGCAGCACCAGCACACTGATACTCCCCCCATGCTGGTATTTTGTAGATGTGCCAGATAAAGTATTTGTACTCGGTTTCATCTCAGGGTCAGAAATTCAAGCTAAGGGACAGGGGAGAGCAAGGGAGGCTGGTCTCATATGGCAGGAGGAGGCCAAGGGGAAGACATAAAAATGACCCTGGGAACTTGAGGGGCCCCTGCTCAGCCTCTGAACTGGGATCTGGGGATGCTCTGGGTGATGCTGCATGTAGTCATGTAGAGGATGTGAGGGTGGGTAATGGGGGTTCCTGTTGTCAAGCAACTGCTCATGCCAAATCCTTCCTTAGCAACCTGGCTGAAGGAGGAAGGGGTGCCAGACACCTGCCTGGACTGGGGCAGGAGGGCTAGGTTGTTAGTGTGGGTGCAGAGCAGGAGCCCCCAGGAGCTTCCTATAAAGAAAGCTGTCTTTCTGAACACAAGGGGTAAGTGGCCAACATGCCAGCCTCAAACAGGGCCCCCTGAGACAGTTACTGTTAATAAGACAGAAACCACTAGCAAACACACAGGGAAGAAAATCTCATAGTGGAGTCATGGGAAAAAACCAATTTGGTTTTTGTTAAAATTTTAATGTTAGTTTTGGAGAAGCTAACTGTTTGCTGAAAGGGCAAAGATTTAGTCCACATGAGTTCTCTCTGTGACTTGCCTGAGGTCCTGACTCAGGCCATCCCCTGCTCCTGAATCTTAGTCCCTACTCCTCGTTGGACCACATGGCTCTGGTTATGGGCATATGTGACTTGCCTGTCCTAGTTGTTATTGAGAGCTAATGCTCCAAGTAAAAGTCAGGCCAGGAGGAAGGTGTGAAGGCTGGGCTGTGCCAAACTCAAGACCCCATAACATGGGCTTCAGTTTCCCTCCTCTCCAAACGGAGGGGAAGAGCATCCCAAAGTTTTTGCTCACCCACTCTGGAGGCAGCTGGTTGTGGGGGAGCCTCCCAGGCCTTTCTCCAAGATGCTGCTGGCTCACATCACAGACGGCAAGATTGGGGTGGGCCCTGAGGGTGGCGTGTTGGTGGGAGGGCAACGTGGGGGGCGAAGGTTGTGGGTTCTGGGCACTGGGAAGGGTTCCTGGTGGTTTGGGTGGAACTTGAAATTCTGCCATTTTCCTTCTTATCTCACCATCGAAAGGAAATCAGACAAGAGAACGTGAGCTCATTCTAATAGGAGTCAATTTTTTTTTGCCCTCCTGTTCCCGTTAATTAAATCTTCTCCCTTCTGTTGATCATCTTCAGAAACTCTCTGAAAGGTCTTTCTAGACTGATGTCCCAGCTGACTGGGCCACCAAGCGTGTGTCTGGGGCGATCCCCACAGGGCCACAGGACAGCTGACCTGCCTCCAGCACCACTTGGCTTGGATTTGAAGCTCAAATTTGTGATTATCCAGCTGTGTTGCTGTCAGTCAGCAGGGTACTTAGCCAGTCTGAGCCTTAATTTTCCCATCTATAAAATGGGACCAGTGGCAGACCCACGTATCCAATACCTACCTGACATCACTCCTTGGAGTTGTACAGCAGCCTCAGAGGCAACCTGTCTGAACCTGAACTTGTCACCTTTTTCTCCAACCTGCTCCTCTTTCGGTATTTACTACCTCAGGGAGTGGCCCACCCTAAGCCAAGCCTCACACCTGAAGGACCTGTGCAGAAAGCTGTAAAACTAACTCCTGTGTCAATTCCTCCAGGAAGCCCATCTAGATCACTCTTCTTCTCCCAGTGGATTAAATAACCTTCCAGCAGATTTCCATGGCATCACGTGTGTGTCTCTTTAACATATTTGACACATTATTTTTTAATTATCTGTCAGTGCATCTGTCTTACTAAATTATGAGTCTGTTAAGGGCAGGGAGAACAGTTTGATCTTCTTGGAATCCCTAGAACTTAGTAGAGGTCTTACTTGGGATGGTTGGGAGAGTCTAACCTCTACTATCTTAATCACTCACTCTTCCTTCAACCCAAAATAATCAAGAAATTCAAATTAAACAGTGTGCTTGCTTCAAGATGGATCCCCTAGCCACAGCCTTGGACCAGACTGCAGTTCTGGAATCTTCCAGTGTGAAACCAATGCTCCCAGCCAGGGTCTAGTGTGCAGTAGGAGCTCAACAAGTAGACACTCCCAATTATTGGTGGATCCAAGAGCTCCCTTGATGCCCTTCCTTTCCTCCCTTCTTCACATTCAATTAATTCCCAAGTCCTTCACCCTCTCCCTTCTAAGCGTATCTCTTGTTTTGACATCCTTTCTGTCTGCCGGGCAGTGTGTTGGTCCAGGGCCACACCATCAGTGTCAGAGCCAGTGGCTCCACACCCCACTGCCCTCCAAACACTGAAAGTGCTGTGGTCCTCTCAGAGGACCAGGCTCCCATCAGGGCATCCATCCCCGCTGTCAAACCCTGCTCTGTCCTTTTCATCTAACCAGCCCTGTTGTCCCCAAGAGCCCCGGGTCCCCTGTCCCCACCACACCCCCACCTTAGACTCCCCTCCTGTACACTAATCTCTCTCTGCTTCATCACCTGTGATACACAGTCATGCACTAACCTCAGTTCTGTGTCTTCCTCGAACAAACACAGGACCAAGGTTCCAGCGTCTAACACCTAGTAGGTCTTCAACTCATGCTTGTTCTCTTTTCACATCACTTTTCTCTTGACTCCTATGCTTATTCAGTGAAGGACCCACTGAGAAAGTCATTTTGTTTCATAATGTTTATTTTTCCATCTTAAAATATGTTTTCTACCAATAAGAGCCAAAATGATGCTTGGACAGATCTCTTAAGATAATTTACTGAGATTTATTGGTTTCGAGATTTTTAAAGACAAATGGTAAAAGACCATCAATGCTGATCTTGTGGACTATGCTTGAATTAAACATGCATTCTTAAAAAAGAAAATCTTAGCAAGTCACATACACACTGTCCTCTGTATACTCAGACATCCCATTGGAGGATCCCGCATGGCCCTTCCCAGCTAACACCTCACAGGCCTGCTAAGGCATTTCTATCTGCTTTTTCTGTGTGCAGGAGTGACCAGAGAGACCTGTGTGGGCCTGTCATCTCCTGGCTGTTTACAGATACCCCATAACACTCCCCTAAACCATCTTCCTCCTGCCCTTTGCACCAGAGAAGGACCTCCTAGATATGACTTCCCCCTCCAGAGGGAGCCTGAGATGGGTAGGGAACCCAGCCTCAAAGGGACACCCAGGGCTCTCAGAAGAAGGCACCTGTAGAGAGGAGACCCTCAACCCATTACTCTGTCCCCGGATGCACTTCTTCATTGGCTGTGACTATATTGGCTCCTATTTTGTAACTGCCTCTCAGTTTCCATACAAAGATGGCAGTCTCACAGTTAGAAATAAAGCGTTAGGGGGTTCCCCTGGTGGCTCAGACAGTAAAGAATCTCCCTGCAATGCAGAAGACTGCCTCTCCTCACAGTTAGAAATCTGTTTCTTATTTCAAGAAATAAATGCTTGTTCTCTTGGATCAGACTGCAGTCTGGAATCTTCCAGTGTGAAACCTGTGCTCCCACCCAGGGTCTAGTGTACAGCAGGAGCTCAAGAAGTAGACACTCCAATTATTAGTGGATCCAAGAGCTATTTTATTTCTTTTATTTCAAGAAATAAAAAGGGATCCCTGTGAAGGGGGCTCTCTGAGTCGGCCATAGTCCTCCCTGGGCACTGACTCCTTCTGTTGCTCAAGTGTGCTCCCCAACCAGCAGCATCTGCAGAGCCTAGGAACTCATCAGGAATGCAAATTCTCAGGTCCCACCCCAGACCTGCTGAGTCAGAGTCTGTAGGGGTGGGGCCCAGCCAGCCTTGAAAGAGACTCTGTTCATCTGCAAATGTGAGAAGCACTGAACTAATTTCTAGCTCCAAGAAGTCTTCAGAGGAACCACTTAGTTCTGAAAGATCCCATGAGGATTCAGTCAGGGACCATTGATGGTTTACTTTCTTTTTAATTCAAGCCTTCACCATCCAGATCCCCTGGAGGGCTTGTTAAAGCACAGCTTGCTGGGCTCCACCCAGAGCTTCTGATTCAGTCCATCTGGGGTGGGGCCTGAGAATATGCATTCCAAGGTCTCTAGTGTCAATGATGACATGATGCTTGTCTGGGGACCACATTTTGAAAACCATTGTCTTAAGTAATTTCCAAAAGAAACCTATGACTGACTAACAGATAACATAGGTCTTATGTACTCAGCATCAAATCAATATCATATTGGTTGATACCTCTTCTTAGAGGGTTATTTTTAACCATTTTTTAAAAATTGCAGTATAGTTGATTTACAATGTTATGTCAGTTTAATGTGCACAGCAAAGTGATTCGGTTATACATATATATTCTTTTTCAAATTCTTTTTCATTCAGTTTAGTCAGTTCAGTCACTCAGTCGTGTCCGACTCTTTGCGACCCCATGAATTGCAGCACGCCAGGCCTCCCTGTCCATCACCAACTCCTGGAGTTCACTCAGACTCACGTCCATCGAGTCAGTGATGCCATCCAGCCACCTCATCCTCTGTCGTCCCCTTCTCCTCCTGCCCAATCCCTCCCAGCATCAGAGTCTTTTCCAATGAGTCAACTCTTCGCATGAGGTGGCCAAAGTACTGGAGTTTCAGCTTCAGCATCATTCCCTCCAAAGATATCCCAGGGCTGATCTCCTTCAGAATGGACTGGTTGGATCTCCTTGCAGTCCAAGGGACTCTCAAGAGTCTTCTCCAACACCACAGTTCAAAAGCATCAGTTCTTCGGCGCTCAGCTTTCTTCACAGTCCAACTCTCACATTCATACATGACCATTGGAAAAACCATAGCCTTGACTAGATGGACCTTTGTTGGCAAAGTAATGTCTCTGTTTTTCAATATGCTCTCTAGGTTGGTCATAACTTTTCTTCCAAGGAGCAAGCGTCTTTTAATTTTGGGGCTGTAGTCACCATCTGCAGTGACTTTGGAGCCCCCCAAAATTAAGTCTGACACTGTTTCCCCATCTATTTCCCATGAAGTGATGGGACCAGATGCCATGATCTTCGTTTTCTGAATGTTGAGCTTTAAGCCAACTTTTTCACTCTCCTCTTTCACTTTCCTCAAGAGGCTTTTTAGTTCCTCTTCACTTTCTGCCATAAGGGTGGTGTCATTTGCATATCTGAGGTTATTGATATTTCTCCCGGCAATCTTGATTCCAACTTGTGCTTCTTCCAGCCCTGTGTTTCTCATGATGTACTCTGCATAGAAGTTAAATAAGCAGGGTGACAGTATACAGCCTTGATGTACTCCTTTTCCTATCTGGAACCAGTCTGTTGTTCCATGTCCAGTTCTAACTGTTGCTTCCTGACCTGCATATAGGTTTCTCAAGAGGCAGGTCAGGTGCTCTGGTATTCCCATCTCCTTCAGACTTTTCCACAGTTTATTGTGATCCACACAGTCAAAGGCTTTGGCATAGTCAATAAAGCAGAAATAGATGTTTTTCTGGAACTCTCTTGCTTTTTCGATGATCCAGCGGATGTTGGCAATTTGATCTCTGGTTCCTCTGCCTTTTCTAAAACCAGCTTGAACATCCAGAAGTTCATGGTTCATGTATTACTGAAGTCTGGCTTGGAGAATTTTGAGCATTACTTTACTAGCGTGTGAGATGAGTGCAATTGTGCAGTAGTTTGAGCCAAGTAGTATTCCATTATATATGTACCACATCTTCTTTATCCATTCATCTGTCAATGGACACTTAGGTTATTTTCAAATCGTGGCTAGTATAAAATAGTGCTGCTAGGAACATAGTGTGTATGTGCTTAGCCGCTCCATCATGTCCATCTCTTTGCGACCCTATGGACTGTAGCCCTGCCAGGCTCCTCGGTCTATGGGGATTCTCCAGGCAAGAATACTGGAGTGGGTTGCCATGCCCTCCTCCAGGGAATCTTCCCAACCTAGGGATCAAACTCAGGTCACCCGCGTTGCAGGTAGATTTTTTACCGTCTGAGCCACCAGGGAAGCTGTGATCATAGGAGTGCGTGTATTTCTTCAAATTGGAGTTCTCTATGGATACATGTCCAGGAGTGGGATTGCTGGTTCACTCGGCAATTCAATTTTTCAGTTTTCTTAGAAGCCTCTGTACTGTTCTCCACAGTGGCTGCAGCAATTTACATTCCTACCATGTAGGAGGGGTCCATTTCTCTTTTTAAATTTTTGTATTTAAAATAAGTTCAAAGACTTTTAGAGGCAATAGCTCACTGTGCCACAGCTTCCTCATCTGTAAAATGGGCAAATCGCAGGACCTCCCGCAAGGGATGATTATAAGGGTTAAATGAAGGAGTCACACACGGTGCCCAGCCAGAGCCTGGCACACAGTCTCCTGTTTCTAAAAACAATCACCTATTATGAGTATGAGCTAGTGGTTGTGTTGGACTAGGAAATCACTGCCATAACTCCTGCAAATCCCAAATTCTATGAAGCGCATAAATGCAAATGCAATGAGAGTGAACTGCGCTCTGTGGGGGCAGAAGTCCACCTGCCTTCAGCCATCCTGGCCTTGACCGGGATCTGGAATCCCCTCCACGGACAAACAACCAGAAAGGGTGATGCTGACACTGTTGCGTAGGTCATTTTCTTTTCTTACTGCATTTCGGATTATGAATGTGATATGCCCTCCATGGTAAAACATTCCATTAAAGACCTCTCCCCTCCTTCGGCATCCCTGGTGGTGTTGGTTACATACCCTCCCCTGTCTGGGTATGTGGAGTGTATAGGGACAGTATCCTTCATGTTTCCCTTCGGGGCAAGTTCAATAGTAACACTGATCCAAGATCACCAACACTGGAGTTGGTGGTTCCAGTGACTTTTATGGCATAAAAATGTGGGGGTCTGCTCCCCACATTTTCCCTGAACACAGGACATCCTGATACTGAATCAGGATGGGGAAGCCTAACCCAAGGCGACTGAGTATATCACGACCACAAGGGCTCTGTAGTCAGAAGTTAAGTGTCCATTTCCCACCCCCAGCCCCTCCTCAGGAGAAGAGAGCCATCTGCTGCGTTTCAGGGACTAAATCTCTGCTGTCTTGAGTTACTTTCCCTGATCCCTGAGCGTCGTCTTCTCACGTCTGCCCTCCGAGTCAACCTATAGAGGCCCCGCACAGTGCAGAGAGGCAAGTCCAGGCGTCACAGACATCATCTCGCTTGGCAGCAGAGACCAGCGCCCCTCTCAGGATGCAGCCGAGCATCGCCCCCCAACAGTTCCTGGCGCCTTTCCAGCCCACTTCTGCCTTGGCTTTAGGATGCTTCTGAGCATTTTCCCTTCCTAAGAGAGGGTGGGGACAGCTACACACTAGCAATTCCACATTTCGCCCTGTCATCCCCGTTTACAAGGTTTGGAAGGCCTCGCTCCTTCTCTCAGGACTAGGGGTCCTAGGTGATTCCAGCAGCCCCCACCCTCTTCTATGGCCTGGGTCCCCCCACCAGTACCCAGCAAGGACCCTGACTTTTTTGGCAGGGTCAAGTGACCCACCTTGGCGCCTTTTCACCTCCTTTCTCAGGGCTGGGCATCTTCTTCTCCTCTCTCCCCATTTCCTCCTTCCAGTGTCTGCTGGATGTCCCTCCTGGAAGCCATTCCCTTCTTTATGACCCCACAGCCCATCAACTCCCCTTCACATCCTAGAACGACTCATTATTTCAAATATATATGGACGTAAACCGTATGATACTACGTTGTTCTGAAAGGTGCTTTTTCCCTTCAACATTTTTTTAGACTCCTTGTCCTAAGAATGTCCCCATACCCCACAGTGATGCACACGATGTGCTGGGTCCTTCTGTTGATGGGCGGACTGTTTTCTCGATGATGGAGAGTGTCACAAAGAACATCTGGGGCATAGATCTTTGCACAGAGTGTGAAAATCGCTTGGGATGTAAAGCTCAGTGTAGAATGGCTGGGACAAGTGGTAAATGTTAAACTTTGCAAAGTAATTCCAAAGGGCTTTTCAACTTCCACCAACAACGAATTGGCCCTCCTTATTCCTTTAAGGCCCGTTGGGACTGGACGCTGGCCCACCCTTTTGGAAGCACTGTTGAGTGGAATCTCCCAGTGGCCAGGCTTCCCGGTGCTTTCCTCCCCTTCCCACAAGTTGTTGCTCAGGCTTCCAAGGTCCAGAATGCCTTTGACGGGGCGGGGGGTGGGGTGGGGAGGGGGGGCGATATCTGAGATGCGCGGGGGGTGGGGTGGGGAGGGGGGGCGATATCTGAGATGCGGATTAGAACAGGAACCCAAAGCTTTGAGTATTTAATGAAAAAAGCCTTTGTTTTGCTGATTGATTGACCTGCTGGGGTTTTGACATGCTTTTCGGTTTGGTTTTGTCATTTCTGTGGCTTTGGAAGTGACAGGTGTCCAGAGAGAATGTGCATGTGAATCCGCTGGTGGCTGAGAGGATGTGGCTGGTGAGGAGCCTGGGGGAATGATAACAATGGCTTTAGGCCAAAGCGGTTAATTTCAGGTCTTATTTCCCCACCTTTGCACACTCACCCATTAATCAAGATAGGTGTTCATTTCATAAAATAATTACGAAGTGCTTTCCATACATCAGGCACCATGCTGGGCTTGCAATGCGGAGTCCTTAAACTCATACAGGTGTGTGCTGGGTGGGGGAGGGAGTGTGCCTAGCAGAGACCCCAAAGTAAGAAGGGCCACAGTGTGGAGAGAGAAATGAGGCTAGAAGATAGGCAGGGCCCGGATCCCACAGGTTTTTAAATGAACCTCAGGAGCAATGGGAGACCCTCAAAGAATTTTAAGCATGAAAAAAACAGGATTTAATATGTGATATTTAAGGACATGAGGACCCAGGTGACTCCAGGCCACCCTAGGCTTGGCATCATTGACCTTGGGCAGCAGACGCACTGTTTCCTTTCCTCCAGATAATTCTAATTCTTCCTTTACTCCCGGCGTGGGGCTGAGAGTAACTGACAGTAGCCTTGGAATTGTGCAAGTGCTGGGAGAAGTGCAACCAGCCCCCAAGTGTTATGAGCACCATTAGTCCCCGCAGAGGGAGGAAGAGAGCCTGGGCAACCAGACAGGCAAGGCTACAGGGCTGGGGCCTCAGGGCTCCCTCTCCCACCATCTCCTCCTCACTGCCACCCCCTCCTTGCCCCGCCCAGAGCCCACCCAATCCTTGAGAAAGACACAGAGACTTTCCAAATCCACTAGGCTAAAGTTTTGAAAAGGCAGTGGCCGAACCCATCTGGGACCATGAACTGAGCTAGTTCCCCGCGTCCATTGTCTCCTTCAACGCTTCTCACTGCCCTATGAGAGAGAGGGTGGCAAGCCCACTGTCCAGAGGAGGAAACTGCCCATCCAAGAGGCTGCGCTGTCCCAGGTCTGTCCATCCTCGTCTAGCCTCTGAGAAGCTAAAAAAAATCACTCCAGGTGTCTGACCTCAGAAACCCTGCAGGTCCTTCAGGCCCCTCACCTCCCACTCAGCTGGGCCACCAGGACTCAGTCACGGGGGGGTCAGTCCACCAGGCCCCACATGCAGTCATGTCTGGAGATGTGGTTTTGGTAATCACAATGGAAGGGAGGGAGGTTGCTGTCACTAGTGGACAGAGACCGAGGATGGTGCAAAACAGCCTCCAATGCAGCAGTCTTCCTGCAAAGGACCAGCGTTGCTTCACAATGCCCGCAGAGCCGTGCTAGAGAGAGCTGGATTCCAGTTGAGCTGAGAGAGCTGCCTTCTGTCTGGTAAGTGACTCAGACGGTAAAGAATCTGCCTGCAATGCGGGAGACCGGGTTTGAACCCTGGGTCGGGAAGAGGCTCTGGAGGAGAACATGGCTACCCACTCCAGTATTCTTGCCTGGAGAATTCCATGGACAGACAGAAGAGCCTGGTGGAACTTTCACTTTCTGTCCCTTCAGGGAAGAGTGTGCCTGGGAGGAGGAGGAAAGGGCCCAGGCCAGGATGGGGAGGGGGTGAAGGGATCTTTGCTTCCCTGCATTCCATTCTCAACCAGCAGGTGATCAGAGACTCCCAGGAGAACTTTTTGTGAAGGTGAGAGTATTCCATACCTGCACTGTCTAACCCAATAGCCACTCACCTGTGGCTACTGAGTACTTGAAATGTGCTTCTTTGCAACTGAGTACTCAATTACTTTACTCAAGTACTAAAGTACTTGAAAACTTTACAACTGAGGGATGCATTTTTCTTTATTTTCAATTAATTTACAATTGAACTTAAATGGCCACAGGCAGCTAATGGCTAGCTCACGGGAAAGTGCACTTCAAGAGCCCTCAGTACTGCCACCCCCTGGGGCATCATGCCTGCTGGGGGGAAGCCTCATTCACAATGAGATGCTAATGGCAAGTCCGGAGTTCAGTGTTCCAGAAAGATTACCACCAAAGGGAGGGGCTCAGACGCAGAAGGTTAAGGGCTACAACCTACAGGATCCCCCAAACTGGCACCTCTTAAGGAAATGGCAACTCACTCCAGTATTCTTGCCTGGGAAATCCCGTAGACAGAGGAGCCTGGCAGGTTATAGTCCATGGGGTCACAAAGAGTCGGATACGACGGAGTGACTAGACCAACCCAACAAGGGGGCCGCTGGGCTCTACTGCTTCTGTCACCCAGGGGCACAGTGGCAGAATTCAAGGGGCCTAAGGGGTGGCCTCTGGCCCCAGTGAACAGAGCAGGAGTCCAGACACACAGATGAGAGAGTGACACCCTCTCAGGTTGCATCCACAACATAGAATTTTAGGAGACACAGATCATTTAGAAACCACAAGACTCTGACTGTAATGTATAAGCGTTGTCATAAAATATCACTGCTGAAATGTGACAGGGGTCAAGTTCCTGGGTAGAGCTTTGATTCTGGCAGAAGAGCTGGGCGGTCAGCCCAGGTAATCATTATTTCTAAATGTCAAGTATGATTTAGTGAAAATCTGAAGATTTCTGCATAATTAACAGCCTCAGATGTCACCTTCTCGAGGTCACCGACTGTGACCACCCTCTCCCCAGTGTGCCCCAGCGCCTCCGATCCCTTCTTTTCCCCACGGTAGTTCTCACATGTGAAAATCCACTCATGTACTTGGTTAATTTCAGACATGTGCCTTGCCCGCAAGCACCTGAGCTTCAGGAAGGCAGGGTCTTCTCTGTCCCCTTCAGCAGCTCAACTGTCAAAACAGTCATCACTGTCCAATGAATGATATATTGGGCCCTTCGAGTGGGCTGGTGCTTGTCACCTCAGACACAACAAACAGAAGGGCAGCCCAGGACCAAAGTGACTTGCCTGGGATAAACTGGTGTGCAGCAGGGCAGGGAGTGAAACCTCACCACCCCCAATAATGTCTTGCCTGTGCCCTGTGGGGACAGCACAGTCACAACAAAACCGTGGTGGCACATGGGTCTAGCAGCCCCCCACGCCTCCAGGGAAGGGCTGGGACCCATTCCTTCACCCAACAGAGAGCAGAGCCGAGTGATGCTCAGAGCGAAGTTGCTAGAGGCACGTGTCCAGTGGGGCTTAACCTGGAAAAGCCAGAGGGCCAGAGAGCATTCTTGCAACAAGAAAGGGCACCAGTGGGGAAAGAAGGTCTGATGACAGAGCTCTGAATGGACAACCTGCCCAGTAAAGTCTTTTCCCATGGGTAGTGACCTGACTTCATTTTCTTTAAAAAAAAAAAAAAAATTTATTGGCGTATAGTTGCTTTACCATGTTGTGTTAGCTTCTACTGTATAGCAAAGTGAATCAGCTATACGTAACACATATATCCCCTCCTTTTGGATTTTATTCCCATCCGGGTCACCGCAAACCATTAAGTAGAGTTCCCTGGGGTATACAGTAGGTTCTCATTCGTTATTTATTTCATGCTAGTATCAAGGGTATGTATATATCAATCTCCCAATTCATCCCACCCACCCTTTCTTCCCGCCTTGGTATCTATACATTTGTTCTCAACATCCATGTTTCTAGTTCTGCTTTGTAAACAGGTTCATCTGTACCATTTTTTCCAGATCCCACATATGTGCATTAATATACAGTATTTTTTTTTTCTTTCTGACTTACTTCACTCTGTACAACAGTCTCTAGGTCCATCCACGTCTCTGTAAGTGGCACAATTTTGTTCCTTTTTATGGCTGAGTGATATTCTGACTTGACTTCATTTTCAAACATGAACTCAGAGAACAGACTCTGTATGATGTCAATACTTTTAGACCATGAAATTTTTGCACTTTCTTTTATGTCCCTGGATATGTTCTAGTGTCTCCCAGTTTATAATCTATGGGAATTTTAATAGAACCTGTATCCTGCTGTTATGTGAAAATAAATCTTAATCATGTTGAATTGGTTCATAGTGCTTTTCAGGTCCACTATATCCTTCTACTTTTCTGCCTATTCATTCTATTAATTTTGGAGAGTTTGATATTGAAACTCCAACTACAAATCTTATCTACTTATAAAGTAACTGCAATATATAGTGGAACTATATGTACTTTTTCTGTATTTTCCAAGTCTCCTGTAGGTGTGTTATCATACTTTGATAATTTAAAAAATACAAAAGAAGGAAAAAGCAAAACACATGAACTCAGAGAACATTTCCACAGCAGAGGATGCTGCAGGACTCCTTGGTAATTCAGTCTGGGGTCACACTCAGAAGACATTTCAGATTTACTTGTTTGTGCCTCTGTGGGAAGTGGAGAGGGAGGGAGGGAGTCCAGGTGGAGGAGATGGGGACAGGGAAAGTGTGAAAGGTCACACAGAGATTTCCGAGGGACACTGTTTCCATGTGATGTGAGTGTTCCAGCAACTATTGCTGTGTTAACAGCAGACACCTAGGGAATTAACAGCTAAAAACAACTCTTACACATTCGTGGATTCTGTGGTCAAGAGTTCAGCTAGGGCCAGGAGAGATGGCTTCTCTCTGCCCTGTGCTGTCTGAACCTGCCAGCCAGGACTGGAGCTGGCACTGCAGACCAGGAGCGTCTAGACGTGGACCGTCTATGACGCCTAAGTCTCCTCACAGCATGGCAGCCCTGGGGGCTGCTCAGACTCTCTCCCTGGAAGCTCAGGGGTCCCAACACAAACCACCCAGCAGACAAGGCAGAAGTTGAATGGACTTTTCTGTGGCATTTCTGTTGCATTGTTTTGGTGATGAGCTAGTTACGAGTCCATTCAGATTTAAGCTCAAGGAAAGGGATATAGACTCCATCTCTCAAAGAATCTGTATCCACAAGGGAAGAACAAGCAACCTTGGATCAAGTCACCCAGAGGCTCATTAAAACACATATACACGCACATATATAGCGTGTGTGTATAATATATATATAAAACATATACTAATTGTCTTTTTTATTATTTATTCATAATGTGACCATTTACATTTTTTTGTATTTTAAATTTTGGTCAAATATACAAAAAGTTTACAGTTCAGTGGTATTAGGTACACTCACACCGCTGTCAGCCATCACCACCATCCACCCACAGAACTCTTCATCTTATCAAATTGAAACTCTGTCCCCATTGAACATTAACCCCTCTCCCACCTTCTCCAATTCCCATGGCAACAACCCTTCCACTTTTTGTCTTTTTGAATTTGACTACTCTCGGAACCTCATACAAGTGAGATCACACAGTATTTGTCTTTGTGACTGGTTTATTTCTCTTAGTGTAATGTCCTCAGGGTTCATCCATGTAGCAGCATGTGTCAGAATTTCTTGCCTTTTTTAAGGAAGGGCTGAAAAATATTCTGTTTTATATATATATATATATATCACATTTTGCTTATCCATTCATCTCTCAATGGATACTTAGGTTGCCTTCATGTTTTGGCTATGGTGAATAATGTTGCTAGGAGCATAGTATGCAAATATCTCTTCAAGACCTACTTTAAATTCTTTTGGGTAAATATGTGGAATTGCTAGATCTTATAGTAATTCTATTTTTTATTTTTATTTTTTGGTCATGCCATGCAGCTTACAAGATCTTAGTTCCCTGACCAGGGATTGAACCCAGTGAAAGTGAAAGTGCCAAGTCGTAACCATTGGGCTGCCAAGAAATTTTCTATTTTTAATTTTTTGAGAAACTTCCATACTGATTTCCATAAATGCTCCATTTTACATTCCTGCCAACAGGACACAAGGATTCCAATTTCTCCACAACCTCATCAATATTTTCTATTTTCTGCTTTTTTGATAAGCCCTGGTGGCTCAGATGGTAAAGAATCTTGGTAGGAGCCATCTTAGTGGGTGTCAGGGATTAAATATATTTTATTTATATTTAATCCTGAGAAAATCTGTTGAGATACAGACCATGATTATCATCCCCAGTCTTAGAAAAAAGAAAACTAAAACCTGGGCAGCTGGTAAGTGGCACCAGAATTCAAACGGAGACCTGCCAACCACCGGCCTCTTTCAGTGGGGACTGACTGGAACCGGGATGCCCCAAACTGTTCAGTTGTTCCCAAAACTCCCCCCGTTACCTTTCCTGGGTCCCTTCCCACCTCTTCCACCCTCTGGACTCCTACCTTCCTGTATGAACTCACCAGCAGACACGGGATCGGATTTCTAAGCACACTCAGAGATGTCCACCCTGATTTCAGCCAACCAAGGGAGGCAATTAAGGGTGTGTTGTACACAAGCACGAGGTTGTGTGTTGTGATCGGGACACTCCAGACATTTACCCAAGGGATCAACCCCTCTGAATCTCAATTCGCTCTTCCATAAAATGAAAGGATGTAAGGGAAGGTGAGATTTCAGGAGATAAAAGGAAGTGCAGATCTGAGATGAAGATAAAACGAAGTGCAGATCTGAGATACTAGGTAAGTCTTATTATTTTGCATGGTTTTCTTGCAATTGAGTGGTGTTTCCTCATATGGTGGTGAGGGGAGCCCTCTGTACTTCTGGGCTCCAGCTCCACCCCTCTGCCTCCAAAGAAGGGGAGAGCCAAGGGGACTGTCATTTCCAGCCGCGTTCAGAAGGTAGCACAACGGACACTAGCTTTGCATGTGGACAGCTGGCACTGATTCTGGCTCTGCATGTGGACAGCTGGCATTGATTCTGGCTCTGTAACTGAGCAGTCACTTAACCTCCTTGCAGCCTCGGTTTCCTTGGATACAAAACGGGTTCAAAATGCCATTTCATCACTTCTGCGGCAATTTAAGGACTTGTGTTTGTCCAGGGCCCAGCACAGTGTGTGGAACACTGAAGATGCTCAGTAAATGCTGGATTATTTTCCCCTTGTTCAGGGAGAAGCTGCAGCGATCCGAACTCCCAGACACTTCACACAAGGCAGAGCTGGAATCGCAAGTTCCCTAACTGGAATGTGTGTTCCGCTGGCGAGGACCACGAGGAATGACTGGATTCTTAGCTCCACACTGCCAGCTGGTGGCAGAATTTCACGCCACCCTTTCAGAGGCGGGATCCAATTTCAAAGTCTTGGAATGGAAAAACTGGAGCAGAGTGTCACTCCGTGTTCCCACACCCTCACCACCACAGAAAGGTTCCAACTGCTCCCCCAGGGCCTTACCATCCCCTTGCCGCTGCTGCTGCTTAGTCGTTTCAGTCGTATCGGACCCTATGAACAGCAGCCTGCCAGGCTCCTCTGTACAAGGGATTCTCTAGGCAACGTACTAGAGTGGGTTGCCATGCTCGCCTCCAGATCTTCCCAATCCAGAGATCGAACCGGGTCTCTGGCATTGCAGGAGGATACTTTACCTCTGAGCCACAAGGGAAGTCCCTCCCTTCCCCCTAGGTCCCCTCGAATGCTCACAGCAATGAGGCTGTGTCTATACAACAGCATTTGGGGGGAATACCTCCTCATGGGCTTCCTGTGCCCAGATCCCAGGAAGAAGAGAAAAGAAAACGGAGTGTACCTGGGTGGGTCTGGAAGAATGAGAAACGGAACTTTTGTGGGAGACTTCCTGTTCCCCGAGGCGGGAGGCGATTCCCTGAACTGGAGGATTCTTCCAGTCCCCAAAACTCTGTTCACTCTCCCAATGGGACTATAGGCTCTTTAAGCCCCAGAATAGAAGTTGGGGGCTTAGACACATTGCAGAGAGATGGGAACTCTCTCCAACCTTAACAGAAACACATAGCAGTCCAGGAGAGGCCAGAAATGGAACCCCCTGTCTGGCGCATTTCAGGGTGAGCCTGTGGTGGCTGGGGGTTGCTGGGAGGCAGTGTTTGGATCTCAACCAGCAAGTTTCTGCTGTCTCTGAGGACTGTTCCAGTGGGACGGCAGGTGGTGAGGATGACTAGGTGTGGGGACCAGGAGACAGCGGTTCCTGCAATTCTTGGGATGCTAGCAAGGCATCTGGATCTACCTGCCTCACATGTGAGAAGCCTGTGCCCCAAGCCAGACCATTGGCCAGGCCTGGAGGAGGTGGGAGTGGGGTGAGGGGGAACCCGGGGAAGGATCTTCAAGCTTATACCCTGGTGCAGCCCAGGGGAGAGGGGGTGGCCAAGGCTGCTGTGCCGGCTGACTCTCTCAGAGTCAAAAGCTCTTCTGGGCCGCCTCCCTGACCTCTGCTTTCCTCTAACCCACTTTTTGCAAGTCCTTTAGCATAAGGTATGTCTTGTTTTGTGGCCTCAGCCAAAACGAAAACCAAAATATTTCCACCTAAATATCTTCACACTGCTTGAAGGTTTGTTCTCCCCTTCTCAGCACGCTTTACAGTCTCTCATCTGTGGGCTGGAGCCCCTTCCTTCCTCTCCAGCCTGTGGTAGGGCTGCTTAAGGCGCTTCCTGGGGTGACATCAGTAAGATGTGAAGTCCTCTTGGAGGCCAAAGAAATGGTAGCAGATGGAGGAGGGGCAGAGAAAGGGTGTAGGAGGCTCTGTCCTCAGGAGATAGCCCGGGAGCTCTCTGGCCACACAGTACCTCCAGCGCCTTGTTTCTGATCCTGCTCCTCTTGGTCAGAAACAGGGTACTGGTGACGAGCCATCTCCCAGGGATCTTCTGAGCAGCCAGCTCCAGCTAAGACCCTGCCTGCTTCGAGTACTCTGGAAGCCCCTGATTGGTTGGCCTAGCTTGGATCACGTGTCCTTTCCTGAGCCAATCACCTTGACCACTAGGGGGACGGGCTTTCTGTGGAGCCACTGGACTGAGTGGTCCAGAGTCAAGGGAGGCTGCTTGGCTGCCCTCAGACGGTTGTTCTGTGTGAGAGTGAGAGTGCACATCACCACCGTGCGGGGCAGGCTGTGTATGTAGTTTTCATCCGTGATGAGTTGTAAGTTCTGAAGAAGCACTGACATTCTATATGGCCGGAACAGAAGTTCTTTGTTCCCATCTGCCGTGGTGCTCTGGGATAACAGCGGTTCTCTTAGGTAGCCAGTCCTGTGGGCAGATGTTACTGCCCCTAAACTCTTCTGGATCCCAAGTCATCTCTGCTAAAAAAGCTGGGAAATGCAAGACGCATTGGTTTGTAGGTTTTCTTAATTATCTTCAAGTCCAGCTTCACAAGGAAATTGACTTGTGTTTCTGCTTTCTTTAACCTGCAGATTGAACCTCAGTTATTGCCACTTTAAAAAAAACTAGGAGTATAGTTGCTTTCCTTGGAGAAGGAACTGGCAGTCCACTCCAGTACTCTTGCCTGGGAAATCCTATGGTCAGAGGAGCCTGGTGGGCTACAGTCTGTGGGGTCACAAGAGTCAGACTCGAATTAGCAACTAAACCACCACCACCACCGTAGTTGATTTACAATGTTGTGTTAGTTTCCTCTGTACAGCAAAGGGATTTGGTTATACATGTATATACATTCTTTTTCATATTCTTTTCCATCCCCTGGAGAAGGAAATGGCAACCTACTCCAGTACGCTTGCCTGGAGAAACCCATGGAGGGAGGAGCCTGGTGGGCTACAGTCCATGGGGTAGCAAAGAGTCGGACATGACTGAGAGACTTCACTTTTCAGTTTATTGAATATAGGACCTGTTATTTTCTGCTTCTTGGCACAGCTTCCCCTTTTTGGAACTAGAGGGAAACAGGTTTGTTTCTGTTAAGATTGCTCAGCTGTTGGAATGTCACCTGGAGGTGCTGTGGGTTATCTTTGCTCTCTCCAGCAAGTATCCTTTCTGAGAAAGAAGGCAACTCAGAGAAAAGAAAAGGCAAGAGATGGAGAGAATTGAATCTAGTGCCTGACACTATGTACACACCTGGATCAAGCCAAGCCTGAAGTTGAAGGATCTACCCAGAACTTTTCATTCATGGGAGTCTCAATACAAAGTCAAGGATCCTGAAAAATCTCATCGTTTCCTTACTTCTCTCCTTCTTAGTACAATCACAGAATTTATTTATTTTAAATTAATCTTGTTTCTTTTATATATTTAACTGAGCTGCTCTACCTGCAGGATCCTAGTTCCCTGACCAGGAACTGAACCCACATTCCCTGCAGTGGAAGCATGGAGTCTTAACTACTGAACCAGCAGGGAAGTCCCTCGCAGAATTTAGTACTGGATGAGATCGTTAGTATTTGTTCAGTGGATTCTGACTGAACTGGGTTGCTCTGGGTCAGGCCTCACGTTGGACTCTGGGATCCATCAATGAATCAGACAGGGATCCTCCACAGGGAGCCCACAGGCTAGCTAGCAGGAAGTATTCTACTTCCTGATTCTAACTCCTCAGTTTTTAAAAATTGGAATTAGAACTGATGTGTTTTCACAGAGACTGCTGGAGTCTGCTTTCAAATCAACCTTACTCTTTGTCCTATTGCCCCCACCCTAGAGAGCCTTCAAAGCCCCACCCCAGCCTGGGGAAGGGAGAAAGGAAAGTAAAACAGAAGGACGGGGTCCTGTAATCAGGGAAACCCCGATCCATTTTCACCCAAAGACCAGCTCTCCTCCAGTAAACCCAGGTGATGAGCCTAACAGCGGAACATGCGACCGAACAAATTCGCAAAGTCAGCTGTATATGTGGTGAGACGGGTCATGGTTCTCTCTGTCCAGGGACCATGCCAGCGTCACACAATTTTAATCATGAATGTTGACATATAAGTCAAAGCTGGAGAGTTGTGAACATTAATGATACGAAATTAAAGTGAAGTAAGAGCATGAGTCAAGCCCTGACACGCACTGTTCTGTCTTCTGTCCCTGTGCGTGTGGCTCTTCTATGTGTCTCCTGCACATGGAATCCTACAGTATTTTTCTTTCGTGATTGGACTTTTTCACTAAGCATATCATCTTCAGTTCATGCATATTATAGCATGTGTCAGAATTCCCTTCCTTTTTCAGGCTGGGGAATATTCCATCATATGTATATACCACATTTTGCTTATACGTTCATCTACTGAAGGACACTTGAGTTGCTTACAGCTTTAGGCTATTGTGAACAATACTGCTTTGAACATGTGTGTACAATATCTCTTTGAGGCCCTGCTTTCAATCTTTTGGATATGCACCCAGAAGCGGGATTGGTGGATCATATGGTAGTTCTGTTTTTAATTTTTTGATGAATTGTCATATTTTGCTCCACAGTGGCTGCACCATTTTACATTCCCACCAAAAATACACAGGAGTTCCAATTTCTCCACATCCTCACCAACATTTGAGAATTTCTCTCTTTCTTTCTTTACTTCCTTTTTGATAGTAGCCATCCTAATGGGTATGAGGAGGTATCTCATTGTAGTTTTTCTAATGTTTTTTTAAAAATATGTATTTATTTATTTGGCTGGGCCAGGTCTTAATTAAAGCATGAGAACTCTTAGTTGTGGCATGTGGGTTCTCGTTCCCTGACTAGGGATTGAAGCTGGGCCCCCTGCCATGGGAGAGCAGATTCTCAGTCTCTGGACTATCAAGGAAGCCCCATTGTACTTTTGATTTGGATTTCCTTAATGGTTAGTGAAAATGGAGAATGAAAAAGTTGGCTTAAAGCTCAACATTCAGAAAACGAAGATCATGGCATCCGGTCCCATCACTTCATGGGAAATAGATGGGGAAACAGTGGAAACTGTGTCAGACTTTATTTTTTTGGGCTCCAAAATCACTGCAGATGGTGATTGCAGCCATGAAATTAAAAGACGATTACTCCTTGGAAGAAAAGTTATGACCAACCTAGATAGCATATTCAAAAGCAGAGACATTACTTTGCCGACTAAGGTCCGTCTAGTCAAGGCTATGGTTTTTCCAGTGGTCATGTGTGGATGTGAGAGTTGGACTGTGAAGAAGGCAGAGCGCTGAAGAATTGATGCTTTTAAACTGTGGTGTTGGAGAAGACTCTTGAGAGTCCCTGGGACTGCAAGGAGATCCAACCAGTCCATTCTGAAGGAGATCAACCCTGGGATTTCTTTGGAAGGAATGATGCTAAAGCTGAAACTCCAATACTTTGGCCACCTCATGCGAAGAGTTGACTCATTGGAAAAGACTCTGATGCTGGGAGGGATTGGGGGCAGGAGAAGGGGACGACTGAGGATGAGATGGCTGGATGGCATCACAGACTCGATGGACATGAGTCTGAGTGAACTCTGGGGGTTGGTGACGGACAGGGAGGCCTGGCATGCTGCGATTCATGGGGTCACAAAGAGTCGGACACGACTGAGCAACTGAACTGAACTGAATGGTTAGTAATGGTGAGCATGTTTTATTACTTATTGGCCCTTTGTATATCTCCTTTGGTGAAATGTCTATTCAGTTCCTTTGCCCATTTTGAATTGGGTTATTTGGTTTTTTGGTGTTGAGTTTTAGATGTTCTTTATGTATCCTGCATACTAATCCATTATTAGATATATGATTTGCAATTTTTTTTCTATCCTTGGGGTGTCTTTTTACTCTGTTGATAGTTGTTTTTTTAAAAATATACACAGCATTTAAGAATTTCCACAAAGTCAAGTTTGTCTATTTTTTCTTTTGTTGTCTGTGCCTTTTGTTGTGTTGTGTTATAATCACAAAGTTGTTGCTAAATCAAATGTTGTGAAGCTTTGACTTATATTTTATCCTAAAAGTCTTATAGCTTTAGCTTTTATGTTTAGGCCTTTGATCCATTTTAGTTAATTTTTGTATATGGTGTTAGGTAAGGATCAAACTTTACTCTTTTGCATGTGAATATACAGTTTTCCCAGCATCATTTGTCGAAAAGACTGTCTTTTCCCATTGAATAGCATCACTATTCTAAAAAAATCATTTGATCATATATGTGAGGCTTTATTTCTGATCTCTCTGTTCTATTCCACTGGTCTGCCTTTATGCCAGTATCACACTGTTTTTGATTATTGTAGCTTTGTAATAAGTTTAAAATAAACTTTGTTCTTTTTCAGCATTGTTTTTGCTGTTCAGGGCCCCTTGAGATTCTATATAAATATTAGAATGGGTTTTTCTATTTCTGAAAAAAAGCATCATTGGGATTTTGATAGGGATGGCATTGAATCTGTAGGTAGCTTTGGCTTGTGTGGACATTTCAATAATATTAAGTCTTCCAATCCACAAACACAGATGTATTTCCATTTCATTTAGTCTTTAATTTCTTTTTCTTTTAGTACTCCCAGTTAAAAGCTTGTCAGTTTTGTTGGTCCCTTTCCTCTCTTTCTTGATTAATGTATTACAAAATAAAATTAATCTGCTAATGTAACAACTATGTACCTAATAACAAAACCTACCTGGGTCTTTCAGACCCAGGAATTGAACCAGGGTCTTCTGCATTGCAGGTGGATTCTTTACCAACTGAGCTACCAGGGAAGCCCCACGTACCCAATAACACAACTGCATAAATCAACATATCCAGTGGGACCCCATCCCAACTATTTCTCTGTTGCCTCTCTTCACCAAAGGCAGCCACCATCCTAAACTCGATGCTCAGAATTCACACGCATTCTTCATGAGTCCTCTAGAATACATGTATCTCTAAAAAGCACAGTGTTGCTTGGCATGCTTTTCAATTTGATATAAACAGCATTGAGTTTATTCTCCAGCTGCTTGAATCCACATTATGTTTGAGCCCTTGGCCTTGCAGTACTGATCTGCTGGAGTCCGTGCTGGTGAATTTTGCTAAGGTGTGTCCCAAGGAGACGGGCGGCTGCGTGGTACCAGCCAGAGCTCTTCAGTGGTGCCCAGATGCTTGGCTGCTTTCAAAAGCCATTGCATGGCTTTACCCTCCCACCAGGAGCCCTCACAGCTCTGTCACGCCACCTTCCCATTGCCAGACTTTTGAAAGTGAATGTTATAATCCCGTAACACTGAACACAATTTAATTCAGCTGTCCCATGGAGCACAGAGCAGCCACGAAAATGACATTACCCACAAATATTTCGCGATGGGAAAATTGCTCTCAATATAAGTGAAATATAAGTGAAAACAGTCTGAGAAACTGTGCATACAGCCCGTGTCTATAAGAATCAAAGAGCAGAGCCAAACAAGAGGGGATGCAAAGGTGGGTGAGTTGTAATTCCTTCTTCACTTTTGTGTTATCTTGGTTTTCCACAAGATGACCCCATACTGTTTTTGTTGTCAGAAAAACAAACAAACAAACAAATATAATGATTGTTGTTCGGCAGAAGTGAGTGCACTGGGAGACAGGATGGAGAACCCCAGAAGCTGGCCAGAGAGAAGAGCCTTGCTGGGGAGGCAGTCTGCAAGATCTTGGGAGTGAGAATCCCGCTATAACCTGCCCCTGTATACCCCTGGCTCAGAGTAACTGCTCTGAGGCTCAGTTTCTGCAGCTGGGAATGGGGAATAGAAGTGGGGCTTCCCTCTTGGGGCTGAAGGGGATGAGCTGAGAAGCAGGCAGAGAACTCGGTGCTGGGTGCGCCCGCTGGAGCTGGGAGCATTGTTGTCCGCAGAGGGGAGTCCTCCCGGCAGGAGTGGGATGGAGCACGCCTGGGACCTGAGGACATGGAGATGGGTGGAAGGGACAAAGATGATGAGATAGGTTTATTAGCACAGGAGCCACCGGAGTGTCAGATGAGGAGCAGGTTCTGCCCACCGCCGCCCGCCCCTGCCTCGAATGCACACCAGCCTCAAGCTCTTCCTCTGCCTCCAGCTCAGCGCCTAATCCCAGACCTCAGAGACCCGCAGAAGGCAGGACCGTGAGACTCGGGGCGAAAGGTGTTCCCTCCGTATCACCCTGGCATGTCACACCGTCCAGCGCAGAGGCTGTCACCCCAAGTTCTCAGAAGGAGAGGACCATGGGCGTCCCCAGTAGAAGTGCTGACCCAGGGCTGGGAGGATGGTTCCTTCTGCCCTGGTGGGAGGTTAGATTTGGGATTTGGGATGCAGAGGCTGCAAGAATGTGAAGTCCATCCGTAGATTGGGGGGGTGCTCCATGCTGCTCCACCCTCCTCCCTGGGCTGCGTTCTCTTGGGTGGGGGATTGGAGCAGCCACTAGGGTCACCTGTCACCCACACCCCCTCAGTAGCTCCCGTCTTGAGTCCTGTGTCCTGCGAGCTGGCCCTGGAGATGGAGAGAGGGGCGTGGAGGCCCCTTCCCAGGTGGGACTTCCAGAGATCCTGGTGTCTGCTGGGTGGTCCGGGGATTGGGATACCTCTTACAAGATGACCTGGACCATCCCGGACCCCAGGTAGGACTTGCTGCCCCCTCCACTGTACCCCAGGCCACCCCCGTGTGGCAAATGTGGGTGGCCCGGGATCTTCAAAGCCCAAAGCTAAACTTGAGTCTCCTTGGTCATGGGTGTGGTCATGAGGGCAGAGGTATCAGAGGCCGAGGAGGTCCCTGGACCAGCAGGCTCCTGGAGGCTCTCTCCTGCTGGTATTCTGCCTGTTGACTTGTGGGTCCGCCTGCAGAGCGAGGAGGGGGCGGAGGTGGCAGTGGCTTGGCTCACATAGTTCCCTCTGTGCTCGGGCCTCGTGGCCATAAAATTGCCTAGCTATTGCCAAGTCAGCTGGCTGAGCAGTGACTCCCATTAGGAGGAATGTCCTGGAACTTCTCACAGGTTAACAACCAAATGAATAACAAATTCACAAAGTGAAATTCTTCACTTCAAAAATGTTGCTTGTTTTCAATTCAACAAAGCATTTGTAAAGTGATTTTTTTTCCCCTGGAGGATGACATTTTATTTATAGCTCAATATAAGTGAGGCACAACAGATGTGGGAGAAACACAGAGGCAGGTAAACACACGGCCGGGTCTTGGTTTCTTCATTGGCTGGAGGTGTTGAGGTAGTGGAAGAAGCTGTGCCAAGTCAGAGTGTTTTTCTCTTGCCGTTCTGTCCCGAGCCTAAGAGCTTGGTGTGATGTTCCTTTATGTCACACTTCTGTGCTTCCAGAAAGTCATCTAAGCTTCATGTGAAATAAAACACACGAATCTCCAGATATCTGAGAAGAAGCTGATTTCAACTGACTTGTTCATCGGTCAGGCCTAGAGCAGGGGGAGCGGACAGCATTAAAGAACATAAAATCAACTGGACTAAACAGCAGCATCAGGTGAGATCTTGGTTACTGCCTTCTCTTATAAAATGATGCTCCCTTTTGGCTTAGCCATCACCATTTTGATGTTCAGATTGTCCCTGAGATGGACAACAGCTTTGGGTCTTATAAGCCAGTGAGCAGGTGGGATGAGATCTCTAACTCACGGTGTGAAGCGGGGTCTGTGGTTGCTCGGCCATCTCCCCAGAGAGCCTTGGGCAGACTCCTCACTCTTCTTGGCCACATCCGACTCTTGCCCTGGGTCTCAGCCTGTGTGACCTCCTCCCTGACCTCCTGGACTGGGTCAGATGGCCCTAACACCACGTACCTCTCCTCTCTGCCTTACTCGGCCCTGTGGGCCCTGGGAGGGCGCTGACTGTCTCTCTCAGTTATCTCAGTACCCCAACCCTTGCCATAATGTCCGGTGTACGATAGAGGGATGCTCACTCCCCCCGGCCCAGGTCAGAATTCTGTAGCCATGGATACAGAAGGCGGGTCCTACATTCCCACCTGGCCCTCCCAGCACAGGGCTGGAAACATCATCAGAATAAACCTTCATCCTCAGGTCTCTCCCAGCCCTCCTCACACCCTGCAGTCAGTCTCTCCCTGCTCAGCGTCCCCTCCCATCTCCTCCAGAGACAGCTCCCAAACTGCCCCTTTCTCCTTAGACTCCATGCTCAAGGCTCATCTCTCCCTCAAGAAGACCCTATGGTCAGCCGTCTATCCCCACATTGCTTTTTTTTAAAATAAAGTTTGCATAGATGTTTAACTTCCCTTAAGATGCAAAAATCACCAGGGTACTGCACTCAGGTCAAGAAACTGCATGGGCAGGACCCAGAGCACCCTGGGGACCCTATGCAGTTTCAACTTTCCCCTCAGCCCAAAGCTAGGGCATGAGGCCCCCTCCAGCTAGTCCAGGCTGCCCTGCTGCATGTGGCAATGAAATCAGCACAGTGAGGTGTCAGAACACCCTCCTGTCCTCCAAGGGCCATGCTCTTCCCTGGCCGGCACTCAGCGAGTACCGGCCTGCAAGGGTCTCCCACAATCATGCTCTGGCAGCAGATCAGTGATCGCTGGCTCAGAGGGTCTTCATCTGGGTCCCGGGACCCTGAGGGTCCAAGTAGAGAATTCAGGGTGGCCACAATTCGGATGGGAAAAAATTACACTTTTCTTTTCATGAACCTCTAACTGGAAGGTCATATTCCCTTCTAGTACATGGGTTAAAAAATAAAAAGGAAAAGGAAACAGTTTTATTAGAAGGACCCATATCTCTGTCCTCAGTCTCAAATATTTTCATCTCACAGCACAGTTGTTACAGGCTGCTCAGAACACCTTTGCAGTATTTACTCCTTTGCATGTACAATACAATGATAACTGTTTTTCTGTATCATTGGTTTCGCTTGCAGCTCTACTGATTTCAATATCTAGAGACCTTGAAGTGGGAAAGTCCCCATGGGCTCCCAGAGAGGACCAGAAGGCCTAGGAAAACTGGACAGAACTCGTGGGTGACGGCAGAGAGAGATGCAGGGAGGTGATGGGCTGGTGGTCCCACCTGGGATGGTCCAGGAGACAGGAAGGAAGGACCAGATTGTTCTGAGCTGTTTTAGGTCAAAGGCTGGCCTCAAACTGGAGCCTAAAGAAACATGGTCTAATTGACAGTGACCAGAAAATTGACAAAAGTTAATACAACCAGAAATCAGAATGAACTACAGAGTCGTAACTTGAAAAGAGGTGAGGAGAAGCAAGTGAATTAGAATGTTCAGTTTTAATAGTTCTGGGCACAGTTTGAATGAGCCAAGAGATAGTTTCATTTTCCACCACGGGCCCATGGTCTATGATCCCAAAACCCCTATGGCCCTCCATGCTTTGGGCTACAGAATGTCCAGATCTTTTTTTCTTTTTTAGCTTTTTAAAAAAATTTTATTTTACTGAAGTATAGTTGATTGACAGTGTTGTGTCAATTTCTGCTGCACAGCAAAATGATTGAGTTATACACAGGCATGCATTGTTTCATTTTCTTTTCCATTACGGTTTATCACAGGATATTGAATACAGTTCCCTAGCTATAGAGTAGGGACTTGTTGATTATCCATTTTCTATATAACAGTTTGCATCTGCTAACTCCAAACTCCCACTCCATCCCTCTTGTACTCCTTCCCCTCTGGCAGGCACAAGTCTGTTCCCTGTCTGAGAGTCCATTTCTGTTTCACAGGTAAGTTCGTTTGTGTCATATTTTAGATTCCACATATAAGTGATGTCATATGGTATTTGTCTTTGTCTGACATACTTCACTTAGTGTGATCATCTCTAGAGCCATCTTTGTTGCTGCAGATGGCATTATTTCACTCTTTTTTATGGTTGAATGGTATTCCACTGTATATACTTGCCGTATCCTCTTTACCCATTCATCTGTTGATGGACATTTAGGTTGCTTCCATGTCTTGGCTGTTGTGAATAGTGCTGCTGTGAATATAGGGGTGGATGTGTCTTTTTGAATTATAGTTTTATCTTCTTCAGTTATAACGGGGTATCACGGTAGATGACAAAGGGACCTTGAGGCTTATCAGGAAAGGAGATTCCACCCCTGACTTTGCAGTGGGGCCCTTTTATGGTTGTAGAAACCCCAGTTCAGCCCCAAGTTAATGGAAGTGATTCACCCAGACAGCCCATCTGCCCACCAGGCTGGCTCTTGCTTGCTGCTCCTTTGTCCTTCTCTATGCCCTGAGCATCTACAAGGGTGCTGGAGATACACCCCAGTCCTGATGAGCCTCCCTTAACGCTGCTTGGTATGGAACCAGCTCCAAAGGGAAACAGCAGGCCTCAATTAAAGCATGAACTAGTGAAAGCCTTAGACCAAGTTCAGAGGCAATTACTTGTGTTGGGCTGAAGACAGGCACCCACAGACATTCTCTGTGTGTTGCTCTGGGTGGTGGTGTAGAGTCAGGGTAGGGCAGGCACTTGGTTGGTAGAAGATCTCCACCTTTATCCCTGCTGACCATGCGTGGAAGAGTCAGAGAGCATCAGCTTATGACCGGCCTCCTCTATGCCCCATACGTGCATCCAACAGCTTTATGAGGAGGGAATGTTATTCCCATTTTTCAGATGAAAAAGCATGTTCATCCAGCTTAAGTGATTTATCCAAGGTCAATTACTAAGTAATTGGGATTTGAAGAAGAAGAGTTGGGATTTGAAACTCCCTCCTCTTGTGATCTCTCTCTCATTCTCATGCAGACACACACACACACACAAACTCCCTCCTCTTGTGATCTCTCTCATTCCCCCACACACATACACATACACTCGCACATAGCTGACGGTTTGGGAGAATGGCACTAAACAGATGGACCACCAGGTGGCGCCCTGATGCCACAGTTAGGGCATCTGATCCCATTGAAGCTCTTCATTCCAGGAAAAAAAAAAAAAAAATCAAGAACGGCCTGGAAGATAGGGATGGGGTGTCTGGAGGTGGTGGGCTTGGGCCAGGATGAGCCCACCAGTGCTGGCTATTGAATACAGAGGCCCCACCTAAAGAGGTCTATTTCCCATTCACCTTCCAGCAAATTGACAGCAGGGAGGCTTAAAAATGGGGGATTGTTTTGTAATAATTGTCAAAGTTCAGTGTGTTCCCAGGTCCCCACCATTCAATGTTCTTATCTAACTACTCCACCCCAAGTGCATTCAGTGACTAAAAGTCACAGCATAGGAGAAAATAGTTAAAACCAAAGTACACATGTTTACTTTGTCCCAATCCAAGTTTATACACATCAACTCCCCAGAACCTACCTTTGAGGCCCCATGCCTTACAGCACGATGTGCACGCCGACTGCAGGCCATGGACCCGCTATGAGGGTCTGATTTTCCAGGCTCCATGCTGACCCCAGGGCAACCTCTCACCGTGGCAGGCATTTCATAGTGTGCTGCTGCCTTCTTCTTTTTAATCTTTTAAAAATGCACTCTCATATATTTTTATTTTTTTCTTCTAGTTTTATGGAGATATAGTTGATAGACAGCACTGTATAAGTTAAAGGTGACCAGCATAACGATTTGACTTGTACACAGCATGAAATGATGGCCACATAGGTTTAATCTTTTACAGAGTACAAAGTCAGGGATGCAAGGGGGGTCGCTTGCTTTCTTTTCCATAACTTAGTGTCTATTTCCTGCATCTGTTCCATCAGAATACAAACCTTAATGCATTCTGATTCCTCACTGATCACAGGCACTGGCTCAGAGTTTAGAGGATGAGAGTGAGTGTGAGAATGAGTGTGTTGTGTGTTTGTGTGTGTGCGTGTGTGTGAGACAGAATCTGGCCTTGGGTAACAACTGTGCCCCAGGAAGTGAGGCTCTCCTGTCCCCAACATCCTTCTGGTCTCAAGCTTTCCCTACCGCTTCTGTGCCAACTTGGGTTTGGGCAGGGAGCTCACCAGGCAACTTCTTCCAGGTATAGTAATCCCTGGTGCTCAGACTGCAGCCCACCTCTCCCTGGGGCTCAGGGGGTGTGAGGTTAGGAGTGGGGTGAGGTAGAGTGGGCTTAGGGCTGCCCTTGGGTCCTGAGAGGCCGTCTTGGGCTTCTGGATTTGGGACCCTCACATCCACCCTCCTGCCTGGTCTTGAAGGTGGGGTAGTAAGAACACTATTCTCACTGCATCCTCCCCAGTGTTGATCTGACAGGGTGTGTGCTCTCTGTCTACAGGACACATTTGGAAGACCAAGACCAGGAAAGACCAGTGTGGCAGCTCCCAGCAGTGTGGGCACGTTTTGGTTGTCCTGGTGACTCAGGGCTATGAGTGGTGTTTGGAGGGAGGGGGTTGGAATGACAAGCATCCTGAGATACAGAAGATGCTTCTGTCCACAGAGATGGCCCCAGAGGGGCCCAGAGGACACTTGCTTTCCACCCTGCAGCATCCCCGCGTGGCTTGAGTCAGAGGAAGCACAAAAAGAAGGGAAAAATTTAGCTGTCATGAAAACATGCTGCGCTGCCTATGGACAGGGAATGGAGTAGAGAGTGGGGAAGGGGCAGCCTCAGGGCCGTGTGACACGTGGTCCCGTCTCTGAAGTCTGCTCTCCTGGGCAGTGGGAGCAGGTGACCGCAAACCTCTGAAACGGGGGCATAGGAGGTGGCTGAACAGGCCCCTGACAGTCTGGCCACGGCCTCTGATGGCCCTGCCCAGAGGGAGGAAGGATCCAGGGAGGAATACTGGCTACCCCAACACGTTTTCAACACTGCCCAACATGCTTTCGAACTGTGGTGTTGGAGAAGACTCTTGAGAGTCCCTGGGACAGCAAGGAAATCAAACCAGTCAATCCTAAAGGAAATCAACCCTGAATATTAATTGGAAGGATTGATGTGGAAGTTCCAATACTTTGGCCACCTGATGTGAAGAACTGACTCATTGTAAAAGACCCTGATGCTGGGAAAGACTGAAGGCAGGAGGAGAAGGGGATGACAGAGGATGAGAAGGTCGGATGGCATCACTGACTCAATGGACATGAGTTTGAGCAAGCTCTGGGAGAGAGTGGAGGACAGAGAAGCCTGGTGTGCTGTAGTCCGTGGGCTTGCAGAGTTGGACACAACTGAGTGACTGCACAACAACAACAGCACTCTTTCTCCCTTCCTCTGTCTGGGCTGAGATCTGCTTCTGGCCAATGTTTTCAAACACATTTTATTTTGGAGAATCTCGAGCCCACACAGACAGAACTGTATTATGAACACTGGGACCCACCCAGCAACCCCAACAGTTAACTCCTGCCCACCCTTGCCCCAACTGCACCCACACCTCCTGCTGCCCCTCTATTATTTTGAAGCAAATCTCAGGCACATCATTTCATCCGAAAATATCTCAGCACACATCTCTAAAAGATGGCAGGGCCACCAAGGCGGAGGTGGCAGCAAACGCCCAGAATCAGATGTCCAGTTATCTGTGAGGGGGCCGAATTTCTTTTCCAGGTTTTCTGAGTCAGGATCAACCCAGAGTGACCGAGGGAGGCCCCTCTGGGATCTTCCTTTTCAACTTTTCATTTTGAAATAATTTCAGACTTACCGGAAAGTCACAAAAATAGTACAAAGAATTCCCATTGTACTCTTCACCCAGATTCTTCCAACCTTACCGTGTTACATAACCACAGCACAACTATCAAAATCAGGAAATTAACATGCTTGAAATGCTATGATCTCATCTGCAGATCTTACTCACATTTTGCCAGGTCAGTTGCCTCCTTTCATCTGGAGGCGTTCCTCAGCCTGGCTTTATCTTCTTTTGGGGGGAGGAGGAGTAGCGTATTGGCCACTTGTTTTGCAGAATTTGGGTTTGTCTGATATTTCCTCCTGATTAAATTTGGGTTATGCATTTTTGGCAGGCACCCGCATCCTTTCAGTGTACCCTTTTGGGGGCACACGACGTCTGATGTCTCTACTGTGAAGTTATCATTCTTTCGCTTTGTAATTAATAACGGTCTGTGGGAAGGTATTTTAAGACCATGTAAAGGTTTTGTTTTTCATCTTTTTTATTTTGCCTACTCATTTTAGAATTCTTTGTTGATTCTTGCTTGAAAAAATGGTTACTGAGGAGTTGATTAAATAGTTTTCTGTGTCCATCCTTTCTTCTACATTCAATGCTTGAGATTTCTTCTGTGAGGAAGACTTTTCCTTTCTCCTCATTTATGTATTCATTCATTTGTCTGTTTTGGTGTAACTCATAGACTCTTAGTTTATTCAGTGGCTTACAGGTCATTACCGTCACCTTTTATTTTGTTGTTCAAATTGTCCCGGGTTTGGATCTTGGGAGCTCTCTCAGGTTGGCTTCCATATCCTTTTTTTTTTTTTTAAGGTTTTTTTTTTTATTGATGTGGACCATTTAAAAAATCTTTTTGGAATTTATTATAATATTGCTTCTGTTTTGTGTTTGGTGTTTTGGCCACAAGGCATTGGGGTCTTAGCTCTCTGACCAGGAATTGAATTTGCACCCCCTGTACTGGAAGGTGAAGTCTTAACCACTGGACCCCCAGGGAAGTCCCGGCTTCCATGTCCTTTTGACATGTCCTTATCATTTTTGAGTGTTTCTTTGCTCTCTGCCATCACCAGATGCTCCAGGCTCATCTTGGACCTTTGTTGAGTTAGCCCCGGAGTGAGCTGTTTCTCTAAGGAGCCTTGGTTTGCTTCACTGAGAATGGTGAGTAGGAACCAAGATCTAGGTGCTAGGTGCGCTCACTGCTCTTGGGCCATCTCAGCAGATGAAGCTAGGAAACATGTACGTAAAAAAACATATATGTATATATGTGTTCGTGTGTGCATGCTCAGTCACTTCAGCCATGACCAGCTCTTTGTGATTCCATGGACTGTAGCCCACCAGGCTTCTCTGTCCTTGTGATTCCCCAGGCAACAATATACATACACAGATCTCTCTCTCTCTCTCTCTCTCTACATATACATAGATATATAATATCTGCATGGGGTCTCAAAAAGAGCTGAACAAGACTCAACCACTAAACAACAATATATATATTAAAACCTATGAGTTACATGTAGGTACTATTAGTTACATATTATATGTATATGTGTTTATTATACATAATAGATGTATAGGAGACATATGTATATATATTGAAAACCATGAATTATATGTATGTGCTATTATAGGCATACCACATATAGTATGCATATCTGTATACATATTAAAAATCGTGATTTCATGCTGATACCCTCATCTCCAAGCCAACACCAAAGGGTTCCTTCTAGCTTCTCTTTTCCTTATTTATAACTCCTCTCTCCAACCTGGAGTGACTTGGATCTTATTATCCATGACATATTAACCCATTTGCTCGATTCTGGGATGCACATAAACTAGTTTTAGAATTGCCTTCTCAATGACCAAAAGACACATGAAAAGATTCTCAACATAGCTAGTTATTTAGTCAGTTCAGTTGCTCAGTCGTGTTCGACTCTTTGCGACCCCATGAATCGCAGCACGCCAGGCCTCCCTGTCCATCACCAACTCCCGGAGTTCACTCAAACTTACATCCATTGAGTCGCTGATGCCATCCAGCCATCTCATCCTCTGTTGTCCCCTTCTCCTCCTGCCCCCAATCCCTCCCAGCATCAGGGTCTTTTCCAATGAATCAACTCTTTGCATGAGGTGGCCAAAGTATTGGAGTTTCAGCCTCAGCATTAGTCCTTCCAATGAACACCCAGGACTGATCTCCTTTAGGATGGACTGGTTGGATCTTCTTGCAGTCCAAGGGATTCTCAAGAGTCTTCTCCAACACCACAGTTCAAAAGCATCAATTCTTCGGCACTCAGCTTTCTTCATAATCTAACTCTCACATCCACACGTGACTGCTGCAAAAACCATAGCCTTGACTAGATGGACATTTGTTGGCAAAGTAATATCTCTGCTTTTGAATATGCTCTCTAGGTTGGTTATAACTTTTCTTTCAAGGAGTAAGTGTCTTTTAATTTCACAGCTGCAGTGATTTTGGAGCCCCCCAAAATAAAGTCTGACACTGTTTCCACTGTTTCCCCATCTATTTCCCATGAAGTAATGGGACCAGATGCCATGATCTTAGTTTTCTGAATGTTGAGCTTTAAGCCAACTTTTTCACTCTCCTCTTTCACTTTCATCAACAGGCTCTTTAGGTCTTCTTCACTTTCTGCCATGAGTGGTGTCATCTGCATATCTGAGGTTATTGATATTTCTCCTGGCAATCTTGATTCCAGGTTGTGCTTCTTCCAGCCCAGCGTTTCTCATGATGTACTCTGCATATAAGTTAAATAAGCAGGGTGACAATATACAGCCTTGACATACTCTTTTTCCTATTTGGAACCAGTCTGTTGTTCCATGTCCAGTTCTAACTGTTGCTTCCTGGCCTGCATACAGATTTCTCAAGAGGCAGGTTAAGTGGTCTGGTATTCCCATCTCTTTCAGAATTTTCCACAGTTTATTGTGATCCACACAGTCAAAGGCTTTGGCATAGTCAATAAAGCAGAAATAGATGTTTTTCTGGAACTCTCTTGCTTTTTCGATGATCCAGCGGATGTTGGCAATTTGATCTCTGGTTCCTCTGCCTTTTCTAAAACCAGCTTGAACATCTGGAAGTTCACCCTCTTCCAACAACACAAGAGAAGATTCTACACATGGACATTACCAGATGGTCAACACAGAAATCAGATTGATTATATTCTTTGCAGCCAAAGATGGAGAAGCTCTATACAGTCAGCAAAAACAAGACTGGGAGCTGACTGTGGCTCAGATCATGAACTCCTTATTGCCAAATTCAGACTTAACTTGAAGAAAGTGGGGAAAACCACTAGACCATTCAGGTATGACCTAAATCAAATTCCTTATGACTATACAGTGGAAGTGAGAAATAGATTTAAGGGACTAGATCTGATAGACAGAGTGCCTGATGAACTATGGGCGGAGGTTCGTGACATTGTACAGAAGACAGGGATCAAGATCATCCCCATGGAAAAGAAGTGCAAAAAAGCAAATTGGCTGTCTGAGGAGGCCTTATAAATAGCTGTGAAAAGAAGAGAAGTGAAAAGCAAAGGAGAAAAGGAAAGATATAAGCATCTGAATGAAGAGTTCCAAAGAATAGCAAGGAGAGATAAGAAAGCCTTCCTCAGGGATCAATGCAAAGGAATAGAGGAAAACAACAGAATGGGAAAGACTAGAGATCTCTTCAAGAAAATTAGACATACCAAGGGAACATTTCATGCAAAGATGGGCTCGATAAAGGACAGAAATGGTATGGACCTAACAGAAGCAGAAGATATTAAGAAAAGGTGGCAAGAATACATGAAAAACTGTAGAAAAAAGCTTCATGACCCAGATAATCACAATGATGTGATCACTCACCTAGCGCCAGACATCCTGGAGTGTAAAGTCAAGTGGGCCTTAGAAAGCATCACTAAGAACAAAGCTAGTGGAGGTGATGGAATTCCAGTTGAGCCGTTTCAAATCCTGAAAGATGATGCTGTGAAAGTGCTGCACTCAATATGCCAGCAAATTTGGAAGACTCAGCAGTGGCCACAGGACTGGAAAAGGTCAGTTTTCATTCCAATCCCAAAGAATGGCAATGCCAAAGAATGTTCAAACTACCACACAATTGCACTCATCTCACACGCTAGTAAAGTAATGCTCTAAATTCTCCAAGCCAGGCTTCAGCAATACGTGAATCATGAACTTCCAGATGTTCAAGCTAGTTATTAGAGAAATGCAAATCAAAACTATTGAATACAATGAGGTACTACATTACAGCAGTGAGAATGGCCGTTGTCAATATGTCTACAAGTAACCAATGCTGGAGACGGTGTGGAGAATAGGGAACACTCCTGCACTGCTGGTGGGAATGTAAGCTGGTGGAGCCGCTATGGAGGATAGTATAGAGGTTCTTCAGAAAACTAAAAGTAGAACTGCCATGTGATCCAGAAAGCCCGCTCCTGGGCATGCATCCAGAATTGCTTTCCTCTGCCCCTGTGAAAAACACACCTACCCCTTAGGGAATAATAGATGTATACAGGTCTCTAGGGGGCTTCCCTGGAGAAGGCAATGGAACCCCACTCCAGTACTCTTGCCTGGAAAATCCCATGGATGGAGGAGCCTGGTAGGCTGCAGTCCATGGGGTCACTAAGAGTTGGACACGACTGGGCAACTTCACTTTCACTTTTCACTTTCATGCATTGGAGAAGGAAATGACAACCCACTCCAGTGTTCTTGCCTGGAGAATCCCAGGGTTGGGGGAGCCTGATGGGCTGCCGTCTCTGGGGTCACACAGAGTTGGACACGACTGAAGTGACTTAGCAGCAGCAGCAGCGGGGGGCTTCCCAGGTGGCGCTAGAGGTCAAGAACCCACTTGCCAGTGCAGGAGACATAAGAGACTTGGGTTTGATCCCTGGGTCAGGAAGATCCCCTGGAGAAGGAAATGGCAACCCACTCCAGTATTCTTGACTGGAGAATCCCCTGGACAGAGGAGCCTGACGGGCTACAGTCCTTAGGGTCGCAAAAAATCAGCCACGAGTGAGGCGACGTGACACAGCATAGCACAGCACAGGTCTTTATGTTTTAGCCTCAGAGGTTATAATAGAAATATTGTTTTCCACATCTTCTTAGATAAGCTTTCCCCTCCCTCCCCTTCAGTGTAGATGTGTAATTCATTTGTAAAACTCTTCATTTCATTGTTTACTGATTGTATTCCATTTGGGGCTTCTTTCCATCTTTGTTGATATAAAAAAAAGGTTTTGACAAATTTATTATTGCCTGGGGGGGGATAGTTAGGGAGTTAGGGATGGTCATGTACACACTGCTATATTTAAAATGGATAACCAACAAGGACCTACTGTGTAGCACATGGAACTCTGCTATACGTTATGTGGTAGCCTGGATGGGAGGGGAGTTTGGGGAAGAGGGGATACCTGTATATGTATTACTGAGTCCCTTCACTGTTCACCTGAAACTATCACAACATTGTTAATTGGCTATACACCAATACAAAATAAAAAGTTCACAAAACTGTCTTGAGGGCATGCACTCTTAACATGATTCTAAAAATCAGAACCATTCAAGTTCGTGTATTCACGCATCACACCCTCCAACCCCTTGCACCCTGCTTGCCCGTCTTTTCCACTTGCTTCCCGCCGCTGCGTGTAACCACCCTCAGTGGTGTCAGTTTATCCTCCCTGTGCTTCCTTTATACAAACGAGCAGGTGTTTGCATGTTGCCCTTCTCACTCCTTTTTCTCTCCTGTGGTAGATACTCATTCACACTTTTTGCTTTTCTGTTCAACAGTATCTCCTGGCAGTCACTCCGTTCTCAAGTCTCTCTGATCCAAACACCCCTCTGCACCTTTTCATTTTTCCTGCACCAATTGTTTGTTGGAGAAACTGGCTGTTTGTCCTGTAGAGTTTCCCACAGGAAGGTCTGGAATTGGCGTGTTGCATCCCCGTGTTATGGCTGAGCCAGTTCTTCTGCCTTTGTACTTTCTCCCATTAGTAATTGCATCGACAGGCTTGATCAGAGGCAAGTGTGGTTTCTCAGGCAAAAGACTCAGAGTTAAAAGGAGGCCCTGGCAAAGCAAAGGTGGCTCTGTGTAGGTCCAAATGTATGCCTGACAGGCAGGCTCTACGTGCGCCCCCCAGATACTGTCAAGTGGTTAGCTGGATCCCTCCACATGAGCTCTGTCCTCTGTCTAAAATGGTCTCATCCCTCCCCGGGAAGGAGAAGGGGACGCCAGAGGACAGGATGGCTGGGTGGTATCGTGAACTCGATGGACATGAGTTTGAGCAAACTCTGGGAGAGAGTGAAGGACAGGGAAGCCTGGTGTGTTGCACTTCATGGTGTCGCAGTGTCAGACACGATTGAGTGATTAAACAAGAAGTATTTTTGGTGTCTGAAGATAATTCTAGGGACTTGCACTTCTTAATCCCTAAAGCAGGTGGGTCAGATCCACCCTTGTTTTCATCCTTTCCAACCTGTGGTGCTAAGGTGGAGAGGTGTTAGTTCATTGCTGTGAAACTGCAACAGTCCAAGGGTTCAAGAATTCCTGCTCATAATACCCTAAGTGACCAGTAGAGGGAGATGTTACTCAAGAAAACTCACTCTTGCCCCGGCTACAGGGGGACCCTCCCCTCTGCCTGGGTTTGTCTGGGCCGGCAACTGGGTATTCCTGCATGCTCTCCTGGGACATGCCTGCATCACCTCACCAAGGCTGCCTCCCACTCCTTCCCCTGTCCGAGCTCTTCTTTGTAAGCCACACTGCAGGGGCTCCTGAAGCTCCTAGGAGCTGCCATCAGCTCCTCGCGAAGGATGCTCATAGCAGATGCTCATTCAGGCTTGGAGGCTGGGTGGACTGATGTCTGGTCTGATGAAAACTGAGGTCAGAATGGAAAGAACTGATTGGCTGTATGTCGTGAGAAAACTTCTCGCTTTTAAAGAGGGAACGTGGGTCATCTTAGATTAAAAAAAAGAAGAAGAAACCATAATTGATTTTTATTTTGCATCCTCCCTCTGGGGGAGGATGGCTTTTTGCTGAAAAAGTCAAACATATTTAAAAAAGAATAGAACCCCTACCCCCACCCCAAATGGCCTAAGCTCTATCAGGATCAGCAGCCCCCTTTTCAGTGAGTGTGGGTGTTTTCTTTCATCGCATGAGATTATTGAGCAAGCAACCTCCAGTCTCCTCACCCCTTTTGCACCATATTTCTTTCCCCTTTAGAGCAGAAGCTCTCTGAGGGCAGAGCTGGATGGGGCCCAAGTGGAAAAGAGCCAAAAGGAGGGTGTGGGGGCCCCTGGAGGGAGGTGTCCATTTCACCTGCTGCCTCTGGGCTTCAGGCGGCGGGTGCGCCAGGCGCGCCATGTGGCTGCTGGCTTGTCACCCACGTGTCATCTGATCAGCTTACAGCATGTGCCAAGGGGCTTGGACACACATGCATGTGTCTCTGGGCTTTACACTGTCTCCTTTCAGGGAAATCTGAGATTGCCACGATGATGGAAGGATCAGAGGCTCCTGGCCCCAACGACCTCATCCTCACGTGTGTGGGCCCTGGGCCCGGGCGGCTCTCTGTCCACTGGTGCTGACTTTGCTGACTGCTTATCTATCTTCTGGGCCTGGGGTTTCAGCAGGGGACCCCCCCCCCTGCCCCTACCCCCAGGGACCACAGATTGAGTGGCACTGTCCTTGTGAGGACGGTATGTGAGGCTGTGATGAGCTTTGGGGTCTCATCTGGGGGGTAGGAATGACAATGGGCCCCACTATTCACAGGGGAGTTGGGAGCTCTGGTCAGAACTTCAGATCTAAAGCCAACCTCGGCAGGAAACCTTGGCCAGGAGGTTGAGCATCGGGGTGGGCAGTGCTGTGCTGGAGGCGTTGAGAACCGACTGGCCATCAGATGGTAAGGAACGCTGAGAGCCGTCATCACACATTAAACTTAACAATTGAGTAAATTGTTGAAACAGAGGTGGTAAGTATCTAAGCTCCGGTCGCAGGACGGGACTGTGCCATCACCTGTTGCCTTGTAGGTTTCGTCTGTTTCCTGGGTGCTGGAGCACCAGCTGGTGCTGGGCTGTGTGCGGCTTCAGCACCGTCGCCACGGTGGCCTCAGGTTTCCCAGCACAGTGCAGGCGGGATCAGCTCGGCACACCTGGACTGTGGGCCTGGCTGCCCAGCAGGGGGAGGGGCTGAGCCCTGAGCACACAGCCCTCCTGTGCATAGTGGGTGGGTGGCTGGGGCCCTGGGGCCTGGCTTTCAGGAACTCCTGAGTGGGTGAGGGGGTGTGCTCCTGCTTTCTCTTCCTTTCTTTTCGGCTGAGGCTCCAGGGCCCCTGTGCTCTCAGGCTCCCTCGGCTCATCGTAGGTCAGCAGAAGATGGATGGGGAGGGAATGGGCTTCTGAGAAGGGGACTCTGAAGGCCTGGCAGGTATCTGGAGCAGGCCAGGATTCAAGCCCTGCTTGGCTGGACCTGAGGTCAAGGTCATTGAGGCACCTACGCTGGACTTTGAGCTGCTGAGTGGCGTTGGGTGGGAGGCATCTCTAGGGTCCAGGTCCTCAGGGCACAGCTAAGGCCCGCCAAGGCTGGCCCATCCACTCCTGGAGGGAGAGATGGGCTCCCTGGGGTGTGCGTGGCCCTTTCCTGAGTCCCCTTCCTATACATGCGTCCCTGACATCCTGCTTGGGGCCCCATGGGGCAAAACCAGCAGCGAAAGTGCCTGGGTGTGATGGTGCCCTGTGGGGAGGGGTAGTGAGCAGAGCAAGGCCTGTGGATGACCCACAGTGGCAACCTCCCAGAGAGAAGGGGCAGAGGGGCCTCACCTGACCAGTCTCCCAGTGCAGGGAAAGGCAAGGCTGGGGGGCCCCTTGCCACCCTGATGGGTAGGGAGGGCATGAAGGGCAGAACTCCACTCTGGGGCAGGACCCAGGCGGGCAGCCCCAGGTCCACATTGCAGAAGGACCTGAGTGGATGCAGGGATGAGGAGCACGTGGTCCATCCATACAACGTGATGTTAGTCATCCTCGAAAAGGAGGGACGTTCTGACACCTGCTACTAGGTGGATGGACCTTGAGGACATTGCACCCAGGGGAAGAAGCTGGTCACAGAAAGACAAACACCCTGTGACTACACTCAGACAGGGTCCCTGGAGTTGTCACATTCCAAGGGACAGGAAGCTGGGTCCAGGGGCTGAGGTGAGGGGAATGGGTTTAATAGGGACAGAGTGTCAGTCCTGCCTGATGAGGACACCCTAGGGATGGATGGTGTGATGGTGGATGTCCTTGTCACTGAGCTGCACTGGAAATGATTAAAATGGTAAATTTCATGTCATGGATATTGTACCACCGTTTAAAAAATAAGTTAAAATTATGGTTTTAAAACTGCAAGGAGTTGAAGCGAAACATGGAGGTGTGAAGAGAGAATCCCCAAAGCAGAGGGCAAGGAGCTGGGTGGAAGGATTGTGGGGGTTCCCCAGGGGCGGATTCCAGGTGTGTGGCCATGGGCATCCGTCTTCTCAGTTGAGAGGGGGACCGCAAGGGTCAGCAAGCCTCCAAGACCTCTGGGACGACCCCAGAACATGCAATGAGGACTGGCCCAGAGGCGGCCCAGGGCCTGGGAAATGCCCAGGTGGCCAAGAACAGCTCAGGGGCAGAGCAGTTGGTGCCTGGGGACTGCCCACTGCCGTAAGCAGCCCCGGCCTTGAGCTCACCATGCAGCAGGGGACCTGGCGGCCTGAGGACAGAGGACAGCATGGGGGCGGGAGGAAGCCCCTCCAGGTCAGGAGGAAAGGGCTGCTGGGTGGTACTGAAGCAGCTCCTAAAGAAGCCTGCCTGGGGCCAGCAGCTGCCGCTGATCACACAGTGTTCTCCTTCTTTTAAAACTGGAGAATAGCTAGTTTACAAATGTCGTGTTAGTTTCAGGTGTACAGCACAGTAGTCCAGTTACATACATACATACATATTCTTTTTCATATTCTTTTCCATTATAAGCTGTTACAAAATATTGAGTAGACTTCCCTGTACTCCACAGTAGGTCCTTGTTGGTTATCTATATTATATACAGAGATGTGTATTTGTTAATCCCAAATTCCTCATTTATCACCCCCCTACCACCACCTTCCATGGGTTTCCCAGGTGGCGCAGTGGTAAAGAATCTGCCTGCCAGTGCAGGAGAGGTGGGTTCGATCCCTGGGTCGGGAAGATCCCCTGGAGAAGGAAATGGCAACCCACTCCAGTACTCTTGCCTGGAGAATCCCATGGAGGGAGGAGTCTGTCGGGCTACAGTCCACGGGGTCACGATGAGTCGGACACGACTGAGCACGCAAGCACCACTTTCCATAGTGTTTCATTTCTAATGACAAATTCCTAGCTTGCTCTCAGAGGGGCCTGGGGTGATTTGTGGGGACACATGAAATACAGCAGAGGGTGTACCCAAGTTCCATTTTGGTTGACCCAACATCACTAGCACCCCCTTTACAGAGGTGGGGAACAGGGCTCAGCAGGGAGCAATGAATACCCAGAGGCTCAGGGCTAGGGTGGTCTGTATTGTTCAGGCTTCAGAGCCCCAGTTCAGTCCCGGACTCATTGCCACTCCCCTCTGTCCCACCTCACCCTTGCAGGTCTAGGACCACGCTGTGTCGGCTGATGAATGCAGTCTCCTTGCCCAGGAAAGAAACTGCTCTTGGGGCCTGACTTTGTGCTTCATTTCCACTAGGATTTCCAAGCACAGGTTGCCTTGTAGATTTTCTCAATGGCCTCAGGCTTCCTGAGCCTCCCTCTGGGGGTTCCCTCCTAACCCTTCCCTCTCTCCCTGCTTGTGTCCTGGGTCCCCACCGGGAGGAGGGGGCAGTCTGAAGGGGAGACACCAGGTGGGCGGGGGTTTGTGCTGGGGCTGTGGGTACCAGTGGGGCACAGCCCAGCACAGACTGGCAATGGGCTCTCCTGTTGGGAGACAGAGAGGGGGGGGCCCCAGAAGGCTGCCAGCCTGTGGTCTCACCCCGTGGTCTCACCCCATCTGGGGAGGCCACACTTGCCTCGGCCCGGGTCCAGCATCCCACCTTGCCCTTGGGGCTCAGAGTCCTTTGCTCGGGTGCCTGGGGGCTGCAGTGGAGGCGCTGAGCTCAGCATCAATCTGATCTCTGTCTCATGCTCACCGCGTCCTCAGGCAGCAGTTTCCCATCCAGAAAATGGGTCCAGCGCCTGCCTTGGGCAGCAGAGTCCAGGCAGACAGCAGGAGGAACCCAAACTCTGCCATGGGTCTCACGCTCTCCTTGGTTCCCGGGCTGGTCCCCCTCCCCTCGCTCAGGAGCAGGGGGCAGGGAGGTGGCCTGAGGGTCTGAGGCTGCATGGGGCCGGGGCCGGGCCCTCCTCTGCCCCCAGGTGGGCCCCTACACCGGCCCTGGCGCACAGCCTCTCTTTCTCAGGAAGACCGAGTTACCGAAACAGATAAATCAACCTGTCAAGAAGAAGCCTTGGAGAAAGAACCTCTCAACTCTCCCAGCCAAGAAGCTCAAAAGGGGAATTGTTCTCAGAGATGGAGGAGGAGACAACGGCCACCTTCTTCCTCAGCCCTTTGCCTGCGGGTGCCCCTCCTTCCACGTGTTCCCGGGAGCACCTGTGCCCAGCGTCCCCTCACCACCCACCCCATGATGAGAGCTGCCGGCCTGGGACACGAGGCCAAGAGCCACTGTTTGGCCCCGTCCCAGCCCTGACTATGACACCATCTTCTCAGAAACACAATCTCTTGCCCAATCAGAGGAGGCCTGGGTCCTGAGGCACCCAAAGGCCAGTGCGAGAGGGGCTTGGGGAGTGGGCATCCCCCTGAGCAGTGTGACCAAGGGTAGTGGGGACTGGGATGACTGACCACCAGCAGGGCGATGGGAGACCAGAACTTGTGTCTCGGAGAAGCGGGGGCGACTTCCTCCTGGAGGGAAGGGGCAGACACCTGGGCTCCCAAACAGCTGTGTTTCCCTGTGCGGTTACTGGACTTCTCTGTACAGTGATCTCTCCATGTGGAGGATGGGCGCCTTGTGGGATTTTGTGGTGCAGGTTGGATGAGTTCATCTGCGTTCCGTGTGCCCCGCATGTGGTCAACATGTCGTGAACGTGAGCTGCGATGATGACGGACTGGAAATCACCCCTTGGCACCTTCTCGTTTAACCCTCACCACAGCTGTGTAGGTGGGCATTAGTGTCCTTGCTCCCCGGGTAAGGAAGCAGAGGCTTGGAGCAGGGCAAAACTGCTGAGGCTTCACAGCGAAGGTCTGTAACCATTAGAAGGGCTCTTTCTGCCTCCAAACTCTGGTTCTGCTCTGTAAACAGGAGAGGACGGTGCAGCAGGAGCAGGTGAGGGACAGGAAAGGGTCAGACAGGAGCTCAACCCCCATCACAACCCCCTCCCCATGGGGTTGATCACAGCTTTCTCAGAGGGACTGTCACCAGACATGGTCCCTGGAGGAGGAGGCAGGGGAAGGAGAAGGAAGGAGGAGTTGGAAGGGGAGGGAAGGCAGGGGGAGGCAGGGGGCAGTCAGGGGGAGGGGTAGGCAGGAGAGGAGAAGGAAGTAAACATTAGCTACACTAATGAGCCCCAAACCAAAGGATAGTCTCAGGGTCCCACTGGCAAACCAGGAGTGTGTGGGCTGTGCTTCAAACCATAGCAAGAGGGTGACACCCACCTACACCCTCTCCTGCGCCCCAAGAAGGACTCTTGTGAGGAGAAATTGTTCACTGAAAACTGGAAAGATTGCCCAAGAGAGGCTGAGTGAGGAGCCCTCTGTGAGCAGAGGACCCAGGGGTTGGGGCCCCAGGGAGGCAGGAAGAGGAGGTGGTGGGGATGGGGCTCAGCACCCCCTGCTCACACAGGACAAGCGGCTGCAGAGTGTCATCAGGTGGGTGTGCCACGTGACGTCACCGGGTGAGGGGCCATGGGGCTTGGCCGTCCTTCTAACTTCCTGGGGGAAAAGCTCGTCACTGTCAGGGACATGAAAGAACTGTCAAAGGCCCACGAAATGAGCTGCCTGGATTGTGAAACAGAAAGCTCACTTCTGTTTGCTTTGTGACAACATGGAAGCCACAGGTGATCCCTCCAGATGACATCCTGGCGGGACCTCCATCGTCTCCTCCACATCACCTGTCCTCCTCTCCTGCTTCTACCCCAACCCTGTTCTGGGGCGGCTGCACCCAGGCCTGGGGTTCATGGTTCAGGGGTCACAGGAGGAGATGGGCCAACAGGGAAATCCCACAGAGGAGGAGCAGGCTTCACAGGTCAGAGATCAAAGGTCAGATGGGCAGTTATATTGATTCAAATACATGTGGCTATTAAAGCTGGAGGTCAAGGACTGGCCAGTCCTTGAGCAAGAAGGCAGGCTCACTGGGAGGAGAGAAGGAGGCCCTTCCACTCAGAGGGCTAACCTTGAGCCAGGCAGCGTGCCTGGGCTGCCCTGCCAGCAGTGCCATCAGTGGGTCCTCCCCTGACCTTGCAGATGAGTATCTTCATGCTGACATTGAAGGTGTGGGACTTAGAGAAGTCAGGTGATTCACCAAAGGTCTCACCGCTTCTGAGTGACAGGGCTGGGACCAGCAAGAGTCTGTCCAACCACACAGGAAGGGGCCGGGTCACAGAGGTGAGTGTGGTCTGTACACTGTGGGCTCATCTTGGGAAAGGAGGGGCTTGCTGAGGCCTGAAGACGTTAAGGTGTTTGATCAGAGGGATATGGAAGCTATTTTGTGTTCTAGACTAGGAATTTCTAAAGATGCACAAATGAGAATTGTTGATCCCAGGGACCCACAAAGTTGGAGGGGGAGTAACACATTTGAAGCTCACCACCCTAGATGGTGGCTCAGGCTGAAATTAGAGAAATGCTCCCAAGTAAATCTATGGATGGGGTATACTGACAGCTTACAGTGAATGATGTTGTTTCATGATCTTCAAAGAAGATTTAGCTTCGGGACCAGGGACCAGGCTTGATCACTCAAGAGCTTTTGTGTAGCAGAGTTTCATTAAAGTAAAAAAAGGGACAGAGAAAGTTTCTGACATAGACATCAGAAGGGGGGCAGAGAATGCCTGCCCCCAGCTAGTCTTATCAAGGTCTTATATACTTTTTTCAGACCCACTCCCACAACATACATCTTAAATTAACAAGATTAGAAAGAACAGTAGAAAGATCTTACCAGACACACTCCCATAATATACATTTTAAGATGACAGGATTAGTCAGAAGGTTCTTGTTAAGGGGAAACATGTCCTCAAGCAAGATACATTGTCATATTGGCTGAAAAGTGAAAGATGCTCAGTCCTGTCCAACTCTTTGCCACCCCATGGACTGTATGGAATTCTCCAGGCCAGAATACTGGAGTCAGTAACCTTTCCCTTCTCCAGGGGATCTTCCCAACCCAGGGATCAAACCCAGGTCTCCTGCATCGCAGGCAGATTCTTTACCAGCTGAGCCACAAGGGAAGCCCAAGAATACTGGAGTGGGTAGCCTATCCCTTTTCCAGCAGATCTTCCCGACCCAGGATTTGAACTGGGGTCTCCTGTATGGCAGGCGGATTCTTTACCAACTGGGCTATGTTATATTGACTAAGACAAAGGAGTGTAGAAAAGAATTTGTTTGTCCTTTTCTCCTTGAGAGCCCCGAGCCCCTTTCCCCTTCTTGAGGGCTCTGGACTCCTTTCTCCTCAGGAACGCTGGACTTCTTATCAACCTAATGTATCTTGCTCAAGGACATGTTTCTCCTCCTTGGGAACCCTGGACTTCTTATCAACCTACCTAGGAACTGACTCTCTCAGTACTAGAGAAATTGTAAAGTGTCCATGGCATGGTGAGGCTAGGGAGGCAGGGCATGGCAAGCCAATCTGCCCAATGGGAATGGGATGGCTTTGGGAATTGGTGGGTTTCTCTTTGAAGAGGACAGCTCCTTTTTCCATTTGACAGCATCCATCCCACTTCTCTGGGGGTAAAAGCTCCACCTTCCCTAGGGGCCACCCCTCCTCTATTCTCAGACTATGCAGCTCTGTGGGGCTGCCCCTGTCCCTGGATGGAGGGAAAGGATGTCACCCAGACATGGCCAGACAAACTGACCGTGTTGAGTTCAGGGAAAGGCCTTGGGTCTAATCCAGCCAGAGAGATTCAGGCTCAGTGCTGCAGTGAGAACCACTGGGAAAGGAGCTTTCTGGGCTGGACTTGCATCTGCCAAGACAGGAGATGGAGCTGTTGGGCTGGGGGAGCAGTTAGCTCTAGGTATGTGCATGTGCGTGTATCATGTGTGTGTAAGGGCACGTGCAGAAGGCAAACTTGTGAATCAGATAAAAGTCAGACCAAATTCACTTAGTCTTTTAGCAATTAATGAAACTTACTCTCACCCAAGGGTTTCCCTGGTGGCTCAGATGGTAAAAAAATCTGCCTGCAATGAAGAAGAACTGGGTTCAGTTCCTGGGTCGGGGAGATCCCCTGGAGAATGAAATGGCAAGCCACTCCAGTATTCATGTCTGGAGAATTCCATGGACAGAAGAGCCTGGCGGGCTACAGAGCATCGGGTCACAAAGAGCTGGACATGATTGAGCGACTAACACACACATACTCTCTCTCATCCACACACCACTCCTCCCAGCATCTATTATCCTGTCTTCCTCCAACAGCCTTTCCTCAGTACAAGGTGGGCTCCTGGGGCTCCACCCCAGGCCGAGCTAACCCATGTTTCTCCTTCCCATGACCACAGTCAAGGGTGTCGATATGGGCAAACTATCTAAGCTGGACCAACCAGAGGCAACCTAGGGCTCTGATAGGAGTTATGTGAGCAAACGTTTTCTCTTGCTGGCCTGCTGCAGGCAGCTCTCCTGTCACTCATGAGGAATGATACATCTGAGAATAGAGCCGAAACAGAAGTGGGTCCAAGAAATAGAAAAAAAGAGAAATTAGCTTCAGCCCTGAGTCAAATTGTGACTAAAGCCAGGATAACCCAGACTTTTCAGTTATATGAGCCAGTTAACTTACTTTTACTTAGGTCTGTTTTATGTGGGATTTTCTGTCCCTTACAGTTAAAATAGCCCTGAAGAGTCAATTAAGAGAAGATTCCTACTCTAAGAACTAGAAATAGCTGAATAATCTAGAATTAAACAAGGAGACTGTAAAAAGTATGATCAAAACATTTAAAAAGATAAAATAAGAAAAACAATCATAAAGTGAGACAAGTGAACAATAACCAAATAGATCTTGAGAAATGAAAGTGTATTAATAATATTCACAACTCAATATCTCTCATTTACACAGAGAGAAGTAGGGAGATGGTAGAAAGTTCTGAGAAAACAGAAAGAGATAAGAAGAAGAAAAATGTAACAGTGATGTTAAGAGATTGGAAGACAGAATGAAATGTTCCAGATACGTATTCTCTCCAGGAGAAGGAAGTAGTGAAGAAAGACTGAAGAAACACATCAAGTTCCAAAAACTGAAATAAAAAGAAATCGACACCTAGGCACATCAATATAAAACTGCAAACACGGCAGGCAAGGAGATAAAGAAGTGAAACAAGAATGCTAATTAGGCTGACGGTGGACCACCGAGAAGAAATGACTGATGCCAGGAGACAATGGGATAACGTCGTCACACACCTGGAGAAAAACGAACTATCAATTTGATCACTGATGCCTAGGTGAGCAATCATTCATGAATGACGGTGAAATAAGACAGTTTTCAACATGTTTATTACTCACAGCCTCCCAGCAAATATTTGATAAGGTATCTTCTCAGTAACAAGAAAATTGAGTCCAGAAGAAGGGGTGTATGAAAGTAACAAACTAAGCAAAGAAATTCTAAGCATGTTGGTAAATCCACATAAGCATTTATTGTAGAGAGGGCTTAAAAATGAAGTGGAAGTGAATCAGTATACAGCAATAACATGATAAGTGTTCATTGGCTGATTGAAGTTGTGTGTGTGTGAGAAGTTGCTTCAGTCACATCCAACTCTTTGCGACCCTATAGACCGTAGCCCACCAGGCTCCTCTGTCCATGGGATTCTCCAGGCAAGAATACTGGAGAGGGTGGCCCTGCCCTCCTCCAGGGTGATTGAAGTTAAATAATTGTAAACTCCATGTAATAGTTGGCTGAAGAATAAAGATGCTGATTAAGCCTTAGGTATGGGGAAATGGCACCCCACTCCAGTACTTTTGCCTGGAAAATCCCATGGACAGAGGAGCCTGGTAGGCTTCAGTCCATGGGGTCGCTAAGGGTTGGACACGACTGAGCGACTTCACTTTCACTTTTCACTTTCATGCATTGGAGAAGGAAATGGCAACCCACTCCAGTGTTCTTGCCTGGAGAATCCCAGGGATGGGGGAGCCTGGTGGGCTGCCGTCTATGGGGTTGCACAGAGTCGGACACGAATGAATCGACTTAGCAACATGGCTCTTAATATACAGTGTGTTATTGAGCAGACATTTCTCCAAAGAAGACATATAGATGGCCAACACTTGAAAAGATGCTCAACACTGATCGTTATCAGAGAAATACAAATCAAAACTATAATGAGATATCTCCTCACACTTGTTAGAATGGCCATCATAAAAACACCTACAGACAATAATAAATCCCAGAGAGGGTGTAGAGAAAAGGAATCTTCCTACACTGTTGTGGGAATGTAAATTGTTATAACGATTATGGAGAAAAGTATTAAAGTTCCTGCAAAAGCTAAAAATTAAACTAGCATATGACACAGCAATCCCACTGCTGGGAATATACCCTGAGGAAACCATAATTCAAAGAGACACACGTACCCCAGTGTTTATTGCAGCACTATTTACAATAGCCAGGACCTAGAAGCAACCATCAGCAGATGAATGGATAAAGAAAATATGGTACGAATACACAGTGGAGTATTACTCAGCCATAAAAGGAAATGGAATTGGGTCATTTGTGGTGATGTGGATGAAACTAGAGTCTGTCAGACAGAGTGAAGTAAGTCAGAAAGAGAAAAACAAATTTCATATATTAATGCATATATGTGGAATCTAGAAGAATGGTACTAAAGAATGTATTTGCAGGGCAGGAACAGAGGTGCAGGTACAGAGAATGGACTTGTGGACACAGTGGGAGAAGGAGAGAGTGGGACAAATTGAGAGAATAGCACTCACATATACACACTATCATGTGTAAAATAGACAGCTAGTGGGAAGCTGCTGTAAAGCACAGGGAGCTCAGCCTGGTGTTCTGTGATGACTTACAAGGGTGGGATAGGGGTGTGGGCAGGAGGGAGGGGATATATGTATACATATAGCTGATGTATATTGTTGTATAGCAGAAACTAACACAACATTGCAAAGCATTATGCTCCAATTAAAAAAAATACAGTGGATTAGCATCCAGTTCAGTTCAGTTGCTCAGTCAGGTCCGACTCTTTGTGACCGCATGGACTGCAGCATGCCAGGCTTCCCTGTCCTTCACTGTCTCCTGGAGTTTGATCAAACTCATGTCCATTGAGTTGATGATGCAGGTAAATGATGATAAATGTAAAAGATGCATGTAAAAGACAGTAAATGTAAAAGATTAGAAATAGAATGTATAACTTTTAAACTTGGTTGAACATAGAAACAATGAAAATTCAATCAATATAATGAAGCCAGAGAAAGAGAGGAATAAAATAAGTAAAGGAAAAGCAGATACAAAGAAAGCTTAAGATTAAGTAGTGGAAGTTATTCCAAATAAAGTTATTTGGGATAAAGTGTAGAAGTCCTAGTAAGCATAACCTGTATCTCCTTCTACAGAGTTGTCAGCAGTCTTTTGGTCCAGATGTTTGCATCCTTGTTTGTCCATCATTACTAAAGGGTCAGTCTCTCCAGGACATAGATCTGTCCATTCGATTCCGGGGTTCCTGCCCCATGCACCACAGTGTTTGGCTTTCAGCTGGTAAATTGAATAATGGAAGCAAGGGGAAAAGATGGAAATCTAAGGTCTAAGGAAGTCACAGCCACAAAGTGACAATACACAACTGAGGACATTCAAATGTTTATCAACAAAATCCACTTCACTGAAAATTAGAGCTGGGAAAATCTGAACTAAAGAAAAAATATTATTGTTTTGCCTATCAGAAACAGAATTCAAAATGGCAATACTAAATATTGGAGTGGTTGCAAGAGACTCTTGATACACTTCAAGAAAGATTTCATTTCAAATTTTCTGGAGAGTAGTTTTACTTCCAACATTTTATATCATTTTTGTAACTTTGGTTGTAAGTGTCCACAAACTGATACAAACTGGCTTAAAAGGAATTTATTACCCGAAATAATCAGACAGACGTGTGTGGTGTGTGTGTGTGTGAGTTGTTGGTTTCAGGCATGCCTTAACTAAGTCATCTAATGAGGGAATAACCCACTTTCTCTATGTCTGTGGTGTTATCTTCCTCCCAAGACTACTCTTTTATGCTCACAAACTATTTGCAGCAGTTCCAGATCTCACATTCTACTGTTCAGTGGAGGAAAGACCATTGTTTTTCAGAGTTCCCAGAAAATGTTGCCTTCTAATTCACTAATGCTGCATGTGGCCAACATCTGAACCATAATTCATCTCAAAAAGTACCAGTTAGGAACAAAAGATGATGGGAAATAGAATAGGGAAAGTAAAGACAAAAGAATCCAGAAATTTGAATTATTTAGGATGGATTAAATGGGAAGTGTTCACATATAGGGAAATTCTAAGATCCTCTCTTTTCAGAAGGATCTCCTCCATTTTCCTCTTCTCTGCTATTTGAATTTCAGTGATAAGTCTGGAATCATCACTGTATCTTAGATGTCTCCTAGATGTTTTTTGATTTGTCCTGTCCTTTTGTTTCCTTGAGCTTTCCTCTGGATATTTCCTTTTGTTGTACTTTCCAGGTCATTAATCCTCTCTGCAGCCAGGCCTAATTAGCTCTTAAATGTATCCATTGTGTTCTCAATGTCCTTTTTTGTTTCAGTTGCAGAATTTGAATTTTTTTATAGCTTATGTTTTCTGCTGAAATTTTAAACTTATCTTTTGTTTCCTTGAGTGTATTAAGCAAGAATTTCAAGTCTGTGCCTGTTAACTCCAATATGTGGAACTCCTTGGGCCTGCTATTTTTATTGTCTATTTTCTTCTCCAAGATCTTGGTCATGTCATCTATCCTTTTCAAGTACCTCCTTATTTTTGATTGCATGCCAAACATTATATTTTAAACAGTGTTCATTTGAGAGTTTGGATGATGTTACAATTTTTAAAAAATGCATTAGTGGTAAGAACACTTAACATCAGATATATCCTTTAAACAAATTTTTAAGTGTATGATACATTATTGTTAATTACAGGTATGGCAGATTTCTAGAGCTTTTTCATCTTGGATGATGTTACATTTTTTAAGAAAAGATTTATGTTTGCTTATGGCAGCCTTTGAGGCTAGGGGCTCCAGCATCCCAGATCACTTTAATCCAGTCCAATCTTGGGCTTCAGATACAGTATGAGTTGTTTACTCTTACTCATAGGGTGTAGCTTTTGGGTCTCAACTGAAAGTCTGGGATGTTTACCAGGACATGCTTAGTAGGCCCTAAATTTCAAAGTTTGTCCTAGATCCCTAGGAATTGTGGTTCAGGCTCTCATTTGTGTTCTCACTTTCTCAGGATCCTCTAGAGGAAAGTGGCCCCATGCTGGGGTCACCGCTCTGGGCTCCCCTCTGCTCACAGTCTCTGCACCCCAGTTCCTCACTGCTTGGCAGCTCTCTAAGCCTTCTTACAGATGTTTATTTTCTGTCTCTCTACTTCACTGATTGTTCTCAGCAGGGTGGAGAACACCCCCGGAGTGGAGACCATGGTGGACTTCAGAGTCCAGGGAGGTATGGGTTCCAATTACACCTCCACCTTTTAAAAATGGGGTGACCTTGGCTAAGTTGTTCAATCTTTCTGAGCCCATTATCTCTCCAAAAGAAGGGGTTAATGCTTGCCCTGCAGGATTGCTAGGTTTGGAAATAACACATGTGATATACTTCAGATTATCCAACATTTGGCAGGTACCTGAGACACTTAGCTCTGCCGTGGTTGATATTCTCAGTGAGTCTGCCCGGTTCCTAGTGCTCAGGATGGGAATCTGTGAATCTAGTTCGCGTGAGGTCCAGGAGGCTTCTAAGGCGGGGCGTTATGAATGGTAGGCTGCAGTGCTGTCGGTGGGAATCAAGTTTCCTGGGCTAACATCACTTAGGGGTCTCTGGGGCTTGTCTGGGCCTGGGCAGGTGGGCAGGGAGACCCTGAGAGAGCACTCCACTCATAGTCAGGCATGGGAAACTCATTGGTATCAGGAGGAAGAGAGTGAGAGGAGGCTTTGAAGGGGAAATGAGACTGGAGGTCAGACCTTGGGGTGGGGCCTAGATGGAGAACATGGGCTGAGATGCAAGTTCGGGTCTGAAGGTATGGCAGGGCAAGGTGCTGGTGGGCCTACTGGGAGTGAGATAGCAAGCTGAAGTCCTCACTTTTGACTCTGGCATTTAAAAAAATTTATTGGAGTATGGTTGCTTTACAATGTTGTGTTAGTTTTTACTGTACAGCAAAGTGAATCAGCTATGTGTGTATATATATATATATATATTCCCTCTTTTTTCCATTTCCTTCCCATTTTGTTCACTACAGAGCATTGAGTAGAGTTCCCTGTGCTATACAGTAGATTCTCAGTAGTTACCTATTTTATATGCTCATCAGTAGCGTATGGGCCTCCCTGGTTGCTCAGACAGTAAAGAATCTGCCCACAATGTGGGAGGCCTGGGTTCCATCCTTGGGTTGGGAAGATCCCCTGGAAAAGGGAATGGCAACCCACTCCTGTATTCTTGCCTGAGAATCCCATGGACAAAGAAGCCTAGTAAGCTACAAACCATGGAGTTGCAAGGACTCAGGCATGACTGAGCAACTAACACACAAACATACATCAACAGTGTGTATATGTCAATTCCAATCTTTCAGTTCATCCCACCTCTTCTTCCTACCTTGGTATCCACACGTTTGTTCTTTACATCTGTGTCTCTATGTGTTTTGCAAATAAGATTATCCCTATCATTTTTCTAGATTCCACATATATGCATTAATATGCAATATTTATTTCTGACTTGCTTCACTCTGTATGACACTCTCTAGGTCCATCCGTGTCTCTGGCTCTGGCATTTTGGCTCCACCTCTTAAAGACTGAGGCTACTTGGATTCTAAAACCTTTGGAATATTTATGTTTTAATAGAATTACATTAACAGTGATGAAATCTCATTGTGAAACCAGTTTTCAGAACAAATACATGACATTTCAATTCTAGGTTTTCATACAGTCTAATTATAATTTCTGTTATTGTTTCTTTGCTACTTTACTGAAATTATATTCATCCAACACTGATGGCTCAGTTGGTAAAGAATCTGCCTGCAATGCAGGAGACCCTCGTTCAATCCCTGGGTCAGGAAGATCCACTGGAGAAGGGATAGGCTACCCATTCCAGTATTCTTGGGCTTCCCTGGTGGCTCAGCTGGTAAAGAATCCACCTGCAATGTGGGAGACCTGGGTTTGATCCCTGGGTTGGGGAGGTCCCTTGGAGAAGGGAATAGCTACCCACTCCACAACTTTCACTTTCACTTCTTTCAACAAGTTTAAATTTTATAACAAAATTTTACAACTAATCTTTTGTCCCTTTATAATTTGCCTTCTGCTGTTGTGAGTGCCCATGTGCGTGTGCGTGCACATATGTGTGCTTTTAGCCATTGTTTCTACCCAGTCTAGTTTCTTTTGAGTGCATTGTGCAAATCTAAGCTTCATGAAGAAGATTTAATTCTTTCTTTAGTTTTTGGCCAATTGGACCTTTTCCCTCAGGGCTTACCAGTAGCTCAGTGGGTAAAGAATCTGCCTGCCATGCAGGAGACGCAGGAGACGTAGGTTTGATTCCTGGGTCCGGAAGATCCCCTGGAGGAGGACATGGCAACCGACTCCAGTATTCTTGTCTGGAGAATTCCATAGATGGAAGAGCCTGGCGGGCTACAGTCCGTGAGTTGTAAAGATTCAGACACGACTGAGTGACTGAACAGACAGGCACACATGCCCTTTTCCCTCATGGGCTGATTTCAATATTGTGTTATGCAGTTTATGCTGACTGTTATGTCTACTGATGACATTTCTTACTCATTGTCTATAAAGCAGTGGGTTCTATTTCTTTCTTTGTTAATCTATCAGAAACTTGTGAACACTTTTGGGAAATGGAAAAACAAGAGGTAAAGAGAAAGGGGTGAGATGTTAGTGCCGAGAGGAGACCTAAATGGTCACATGAGACTCAGACCCAGAAACAGTGGGGACAGGGCTGAGGACATTTGGTTCCAATCCCTTTGAATTCAAAATGTGAAGCTTCTGAGTTGGACAGCAAGCATTTTAGCCAAGAGATGGGCCCCAACTTTGGCACTGACAGGGGGCAAGGGTGACCCAGTCTTTGGGGAAGACCCAGTTGGTCGGGAGTCTAGGGTTGAAGTAGGAGGGTTTGGAAGAGGGTCAGACTGGGGCTGGGACCAGGATTGCCATAGGGGTGGGGAGGGATATGGCAGTATGGCTCCCTGCCATACTGGCCCCAGGAAGCTGCTCTTGTGGTTTCAACTGAAGATGGTCCACTCAGCAGGGACTCTAATCCTGTTTCCCCATTTACTAGTGAGTGCGTTGAACGAGCTGCTTAGCGGCCACCACTTTAGCTCCCTCAGCTGACACATGGGATGCCTTCCTCAAAGGGCTGCTCTTAGAACTATGCACAATCATGTAGACAAAATGACTGACTAGAGAAGCCTCTGTGAATGGTGACTCCTATTCCTAGTATCAGGGTGGCTGTGCAAAGACCAGGGCAGCAACCTGAAGCTAGTCCCCTTGACCATTCAGGGGCCAGGGGAAGGGGAGGAGGGAGCAGCTAAACCTGCCTGGAAAGGATCGCTAGACTGGTGGACCTGCTGGGAGGGAGCCTCAGAGGCATGAATACCCCACCCTCAATCTCCTCCCATCTTCTGCTGGGCTTCCCAGGACCAAATCCAATAGGAAGGCAGAGGGTCAGGGAGTCTAGATGGGTCTGCATCCCAGGGCAAAGAGCAGGGCAGACAAAGGGTGGCCGTGAGCTGCAAACTGAAGGTGTCAACACGGACCAAGGGTGAGCCTTACCCTGTGCCTCCCCATTTCCAGGCTCTGGGAGGGAGAGTGGGGGAGGAGGAAAGGCTCTCCCATCAGACTGTTTCCCAGTGGACAGGCTCAGCCATTCAGCTCCTCTGAGAAAGGTCAAGGGTAATGTATTCCTCCTCCTGACTCGAGGTACAGCCAAGGCTCACTCACTCAGACCCCTCAGCATTCCAGGCTTGGAATGATTCAGATGGGAGTTGGCCTGAAATTTATCTTTGCTGTATTTACACAGAAAGACCTTAAAAAGCTAGTCGATGGTGTCAACAAAGATCATTATAATATTTCAGAGAGATGGTTTAACATACCAAAGGAGGGGAAAAGAATTTTTTAAGCACAGCAGTGGAAACCATATTTGGACATTGAGGGAATCAGAAACTGTTCTTTTTGGTAATAATCACCCAGATGTTATCCCATATGAGCTAGAAAGTGATTCAGGGATGAGATGGAAATCATGTCATTACGTTTGCTCACTGCCCTTTGAGAGTGGTACCCAGTGGTGGTTAAAAGGGGGTAGCCAGGTGGTTTGACCCTCTGGAGTCAAAAGTCAAGCTCTCTCCTCACAGATGCAGCTTGAGGTTGTGGTAGGAAAGCATACTTTGGACTCAATACGATTGACTTGATATCTGCAAGTCTTATGGGTCCTCTGACTCTGGTAAAACCTTATTTCTCCATCTATGAAATGGGTCAGGCAACCCACGCCCATGGGCTTTCTCTAGAGAGCACCAGGTTCCTGTGATGATGGCCCTACCGCATAGTGGGTCGTCAGCTCCTGAATCCCTTTCTTCCATTGGATGCTCCTGAAGGACCTGCCCGGTTCTACAGCCTACATATCTGCCTGGTGGAGGTTAGCCAGGGAATGCTGGCTGGGAAGCAGGGAGGCCACCAATCCCCATTATTTGACTCAGACTAACCCAGTTTGTCCCAGGCCTTGAGTCCAGCCTCGTTTCTATCTTAGATCCTACCCTCTGAGTCACATGGGCAGTGTCTTCCAATAGGAACACCCCCCAGCCAGGGGTCATTTCAAAACCCAGCTCTGCCAGTTAAGTACCAAGGAACAACTTTCTGAACTTGCCTTAGACTCTGGGCAAGTGAGATGGCCAAACCTGCTTTGCAGGGAGTCTCAAATGCCCAGGACAACCTTTGGTCACTGTAATGGCTAGGTAATTGGCGACTATCACTATTGTTTGTGGAGTGTGTTCAGACGTTTCTAAGTTGGTCAGAAATCTGGTTTTGCCTGTGGGATTTTTCCCGTGATGAAAAGTTGCAGACTGTTGGGAAAATCTGCTGATTTGCAGGGGGTGGTGACTGTGGTGAGGGAGAGGTGGTGTCTGTGACATGACCACAGGAGTGTGGTCTGTTCTGCCCAAGCCCTGTGTCCAGGTAAGGATGCAGAGACAGAATATCCTGAGGTTCTGCTCCTGCATCCTCTCTTCCCCAGGATGCGAGTGTGGTCCCCAGAGCGTGCATCCTGGTCAGAGAGCACAGGACATGCCGTGACCTCCCTGCGGAAGAGATGAGTAATAAAGCGCAACGGCTTGCCCAAGGCACCATGGAAAAAGGCGTCCATCATCTTAATGGTACCTTTTAGATGTCTAGCTGAGCTGCGGCCTCTTCCTCACGATCCCTACCCCTCCCGCGAGCACTGCGGGGGAGCTATTCCTGGCATGTCCTTTGGTACAAAAGCGCGGTTCATCTTCTCAAGGAGACGTGGGGAGGTTGAAAGTCAAACTCATTGGAACAAACCTTGGCTTTGGAGACGAGTCAAGTGCTTGTTATGCAAGTGCTCGCCCTCCCCAAGGAGAAGTCAGCACGATGAGAAAAACAGAGTTAGGGGGGATTTGGCGATAACGATGAAAAGGGAACAAGATCGATGAGGGACACACCGTGTTTGTGCGGGGGCGTGGCCAAGTGTGTGGGGGCGTGGTCATTGCCTCTATGCGGGGAGCTGAGTTTCAGCATCAAGTAGAACAAGCCAGGTAGGGAGGAGAGCAGGCTGGAGAAGAGTTGAGGTTCAGCTTAGCTTGGCTTTGGAAGAGCAAGATGTGCCGCAGCTGCTCTCAGGCCTAGGGCCACAGCCTTTATGCTTGCAGGAATCAGGGTTAGTAGAGAGACTGGGACTGAGGCTGGAGGAATCTCCTGCTCAACTGAGAGCTTGACCATCTTTGGCCTCAGTTTCCCCATTGACACAACAGGGATTATATCTGTTTGCCTCTTCTCTGTCTAAAAGGTGAGCTGGAAGCAGAGTCTGATAACAACATCTCATGGCAGAAAATGTGTTATAGCATCTTGGGGGCTGGTTGGACTGCTGGTGTCCTTTGGTGAAGGAAGGCAGGGTGTTGCCAGAGGACATGGGGGCTGAAAGGAGAAGATCCTGAGTATGTCGTTTTCAAAGGTACAGAAGGCTGTTGCCAGGATTCAGGGTATTGCCATGATTCCCTCTGGACCAGGGAACGTGGCTGAAGAAAACTTGCTGTGAGGTGTTTTTCTTTGTTGGGAAAAAAGAGCAAAAGAGAGAGAGGCCTGGGAAGGCAGGTGGAGTCTCATTCATTGCCCAGGTCAGGTGGGGAAAAGGAGAGGTTGCCCTTCCCACTTTTTAAAGAAGAGAGCTGCTACCATACTTTTTTCTTTTTTACATATCAGAGTTCTAATTATGATTTCCTATAGACAAAAGATTCCTTTACTGGTTGAGTTCAAAGCTACTGATTGAAACCATTGTCCACTAGCCTGGGAAATTCCTTGCAAAGCTCTTGCTTCTCCGGGCCAGGATCTCTGTCCTGGGCTTTTGTGCTGCATTTCAAAACACTCCGAAATGTAGTGGCTTACAACAGTGAGTTCTCATTTTCTTTCATCAGTTGACTGGGCTCAGCTGGGTGGTTTTCACTTGGGGGCCTTTCTTGCAGTTGTCCTGAGATGGTGGCCGGAGCTGGAGTCCTAAGGCTACAGAGATGGATCATCATACAGGACTGTGCCACCATTGTGTCTGTCACTCCAGCTGGGAAGGCTGGGAGAGCTGGGGACCAGCCAGGTAGCTGTCTGCCCCCATTGCCTCTCTATGTAGACTTCCTCCAAGCCTGGTGGTCTCGAGTGAGTCAGACTTCTTACATGGGGCCTGGCTACCTCCAGATGCATCACCCAGGAGACCCTGGCAAAAGCTTCAAGGCTTTTTAGGACTTAGCCTCAGAAGTTCAAGCATCACTGCCATCACATTCTGCTAGACAAAAGCTAGCCCCAAGGGTAGCCCACACTGAAGGGGAGGGGACTCTGAAAGTGGGTGATACCAGGGCCAAGCTCACGGGAGGCCCTCTTTGCAGTCTGGCTAACAGTTTCAAGAGGAAGAAGGAGGGTCCAGGCCTGACCCTTCCACTCCCTGCCTCTGCAGCACTGCTGGGAGCTGGATTTGGGGGCCTCAGTCCAGAGATCTGTCCATCTCCAGAATTGGGGCTGGCAAGCTGGGCAAAAGGGAGCCCACCCTCTGCTCCTTGTCTCAAGTTCTTTTAAGAGCAGATAAAAGCTTCTATTCCATAGTCACTGAGTTGAGAGACTTCACTCCCCCCTTCAGGAAAACAAAACCAAGTCCCTGACCCCAACCGTCTGCTGGGGAAGGAAGGTCACTCTTCCGGACATGTGGGCAATATGATTAGATGGGGAAGTCTGCATTCTGTCCAGGTGGAGGGTTCCCCTCCACAGCCTCTTGTTTCTGACAATTTCAGAAACTTCCTTCAGCAAATGGAAAAGCGGGAGTCAGCCCAAAGGGGAGCAGGAGAGAGAGGCAGGGTTTGGTCTGGTCCTCCTCGATAGATGCAGGCTAGCAGGAGACTTCTGGCTTCCTGGAATTATTGCTAAAACTCAAGCTCTCATCATGGTAAGTTTCAGACACTGTCACTTTTCCCTGGCCCTGGGAGGGCCCTGTGTTGCTTTAGCTCCTGTTCCCAGGGATGGAGAGGCTTCTCTCAGACAGCCAGGCACAACCATCATTTGGCAAAAGCAGGATCCCAGTGAGTTGTTACGAGTGTCAGTCACCTGAGAGGTCTTCTCTGCAGACGCACTCCAAAGCCTGGGAGCCCATCCTTGGGAGGAAGTGATTCTGCTCCTGATGAGGGAAGGGAACCGAAAACACCAGGAAGATGTAAGGATGGCTGCTTCGGTGGGGAATGTGGTTAGAGTCCAGAGGCAAAGAAAGCAGGCCTATCTCCTCTCTTGCTTAACTGAGGTCAGCATGTACAATGTTTCCACTTGATCTCTGGTTTCCTGGGGACCCACTCCACTGAATGTATTTGCAGCACAGTCGTCTTTTGGAAGCAAATGCATGGAGAGCGGAGAGGGTAGGCAGGAGGGAGAGGGTCCCATGGCCCATGAAAGCTGCCGCCACTTTATCTTGGGAGGGGACCCCAGGGAGCCCTTGAACTCGATGTCACTTCTGTCATGCCTAGTGAGAGGCGCAAGTGAGCGTGTGCGGGAAAAGAGAACCGCCGAGAAAACAGTTCGCCTCTGTTAATATTTGATAGGCAGCCAAAGCACTTTTGTTCCTGAGCCCGGCGAGCTACCCGTGAAAAAATAAATTGCTTTTCAAGAACATTCATCACAGCAAGTGGCTCGTTTCCTTGTCCTCAAACAACCCCATTCCTGGGCCCTTTCTCCCATTAAAAACCCCTCCGATGTGGTAAAACAAATAAAGAAACGAAGGGGAGGTGTGGGAAGCGGTGGCTGCTGGAGAGAAGGTGGGCACTGAGGCAGGGGATGCTAGGGGCAAAGCAGCAGCAAACCCTGGGCTCCTGTTAAGCCTTGGGATATGGGTCCTGCTTGCATGATCCTTCTAACACACTTGCCTTGAACTTCAGAAATACACCTGTGGAGCCAGAGACTTTCTGCTGTCTTGTTCACTGTGTATCCCTAGACACAGAGGAAATTCTCAACAGACCTTTGTGGGATGAAGGAATAAATGAGGAAGTCCAAAATGGGATGATTGGGGTAAAAGGTTCCATCCAATCCAGGATGGATGTTATTTTTATGACAATTTTTTTTTTCAGCCACAAATTCCACAATCAGTTAATCAGCCAGATCAGAGCCCAGGGTCTGTTGTGTGATCTCCTGCTAGCTCTGGGGGTGAGCTACCAGGTTTGAGGGGGCAGCTTACTGTAGGGGGAGGCCACCAACCTTTAGTTTTACCCTGTGACTCTGAGTTGCATCACCTCATGCTCTGAGACCTACTAAAGGAGATTAATCACTTACATTGTACTATTTCTGTAGAAACTGTAGTCTCTGTAAGGAATATTATGGACTGCATGTTTGTGCTTGTTGAATTTTTATATTGAAACCTTAAACCCCAATGTTATGGTATTAGAAGGTGGGACCTTTGGTAGATAATTAGGTTTCTGTGAAATCATGAGGGTGGGGACCCCACAATGGAATTAGTGACCTTGTAAGACAAGGAGAGAACAGAGCTCTTTCTCTGCCATGTGAGGACATAGCAAAGAGGTGGCCACCTGTTAGCCAAGAAGTGGGCCCTTACCAAGAACTGAATCTGCTAACGCCTTGATCTTGGACTTCCAAGTCTCTCAAACTGTGAGAAGAAGATGCCTCTTATTTAAGCCACTCAGTCTGTGGCATTTCATTATGATATCCTGAGCAGAGACAGGGAAATGTCTGGTACAGGAACATAGCAGGCACTCAGTATATAGCAGTCACTTTTGTTATTATTTTGACAAGTGTGTAGACTCTCTACACTTAATAAAATATCGGAAGATACTCAGGGAGTTCTGGGCAGCTTGTCCACCACAGTTATAGAAAATTCCCAAAGTCTGAGATATTGGCAGGACCTCTCCTTCCTTTTAGTTGTGAGAGAGTCATACAGATGGGTTTGGACCACAGTGTCCCTTAATACAGGACTCCACATAGCTCCATCACCGCAACAAGTCTCTGTTCAAGTGAATGTGGAAAAAAGCCTGTCAGTCAGGCTCATCTGTCAACAACAAGAATGGTTCCAGGAGACACTTCAAAACTATATTTTGAATTCACTCATTCACTCATTCATCATGTATTTTAGTGTCTCCTCTCTGTCCTGGGATACACAGTGAACAAGCAGCCAGTCCCTGGCCTGGTGGAACTGCTGTCACTCTAGCTGGGAAGTAGACAGCAAACAGATGAATTAGTGATTCCATACTGGGATAACCCCTAGAAAGGAGACCTAGACGATGTGCTGGAGAGTGATGAGCAGGAGGGATCTCCTGCAGGCGCGTGGTCAGGGAAGCTAAGGCTGGAAGGGAGAGAAACAGCAGCCACTGAAGATCTTGCAAGTAACATAGAGAAGGGCTCATGTGTGAGGAGCAGAGGAATCCAGGAGCAGGGGTGATGGGGGAGGAGGACACAGAAGCAACTGGGCCCTAGCAGGGTTCAGGCTGAGGCTGAGGTCTGCTGTGAGGTCTGCGGGGGCAATGGAAGCCCCGCCCACTTCAGACTGGTCCAGAGGTGCTGTCAGGCGAAGGCCCCGGGGACCAAGCCGGGGGAGGACTGAAGCCTCCTGTTTGCCAGCACCCCAGGAGATGCCCCATTCTCACAGATGGCCTTTTCTTCTTGCCAAAGCCAGCAGAGCACAAACCACTTGAGTTTTGCCCAGGAGGCCCCTTTGGGCACCCAACACCCTGGGCCTGCTCAGGCCCCATCAATGAAGAACCGGGGTTTGAGAAATAGATACTGATAAAACTTTGTCTTCCTTGTTAGCCCACATCACTCTACTATTTGAGTTGGAGAAATACATACTGACAAAACTTTGTCTTCCTTGTTAGACAGAATAGGCTCCCTTTCAGGCCCTGCTAAGAATAGCTAATTTATTCGTGCTCTCCCAGGCTGGGAAGAGGGTGGAAGTCGGTGGCTGGCCCTGTGCCCTGCCCGCACCCGCCTGGACAGCGCAGCTGGGAGCCCCGCGCTGGGCATCCAAAGAGGCCGACCCCACCCCACCTCAAACCCATTGGCTTCTTGTGGCCTCCCCGCGCTTTCATTGGCTCTCACTGGACCTTGGCCCAGCCCCCTGAAAGCCGCTCCCTCGTTGCCAGGGAGATGGGAAAGCCGAGAGGGCGCCTTCCTTTGAGATGCCGGGCCGCAAGGAGATTGGGCTGCAGAGAGTGAGTGTAGACGCTGACCCAGCGCCGAGCCAGGCACGTGGGCGCAGGAAGGGTCAGGGACCCAGGGAAAGGGACAGTTGCCGTTTGCAGGTGTCTGCCCTGTGCACCAGGCTTCCTGTTCTTTCATCCGTTGCTTACAACAGTCCTGAAAAGTAGGTGCACCCAGGCCTCCTTTTGTGGTACTGCACGGATACTGCACTTTTTACAGACTGAAGGTTTGTGGCAACCCTACCCTTGAGGAAGTCTATCAGCGCCATTTTTCCAACATGTGCCGGCCTTGTGTCACATTTAGTAATTTCAGAATATTTCAACCTTTTTCTTTATTCTTCTATTTGTTATGGTGATTGCTAAGTCACTTAGGTCGTGTCCGACTCTGTGCGACCCCATAGACGCCAGCCCATCAGGCTCCTCCGTCCCTGGGATTCTCCAGGCAAGAACACCAGACTGGGTTGCCATTTCCTTCTCCAGTGCATGAAAGTGAAAAGTCAAAGTGAAGTTGCTCAGTCGTGTCTGACTCTTAGTGACCCCATGGACTGCAGCCCACCAGGCTCCTCTGTCCATGGGATTTTCCAGGCAAGAGTACTGGAGTGGGGTGCCATTGCCTTCTCTGGTTATGGTGATTGGTGACCAGCAAAGTTTGATGTCACTATTGTAGCTTGCTGAAGCCTCAGATGATGGCTGTGTGTGTTAGTCGCTCAGTTGTGTCTGACTCTTTGAGACTCCATGGACTGTAGCCTGCCAGGTTCCTCTGTTCATGAAATTCTCCCGGCAAGAATACTGGAGTGGGTGGCCGTTCCCTTCTGCAGGGGTTCTTCCTGATCCAGGGACTGAAACTGGGCCTCCTACATTGCAGGCAGATTCTTTACAATCTGAGCCATTAGGGAAGCCCTTAGATGATGGTTAGTGGGCTTTTTTTTTTTTTAAGCAGGAAAGTATTCTTAAATTAGGATATGTACATTTTTTTAGACAATTCTATTGCACACTTAATAGGCTACAGTATAGTGTAAATAAAATTTTTATATGCATTGGGGAATCCAAAAAAATTCATGTGACTCACTTTATTATGATATCTGCTTTATCTCAATGGTCTTGAATGAACCTGCAGTATCATGGACGTGTTCCCTTATTGTTATATCCTTGCTTTCTAGATGAAGAAAGTGATGGCAGGAAGCTTAAGGGACTTGCCCAAAGTCACATGGCTAGTAAGTTGCAGAGGTGGGATTTGATTTGATTGATGTTTTGTGTGATTCCAAGTCTGCACCACCATGGCAACCTAATGGGGGTGGATGAGAGTACCCCAGGGATTAGATGGGTAACAATAGCAGGCTCTGAAGTACCTGTACACTAGGTACTGGCTGGATCACCTGAAGGGAGGCTTCCTATGGGAGATGGCACTTGGCTGCTCTATGAAGACGGGGACCTTGAGGATGACACTAACAATGAAGAACCTTTAGAAACAAAAATCAACCAGAGCAGCCTTTGGACTTTGCTGTGAGATAAGTCACTTGGTACCTCAGCCACTTAGAGCACCAAATCTTGGGCTTCCCTGGCAGTCCAGTGGTTAAGAGACTGTGCTTCTACTGCAGGGGGTAAAGTTTCAGTCCCTGGTTGGGGAGCTAAGATCCCACATGCCTTGTGACGCAGTCAAAGGGGAAAAAAAAAAGACCAAGTCTTTGTGCACAGTATTTTCAATTTGCAAATCCCTTTACCTACATGATCTCACTGAACCAGAGAATCAAAACAACTCTGTATGGTTGTGTGTGAGTGTGCTTAGTCACTCAGTCGTGTCCGACTCTTGGCGACCCCACAGACTGTAGCCCACTAGGCTCCTCTGTTCATGGGGACTCTCCAGGCAAGAATACTGGAGTAGATTGCCATGCCCTCCTCCAGGGAATCTTCCCAACCCAAGGATTGAACCCAGGTCTCTCTGGGAATTCATATTGCAGGCAAATTCTTTACCAACTGGGCTACCAGGGAAGCCTAATGACTGAGCAACACTTTACCTTGAAAGACTAGATGGCACAGACGGTAAAGAATCTGCTGGCAATGCCGGAGACCTGGATTCGATCCCTGGGTCGGGAAGATCTCCTGGAGAAGGGAATGGCTACCCACTCCCGTATTCTTGCCTGGAGAATTCCATGGACAGAGGAGCCTGGCAGGCTATAGTCCATGGGTTCCAAAGAGTTGGATATGACTGTATGGTTGGCACATCTTAATTTTGTAGAAGAGTAAGCTGAGGACAAGGGAGGACAAGCTGAGGACAATGTATAGATGTTCCCTGTGTGTGGAGGGCTGCTCCAGACCTCACACAATTCTCACAACAACCCTAGGAGGTGGGTATTGCTTGTCTTAATTTATGGAGGAAGAAACCAGAACTTAAGAGAGGTTAAGTCATTTCCTGAAGGTAACACAGGGGTTTAAAAGCAAGTCTGCCTGACTCCAAACTCACTCTCTTTCAGTTAGTCTGTTTCTTCAGTTCCTAAGCCAGCCCGAGGAGTAGAGGGAGCGTAGTTGTCAAGCAAGAAAGATTTAAGGATGACAAGAAGATCGAATGCCCAAACTTTCTTTTATTCTTCAACTCACTGCAGATGGATGAGTCACTGCCACTGACAGTTATTTTGTTGGGTTAAACATTGCTTGAGCCTTGAGAGTCTTACAATTCAAATCTTTTATGGGAGGAAGGCATTAATTCCCTAGTATGAGTGAGAAAGAAAAATATTTGGAAATTCCACTGGAGTTGTTCAGCTAGCTATAACATACACCACTCTTGCCTTGACCATATTTTCACATTTCTCTACCCCCTACATAAAGGGGATAATCCCATGACAGGCAGCAGTAAAGATGGAACAGCCAGAGAGGTTCTAATATGTTGGGGAAGAATGTGGTAGGGAACAGACAACATTTTCTCATGCTGCACCAACTGGGAAAAACTGGATAAATTACAGAAATCATATTTTATGGACATTGGAACTCTGTGGAAGATAAGTCAGGATGAAACTAAAATTCCAGAAATGGAAAACTTTCTAGGTGAGTTGGGATTCCTAGTTCTTTTCTTCCATGAAGCCATCACTGAGTCAGTGTTCAGCCTGAGTTTTGGGCAGAGAGGTCTACTAGTGGGAGGAGAATCTGGCAGGACTTGGGACAGCCACAGGGATGAGTCTGAATGCCCAGAGAATAGCGATGATCTACAGTTTCCCAATGGGACACTATGTGGCAGGGTAGTGTAGGATGCTCGGCATCAAGACATTGTTTTTCAGTCCTTGGGAGGCCAAATACAACTAGAGGAAAATGCCATCAAGAACATGTCATAGCAGGACTATTCACAATAGCCAAGAAGCAACCTAAATGTCCAACATGTGAATGCATAAAGAAGATGTGGTGCATATACACAAAGGACTACTGCTCAGCCATAAAAAAGAACAAGTAGAGCCATCTGCAGGGACATGGCTAGGCTCAGAGATTTTCATACTAAATGAAGTAAGTCAAAGAAAAATGCCTCCTGATATTGCTTACGTGTAGAATCTAAAATATAATACGAACGAACCTATCTGCAAAGCAGAAAGAGACTCACAAACATAGAAAACAGACTTGTGGTTGCCAAGAGAATCGGGATTGGTGGCGAGATGGCCTGGGAGTTTCTGATTAGCAGATACAAACTGTCATCAGTTCAGTTCAGTTCAGTTCAGTCACTCAGTCATGTCCAACTCTTTGCGACCCCATGAATCGCAGCACGCCAGGCCTCCCTGTCCATCACCAACTCCCGGAGTTCACTCAGACTCATGTCCATCGAGTCAGTGATGCCATCCAGCCATCTCATCCTCTGTCGTCCCCTTCTCCTCCTGCCCCCAATCCCTCCCAGCATCAGAGTCTTTTCCAATGAGTCAACTCTTCGCATGAGGTGGCCAAAGTACTGGAGTTTCAGCTTTAGCATCATTCCTTCCAAAGAAATCCCAGGGCTGATCTCCTTCAGAATGGACTAGTTGGATCTCCTTGCAGTCCAAGGGACTCTCAGGGGATGAAAAAGCAACAGGGACCTACTGTATAGCACAGGGAACTATATTCAATATCCTAAGATAAACTATAAAGGAAAAGAATATAGAAAAGAAGGTACGTATGTGTGTATGTAGATCACTGTGCTGTACAGCAGGAAGCAACACAACTTTACTTCAATAAAAAGGAACCATGATCATTTTCCTCCTCAAGAGACTTGCCAGATATTATGCTTGCATGTGAAGGTGGGGGTGAAAGAGCTAAGCTTAAAATCTCAGAGAAGCAGAACTTCTGAGGCCAAGGAGAAAAAGACTGGCCAGTCTTTGAGTCAAAAATGCAGGGAGACCATGCCTGAGAAGGCAGCTGCTAGAAGGAGGAGTGGCAAGAAATGCAGGCCACGTCTTCCTCTGGGGACGTCTGAGGCCAGAGGCACGCTGACCAACACTGGAACCCAGTCCCACCCAACTCAATTTCTGGTCAGACTGAGGTGATGATCCCCTCACCTCATCTGCCTAACAGAGGAGGGAATACATTCTGGGGAAGAATAATGTCTTTAAATTCTATGATTCTTTTATACACCATATCTCAAAGTCAGTTTAAAAATTATAAGACAAGGACTTTCTTGGCGGTCCAGTGTTTAGGACTCTGCGTTTTCATTGCAAGGGGGCATGGGTTCAATCCCTGGTTGGGGAATTAAGATCCCACAGGCCATGCAGCCAAAAAATAAATAAGTAAAAATAAAAATTACATGTGCATAAGTGGAAAACATGAGACCAATAGACTTGAGAAAAAATACAATAGCATCAGACTTACAGAGCGTCTCAGTCAGCTCAAGCTGCCATCACAAAATACCACAGACTAGGGGCGGGGGGCCTAGACAGCAGACATTTATTCTCACAGTTCTGAAGGCTGGGAGTCCACGATCAAACTTTTGTTCCACTGAGGATCTCCTTCCTGGTTTGGAGATGGTCACTTCTCTCTGTGCCCTCACCTGGTGGAGAATGGGTGCTCTGTGTCTCTTCCTCTCCTTATAAAGGCTCTAATCCCACCACGGGGACCACCTTCAGGAGCTCATCCAGAGAGAATTGCCTCCTGAAGCTCCCACCTCCAAATACATTGAGGCTTAGGGCTTTAGTGTGTAAATTTTGAGAGGACACAAGCATTTATTCCATAACACAGATTCTAACAGTGTCTGGCTCTCTTTTTGATATTTGACTGTTGACACCTTTCAAACTCCACCGTTCCCTCTTCCTTCCTGTCTGAGATCTGCCAAGCTCATCAGAAAGCCTGAGTGCTGCCTGCCTTTGCCTCATCAGGAAGTTCAAATCCTGCAAGCCTGGGTGTGTGCACTGGAATCTTTACCCCAGCCCCATCCTCCAATGACCCAAGCCAGTCTCCTTTCCTTGCTCCCTTAAGCCATTTTTGGGCCTGCTTGGGAAGTTTTAGGCTCTCCCCAGAAATCTTCATATCTGAGTAACGCATCTTTTCATATCCTCTTTTTTTAGCTCTATATTCTTAAAAAATTTTTAATTCAAAATTTGTATTGAAATATAGCTGATATACTCTTTCTTATATATATATATATATAGAGAGAGAGATAGATATAGATATTCTTTTTAAGATTCTTTTCCATTATAGGTTATTACAAGATATTGAGTATAGTTTCCCATGCTATATGTTAGGTCCCTATTGTTATCTATTTTACATATAGCTGTGTGTATATTTTAATCCCAACTCCTAATTTTCTTTTGGAATCTAATTTTATTGTAACCATTGTTGTAGATTAATGTTAGAGCTAAATCAAGATATCAGTCAGTTTTAAAAATTGATTTATTTTTAATTGAGGGATAATTGCTTGATAATATTGAGTTTGTTTCTGCCATATGTCAGCATGAATCAGCCTTAGGTATACATATGTCCCCTCCCTCTTGAACCTCCCTCCACCTCCTGCCATATCCCACCCCTCTAGGTTGTCACTGCCAACTCCTAATGTATCCCTCCCACTCTTTCCCCTTTGGTAACCGTAAGTTTGTTTTCTATGTCTGTGAGTCTATTTCTGCTTTGGAAATAAAGTTCATCTTATCATTTTTAAAGATTCCACATATAAGGGATATCATATGATATTTTTCTTTCTCTGAAAAACAAACTAAATTTTAAAGAAATCCAATCTATTTTTCCTTTTATTACCTGTACTTTTGGTGTCAAATCCACTGAGATTGTTGCAAAATTCAATGTTGAGGTCTTCCTGTTTTCTTAGAGGAAATTTAAAGTTTTAACCCCAAGTTTAGATCCCTCTTCTGTATCAAATTAGTTTTTGTGTATGGTGTTAGGTAAGGGGCCCAAAGTTTTTGCACATAGATATGTATCCAGTTTTCCCAGTGCCATTTGCTAAAAAGACTGTTCTTTCCTCCATCGAATGACCTTGGCATCCTTGTCAAAAGTCAGTGGGCCACATATGGGAGGGTTTAGTTCTGGGCTGTCTATTCCACTCCATTGGTCTGTATGGCCTATGCTTTTGCCACACTGTTTTAATTACTAGAGTTTTGCACTAAGTTTTGAAACCAGGAAGTATGAGACCCTTCCCCCTACCTTATTCTTCTTTGACAAGATTATTTTAACTATCCAAGTTCCTTGCAATTCCATATAAATCTGAAGATCAGCTTTCCATTTCTGTGAAAAAAGGCTGCTGACATTTTGATAGAGATTACACTGAATTTGTAGATAGCAGTGGATCATGCCTGTAATCTATTGTTTATGGAGGCACCCCTATGTGGAAAGAATGTGGACATACTTTTTGGACACATCCAAGTCAAGAGAGTGGTTTCCTCTAGGGATGGAAGGGTTCAGTTTAGGGGGGACAAAGGAACTCAGAAGGGTCACACAAGGGACTTCAATGATACCTATAGTGTTTCATGCCTTAAGAAAAAAAAAAACTGGAAGCAAACTTTGTTAAAATTATCACCACTGAGCAGGTGGCAAATGAATGTGTGCTATTTTACTCTCTACACTGTAGTTCTGAAATTTCTCATTATAGAAGAGAGAGAGATGAAATGAGTGTCTTTGACACATGGAAAGAAGCGACTCAGAAGGTGGGAGGGAGCAGAAGGGTGGACAGTGGTGATCAGAGCAGGAGAGGTGGGAATGTCAGAGTCTAGAGGGGTCTGAAGCACAAGGGTGGCCCAGTCTGAGTGGGGCGCCCTGCCTGGGGCTGAGGGCCCTGCTCCTGAGAGGCTCTGCTCTTCAGCTCCCTCACATTGTCCCCTCCCTGACCTGCCCACCAGGAGCCTATTTACAGAGCTGCATTTAAATATAGATGCGACTTGGCTTTGATCATCTATTTCTCCCAGCTTGAAAGGGTCCACGTTACCCAAAGACTCACCAGACGTGGAAAGGGGGCTCTGTGTCACAGCGCCAGATAGATTCTTGGGATTGGGCCAGGCTTGTGAGAGATCATGGAGCTGTGTATCTGCTCAGAATTCCAGGAGCAGAGGGCAGGCTGATGACCAGGGAAGAAGGTGTCAGAGCTGACCCCAGTCCTGAGCTTTTACAAACCTGGAAGTGGTCTGTACGTGGTAAAGAATGCTTCTGGCTTAAGGGTAGGCACCCCAGGGATAAGGGCAAAGCTTTCTTAGGTCCACCGGATCAACCCCTCAGGACTCTGCCACCCAAGAAAGACGCATGCAAACAGCTCTGTGTGAGTGAGTCCAGGGACAGAATAATGTCCCCTCTGAAGATGCCTACCTCATAGGCCCTGGATTCTGTAAAAACGGAAACTGTCACGTCCAAAGGGACTTTGCAGATGGGAAGAGTGTACTGAATTATCCAGCTGGACCCAATGTCACTTCAAGGGTCCTTATGAGAGAGAGGCGAGGGGATCAGAGTCCAAGAGGACGCAACAGAGGAAGCTGTGGAGATGGAGGAAGGGGCCATCAAACAAAGGAAGCAGGAGAAGGCAAGGAGATGGGATCTCCTCAAAGCCTCCAGAGGAATTATGGCCTTGATTCGGCCAGCTGGACTTCTGACCCATTTTGGAGTTTGGCCTCCAGAACTGTAAAATAGTAAATTTGTGGTTTTCAAAGCACCAAACTTGTGGTGGCAGCAATAGGGAATGAATACAGACCTTTTGAGGACATGGTCTGCTTAAATACTAGGATGTGCGTGTGTGCATGCTAAGTCACTTCAGCTGTGTCTGACTTTTTGTGACCCTATGGACTGTAGCCCTCCAGGCTTCTCTGTCCATGGGATTCTCCAGGCAAGAGTACTGGAATGGGATGCCATGCCCTCCTTCAGGGGATCTTCCCCACCCAGGGATCAAATCCATATCTCTTACATCTCCTGCATTAGCAGGCGAGTTCATCACTAGCGCCACTTGGGAATTCCCAAATACTAGGATAATGTGGATCAAAAATGGCCAGCACAGTATTTCCTGCCCCACATGCTCTGTGAGAACTCTCACACTCTCCTTTCAAGAAGTGGGGGTGATTCTCTTTCCCTTAAACCTGGGTGGGCTTTGACTCCTGCTTCAAGGAGAAAAACAGTGTAACTTCTGAGGTTAGGTTGTGAGAAGTGATACAACTGCTGCCCTGCCTTGTTCTTCTGCTTGGACTGGTGCTGTGGGAGTCCTGAGACAACCTGTAAGAACTCTACTTCCCCTGAAACTGCTGTGCTGGAGAGTACACAGGGACGGGGACCTAAAGAGCCAAAACTGTTGGAACTCCCACTTTACTGAGTCTCCCTGGCCCAGATGCCAGACGACGAGCAAGACTTCATGCCCCAGCCTTCAAGCATCAACACAGGAAGGCCATTCAGGCTTGTCCACATGGTTGGCCAAAGCTCTGCTGGGTTTTCCTCCCCCAGTAGACCTCTCTACTAACACTCGGTGAAGACACCGACTCAGCAATGACCTTAGGGAAGGAAAGGACTAGGAATCCAAGAGACTATGCAAAGAGAAGAAAATTTAACAGAACAAACAAAAAATTTCCCATAGCTCTAGTATTGATATTTTTAGAGTGAAAGGAAAGATACAGTATCCATAACGTAAGAACAAGATGCTATGAAAAGAGAACACTCAGTAAAAACAAAACAACAACAAAAAAAGAGAACACAATAAAAAATAAAAGAAAAAGCTTTATTAAAAGATAAAGAAATTACCCAGAAAGCAAAGGAAGAAAACCACAGAAATGGAAAATTGAGGAAAGGCGGATAGTAAGTCAGAAAATTAAAGATGAATCCGCAGGGTTCAAAATATAAATAAAAGGAATTTCAGGAATAGAGAATAGGAAAAGTGTTAAGAAGGAAATTGTCAATGGAAATAATTCCAGAAAATCCCCCAGCACTGAAAGACATGAATTTTCATATTGAAATGGCCCACCAGGGGCCCAGCCCAATGGAAAATGTAGACCCAAACCACCATGCAATGTCAGGACATGTGAAACAAAGAGAAGGTCTCCTAACAAAACTAGAACTTTAGCCTCAGAGCAAATCTTTCAAAACTGTGAAGAAAAAGGATTCCCAACACTATTTGTTACTATTGCCTCATAACAAGTCACTCCAAAGCTTAACAGCTTTAAATAAAACACATTATTATTTCACAATTTCTGAAGGTCAGGAATCCAGGAGTAGCTTAGCTGAGTGGTTCTGGCTCTGAGCTCTCATGAGGTTGTGTCCAGCTGTGGGACAGAGTTGCAAGCAGCTCAAGGCTCAGCAGGAGCTGAAAAATTTGCTTCCGAGCTCACTCATGTGATTGTTGGCACATGGCTGCTGTCTCTTGCCACGAAGATTGCTCCACGGGGCTACTGGTGACGTGGCTTCCCACAGCATGCGTGAGCCAGCTGACTAGAGAGCCGAAGACAATGTTATAATCTAATCCTGGAAGCAGCGTTCCATCCCCTCTGCTGTATACCAGGCTTGGGGCCACTCCAGGTCCGGTGAGCCACGTGACAGAGTCGCAGTGCCCCGTCCTCATCCTCAGGGGAGACTGTCTTGCTGCAGTCCATGACGCACAGGAGTCCTCAGGGATCCGGGAATCCTCTCCATTCTGTCCAAGTCTACTTCCCAAAGCCGTGTCAGCTCTACAGTCCCTGAATCTGGTTGAGTGCAAAGGTCCCTCCCAGCCTGCTACATACCCCAACCCCACCCAGGAAGTGAATGACAGGCCAGGACCCCATCATCTGGGGAAGTGATGACCAACCTCATCTCTGAGCTAAACCTGGGAAACAGCCAGGAAATGGGACAATACCCAGGTCTCCCCATTACCTGTGGGTTCAATGTTCATGGAGCACAGGGATGAGTCAGATGCAGGGATGACTGAATGTGACTAGACCACCAGGGTTTTCTTTCATTCCACATTTTTGGTGTACCTGTCGAGATCTGTTTTGCTAGAAATACCAAGATAAAATATGGATCCTGTCCTTGAGGCTCAGTGAGGAAGGAGGTAAATTATAAGCCAATAATTCCATTACCATACTGTGAGGGTAGCACAGATGCAAGAAATGAAAGCATTTATATCCCTAACCTACACCAGGCTTCCATGAATTGATAAAAAATTCAAACATGGTGCACTAATTAAAAAATATATATATTATAGTTGATTTACAGTGTTGGGTCAATTTCTGCTCTACAGCAAAGTGATTTAGTTATACATACATATATATATATTCTTTTTAATGTTATTTTCCATTATGGTTTATCTCAGGGTATTTAATATGGTTCCCTGTGTAATACACTAGGACCCTGTTGTTTATCCGTTCTATATATAATAGTTTGCATCTGCTAATCCCAAACTCCCAGTCCATCCCTCCCTTCCCCTTGGCAACCACCAGTCTCTTCTCTATGTCTGTGAAGTGTGTTTCTGTTTTATAGATAAGTTCATTTGTGTCATATTTTAAAGTCAACACATAAGCGATATCATATGATATGTGACTTCCCTGGTGGCTCACAGGGTAAAGCATCTGCCTGCAATGCTGGAGACCAGGGTTCGATCCCTGGGTTGGGAAGATCCCCTGGAGAAGGAACTGGCAGCCCACTCCAGTATTGTTGCCTGGAGAATCCCATGGGTGGAGGAGTCTGATATGCTACAGAACACAAGGTCGCAAAGAGTCGGACACGACTGAGCGATTTCACCTTCTTTGTTATGCTATGTGTCTTTTCCTGTCTGACTCTCTGCACACTAGGTGCTATGTTGCTGCAAATGGCACTCTTTCTTTCTTATGTATGAGTAGTATTACATCTTCTTTATTCAACTATCTGTTGATGGCCATGTAGGTGGATTCTACATCTTAGCTATTGTGACTAGCGCTGCTATGAACTTAGGGGTGCCTGTATCTTTGAATTAGAGTTTTCTCCAGATCTATGCCCAGGAGTGGGATCGCTGGATCCTATGGCAATTCTATTTTTAGTTTCTTGAGGAGCCCCCATACTGTTCTCCATAGTGGCTGCACTAATTAACATTCCCATCAACAATGTAGAAGGAGAGTTCTCTTTTCTCCACACTCTCTCCAACATTCGTTATTTGTTGCATAGTGCACTAATTTCTTCTTGCTGCTCTAACAAATTATCACACACAATGGCTTAAAATAGCATGATTTTATTATCTTGTAGTTCTGAAAGTCAGAAGTCCAAAAGGAATCTCACTGGGTTAAAATCAAAGTGTTAGCAGGTCTCAGCTCCTTCTAGAGGCTCTAGGGAAAATCTATTTCCTTGTCTTTCTAGCTTCCAGAGATGGCCTGGATTCCTTGGCCTTTGGTGTCTTCCTCCATCTTCAAAGCCATCAATGTCAGGCTGAGTCCACATGCTGCCATCTCTCTGGGTCTCTCTATTCTGCCTCCAGTTTCAACTTTTACGGACCCTTGTGATGACACTGGGCCCACCCAGGTGATCCAAAGTGATTTTCCCCATCTCAGTGTGAGCTGATTATGTGCTGTGCTATGCTGTGCTATGCTGTGCTAAGTTGCTTCAATCGTGTCAGACTCTTTGCAACCCCATGGACTGTAGCCTGCCAGGCTCCTCTGTCCATGGGATTCTCCAGGCAAGAATACTGGGGTGGTTGCCATGCCCTCCTCCAGAGGATCTTCCTGACCCTGGGATTGGACCCACATCTCTTATGTCTCCTGCATTGACAGGTGGGTTCTTTACCACTAGTGCCATGGCTGGATCATGGCCTCCAGTTTCAACTTTTAAGGGCCCTTGTGATGACTTTGGGCCCACCAAGATGATCCAGGGTGATCTTCCCCCATTTTCAGTGTCAGCTGACTAGCAACCTTAATTCTACCTGCAATCTTCGTTCCCCTCTACTATGTAAACTAATATATTCAAGTCCTGGGGATTAGGACACAGACAATTTTGAGAGGGGGTCTTTATTATATCTGCCACACACATCAATTAAAAATGAACAAAGATATGAATAAACAATTTATAGGAAAATTGCAACAGCCCACAAATCTATGAAAATTTCATCATCCTTCTCGGTAGTCAGGAAAATGAAAGAACAGCAATGAGATTCCTTGTACACCCTCCAGATGGCCAATATTAAAAAGAGTAACACTGTCCAGAGCCAATTAGGATGTGAGAAATGAGCACCCACATGCCCTGCTAGGAGGAGGGCATTGTGACAATGTTTGGGGGAAAGTAATCTGATAGTCTGTTAAAATTAACATGCACTTACATTTTGAGTCCTCACCTCTAGGAATTTATTTCTTTCAGACATAACATACTGTCACTCCATTCCAAAAATGACAATGTGTCAGGCCCTGAAGGTGTAACCACGAACAGGAAAGAGAAGGCCTTGCTCTCATGGGGCTGACATTCTCATGGAAGATGCAGACCACAAGCACACACAGCAAGAAATAGAAATGTACTGGGTTGGGATTAGGGCTGTACATTGATGTCCTAGGGATCCCATAACAGATTTCTGTGAACTGGGTGGCTTGAAACAACTGGGCAATATCCCCCTACAGTTCTGGAGACTAGAAGTCCAGAACTGGGGGCTGAGTCCTCATAGGCTGCGAGGGAGAATCTTGCCTCTCTCCCCACTCCTGGTGGTGCCAGCGTCCTTGCTGGCCTTGGGCTTGTAGCTGCATCACTCCTATCTCTGTTGTCACAAAGCCTGCTCCTCTCCCCATCTCTTGGCCCAAATGATCTCTTCTTATATGGAGACAAGTAATTGAATTAGGGTTCTTCTGAGTCTAGTCTGACCTTTTCTTAACTTGATGGCATCCACAAAGACTGTTTCCAAATAGTCACTTCCACAGGTACCAGGAGTTGACCTTGAACCGCACTGGGCTGAACTGTGCAGGTCCACTTATATATGTGTTATTTTCAATAGTAACTATAACAGTACTATGTGATCTGAGGTTGGTTGAACCCAGGATACAGAATCATGGATTTGGAGGAAGCATGTATACAGAAGGCTGGCTATAAATTATACTCAGATTTTCAACTTAATGGAGGGTCCCTGCCTCCAGCCCCTGCATTATTCAACTATATCTTTTTACTTTGATTTTTTTAATTTTACTTTTAACTTTATTGGAGTGTCGTTGATTTACAATGCTGTGTTAGTTTCAACAACTTGTTAAAGGACACAATTCAACTCTCAGAGGGCTGTACAAAGAATTAGTATAATACAAGAGAGTGAGGGTGGCTACTTAAGCTTGAACAAGCAGGAGGGATTCTCAGAGGAGGTGACATTTTACCTGAGCTCTGAATGGCAAGGAAGAAGTCACTGATTATTAAGGAAGAGCCTTCCAGGAAGTAGGCACAGGGGCCTCAAAGCAGAATTAGGCTTGGCAAGGTTGAGGCCTTGCAATCGGGCAGGTGTAACTGGTGCTGATGGGCACAGGGAAGGTGATCCAGGGTAGACTCAGAGAAGGCAGCACGGCCAGAGGAAGGGGCCAGGAGGAGGAAGTGAGTGATGTGCTCTGACATGTGTGGTAGAAACCTCATAATGTATGCACAAGGGAGACTGTTACATCACCATTTGCAAAAAAGGTAAACTGGAAATAACGTGTATGTATATTAATGAGGGACTGGTTGGAAAAGCTATGTTGTATTTGTTCCGTGGATTACAAGTTTGAGCTGACTGTACCCGTCCCCCAACCCCCGCCCAGAGGGATGTTGCTGACACTTGCGTGAAGAAGTAAGTTGTGTGGTGAAGTGTCAAGTTCATCTGTGTGTGTACGTGTTTTCCTCGAACCCTAAAAGCCACCTGCAATGCTTGACTGTGACTAGCACAGGCCACAAGGACAGGTCTGAATTTATTTGGGCTCTCCCAACCAAACCCATGCTAGCCAGTGGGTCTTGCTGAAAGGCTCTAGTTTACAACTCCAGGCCTGATCATAAAAGTCTTCTACAAGACCTCAGATTGGACAACATCACTGCAGGAAGCTCACGAGGTGGTTTGTTTTGTGCATCACCTGTTATGTGGAGGCTGCTGGGTGAGAAGCTCCATCCAGCACAGTCCCCACCCTCTGGCCCCTATTGCCTTCAGGTGCAGACAGTGGGGTCCAATGTCCAGACAGGTGTGACCGGCTGCTCCTTTGGATGGGAATGGAGAGGTTTCCAGGCCCACCTGCCTTGGGAAGACAAGAAGGCCAGGAGACTCAGACATTTGGAGAGGTTTCTGCACAACAGACTGAATTAAATAATTTCTGTCTGTGTTCAGTTGCTCAGTTGTGTCCGATTCTTTGTGACCTCATGGACTGTACATAGCCCACCAGACTCCTCTGTCCATGGGATTTCCCAGGAAGAATACTGGAGTGGGTTGCCATCTCCTTCTCCAGGGATCCTCCTAACCCAGGGATTGAACTCACATCTCTTGCATCTTCTGCACCGGTAGGAAGACTCTTTACTGCTGAGCCACCAGGAAAGGCCCAAGTAATTTTCAGGTCACTCTAAACAGAATCCTCCTTCTCAGTCCACCCCAAAGACTGCTTCCCTCCAGAAGCCTGAAGCCCTTTCCTCTATGGCCTCCTTCCGTTCCTTTCAGACTCTACATCCTCAAGAAGTCTGTGTTGTTTTCTTGGCCTAGAAAGTGAAATGAATCTGAATTTCCATTCCCTAAGAGGTTCAGAATCGAGTCCCCCCAAAGGACTAGGATTTCTCTAGATTCGCCCATTTTCAAGTTGCTTATTGGTGGTAAAAATCAGAGATCTCCTTAGGACACCGACAGAAAACTGGGCGCTAGGAGAGGAAGGGTGATTTGTCCAATAGTCTCTATCTGGAAACAACCCCCATACCAGTCAATAAAAGGATGGAGTGCAGTCTATGAAGCCATTCACAGCACAAAGAGTGGATGGACTAAACTACGGGAAAAATGTGACTTACTCTCAAAACCATTACAGTGAATGAAAGAAGCTGAACTCGAAAGAACACTTTGGTGCAAATCCATTTCCATAAAATCGAAAAGGTGGCAGAATTTGACTGCAGGATTTAAGGTTGCCTTCTTGGCTGGCTCTGTAAGATTGATAAAGAAAGCCATGAGGCTTGGTGTCAGCCATCTTTGTGGGCAGGATGGGGGTGATGAGCGGGAAGGGCTGGCAGGGGCTGCAATCTCCATTCTCCAACTGGCTTTTAATTTAGTTCACTAATCATTTGCAAGGTCAAGAAGCAACAGTTAGAACTGGACATGGAACAACTGACTGGTTCCAAATTGGGAAAGGAGTATGACAGGGTTGTATATTGTCATCCTGTTTATTTAATTTATATGCAGAATACATTATGTGAAATGCCAGGCTGGATGAATCACAAACTGGGATCAAGATTGCTGGGAGAAATATCAACAACCTCAGATATGCAGATTATGCCACTCTAATGGCAGAAAGTGAAGAGGACCTAAAGAGCCTCTTGATGAAGGTGAAAGAGGAGAGAGAAAAAGCTGACTTGAAACTCAACATCCAAAAAACTAAGATGATGGCTTCCAGTTCCATCATTTCAAGGCAAATGGAAGGGGGAAAAGTGGAAGCCGCAACAGGTTTTCTTTTCTTGGGCTCCAAAATCACTGTGGATGGGGACTGCAGCCATGAAATTCAAAGACACCTGTTCCTTGGAAGAAAATCTATGATTAACCCAGACAGTGTATTACAAAGCACAGACATCCCTTTGTCAACAAAGGTCCATATAGTCAAAGCTATGGTTTTTCCAGTAGTCATGTGGATGTGAGAGTTGGACCATAAAGAAGGCTGAGCACCAAAGAATTGATGCTTTCAAACTGTGGTGCTGAAAAAGACTCTTAAGAGTCTCTTGGACAGCAAGGAGATCAAACCAGTCCGTCCTATAGGAAATCAATCTTGACTATTCATTGCTGAAGCTGAAGCTCCACTACTCTGGTCACCTAATGTGAAGGGCTGACTCATTGGGAAAGACTCTGATGCTGGGAAAAATTGAAGACAAAGGAGAAGGGGGCAGCAGAGAATAAGAAGGTTAGATAGAATCACCAACTCAATGGACATGAATCTGAGCAAACTTCAGAAGATAGTGGAGAACAGAGGAGCCTCGGGTGCTACAGTCCATGGGGTTGCAAAGAGCTGGACACAACTTAGTAACTGAACAACAGCAACATTAATTTTAATAAGAGTTATTCAGGATTAACATATGCAATAATTAGCTGTGGCCTTGGGCAAGTTAATTAACCTTTCTGAACCTTGCTTTGTTCATCCATTATCTATCAAATATAATTAACAATGTCTCCCTTACACCACACAGGTTTGATACATGGAATAAATGTAATCATGTGATAAAGTGGGATTCAAGTGTGTGGTATGGCTATTATTATTCTTAACAAGTAAATACAGCAGCATCAAAATGAGATTTCTGCCATTGTGTGTGGTGTTGGTGATGACTCAGGACTCAGATGGAGGAAGTATTTGTAGTTACACACAGTAAAGAGGGAAGGCTAATGTCAATTGTATTCCTATTTTAAATAAACCAACATTTGCACACCATGTGTTTAGCACAAAGTCTCCATTTGAATCAATCAAAGTGGAAAGTTTCTTGAGAGCACCAATTATTACGTTCCACAGTTTAAAAACTGTGTTTAAAAACACATCCTATCAGTGAACACAAAAGATCTAGCAACTGAACGACAATAACAAATCATTTGTTAAGTGAGTTACTTTATGCCTATTTCTCTGTCGTAATATTTTTTAAAACTGCCTGAAGAAATAAAGTCCATAACTTGTTTAACAGGGCAAGATTTAACGTAAGGAACTGTGAGCAGGGTGTCTTAGGAAGTTGGGCTCTCTCTCTCTCTCCTGGCCCACTTCTTCCCTCCTTCCATGAGCATCTCTCCTTCTTCCACAAAAGCCCCTGCATCCCCCTCATCTACACCACTTTGCTAAGCAGCCCCCCTCTGCACGCAGCCTTTCATCTCCTGGAAAATTCTAAGTTCAGATCCATGGAGAAGATCTGAATGTGATGGACCACTGTTGGATACCAGCTACCCATGAATTAGCTACCTTGGGCTAGGCCCTCCCAGGTTCCATTACCTCTGCCCACTAGCCAAGAAAGGTGATGAGGAGGGATAGCCCTGGCCAAACCCTGGTGGCTTTGGTGGAGCGGCTGAAGGTGCCTGGTTTCTCTGAGGCCAAGCAGCAGGACTGTCCCTCCAGCACAAGGACCAGCTGGTGTGAGCCGGGCTCATGGATGGACGGACAGGCCAAAGGGAAACCAATTATCTCAGGCCCTGCAAAGAATAAGAGGCCTAGGTACACAGGGAGAGCCTAGGAGCCGTGCCTACCCAGCTCTGTTCACGTGTTAGGGCCCCCAGGGCTGTGTGGCTCCCAAGGCCCCATTTTCCCTGTTGCATGAACCGAGCCCCTACCAAGTCTTCATCCACAAATGAAGCCAAGTTGCCCCCATCCTATTTGCGTTGGCAGCTGTCTCCAGTGGCCAGACCCCCAACCCCTCCTTGGGGGAACACATCCACAGGTTAGGAGACATTGGCATTTCCTCCAGAACTGCCGTTATTTTGTTGTTAAAATGTCTCCCTTCCACACTTCCCCTTTATTGGGAGTCAGCTGGGGAGGAAAGGGCTTTCCTCACAAACCCTCTGCGTCTCCTCCGAGGAGCTCGTCTTGGCTCCGTCCTCCGTGAGCCCCGTGCTCTGCCGGGAGCCTGTGTCATTTAAGCCCTTCCCTGCAGCCTGGCGCATCAACCACCGTCCATCACAGTCTCCACTTGCATCTCTCTGATCGTTCAAACTCAAGGGCTGGAGCCAGGCCTTCTAGACAAGGATGCTGCCCGCATCACAGGGTGCCTACCTTGGTTGGGCACACAGCCCACACCCGGGACCTGGTTCCATATTCACAAACCCCTGCCAGGGAGCTGCTTCCTCTCCCAGGTTTGCAGCTGAGGCCTAGGGTAGCGGGTGGTCGGACAGTGTCTTCAGGTCCAGCACTACCTTAGCGGCACAGCTGGAACTGGACCCTGTGTTCATTCAAATACTTGGGCTTGTCTGCTCTGTAAACCTCGAACGCACAGTCTTCTAGGCTCCTCCTCCTGTTTATCGTTGACGGGCAGAGCCTATCGTCACCGTTCTCTTTCTATGCAAAAGAAAATGGAAGGTCAGAGAAACGCACTGGCTAAGACCACACTGGGCCCTCGAAGTTCAACCCCTGAGGCTTTGCTGCTACAGTGCCTTCTAGAGACAAGGACTACCTTGGGTTCTGCCCTCTTTCTTTCCTTTCAGGTTACCCGAGTCCTTTACCAATAAATTGCCATCCTGAGATCATAGGGGATGAATAGCTGGATCTATCTATCTAGTCTTCCCTCCATCCATCCACCCACCAATCCATCCACCAGCCGAGTTATCTATCTATCATCTATTTATCTTATTATCTTTTGTCTATCTGTCTGTCTTTCTATCCATCCTTCCATCCATCCACCCACCTACCCAGTTATCTATCTACCTATGTATCTACCTATATTTATATCTATCTCTCATTTATCTCACAGCCCACACAGTCAAGGAATTCACAGTCCAGTAACAAGAATGGGTGCTTGAGTGCACACACACACAAATACTCACAAACGTACAATTATAGATAACAATTCATCTTTAAGAGAGGTGTATGCTCTGTGTCCAGAGACTTTGACCTTGCACCCAAGGGTAGGGAGTCAGAAGAGCTCCTGAAGCAGTCCTGTCCTGGCTCCTCCTCTGGCCAGATACAGCACTGGACACCAGGAGGACGGAGAAATAAGGCAGACAGGACTCTAGTTCCCAAGGATCTCCCAACTTTAAGAGGGACTCTCAGATCTAAGCTGTTCTGAGTTTCATGTGAGGGCAGGTGGCAGGGCAGAAGAAGGGCCCTTTGTGCCCTGGTGAGAGGCTGAGAGTGTGTCTGCTCACAGGATGGTCCAAGCCCCTCTTCACTTGCTCCATGACTTGGGAAAGGGACACGGTGTCTCTGGGCTGGCGAGGTCCCTTCTATAGAATGACATGGCATGGTTTAGCAGCTACTACCATCAGAAAAGCTGGGGATCTTGTGCTGAAGGCACTCTGTCCTTGTGCTGCGGCTTCCCTGTAGCTGGGAGGCAGTCAGCCTCTCATATGGCTGGAGTTTCTTATCCAACAGGGATGGAGGCCCAGCGTGGCCCTCTGTTTCCCTCTCTAGTTCAGGGCTGGAGGCTTGTAAATTTCCCACATCCCTCGCCACTTGTCTCTACCCTTTGCCACCAGAAGAAGACCCAGGTGTTTCTCCCATCGGGGAAGGAATTCTCATTTCCAACTCAGTTTACCAACACCAAAGACTCTGGGTTTAGAGGGAGGAACCAGGAGGTGAATGAGTAGAGGAAACCCACCAGTGGGGCCTGGCTCAGACCCAGCACCTTTGCTTCCTATGTTCACTGGTCAGAGTGAAGCTCTGGCCAGCCTGGATCAAGGGCTAGGGAGCAGACGCCTCCCTCCCACCTCCTGGAGGAAGGAGCAGCAGCGTCATTGCAGGAACTTGGAGATGGGGAGGAGGAAATCTTTTGTCCTCTATCTGTGATCTGCCTATAGTCACACTGAGGGCTCTGAGCCAACAGCCACCCTTGCTCCTGTGTGCCCAGGGGATCAGGAAAGAGAGCTGTTACATGTGGGGAAAAGGGTTGGGTGAGACTCCATTGGGTCCTGTTGGCCCTCAGATTGGGGTCAGGAGCTTCTTGAGGACTAAAGAGTGGCATGTGTTCATTTTCAAGTTAATCTTAAAATGCATGTAAATGTGTGCTGAGCCAAATGCATGGCCCGGAGTCCCACCAGGAGCTTCAGTGTACTCACATCTGTTTCTTCTCCATTCATGGTGCCAGGGTCCAAGCAGCAACTTGGCGATGGTCCAGGGAGATTGACGGAAGAGGGGGCCAAATGCCATCGGGGCATGCTCGTGGCCTCTTGGGAGTTCAGGAGGACACGAGCAGAGGGAAACTGAGTCATGACATGGCCAGGATGAACTGGGGGAAACTTCTCCCAGCAGCTGGGAGAGTTTCCTGTCCATAGCAGCAACTTCAGCTCTGCAAATGACATCACCACCGACTGTCTGGAAGTTGTGCCATGCATGGGGCAATGAGGCTGGGAGCTAGCTCTGAATGGGCAGCGAAGGTATCTGCTGGAGTGGAATCAATCTGTGAAGAAGGTTGATGGTGGTGGGTGGGTCTCCAGAACATTGGAGTCCCCCACAACACAAGCAGATGAAGAGCCATTGTTGCCTAGTGTGAGGTCACCACTGTTTACCCAATAACCCGGTGGGGGAAGTATTGCTATTTCTGCTTAGCAGACGGAGACAGTGATTCAGAGAAGTTGAGTAAGTTGCACAGCATTCTGACCTGTCCTCCTCCACAGCCAGGACCCTTCCAGCCTCACCTCAGCCTTTTCCTCTAGTCTTGGGTAGGCTAAGCCCTCCTGAGACTTCTCAGGGCCACGTGAGTAGCAGATGCATTTGCCCCACCTTGACCTTTTGCTAGCCTGCCAGGCAACTGGTTCATAATTAGGTAATTAAGTCTTCAAGTAAACACTGGAGAAGTCCAACCTGTTTTTGTCTCGTTTCAGGAAAACAAAGTCCCGGGAGCTTTCCAGTAAGTTCAGAGAGTTTCTAGCTCGGTGGTGAGTAAACAAGGACTAGAGGCTTCGATGCAGTCCCCCCTCCCCCTCCTGCTCTCTCCTTCCCAGCATGGGTTCCCCTCCCTACCACCCCACCACGCTCTTTGTTCCCCAGGGAGTGGTGAGGGCAGCCTGCTCACCAGGGGCTGATGTTTCCGGGACCCCAGGCCAGGGCTCCATCATTCAGAACAGTCTATCAGGGTGTTTATGACACTTCAGTCCAGGCGGGGGTTGGGGGTGGAGGGACTGTGGGCAGGCAAGGCCTGGGGCTTCGTGAGTTTCTGGATCCCCAGTGATGAACACATAGAGAAAGAAGAATTTGTTAAGTAAAGAATGGTGAAGATGCTTTACAGTGTGCAGGCCTGTGAAAACCCTCTGGGGCTCAGACCTCAGGCAGAAGTGGAGAGAGAGGGGAACCCTCCTCACTTGCCATTATTCATTTCATCAGAGACAGGGCCTCCCGCACCCCAGGGAGTATGCAGAAAAGGGGTCAGGCACGGGGGCACTGGGACAGAAGCGGCGTGAGAATGCTAAGTCCTGGCATGGGAGAAGGGAGTAACGTGGAGGGGCAGTGTCACCCACCCCTCAGGACCATTCAAGGCTGGCACTGTGAGGAGCTCTCAGCCTACAAGTTCATTCCAGGGTCCTGTTGGGAAAGAGATCTTAGGAGTGGAACTCCCTGGTGGTCCAGTGGTTAGGACCCCATGCTCTCACTGCTGAGGGCCTGGGTTCAGTCCCTGGTCAGGGAACTAAGATTCTGCAAGCCTTGTGGTGTGGCCAATTTTAAAAGAGAGAGAGAGATGTCAAGAATTCCCTTAGAGCAGATTGGGGCCACTACAACATGGCCACCTCCCCTGTCTTCACCTGCCTGGTGCTGCAGGCAGAGCTGGCTTCTGGCACACATAGGCTTCTGGGCTGGCTGTCCCTCACCTGGGGCACTTGCCGCCCCAGGTTAAAATTGCCTACAGACTGCCGTGTCTCCCCCACCAGACTGGGGGCATTTCTGCAGCAGGCCCACATGTGAAATGGCCCTAAATCCCCACTGTCAGGCCTGGCACCTGGAATACAGTAGGGTCTCGGAAGACTCTGTGTATGAACACGTGAGCATTGATGAAAGTGTCTGTGTAGAGTGTGGGAGCAGCACCGACAGATGAATGGATAAAGAGGGTATGATATATATATATATACACACACACACACATACACAGTGGAATACTATTTGGTCATAAAAAAGGAAACAATGCCATTGGCAGCAACACAGATAGACCTAAAGATTCTCCCACTAAGTGAAGTCACACAGAAAGACAAATACCATATGATATCACTTATATGTAGAGTCTAAAAAAAGATACAAACAAACTTATTTGCAAAGCAGAAGTAGACTCACAGATGTAGAAAGCAAATTTATGGTTGTCACAGAGGGAAAAGGGGAGGAGGGATCAGTTAGGCCATGTGACTTCACTGTGGCTAGTGAATATTAGTGGAAATGTGCAAATTTGGTTGTGTTCTATAGGGAAGGGGCAAACTCTTCTGTCAGTTCTTCCTTTATGAGAAAGAGGTTGGATGAAGCACAATGTGATAGCTGGAGCTCCAGTAGCAATCTCAGATCGTGACAATCACCTTGAAGATGAAAATCACACTTGGTGGAGCACCGTGGGTCTGTGAGACCAGGGGTACCACATAAGCTCTGGGCTGACTTCTGCTGGACTTCAAGATCACGAGGGAGGAAGAAGCTATCTTGTTTAAGCTCTTATTACTCAAGTGTTCCAAGGACCAGGAGCACTGGTATCTCTTGGGAGCCTGTTAGAAATGTACAATCTTGTGTGCCACCCAGATCTGCTGAATCAACATCTACACGTTAGTAAGATCCCTGTGAGATTGTATGCCCTTTAAAGTTTGAGAAGCACACGTTTAAGTAACTTTTAGTGAAAGTGAAAGTGAAGTCGTTCAGTCATGTCCGACTCTGCGATCCCATGGACTGTAGCCTGCTAGGCTCCTCCATCCACGGGATTTTTCCAGGCTAAAATCCTGGAGTGGGTTCCCATTCCCTTCTCCAGGGGATCTTCCTGGCGCAGGGATCGAACCCGGGTCTCCCACACTGCGGGCAGACGCTTTACTGTCTGAGCCATCAAGGAAGCCGAACCTAATTCTGACCGATCGTGGCTGCAGTGGCCTTGCTGATGCTGGCAACTTGAGTTCCCCATTATTTTGAGAGTGCTGAGGCAATGACTTCTGGGAAAGTCACCCACGACTAATGGAGCCCAGTTCTCATCCCAGTTGTGCTCTGTGTAAAGAGTGGGCCCATCCAGAGTGCCAGGAGGAATCAGAACTCCCAAGCCTGTGTGTGAATATCTGGGCATACACGCGTGTGTAGCTTGTGAGCAGGCCCACATGCAGAGAGGCTGGCGGGGGCCAGCGGACTGTGTTGACCCATCCACTGGTAGCTCATACCTCTGTCAGGAAAACAGAGGCGGACAAGACAAAGGGTACATCCAGCCTACGGAGACTTGTGATTGAAATGAAATCAACCCTGTGATATGTGCCTTAGTGCAAGAATTTTAGGACGTCAGGCACCTGCGAAGGCAGTGTCACGAGACACAGACCTGGGCACCTGGGAAGAGGAGAAGCCAGCTGGTCCTGAGGTCGCAAGGCACGTGCGCTGAGGGGCTGGTGCACGAGGCTCCCTTGTCCCTTGTGTGGGACCAGCCACGTACCTGCACAGACCGTGGGTGGTGACTTCTGGGTGAAGGGGGCTGACATGGGGCGAAGATCCAGAGCATGGTTCAAGAGGCCTGGCGCATGTTTCTACTGTCACTCTGTCTTGTCTACGTCCTTCTTGTCTCTCCCTGGCCCCTCTCGGAAGAATTCCCTCACGCTTGATAGCCTGAAGGGCATCTGGTCCGAGAAAAGTAGGTTTGTTTTCTTGCTGCTGGAGGCTATGCCCTGCAATCACCCTGCCCTCTCTAGGAAGGCAGGTAGCAGCCAGCGGAGGGGAGGCACCGTCACCTGGCAGTTGTCACTGCTGTGGCCACCACCTGCCAGGGGTTTAGGCATGGCTGACGGTTTCGTGGGCCAGTGCACATTCTTTGCTGGACAAACATCCCCTGGACTCTGGCCCAGAAAAGCACTGTGAAGCCAGGCGGGGAATGCCTCCTGGCACCTGGACACCCTCCTGGGCAGGAATGGAGTTAGATCTGTCAAGTTACAAGAATTTTCTTCTATAGAGAAAGCTGCTGTGTGACTTTGGGCAATGTACTTAACTTCTCTGAACCTCAATGTCCTTATCTCTAAGATGAAGATGCTAATGTCTCCTTACAGATTTAGGGTGAGGATAACATGAGTTAATATCTGATGTCCTTATTATGGTCATGTCAGGGTCTGGGAGAGATCAGAGGAGGGCCCCCCTTGCCATCTGGCTAGGGGTACAGGGGGAGGTGGCACTTCACAGAGAGGCTAAGTTGGGGTTGCCAGGCAGAGACTGGGAACAGCATTTGGGGTCCAGGGGATTGTACTGGCCAAGGCACCAAAGAAGGAAGTTGTGGAGGAGGAAGGATTCAGTTGAGGCTGGAATGGATGGAGAGGGTGAAGCTGCAGCAGTGGGCATGGCCCGGCGAGTAAGGCAGGGCCTCATCCAGGCCCACCTGGGAGCCCTCTGGCACACACACCCCGCCCCCGCCCCCACACACCACAAACACTTGGCTGAGACCACTCCTGTGGTCTGGGCTGCTCCCTCTCCTGTATTTTCCCAGACAAGAAGCTCTTGAAGGCACAGTCCTGCTGACCCCATTGTGGCCTCATCCTCGGCTGTAGCACAGGGACTGGATGCAGGAGCCCTCCCTGGAATTTCACCCCACACATCCATGAGTCTCATCCTGGGTGCTCTGCCTGCAGGCCCTGCCTGCTCCCTGAGTTGCCCAGAACCTCATCCTTCTCTGGGACTCATTGCCCCTTGCACGAAGCCTTCAAGAAGACAGCCCCAGGCTCTCTGACCCCTCACCCTCTCCTATACCCACTCTGAGCCTGGGCTTGGCCTAGACGGGCCTAGAGCCCTTGCTCATGTGAGTCCTGCAGGGAGTCGAGAGCTGGGCCTGGGGAGGGGGCAACCCTGAGCCTCCACCCCATGCGAAGCGTAAAGACAGAAAGTGATAGAAGCTGCCGAGGACCATGTCTGGCTTTCCCGGCAGACCAACATGCAGGCCGGCCTCATTGTGCTGAAATGAGTGAGGCTTGGTTTCCACCTCTGGGCCTTGACTGCAGGTGGCTGTGGTCATGGTGCTGGCGCTGACTGCTGGTGTCTATGTGCAGGGCCATCGGGCCACGGAGCCTGGGCAGAGGCCAAAGGAATGTGCAGAATCCTCCCAAGACGCCAAGGTGTAAAGTTTGTTTTTTTCACATCCATCTCTGATGGAGAAACAGCCGACGAAAATGCTGAGGCTTAAAGAACCAAGCCCTGGGCTGCAAACAGCAGTCCTGGAGGGCTAATTGGCTGGTCTGTGATGGACAGACACTTTCTGGCAGTGAGCGCTGGGTGATCCCGGGACAGGGCTTCGCCATCTGGTCGCTGTCACCAGGGGTGGGAATGCTGTCATGGAGCTCCCAGCCAGCATCTCCTCCTCTCCTCTCTGTACCGGCTGCAGGGCCTGGGGTCACAGCCAAGGCTAACAGGAAGGAACTGGGACCTGCAGGATCCCCTTCATAGAGAGATGTAGGAAGCAGCGTCCTCCAGGGTGGGCCATGTTCCAGATCGTCTAGGGGGAGTTTCATGGAAGAGGGTCAGTTTAGAAAGGTTTAGCTTTTGATTCATGGCTGTCAGCAAGCAAGTTTTGTTGAATCCTTAGCAATGTAGTAAGCAGATTAAGCAGGCTTCCTAGGTGGTGCTAGTGGTGAAGAACCTGCCTGCCAATGCAGGAGATGGACGAGATTCAGGTTTGATCCCTGGGTTGGGAAGATCCCCCGGAGGAGGGCATGGCTACCACTCCAGTATTCTTGCCTGGAGAATCCCACAGACAGAGGAACCTGGTGGTCTATCGCTCATAGGGTGGCAAAGTGTCGGACACGACCGAACCAACTTGGCACACACCCAAGCACATTAAGCAACCTTTGGAGATTGCTCTTTCTAGAAGATTCTGGTTTAAGCCTTCCATCCCAAACTCAATACATCTCACTCCCCACTCATGTTAGGGGAATCGCTGACTGAAACCACCCGCCATGGCCAGGCACCACAGTAACCATGTGCAGGAGTTATCTTACCACAGGAGGTCCTGGGAAGGAACAAGGAACTAACAAGCTGCCACCCACTGGGAGAATTCAGGAAAGGTCAAAAGGAGGGAGGAGATGCCAATCTATATGTCCTACCAACTTCCCAGAATCCTCCTCTCTGGAATCCGTCTTGTCTGAGCCATGCGCTTGCTGCCAGGAAGGACCCTGAGTCAGAATGATTGGCCAGAAGCAACCTGGAAACTAACCCCATGACCATAAAGCCCGAGACTTTGAGCCACGTGGCAGAGCAGGTCCCCTGGTTTCCCTTACCCTGCTGCTCTCCGCCTGTGCACCCCTCCCAATACAGTCTCTTGCTTTGTCGGTCTCCTTGGATAATCCCTTTCCAAGTGTTAAACAAGAGCCCACTCTTAGGCCCTAGAAGGGGTTCCCGCTTCTGACAACACTCAGACTTGACCCCATAGCTGGGAGGACCTAAAGGGGCCTCTTCTGAAACAAGCACTCCCTCCTGCCTCACCCCAGCCTGCCTTCTAGACACAGGCACCCTCAGGACGGGGCCAGGAGAGAAGGCCAGAGGGGACAAGTGGTCCCTGGTTCCTGCAGCTGCAGGACGCTGATGTGGGGGTGGTCAGCTGGAAGCAAGTGTGTTTGCCTTTCACTCTGACCCCTCCCTTATAGGGATTGGCTCCTGTGATTAGGGAGGCCAAGAAACCCCATGGTCTGCCATCTTCAAGATGAAGAACCAGAAAGTGGAGTTCAGCCCAAGTTGGAAGGGCTGTGAGCCAGGAGAACCCATGGCGGAGCTCCCTGTCTGAGGCTGAATGGCCTGAGAACCTGCTATCTGTGGGTGGGTGGGGGCTGCTGGTGTCAGGCCAGATTCCATGGCACCGAGAACAGGGGAGCCAATGTCAGGGAGCAGGTGAAGATATGCATCCCAGGTCAAGCAGAAAGAGCAAATATTCCATCTTTTCTTTAGGCCCATGCTGTATAGCATGCTTGGTCTTAGTTCCCCAACCAGGGATCAAACCTGTGCCCCCTGCACTGGGAGAATGGTCTTAACCACTGGACCACCAAGGAAGTCCCCCTTCCCCCATCTTTCTGTTCTACTTAGGCCATCCATGGATGGCGTGATGCCCACCAGCATGGGTGAGAGTGGTCTTTACTGGTCCCTTGATTCAGATGCTAAGCTCTTCTAGAAATACTCTCCTGGACACACCCAGAAATGGTTTTTGACAGCTCTATGGGCATCCCAAAGCCCAGTCAAATTGATGTGTAAAATCAACCATTGTAAGAGGCAATCCCTTCCTCCACTGGGCAGGGAGGGGAAACCATGCCACTGCAAAACCCCACCAGCCTCAAATCCGCTCCCCTGCCCTGGCCCAGCCCCTTCCATAGGAGCAGGCTGAGCAGGACAGTGGCACTTGACTGGAGCAAGCCTATGGCAGCTTTAGCCTCCCATAAACTTGGCAGCAGGGCCACGGCTGTTGGCCACTCTCTTGAAGTCATAGGGTAAACCCTGGGCACCCACCTCTGAGCCACAGTAAAAGTCTTCTTGGCCATAGCACTCACCAGAGTTGCCCTGCTGCTGAGCAAGAGGCCACAGAGAGAACCGTGGAGAGCTGATTTTATATTATACCTGGGGAAGCAAACTTTTCAAAGAACTTTCACAAACCCTTTCTCTTGTGATCTTCCTAACAGTGTAAGAGCCAGCACCAGCCATGTGTAGACTGAAGCAGCTAATTAGCTTGTCTGAGCTTCAGTTTCCTCATCTGGAATATTGGGGATGATTGAGTCCACCTCACAAGGATGCCAGGAGAAATGAGTTTCAAAAGTATGTGAATGGCTTAGCCTGGATCCTCCAAATGTACTGCCTAGAGCAAGGCAGACTTGGTGGGGGGGGGCGGGTGGCAGAGGAAATGGGGGTGGGAGGCTCTGGAATCTGTGGAGCGTGGACTCAGGCCCACATGGTCCCTTAGCAGCTGTGTGAGCTCAAGCATGTCGCTTACATCCTTCAGCCACTCGTCCACTTCTGCTATGTGAGCATCTCAGCAGCACTGACCTCAAGTCTGCATCCCCATCCTCATGAAAGGACACCACCATCCACCAGCTTCTCCTGACAAGATCAGGGCATCATCTCTGAAATCTCTTCCTCATATTCCACATCCACACTATCAGTGTGTTTTGTGGATTCCATTTCTAGGCATCTTTCAAACCACTGGGGGGCCTTCCCAGAGAGTTGGGTTCAACCTGTCACCCGGGCAACTGGAGGTAGTTGCCTTCTGTGGTTTTGATCAAAACCTGGACTCAGTGCAGCCACCACCAAAATGTCAGAAACTCCCCATAAAATGATGATTCTGAAGTGAATCAATTATGCAGGAATCCTCCTTTAATTTTGTTCTCTAAGGGGACACCTCATATACCAGAAACTCGTTGGTGAGGGGAGTGCTAGCATCCTTGGAAGATGCTGTGATGCTTGTTCTCTGAAGACCAGAGATGGATTCAGAGATGATGTGGTTGGACAGGCACTGATTTCAAGGATGGAGGAGCCTGAGGGGCAGAGGCTGGGAAATGGCACTGGACCATTAGAGGCAGTAAACTTGGTGACCATTGGAGAGCGTGGGACTGGAATGACAGTGACCTGACCTGCAGGAACCTTGTTTGTGTCTTTGATTTTAGGGATCTTAGGCTGAAATAGACAAGTAGTAGGCTAAGATCCTCTTGGACCTGGCTTGGGTCGTCATGACAGAGTGACGTGGCCCCTTAACCTATTAATCCCTAGACCTGATTCAACGCATAGACCCAGAACCTATGGAAAGAATCCATCACCTTTAAAGCAGGACCTTTCAGGAATGTGAATCTTCCCCTTGACCTACTACAAGGTAACCTGGGTCACTGGGTGGGTATTTCTGCACTGGAGAAAGGGCTAGGAACAATGGCTCTGAGCAACGACTGATTCCTAGAAACTCAGAACAACACTCTAGTCTATCAGCTAGAGGATTTTGAGGTTAAGGTGATAACTGGAGGGTTTTAAAAACTATTTGTGTATTTATCGGCTGCACCAGGTCTTGGTTGTGGAATGTAGAATCTTTAGTTGTGGCGTGTGGGATCTAGTTCCCTGACCAGGGATTGAACCTGGGCCCCCTGCTTTGGGAGTGCAGAGTATTGACCACTCGACCACCAGGTCATGTGTGCGTGCATGCTAAGTTGTGTCCTACTCTTTGTGACCTCGTGGACTGTAGCCTGCCAGGCTCCTCTGTCCATGAAATTTTCCAGCAAGAATACTGGAGTAGGTTGCCATTTCCTACCTGCATCTCTTACGTCTCCTGCATTGGCAGGCAGATTCTTTACCACTACACCACGTGGGAAGCCCCAACCACCAGGGAGGTCTCCATAACTGGAGTTTTAACTCAATTCACCTCAGTGAAGGCAATAGGAACAAGAACCTACCCTGTGTTTATTTGCCAAGGTTTTGCATCACTAATTTGATGGGGGGACATGGTTGAGAATTGACAGAATCTCCACATAGTCTCCCTGGTTTGTGGAATAGTTACAATTACAGTGGGGAAGGACCAAGTATAGAAACTTCCAGAATTCTACCTCCTTGTCAAAGCTATCAGCCCATACAATGCCACATCCTTGGGGCATTTCAGATATTCGTGCCAACATGGAACATTTGAGAAAAATTCCACAGGAGTGATTTCAATTACACTCTCACACAGCTTGCCTATTTAGTTGGTACAGGACACAGATCCACAGATTCATCTTGCAGAATAACCACACATCATTTAAGCTTATTCAGATGGTGATTTCAATTTCAGCTGTTATTTTAGACAAGGTTATCTTGATAAAGTGACACAGCCTATGGCATCACAGCTGCTAAATCTTTCTGTTTTGGAGCCCCTCTGAGCACAAAGATATCTAGAATTCAGTAGTTGGATTTCCCCTGAAAAGGATCACAGCGCATCTTCACGAACTGCTCTCTGGATGACATCAGTTTCCTGGCACCGTGGTACAATTCACTCTAATGTTCTCATCCTACACATGTCATGATGGTGTGCACTGCATTGCTGACCTCAAGCCCACAGGTCATAGAGAGCAGAAAGTAACAGATACTTAAATGCTTTTGTAAGACATATGTGCACTATAGGATCGGCAATGAATAAAAATACAGGAGCTTGGCTACCTGGAGTTTCTGGGCTCTGGTGTCTCTGATATACTTAGATATTCCCTCCAAAGTGAAGGAGAAGTTGATCCACTACACCCACTACTACAGGCTTTCAGCTGGCACTTGTGGTAAAGAACCCGCCTGCCAACGCAGGAGACATAAGAGATGCAGGGTCGATCTCTGGGAAGACCCCTTGGAGCGGGGCATGGCAACCCACTCCAGTAACCTTGCCTGGAGAATCTCATGGACAGAGGAGCCTGGCAGGCTATGGTCTACAGGATCACAAAGAGTTAAATATGACTGAAGCGACTTAGCATGCATGCTCTGACCCACTACTACAGAGAAGGAGGTTATGATGCTTTGTGAACTCCTTTGGACTTCAGAAGGAACATGGAAAGAACCAAATGTTATGTTTGGTTGGGCTCTTCTGATTCATTTAATAAGTGAGCCACAAGGTTCCCGGTTCTGAGTGGGGCTCAGTGGCAGAGAAGCCTCTTAGGCTGGTCCAGACTCTAATGTAAGCGGCTCTGCTCTTTGGACCTTTATAACCCAATAGATCCAATGGTGCCAAGTTGCTTTAGTAGATCATAGATTGGAGAATCAGCAGAAACCCTAAGATTTGGGGGTAATGCAATGATCTGCTCAGTAAGCACTCTTCTCTGTCTTGACAAGGAGCCCTTGGCATTATTCTGGGCCAGGTACAGAAATGATATACCCCACCAGAAGATGTCAGAAGGTCATGTAGCCTGTTCTCCCTGTTAGCTGGGAGTTATCTGCTCCACCAAGACATAAAATCGAGTTTGGCCTGCAAATTGCATCACTACTTTAAAGGGGCTAGATACAAAAAGTTATCCTCTCACACTGGTCAGAATCAGTTCAGTTCAGTCACTCAGCCATGTCTGACTCTTTGTGATCCCATGAATCGCAGCAAGCCAGGCCTCCCTGTCCATCACCAACTCCCGAAGTTCACTCAGACTCATGGCCATCGAGTCAGTGATGCCATCCAGCCATCTCATCCTCTGTCGTCCCCTTCTCCATCTGCCCCCAATTACTCCCAGCATCAGAGTCTTTTCCAGTGAGTCAACTCTTCGCATGAGGTGGCCAAAGTACCGGAGTTTCAGCTTTAGCATCATTCCTTCCAAAGAAATCCCAGGGCTGATCTCCTTCAGAATGGACTGGTTGGATCTCCTTGCAGTCCAAGGGACTCTCAAGAGTCTTCTCCAACACCACAGTTCAAAAGCATCAATTCTTCGGTGCTCAGCCTTCTTCACAGTCCAACTCTCACATCCATACATGACCACTGGAAAAGCCATAGCCTTGACTAGACGGACCTTTGTTGGCAAAGTAATGTCTCTGCTTTTCAATATGCTATCTGGGTTGGTCATAACTTCCCTTCCAAGGAGTAAGTGTCTTTTAATTCCATGGCTGCAGTCACCATCTGCAGTGATTTAGGAGCCCCCAAAAATAAAGTCTGACACTGTCTCCACTGTTTCCCCATCTATTTTCCATGAAGTGATGGGATCAGATGCCATGATCTTCGTTTTCTGAATGTTGAGCTTTAAGCCAAATTTTTCGCTCTCCACTTTCACTTTCACCAAAAGGCTTTTTAGTTCCTCTTCACTTTCTGCCATAAGGGTGGTGTCATCTGCATATCTGAGGTTATCGATATTTCTCCCAGCAATCTTGATTCCAGCTTGTGTTTCTTCCAGCCCAATGTTTCTCATGATCTACTCTGCATAGAAGTTAAATAAGCAGGGTGACAATATACAGCCTTGACATACTCCTTTTCCTATTTGGAACCAGTCTGTTGTTCCATGTCCCATTCTAACTGTTGCTTCCTGACCTGCATACAGGTTTCTCAAGAGGCAGGTCAGGTGGTCTGGTATTCCCATCTCTTTCAGAATTTACCACAGTTTATTGTGATCCACACAGTCAAAGGCATTGGCATAGTCAATAAAGCAGAAATAGATGTTTTTCTGGAACTCTCTTGCTTTTTCCATGATCCAGCAGATGTTGGCAATTTGATCTCTGGTTCCTCTGCCTTTTCTAAAACCAGCTGGAACATCTGGAAGTTAATGGTTCACGTATTGCTGAAGCCTGGCTTGGAGAATTTTGAGCATTACTTTACTAGCATGTGAGATGAGTGCAATTGTGCAGTAGTTTGAGCATTCTTTGGCATTGCCTTTCTTTGGAATTGGAATGAAAACTGACTTTTCCAGTCCTGTGGCCACAGCTGAGTTTTCCAAATTTGCTGGCATATTGAGTGCAGCACTTTCATAGCATCATCTTTCAGCATTTGAAAGAGCTCAACTGGAATTCCATCACCTCCACTAGCTTTGTTCTTAGTGATGCTTTCTAAGGCCCACTTGGCTTCACATTCCAGGATGTCTGGCTCTAGGTGAGTGATCACACCATCGTGATTATCTGGGTCATGAAGATCTTTTTTGTACAGTTCTTCTGTGTATTCTTGCCACCTCTTCTTAATATCTTCTGCTGCTGTTAGGTCCATACCATTTCTGTCCTTTATCGAGCCCATCTTTGCATGAAATGTTCCCTTGGTATCTCTAATTTTCTTGAAGAGATCTCTAGTCTTTCCCATTCTGTTGTTTTCCTCTATTCCTTTGCACTGATCGCTGAGGAAGGCTTTCTTATCTCTCCTTGCTATTCTTTGGAACTCTGCATTCAGATGCTTATATCTTGCCTTTTCTCCTGTGTTTTTTGCTTCTCTTCTTTTCACAGCTATTTGTAAGTCCTCCCCAGACAGCCATTTTGCTTTTTTGCATTTCTTTTCCATGGGGATGGTCTTGATCCCTGTCTCCTGTACAATGTCATGAACCTCCATCCATAGTTCATCAGGCACTCTGTCTATCAGATCTAGTCCCTTAAATCTATTCTCACTTCCACTGTATAATCATAAGGAATTTGATTTAGGTCATACCTGAATGGTTTGGTGGTTTTCCCCACTTTCTTCAATTTAAGTCTGAATTTGGCAATAAGGAGCTCATGATCTGAGCCACAGTCAGCTCCCAGTCTTGTTTTTGCTGACTGTATAGAGCTTCTCCATCCTTGGCTGCAAAGAATATAATCAATCTGATTTCGGTGTTGACCATCTGGTGATTTCCATGTGTAGAGCCTTCTCTTTTGTTGTTGGAAGAGGGTGTTTGCTATGACCAGTGCATTTTCTCGGCAAAATTCTATTAGACTTTGCCCTGCTTCATTCTGTATTCCAAGGCCCAATTTGCCTGTTACTCCAGGTGTTTCTTGACTTCCTACTTTTGCATTCCAGTCCCCTATAATGAAAAGGACATCTTTTTTGGGTGTTAGTTCTAAAAGGTCTTGTAGGTCTTCATAGAACTGTTCAACTTCAGCTTCTTCAATGTTACTGCTTGGGGCATAGACTTGGATTACTGTGATATTGAATGGTTTGCCTTGGAAACGAACAGGGATCATTCTGTCGTTTTTGAGATTGCATCCAAGTACTGCATTTCGGACTCTTTTGTTGACCATGATGGCTACTCCATTTCTTCTAAGGGATTCCTGCCCGCAGTAGTAGATATACTGGTCATCTGAGTTAAATTCACCCATTCCAGTCCATTTTAGTTCTCTGATTCCTAGAATGTCGACGTTCACTCTTGCCATCTCCTGTTTGATCACTTCCAATTTGCCTTGATTCATGGACTTGACATTCCAGGTTTGTATGCAATATTGCTCTTTACAGCATCGGACCTTGCGTCTATCAACCAGTCACATCCACAACTGGGTATTGTTTTTGCTTTGGCTCCATCCCTTCATTCTTTCTGGAGTTATTTCTCCACTGATCTCCAGTAGCATTTTGGGCACCTACTGATCTGGTCAGAATAGCTATCATCAAAAAAGTCCACAAACAATAAATGCTGGAGAGCATGTGGAAAGATGGGAATTCTCCTGCATACTTGTGGGATTGTAAATTGGTGCAGCCACTATGGAGAACAGTATGGAGATTCCTTAAAAGAGTAAAAATAAAACTATCATATGATCCAGCAATCCCACTCCTGGGCATATATCCAAAGAAAACTATAATTCAGAAAGATATTTGTACCCCAATGTTCATTGCAGAATGAGGTACAAGAGCCAGCACATGGCAGCAACCTAAATGTTCATCGACAAAAGAATGGATAAAGAAGATGTGGTACAAAAATACAGTGGAATACTACTCAGCCATAAAAAGAACAAAATTTTGCCATTTGCAGCAACATCAGTTCAGTCGCTCAGTCATGTCCGACTCTGTGCGACCCCATGGACTGCAGCACGCCAGACTTCCTTGTCCAACAGCAACTCCTGGAGCGTGTTCAAGTTCATATCCATCGAGTTGGTGATACCATCCAACCATCTTATCCTCTGTCATCCCCTTCTCCTCCTGCCTTCAATCTTTCCCAGTATTAAGGTCTTTTCCAAAGAGTCAGTGCTTTGCATCAGGTGGCCACAGTATTGGCTTTTCAGCTTCAACGTCAGTCCTTCCAATGAATATTCAGGACTGATTTCCTTTAGGATTAACTGGTTTGATCTCCTTGCAGTTCAAGGGACTCTCTCTAATACCACAGTTCAAAAGCATCAATTCTTTGGTGCTCAGCTTTCTTTATAGTTCAACTCTCACATCCATACATGACTACTGGAAAAACCATAACTTTGACTAGACAGGCTTTTGTCAGCAAAGTAATGTCTCTGCTTTTTAATATGCTGTCTAAGTTGGTCATCACTTTTATTCCAAAGAGCAATCATCTTTTAATTTCGTGGTTGCAGTCACCATCTGCAGTGACTTTGGAGCCGAAAAAAATAAAGTCTCTCACTGTTTCCATTGTTTCCCCATCTATTTTCCATGAAGTGATGGGGCCGGATGCCATGATCTTCATTTTTTGAATGTTGAGTTTTAAGCCAGCTTTTTCACTCTCCTGTTTCACTTTCATCAAGAGGCTCTTTAGTTCTTCTTTGCTTTTTGCCATAAGGGTGGTGTCATCTGCATATCTGAGGTTATTGATATTTCTCCTGACTATCTTGATTCCAGCTTGTGCTTCATCCAGCCCAGCATGTTAAACAGGGTGACAAGATACAGCCTTGACGTACTCCTTTCCCAATTTGGAACCAGTCTGTTGTTCCATGTCCAGTTCTAACTGTTGCTTCTTGACCTGCATACAGATTTCTTAGAAGGCAGGTAAGGTGGTCTGGTATTCCTATCTCTTTAAGAATTGTCCACAGTTTGTTGTGATCTACACAGTCAAAGGCTCTGGTGTAATCTATAAAGCAGAAGTAGATGTTTTTCTGGTATTCTCTTTCTTTTTCGACGATCCAACAGATGTTGGCAATTTGATTTCTGGTTCCTCTGCCTTTTTTAAATCCAGCTTGAACATTTGGAAGTTCATGGTTCATGTACTATTGAAGCCTGGAGAATTTTGAGCATTACTTTGCTAGCATGTGAGATGAATGCAATTGTGAGGTAGTTTGAGCATTCTTTGGCATTGCCTTTCTTTGGGATTGAAATGAAAACTGCCCCTTTTCCAGTCCTGTGGCCACTGCTGAGTTTTCCAAATTTGCTGGCATATTGAGTGCAGCACTTTCACAGCATCATCTTTCAGGATTTGAAATAGTTCAACTGGAATTCCGTCACCTCCAGTAGCTTTGTTTGTAGCGATGCTTCCTAAGGGCCACTTGACTTTGCATTCCAGGATGTCTGGCCCTAGGTGAGTGATCACACCACCGTGGTTATCTGGGTCATGAAGATCTTTTTTGTCTAGTTCTTCTGTGTATTCTTGTCACCTCTTCTTAATATCTTCTGCTTCTGTTAGGTCCATACTATTTCTGTCTTTTATTGTGCCCATCTTTGCATGAAATGTTCCCTTGGTGTCTCTCGTTTTCTTGAAGAGATCTCTAGTCTTTCCCATTCTGTTGTTTTCCTGCATTTCTTTGCATTGAGCACTTAGGAAGGCTTTCTTATCTCTCCTGGCTATTCTTTGGAACTCCTCATTCAAATGGGTTTACCTTTCCTTTTCTCCTTCACCTTTAGGTTCTCTTCTTTTCTCAGCTATTTATAAGGCCTCCTCAAACATGTTGCCTTTCTCCATGTTGCAGCAACATGAATGGACCTGGAGATGATAATGCTAAATGAAGTAAGTTAGAGAGAGACAAATATCATAGGATATCACTCATATGTGCAATGCCATTTAGAAATGATACACAGAAACTTATTTACCAAACAGAAACAGACTCAGAGACCTCGAAAACAAATGTGGGGTTATCAAAAGGTAAATGTGGATAGGGGACAAAGCAGGAGCTTGGGATGAACATACAAATTACAGTGTATAAGATAGATAACCAGCAAGGACCTACTCTATATAGCACAGGGAACTCTACCCAATATTCTGTGATAAGCTATATGTGAAAAGAATCGTAGAAAAATGAATATATATATAACGAAGTCACTGTCTATACACCTGAAACTAGCGCAACATTGTAAATCAACTGTACTCCAATAGAAAAATTTAAAGGAGGGTATAGACCAGATGGGACTTCCCAAGTGGTGCTCATGGCAAAGAACCTGCCTGCCAATCCAGGAGACGTCAGAGACACAGGTTCAACCCCTGGGTCGGGACAGTCCCCTGGAGGAGGGCATGGCAACCAGCTCCAGTATTCTTGCCTGGAGAATCCTGTGGACAGAGTCGCAAAAAGTCAGACACAACTGAGTGACTTTCACTGTTTCAGAGTATTTAATACCCAGAATATGAGGTGTAATGGTGTGTATTTAACAACCAGCTCTCTTGGCAGGCTGCGGGGAGCCCTGATTTATAGTGTTTGCATTTCTGTGGTATAAATACTACCACTGCGGCTGATTTCAAGCTACCAACAGGATGTAACTGAACACAGAGCAGAAAAGAGATTTCACTATTGGCTCCCATGAATTAGCATGAGCTGGGCCCATAATTCTGCCTCCCGGAGTGGATCCTTTTCTCAAATCCCTTTCTTCTATGTAATAAGATTCTTTTCAGAAAAGAATCAGGAAATGAATAATAATGACCAGAAAAGCACACAGTGAAACACATTTTTCTCGTGATCATGCTGGTAAATATCTTTTAAATAGAAATAAAATTAATTTAGTGAAAAAGAGGAGAAGGTGATAAGACACATGTTTTCTGGGCCAGAATTTAAGGAACTTAGATGCCCCCTCCTTCATCCTAATAAATAAAAAAGCTGAACGCTCTAAAAAAAAAAATCAACAACTCTTCTGAAATCTTTCAGAGAACTGGGGACCCAGGATAAATAGCTCTCCCCACATTGAAGAGACTGACTGGCAGAACAGAGAATCAGAATCTTCCTGAGCAGAAACCCATGAGCTGAAATCTCTGCAGGAACCAGGGATGGGGTAGGGAAACCGACTGACGTATTGCTGAAGGCTCACTGTGGATAAGCCAGAGACTAAAAAATTGCAGGGAGACCCGCTCAAAGGGAAGTGGGGAGTCCATTATTGTAAATTTTGCCTCTGGGAGCTCCACTAGGTCATCAGAGAAAAAAAACCCTCCAGATTCCAGTAGGGAGAAGGGAAAAGAACTGTTTTGGAATATACTAGAGCATATTCTTTTTTTAAATTTTTATTTTACACTAGAATATTGTTGATTAACAATGTTGTGTTAGTTCCAGGTGTACAGCAAAGTGATTCATTATATATATATATATATATATATGTTCTTTCTTAGATTCTTTTCTCATATAGGTTATCACAGAGTATTGTGCTGTATAGTAGTAGTCCTTACTGTCTATTTTAAATACAGCAGTGTGTGTCTGCATATCAGTCCCAAACTCCCAATCTATCCCTCCCCATACCCTGTTCTTCTTAACAAGACCTGCCCTCAGGAGAAACTATTTTACTGGAGCCTACGCTGCTGGAGTTTTCTCAGCACCTAACAGACCTGGGAGAGAGGAAAGGAGTAGAAGAGTAATGGAATCATATTTAAGTCACTTCAGATCTTTTTAAAATTTATTTTATTGAAGTATACTTGATTTACAGTGTTGTCTTCATTTCTGCTGCACAGCAAAGTGGTTCAGTTATATATAAGCAGGCATGTGCTCAGTCACTCAGTCGTGTCCGACTCTCTGTGACCCCAGGAGCTGTAGCCCGCCAGGCTCCTCTGTCCGTGGAATTTCCCGGGCGAGAACCCTGGAGTGGGCTGCTGCCTCCTCCTCCAGGGGGCCTTTCTGACCCAGGGACTGAGTGCACGTCTCCTTCAACTTCCGTAGCTCCGGCACTGGCAGTCAGATTTCTTTTTTTTTTTAAACCACTAAGCCACCCAGGAAGCCGCTATATCTCTATATTTTTTCTTTTTCATATTTTTTTTCTGTGATAGTTTATCAAAGGGTATTGAATATAGTTCCCTGTGCTATACAGTTGGATCTTGATTTTTATCCATAGTCTATGTAATAGTTTGCATCTGCTAACCCCAAACTCCCACATCAGTGTGTTTTCTACTTTTTGAAAAAAGGAAAATATTTTTTTCTTAATATTAGCCAGTCACAGTAATGAAGAACATTACAGCTTCTGATTTTGAGCCTTAGCTTCTGCAAGTTTGTCGATGACCTCATCATATTTGACTTTCTTTGAATATTCATGTTCAGTGAACAGCATGGTGTGATTTGACAATCTTTATTCATACTTGATCAAAGAACTCTTTTTGTTCATCTTAACTCCAAAGAGGAGCTTCCCAGGTGGCTCAGTGGTAAAGAAGCTGCCTGCCAAGGAGAAGACGCAGGTCCTATCCCTGGGTAGTGAAGATCCCTGGTGAAGGAATGGCAACCCATTCCAATATTTTTGCCTGGAGAATCCCATGGACAGAGGAGCCTGGTGGGTCCTCTGGGGTTGCAAAAAGGCTGGCCTCGGCTTAATAACTAAACAATAAACACTCTAAAAAACATCTTATACGTGAAGCAACATATAAACAGACCATTTTTGCAAATACAGCTTTAGTGGAACACAGCCACACACATTTATTTACATTTTATTCATAGCTGCTTTTACACTATAACAGTAGTTATGACAGATTATATTGCCTCCAAGCCTTAAGTATTTTGTATACCAATCTTTAAGAAAAAATTGGCCAGCTCTGACCTGAAGGATTGAAAAGAAAATGTAATTGTATTTAATATTTATTTATTCGGCTGTGCCAGGTCTTAGTTGCACATGTGGAATCTTCAACCTATAGTTGCGGCATGTGGGATCTGGTTTCCTGACTATGGATAGAACCCAGGCCCCTTGCGCTGGGAGTACGAGGAATCTTAGCCACTGGACCACCTGGGAAGTCCCTGCAATTGTTTTTAAAGTGCACAAAATTTGAATGTATTTCCATCAAAATATCTGAATTACGATAAATATAAGAATACAAAAATCTCAAGTTTTGTGTCTTCAGAAAAATATTTTTTCTCTAAAAAATTTCAAAAGGATCTATTACAATTGTGTGTGTGTGTGTGTGTGTGTGTGTGTGTGTGTGTGTATTAAACATGTAGAACTCTGAAGCGTGGAGCCCAGGGCAATGGCCCCTCTTGCTGAGTCTAAGGCCACTGATGTGGCAACTGCTCTATGAGCCATAGGCTGCTGGCTGTCATGACTCTCATGCAGAACCCAACCCCAGGAAACCATCAAAGTAAAGGCAGACATTTGACCCAAGCTGCCCAATCATGTGCCAACAAAAAAAAAAAAAAGAAAGAAAGAAAGAAAGAAATTTAACCAAAGGACTGGAAACCAAATCAAGTTAATGACAGAGTTCTGGATGGAAGGTCGTGAACTGCCACCTTTGGGGTCCTCAGAGCTGTATCCAGACATTCCTGAATTCTGTGCCCTGGGTCTTCCTGTTGGGATTGCTAGTTCTTTCTTCAGATTCTACCAGGCCTCTCAGCATCCTTCTATTGTTTCTGTTTGTTTGTTTGTTTTCTTTCTTTTACTGGTCTGGTCTCTGTTACTTGGAATCAAAAGATCTCTAACACATCATGTGAGGGGTGATCTGGGTGCCAAAGTGTATGGCTGGGTCAGGCATAAACCAGTAGGGTGCAGTCAGTTGGGGATGAAATTGTGTCCTGGCTCCATCACCTGCCTATTGTGTGACCTTGAGCAAGTTACTTAGCTTCTCTGAGCGTCAGCTTCTTTCTCTTTAGAACACCAAAGGCACTGCTAACCTATGGAGCATCTTTTTAAGAATGAGAAAAATGCCCTCTGGGCACAGGGCTTGACCAGTGGGCTGCAGCCTGGACTGGAGCCCTCCACAGACCCCAGGGGGACATTTTGGTGCAATGCCCAATCTGTATGTTGAGGAGAGGTACCCTGGGTGCCATGGAATATTTATAAAATCCACAGGTGTCCTGTGTACAAGAAAAGGCTCCCTTTTCTTTTCCCCCATCCAAGTTTCAGCCCAACCACAAACATCACAGAAATGGACAGGCTAGATGTGGGTGTTAGGACAAAGGAATGAGGTGATTATGGAGAAGAATGCCACGGAAAGTCTCCTAACAGCAGGGCTGGATTCCATGTCACACTGACCCTCCTATCTGTCTGTTTGCCTTTGGGCCCTTGGAAGAAAATGAAAGAGTGTGCGGCAATCTTTTCAATCCAGACTCTGTTCATCAGACCAGCTTTGGGGAACACCTGTGTCCCGGCTGGTTCCGTGGGCTGGAGGAAGCCCAATTGTGCAGCTTGATCCTAGCCTGCCGAGAGGAGAAAATCTAGAGGGGAGCAGACCAGCTTGTGGGAAACACTTCAGCATCACCGTAATCGTAGGCATCTGTTCTTGCGCACCTCCTCACGGCTGGCACATTTTTGGCAGCACATCCTCGCTCAGGTGCCAGGTAGGCAGGGTGGGGCCACTGCTGCCATGTCATAGCGCAGTAAACCGAGGCTCCCAGGACCAAGGGCTTCCCTGATAGCTCAGTTGGTAAAGAATCTGCCTGCAACGCAGGAGATCCCAGTTCAACTCCTGGGTTGGGAAGATCTCCTGGAGAAGGGATAGGCTACCCACTCCAGTATTCTTGGGCTTCCCTTGTGGCTCAGCTGGTAAAGAATCCGCCTGCAATGCGGGAGACCTGGGTTCAATCCCTGGGTTGGGAAGATCTCCTGGAGAAGGGAAAGGCTACCCATCCCAGTATTCTGGCCTGGAGAATTCCATGGACTGTACAGTTCATGAGGTTGCAAAGAGTTGGACATAACTGATCAACTTTCACTTTCACTTTCCCAGGACTAAAGTCATTGTCCACTTAATAATAATCTCTAAAATTGACACAGAAATTTTATTTTGGTGATGCCTAGGCTCAATTTCAAATCAGAGTGTGGGGGGTGAGTAGGGTGGGGGAAACAGGACTTCCACTCCCCCTCTGGCCACTTTGCTTGCTTCCACCCTCCCTTCAAGGGAATACAAGCTACTCTTCTATTCGGATGGCAAGATGTACCAATGTGCCACATTAGCCACTGGGCAGGACCCTGGCCCTCAAAAATGTGCCTTCTTCCAGGCTCTTCTGTTTCTGTTGGCCCAGGCAGAGGGCCCCAGCTTATCCTGGACTGTTTTATTCCTCAACCAGGTGGCACTAGTGGTAGGGAACCCACCTGCCAATGCAGGAGACATGAGTTCAATCCCTGGGTCGGAAATATCCCCTGGAGAAGGAATTGGCAATCCACTCCAATATTCTTGCCTGGGAAATCCCATGGACAGAGGAGCCTGGTGGGCTGCAGTCCACGGGATCACAGAGTTGGACATGACGGAACAAGTGAGCACACGCGAACATGCTGACTGAGATTGTGGGTCTGGGCTACAAAGAATAGGATTCCTGTTCAGTGGGGAATTGGAAGTCTCCCCACAGGGGATCAAAATGTGCTCTCCACCGAGCTCTCCAGATCTTTGCATGGAAACATTGGAAGAGACCAATTTTTATTAAATGGCCCTTTCTCCATCTCCTGCTCGGCATATGTCACAGGTGGTATCCCCTTGGAGCCCACTAGGGTGGAGAGAAGGTTTGTCTGTGGGGAGTTTCTGGGAGCACTCTGAAGGCACACCCCTATGAAAGGGAACGGCAGATGCAGGAGTGGGCAGAAGGTGTCCAGTTGCCAGGCAGTCTCCACAAAGGCCTGGGCCTAGCCTAAAAGGGGCGTTGAGGATACACCAATCCATCGGTCGTAGCCCTGCAATCCTGCAGAGGAAGGGGGCCTGTCCTAGAGGGGGTATCCTATGGCTCCAGGGGGAGGTGGTGGTGAGTAAGGCAGAGAGAGCTGACTATGAGGTGGGTGGAGTATGGGTGTTTCCAGCAACTGGAGTCTTCCATTCCTGAAGTGAGACCCAGAGAAGCATCTGAGAGGCCACCTTACTATTGTGCTTCTTTAAGCATCTCTCCTCTTGAGGACCTCAGAGGAGCTAGACCCTGCCTTGCTGGGTCCTCTAGTCAAATGCCAGGACAGATGGAGACGCAGAATCTGCCCTCAACTCTGATGAGGCACAGGGGCAAGCCGTGGGAAGGAGTGTTTGTTGTGAGCCCAGGGCTTCCAGGGGAATGAGGATCTTGGGTGGTGATGAATTTGAAAAAGGAGCAGTTATTTAGGAGAAGCTTCCTTCTCCTGTGACCTGTGAGGTAGGTTGGGATGAATGCAAAGGATTCTAGGACTCAGTGGGGGTTCTTCCATAGCAGGAAGTCTTGCCTCTTCCTCCAAGGAGGCTTCCAGCTTCTGGGGCCCACAAAGGTCTTGCTGCGACAGCACAGGCCTAGTTCAGGAGGAAGAAAAGCCTGGGGAAGATGAAGCCTCATCCCTGATGGACCTGGATGGGTTGTGGGAGGCCCATTGTTATTGTAGAGATCCCAAAGGTAGTCGGGCCTCGGCCCAGGGATGGAGGAGTGGGAGGATGAGGTGGGCAGACATGGGGCAGGAACCTGGCTGCCCTGGGGGCTGAGGGGACCTCAGAGGGGAGCTGGAGAACGAATCTGATTGGAGCACTGCTGGGATTTGAGGCCAGCCCATGGCTCAGCTGGTAAAGAATCCGCCTGCCATGCAGGAGACCTGGTTCAATCCCTGGGTCAGGAAGATCCCCTGGAGAATGGCATGGCAACCCACTCCAGTATTCTTGCCTGGAGAATTCCATGGACAGAGAAGCCTGGCAAGCTACAGTCTATAGGGTCGCAAAGAGTCAGACATGACTGAGCAACTAACACACACCACCAGCTTCCTCTAGTGCAGGTTTTTCGGCAGAGAAAGGCCTATAGGGACGGCAGGGAGGGACTGATTTCCTCTGGGGTCTCTCTGTGACTCAGAGCATTTTCCAGCTTGTTGAACCAGGGCAGCGCTGTGTGAAACTTCTCCTGAACTGTGGTGTGTGCCTAATGCAGAGGGAATTTGCTCCATAGGTGGTTCATGCCTGTACCCAGAACTCCTCACAGGCCCTGGGATGTCCAGCAGGATATTTTCAGGAGATGCTTTACACTTTCTCCTGGAAGTTGTGTTTCTTAGCCCAGAAGTTGTGTTTTCTGGAGTCTAAATGGGCTCAGATTTTGAAAGGTCCAAAGTCTGAATTCTGAGCTCAAGGGACTCCGGCCTTGGCAACCTCGTCTTCTCTAGCTGGGGACATGGTGACTTTGTACGCACCAATTCTAGGCCCAGGTTGAGCAGATCTGGGAAGATCAGGATGTAAAGTTCTGGTCCTTTGCTCTTTACTGCCATGCCAGGAGCTAGCCAAGGGCAGAGGGGTGGAGGGATAAAAGACCCTTACCCCACCCTGGTGCCTCTGCTAGCAGCCACCTCATCCATTTTGTTCATTCCTTTGAATAAGGCATTTCTCTACAAATCTTTAATAACATAGCAAATATTTATGATCTGGGCAGTCATTAACATATTACAGTGGGTTCCCTTTTCAGCTGGGAGACTGCTCAGGCAATGGGACCCAGGATGATAAGTTTTAGTGCAAAGAGAGGTGTCCATATTGGGAAAGAGGGTGTGGGGGAGGGGAGGAGATGTTGGAGACTGAAATCAAAGCTCCTGGGGCTCCCAGGGGTCTGGAATGGCCTGGGGAGCAGACTGGGAGTGGAGTGGTGACTGGAGCTGGAGGTGGGGTGTTTACCATCATTCCCAGAGGAAGGCACAGGTGCAGAAGCTGGTTGTGGCCACTATGGACAGTTTTGCAACTTAGGCCAAGAGAGATTTCCAGTCTGGAGATGGGGTTGAGGGGGACTGGAGATCAAGAGAGTCCACGACTAGAGTTTCAGATCCAAGGGTTGTCTGAACAAAGGTAGGATTTAAAATCCTGAACTGGCCCAAGATGGTCCAAGAATAAGGGTGATAGGCATTCAGGAGGGCTCAGGATGAAGGAGGGGTGTACGTTGGCTGGGTTTTGAAGGTGGTGAGATGGGGCCTGGTACTTAGGTCCCAGCAGGCACTGGAGCAGCCCCTTACCATGGGGTACCAAGGATGCTGGAACTGGGTCTTGCCTTATCAATCCAAGGAGCACATGTCCTTCAGAGGGTCAGCTGCCCAACAAGTGCAGTGCCAGCAGGCTGGGAGTCTTGGGGCTCTTGGGCATCTCAAAGAGATAGACTTTGCATCCTTTCTGCTGATGAGCCAAGCGGGCAGAGTCCTGCCTCAGCTGTCTTTGACAAGTGCACGTATTTGTGTTAAGTTGCTTCAGTTGTGTCCGACTCTCTGAGACCCTATGGACCATAGCCCGCTAGGCTCCTCTGTCCATGGGATTCTCCAAGCAAGAACACTGGAGTGGGCTGCCGTGTCCTCCTTCAGGGGGTCTCCTCGACCCAGGGACTGAAGCTGCGTCTCTTCCACCTCCTGTACTGGCAGGCGGGTTCTTTACCACCAGCACCATCTGGGGAACCCTTGACAAGAGAAGGTTCAACCAGTCACCAGTGACTCCTCTACCTCTGCTGATCCTCTGCAAATATATTGCCGAAAATTTGTCACAATCTTACACTTCAAACAGGGCCTCGGTAGCTAAATTCAAAGCACTGCATCACCATCAAGAGTACATCAGCCAGCCTGGTTGGTAGGCTTTAACCAACTGATAGGACAGCCTGATGCCTTGAGAAAGAGTCTCATGACAATGGAGCATTTGTCGGAGGAAACTGAGTGGAGAAAACCACCTCAGCTCCCTTCCCAGTGCAGGATCTGTTCACCTACAGGGCATCGAGAGTGGTATAACTGAACAAACCAGGCTTGGGATGATTCCTTTCTTAAAAAATTTATTTTATTGTGGTATAGTTGATTGACAGTGTTGTGTCAATTTCTGCTATATAGCAAAGTGACTCATATATATATATATATATCTACATTATTTTTCATATTCTTTTCCATTTATGGTTTATTGCTGGATAGTAATACAGTTCCTTGTGCTATACAGTAGGACCTTGTTGCTTATCCAGTCTGTATAGAGTGGTTTGCATCTGCTAATCCTAAACTCCAAATCCATCCCTCCCTCACCCTCAGCAACCACTAGTCTGTTCTCTGTGTCTGAGTCTGTTTCTGTTTCATAGATAAGTTCATTTGTGTTATATTTTAGATTCCACATATATGTAATATCATATATCATTTATCTCTCTGTCTGATTTACTTCACTGTATGATCATCTCTAGGTCCATCCACGTTGATGCAAATGGCATTATTTCATTCTTTTTTATGGCTGAGTAATATTCTATTGTATATATGTATCACATCTTCCTTATCCATTCCTCTGTTGATGGGCATTTAGGCTGCTTCCACGTCTTGGCTATCGTGAACAGTGCTACTATGAACATGCGAGTGCATGCATTTTTAAAAATTATAATTTTGTCCAGATATATAGGGCTGGGAGAATCCTAATCTCATTTCTGTCACTCACCCAAAGTGGGAACCTGGGTAAGTCATTCAATTTTCTCATCTGTCATAGGGACATGAAAATCCCTGGCCGCCTGTCTCACAGAGCTGTAAAGCAAATTGGATGAGCTCACTGATAAGAAACTAATTTGAAAATTAAAAAGAGCTTCAGGTTCCAGATTTCCTCCATTCCTCCGCCTGATTTCATCCTGAAATCTCTGAAGACTGCAACATCTTGGCCCATCTGGGAGCTGTTCTTTTGCCTTCCTGGGCTTCTCTTAAACATCAAATGACACTGCAGCTGGGAGTCGGAAAGAACTAGCTCTAATTCAGCCCTGAGCTAAGAGCAGATGATGAGATGGGAAAACGGGCTCTAAAAGCATATGAATTCCTCCACATGCCACCTCCCACACAAGGGTCATTTGACTTTCCATCAACAGCGGCTAATGATGTGGGGAGATGCGACCAGAGCAGAGGCTTTTCTGCCTCTTCCCATGCTGTGGAGCCTCATGGCAGGGTGAGGGCCTCTGGATTTCAGGGGAGCCGCCCGCCCGTGAAAGGCTGAGAAGATTCTCTGGCAGCAAATGGATGCAGTTCCAGGGAGCGGGTCAGTTCTCACCGACCATCTAGGGAGGCTCCTGTCTTTCCTGGGGGCATGGGAGAGGCCCACGGCTGCTTGCGCTGGTGCCTCTAGAGAGGCAGAGGCCCTAGTCTCTGAGTCGAGGCCAGCGTTTATTCTCTCCTGTGGGCACTCCTTTGACAAAATGCTTGTGGAGCCCTGTGCTCCATACCAGACAGCATTGGCCCAGAGGGTGAGGCATCCAGTCTGATTCACAAGCCCCCTTGGCTGTTAGTTTGTAGCTCTGGCTCTGGCTGGGGTCCACACTCTATAGTGTTGTTACAGGTGTGTGTTGCTGTGTGGTCACCCAGGAGTCTAGCCAGACAAGGGCTGGGTTTCCAGTCTTCCACACACCCACTGTGCTGGGGCCTGTGGGCTGTAGGACACAGCCGTTCTAAAGTTTCACCTTTTTCTCTCTGCCCTGGAGGCCAGTCCCTTCCTCAGTAGTTATCTTCCTTACTGGTAGGACTTGGATTTGCTGGTGTCCATGCCTCCTCTAGGGCTTCCCAGTGGCACTACTGATGAAGAGCCTGCCTGCAAACACAGGAGACCTAAGAGATGCAGGTTCAGGCCCTGGGTTGGGAAGATCCCCTGGAGGAGGGCATGGCAACCCATTTCAGTATTCTTGCTTGGAGAATCCCATGGACAGAGGAGCCTGGCGGGCTACAGTCCATAGGGTTGCAAAGGATCAGACATGACTGAAGCAATTTAGCCCGCAGATACGCATGCCTCCTCCACCTGTGGTTCAAGCATAAATCCTAATTATTCTCAGCGAAACACCGGTAATCCCAGACTCCTTGTCAGTGATTGGTGCAAAGGAGGCTTGTGACACAATTCTGGCCAATAGGAAGTGAGGGGAATTGAGCTGGGGGAGGAGCTTCCAGGAGAGATTTCCCACTGACCAAAGAGACACATTAAGGACTTTAGTGGTGGTCCAGCGGTTGTTTCCAAGATTCCAGTGCAGGGGGGTGCTGGCTCAATTCCCAGTTTGGGAACTAAAAATCTCACATACTGAGAGGCCAAAAATTAAAAAAGAAAAAAAAAAAGAGAGAGAGAGACACACACACACATTAGAAGAGTTGCCTTCTCTCTCCCTGTGTGGTATCTGTGTGTCATGACTAGAAAATTGGCAGCTATCTTGAAACCACAAGGGGAGCTAGCCTAGGACAAAGTTCTCATACTGAAGAACCGAACTGAAACGTGGAAAGAATCCAGGTTCAGGTTGATGTCACTGAATCGCTGAAATGAGCAGCCAAGTGCTTCCCTTCCTCCAGCCTTCTTGTTCTGTCAAATTTCCTTCAGTGCCACTTCAGATTGGTTTTTCTGTTTCTTGTAGCGGAAGCAACATCATTGATGGGGTCCCTGTCTCCATGGGCTTACAGCCTCTTTCGACCTCTTTGTGAGCCATAGAGAATGGAGTCAAGTGGCCTCATACTCTGAAAAAACCTGAGCTAAAGCTGCTGAAGTGTCTAGGTTGCGTTGCTGGATTTTCGTAAAGGGTCCCAAAGTTCTGCTGCCCCAGGGGAGTCTTCCCCGTCCCTACCATTCACTCCAAGGCTGTTTTTACCGGAGGTTACTTCCAACCATGGATGAATGGAGCTTCCAGGAGCAGCAGGGTCAGGGCCTCAGGAAAGTCTCTGCAGGTGCCCCCAGAACTAAGTCAGACATGGAGGAGTGGAATCTGGGGTGCAGGAAGTAAGAAGAATAAGGCCATTTGTCAAGACTGAGTTTCTGGGTTGGGGAGAGGCTGAAACAATGTGACGCCACCACTGGGAGCTCCTGGAAGGGGGAAACCTGTCTTATTCATCCGAGCTGCCCTGTGCTGGCAAGTTCAGTTTGTGCACAGGGGACATGTGTCCAGTAGATGAAGTCATTCATTCATCAACAACAACTCTGTGCCATTTTGTGCTGAGCAAAGAGATACTGTCCTGAGCAGGACAAGCAAGGTCTCTGCCCTCTGGGTCCTTATGAGCAAGTTGCGGCAGAGGCGTGAACATAAACCAGGAACCAAATAACTGATTAACCAGCCAGCTAGCTAGCTAGTGACGAATGAATATTTGTAGTTAATAATATGTGGTGCAAAGCATGACAGGCTGTGTGTACTGTGGGAAGGGAATATTGCAGAGGGTGGAGGCATTCTAGGAAGGGCTTCACCAGGCCAGAGTGGGGAGGATGAGAGGAAGCCAGGCATCAAAACTCTGCAGGAAGGGTAATAGCAGGGAAGAATGGCCAGATCAAGGCTCCCAGGGAGGGAGTGGGGGGTGGGGTGTCTGGGAACTTCTGAGGGGCCTTAAGGCTGAAAAGGGTGATGGAGGGCCAGCTTCCTCAGCCTTGTGGATCATGGTCAGGCGTCTGGAGAGATGGCTGAATGGTTCTGAGTTCTAGAATGTTAGTCCGGAGCATCTATATCCTTCTCTATCAAGGTCATCATTAGTCCCAGAGACCTAAACATAAGTGTGTCTGCATTCAGGGACTAAAGCTCACGGCTGTGGCAGAGAACAGCAACAGGTTGAGAGCAGGTGAGAGCCAATGTCTGGGGCATCTGCTTTCGTCATCCTGCGGCTATGACCTGTGATGTCCAGGACTAGGACTCTTTCTGCTTCATCCTTCTGCCTGCTCCCACATGCCTCTCACCTTTGGGTGTCAACCAGAGCTTAGGTGGTTTTGCCCTGGAGGCCCTGCCACCCACTTCACTCCCAGTGCTCCCTTCCACACAGGCCTCCTGGTGGGGAGAGATGGTGGACTTCATCCAGGAATGATGACCTGACCCTCCATGGGAAGCAGGACCAAGAAAGCTTGGCCCTGGAACTCTCCTGTTTCCATGCTCCCTGGCTCCCAGGCCTCCCCTCCTACCGGGCTCTTCTGCCCAAGCAACGTCATCCTCAGCTCCCAGTTCCTGGACCTTGAGCTCCTGGCTTGGCTCTCTTTCTCCAAATGACCCCTGGCCCAGTTACCCTGATTACCTCTGTTGCTGGTTCCACCCTTCCCTCCCCGGCTGAGGACGGATGAAGATGGCTTTATTGTTGATTCTTTGCGACCCCATGGACTGCAGTGCTCCAGGCTTCCCTTTCTTTTGCTTTCTCTTGGAATTTGCTCAGACTCATGTCCACTGAGTCAATGATGCCACCCAACCATCTCATCCTCTGTCATCCCCTTGTCCTTCTGCCCTCAATCATTCCCAGCATCAGGGTCTTTTCCAATGAGTCAGCTTTTCCAGTCAGGTGGCCAAAGCATTGGAGTTTCAGCTTCAGCATCAGTCCTTCTAATGAGTATTCAGGGTTGATTTCCTTTAGGACTGACTGGTTTGATCTCCTTGCTGTCCAAGGGACTCCCAAGAGTCTTCTCCAACACCATAGTTAGAAAGCATCAATTCTTTGGCACTCAGCCTTCTTAATAGTCCAGCTCGCACATCTGTATGTGACTACTGGAAAAACCATAGGCTTTAGAAGGCTTTAGTTTGGCACCTCTTAAAGACAAGACTTAACAAAGAAATGAAAGGAGGCACAGAGGTGAGGGCCTGGCTAAAACCTCGGCATCCAGGTCGACGGGACTGGGAGGCTTCCCTGGCCCTCTGAGCTGGTTTCTGGCCCTTGGAGCTGGCCGTGGGGCAGGGCCTCGATGCCTCCCTGCAGAGCGGGATGCCGAACTGACATAGGTTCATGATGGGCTCGGCCCAGCTGGCTCCTCAGCCTGGTGTCACGAGCCTTTGGTGAAGATGTGATGTTGTGGGGTCGCTCCTTGTCTCTCCACTTCTCTGAGTCCCTGCCCGCTCCCTGGGGCCAGCCCCTCCTCTCCCCCTCCTCCACACTGAACATCTCCTTGCCCACTTCCTGCTTCCTCTCACGACGGGCCTCAGGCACAGCTCTGGGTCAGCCCTGCCCGCTCTGCCTCCTCATTTGGCTCCGGAGTCCCTCCTCATCCTGGCCAGCTCTGCAGACCCTGCCAGGCTGTGAGGAGGCACAGGTGCCACCACCTGGGTGACCCATCGTCACAGCCTCCCAAGTGCGGGGAACCGTGGGGAGCGGATGGCTCAGCCTCTGCTGGTGCGGGCAGTGGCAGCTTTACTGCCCTCTGCGGCCAGCCAGTGACCAGCCTCCTCCCAACTCCTTTTCTAGAGCCTGGGTAGGGAGTGAAGGAGCTCGCATCAGCACCTGCTGTGTTCGAGGCTCAATTCAGGTCTATCAGACATCCGCGGAGGGCTCCCCACGTGCCAGGCACAGGGCCAGGTGAGACACTGCACATCAGTGGCTACGCAGACCACAGAAGTGAGAGTGCAGGGTAGGACCGAGGCCTGGGGGCCCCCTGCACTCACATAGGCCACCTGCCTGCCCCCCTCCTCCCAGTACATCACATGTACCAAAGGCTACCACCGAAGACTCCCAGTAACTGAGTGAAACCTGCCCCTTCCCAGGGGCCTCCAAGGCCCCGTAATCCTGCCCACCACCCCTCCCCAGCATCCACCTGGAGCACAGGCATCCTTGACCTGAAGAAATGGATTCCTGTTGGGGCCTTGCCCCTGCTGCTGCCTCTGTCCTGAGCTGTCTTCCTGGGGATCCAGCAGCACCTCCCTTGCATTGTCAGCAGCTCAGGCTTTGGCTGTCCTCTGAGGGAGTCTGTTGTGACCACATTATTTAAAATACCACCTCTGTGTTAACCCTCCATTCCTTATTGCATTTCCCACGATATTACTTGAAATAGTATTAGCTAACTGCGTGTTTGTTCTTTGCTCCTTGTCATCTTCTCCAGACATGACTGCTGTGAAAACAGGCTCTGCTGTGCCCTCAGCATTTGAGGCAGGTGGTGCTAGTGATGAAGAACCTGGCTGTCAATGCAGGAGACATAAGAGATGCTGGTTCAATCCCTGGGTCAGGACGACCTCCTGGAGGGCATGGCAACCCACTCCAGTACTCTTGCTTGGAGAATCCCATGGACAGAGGAGCCTGGTGGCTCCTCCGAAGTTGCAGAGTTGGACACAACTGAAACAGCTTAACATGAGGACTCAAAACGCTGTGGAGAGCATGAGTGAAGGAATGGGTGGATTGGAAGATGGGCCAGTTGGAGCATCAGATTTCCCAAGAAAGGGGGTGTCACACCTGCAAAATATGTTTCAGAAGAATCTAGGCTGTAAAAGGTAAAAACACTATAAAACCTATTTAAAAAACCATAAAACCTATTAAAAATGCTATAAAACCAATGGATAAAAAGAGAGGAGAATATTTTCAAGATCTTGGAGGATCTTCCCAAACCAGACACAAAATGCAAAAGCCATAAAATAAAAGGTTGATAGATTTGACTCCATAAAAATAAAAAGCCCATACATGGCAAAATTTTACACGAGAAACCAAGTTAAAAGATATCTGACTCAAGAAAATATTTAAAACATGTACAATGGACAAGAAATTAATAGTACAACATCTAAAGAAATTCCGTGAGCCCACAAGTAAGACATATCTAACACAGTAGAGAAAAATGGGCAAAGGAGAGGAAGGGGTGACCCAGAGGAGGAGACACACTCTTAGCCATTGAACAATAAAACAGGTCCCTAAACTCACCAGTCACTGGAAGAAGCCACTGGGGGCAGAGCTGAAAGGATGGGAAGGGGTGCACTGCTGGGGAGGCAGGTCCCTGGTGCCAAAGACACGGGACTGGCATGGTACCTGCTGCCAGCGGGAAGGCGACCTGGGCAGACTTGGCTACATTTAAAACGCATGCTCCTTGTGACCCAGAAATTCCCCTTTTAGGAATCTTTCCTTGCAAAATGCCAAAGGTGTCCCATGCCTCGGTGTCTCCTCTAGCATGAGAAGACAGCAGGGTCACAAGGGAGGTGTGTCCTTCCTGTGTGTCCCGAGGCAGGAAGGTGGCCACATGACAAAGAATTATACAGCTGGTGATGAAACCTCCGCTCTGATCCTGAAAAATGTTCTCAGCTTAGTAAGTGAAAATAAAAGCAAGATACAGAAGCACAGCACTGCAGGACCCTTTTTGTATTGTTTAAAGTCCTGCACGTGCATGCATGAAGATGCACACACATGCCTGTGCAGGGAAACCTCCATGGGGGGCAGAGCTCTGTGGGACAGGGGCGGGGAGGGTGGAGGGGTGTGGTTCGAGGACTGACTTTTCATCTTTCCTGTTTGTTTCTTTATCATAAACTTTTAGCAACTAAAATATATTACTATTGTGATTTTCCAATAAGGGAAAAATAACTCATTGAGGAAGGATGCATCTGGGGTGTGTGATGCTGGTGGGTAAATTGGGAGACCTGAGGATCGTGGGCTAGCTGAAGTGCTTGGGTGGCTACAGGGCACTTTTAGGGCAAGTTCACTCTCTGTGGGAAACAGGTAGCAGTCTTCCCTGGAACCCCAGGCGGTGGATTCCTATATCCCTACATCTCTGTTGCCTGGAGAGAGATGAAACCCTGAGGTCCAGGGTGGGAGGCAGAGGAGGGCTGACCCCAACAGGGAGGCAGGGACCCTCTCCTGGCACAATCAGGGACAGTAAGAGGTGGCAGGACTCCAGCTCCCGCATCACCCTTGCAGCTCAGTGATCTTGAGACACGTTCAGCAGTTCCTGTGCAGTCTCTTCCCACCCCCGAGGATTTGGGGTACCCCTTCCCAGGAGGCTAGGGCCCTTCTCTTTTCATAGATGTATCCACAGTGCATGGTCCATGCTTGGGATGGCCCAGAGGTTCAGTTCTGAGCATGCTAACGTAGAGATAGGTACCAGACCTCAGGGCAGATGACCAGCCCACGGTGGGTTGAGGGCATCTATGTTCAGGGCAAAAGCCCAGCTGGACCATCTGGGAGCAGACCTTGAATGGGATTAGAGTCATGAGCTGGTGAGACACCCAGGGCCGGGGCCGGGAGAGAACAGCACTGGGCTCAGGATGAAGGCCTGGGTCATCGGCACGTACAAGACTTGCTGTTCAGTCGCTCAGTCAGGTCCGACTCTTTGAGAGCCCGTGGACTGCAGCACTCCAGGCTTCCCTCTCCTTCATGATCTCCCGGAGTTTGCTCAAATTCACGTCCATTGAATGAGTGTTGCTCCAAGACTGCATACAAGCCTGAGATAACACTACGGATGGTATTACTGCTGTGTTGAGCCCTAAGGGAAGGGCTCCGGGAGGGGAGAGGACTGGCTCAAGGGCATCCAGATAGCACCTAGGTCTGCCTGGCCCCAGAGACTGCCAGCTGCTCCCTCGTCACCCCACTCTGTGTTTCTACGTCAGACCTGCTATCTCATCTTTGTTTTACTGCCCTTCCCCACAACAGCTAATGTGGCTGAAGACAGCTAAACTGTTGTGTCTTTATTTCTGCCTCTGACCTTGGTCCCTGAGCTCAGGGAGCTGATGATCAGCTGGAGATCTGAGAGGTTGGGAAGAACTGGGAACAGCTGACAGAGGTCGAGGAGGCCTGGCTGGGGCAGTGGGCAGACGTGCTGGTGACTGAGGCCCTCGCTCCGAGCTGATCAGGCAAAGGGGCCAGGATGGTGGTGCCCGCTCAGGAGGAGCAGGGGGAAAGAGGCCATGCCAGGGCAGCAGGAACTCTGGCTGCTGCCCATGGACTGTCCTCTTCCTCCAGGCAGCCTTCCATCATTCACCCTCTCAGCCCCTCAAGGTGGGTTCCATGACTGCCTTGTCATCTATGGAGGGATTAAGAACAAAGGCTGCCAGAGCTGGGTCAGGCCTGTTTGATGTCACCTCTTGACCTCCTGACCACCAGACATGTGGAGGCTCCCATATTTGCTAAGCATTCACACTCACATTTTTTTCTACGCATTTTCACTGAAGCCTCACAAGCACCGTATGAGTTGGGTATTATAGACCCCATTTCACACAAGGAAACAGAAGGAAGGTCAGTGAAGGTCACCAAGCCAGTAGAATTCTGACCCCAGTGACCCCTCCCCCCCGCACCAAATCTTGGCACAGCCTAGCCAGCCCACCTGGGGAGGACTGGGCACTGTCTGGCCAGTCTCTCCTGAAAATGGCACCCACCCTCTTCCCTTCTTGTCATATTTGATGGACTCTACCATGACACTTTCTACATTTTGGCATCTTTGCAATCTGAGGGCACTTTACAGTCTTTGTCAGGCCAGGCTGCTCTTGTGACTATTGTCTCTTCCTGGCACACACATCAGAAGTTGCAGGATAGGTGTCAGTGACTCAGGAGAAAATTCTGGGACCAGAAGCAGGGCATTCTTAAGACAAGGTGCTGAGCTGCTGTACTTTGGCTGGCACAGAGGACAGGACTGCGTGGATGAACCTGACTCAGATGGCTCGCAAGTCAGGAGAGGTTTTCAGGAGTTGAATGCTGAGTACCAAGCAGTTCTGCGTCTGCGTGATCTGGGGTGTCTCCATCTACATCTCATGGGGTGCTGCACATGCTCACAGCTCTCCAGTCCCCTGCGGGATGGTGGTCCAGGAGACATACCCCAGAAGCCACACGGCCAGTGTGCAGCATCCCTCCGAGGGGCTCCTGTCTCATCCCAGAGGAAGCAGGAAAGATGCTCTCTCACCCACCCAGGTGCCCACAGCGGGCAAAGTGGGAGAATCGGAGGGTTGGTCTAACAGTCTGTAGGACTGACAATTGTTATCACTTGGCTCTGAGAGGAAAGCGGAGAGGAGAGCGAAGCCTGGGACCACAACCTGGCACCCTTTCCGAAGCTGGTACCCACAGCCCTTTGTGGGTGTGGCTCATGGCTGTCTCCAGGGCCCCATTCTGAGCCCAGCTCATGGAAAGCATTCAATTAGTGTTCACTGAATGAGTGAAAATTGCACGTGGCTTTGGAGTCTCTATGACATGGGTTCAAATCGCACACCAGCTCCTGCTCTGAGCCTCAGTTTTCTCATCTGTAAAATGGGGATAAGATGTTTTCATGGTAGAGTAATTGGGAAGGTGAATGTCATGTTGTACATAAAGTACTGGGCTTTGTGGCCAGGGATTGACTAATGGGGATGGAGAGGAACAATTCATGAGCCTGGTTATCACAATTTATCACAGCATGAAGGTGGGACAAAGAAGTGGGCCAAGCACGAACTTAAGTCCTGGCTACGAAGGAAAGTTCCAGAAGCTTCACACAGCACTTGTGCTTACCTTCTACTGGCTAATCCCACGGCCATACTTAGGCACCAGGGGAAACACAGTCTACTGTGAGTAGCCTTGTGAATAGCAAAATCCAGGCTTGTGTTACTAGGAAAGGTGGGATGGTTCTCCACATATAGCTTTAGCTACATGGCCTCACGGCCTCATCTCGCCTGAGCCTCAAGAGGCATGGCATGTTGGCTCTGTGGCTCAGAGGAGACACTAAAGCCCAGAGAGCCTCCATATGTGTGTGTGAAGACTTAATCTGTGAACGGCTGAGCATCCATCCCCATCTCAGTTTTGCCCCTGCCCCTGTTCCGTGCCCCTGTGAGGGTCTCAGAGAAGTCCAGACACCCGAGAGTCACCCCTCATCTTCTAGGTTTCCTGCTACTGGATGGACCAGGCAGTTTTCCCTCTTATTCAGGGGTGGGAGCGGGGCGTGACTTGGCCCCTGCGATGGTGGCTGAGGACATCTAGGGGACACAGAGTTTGGTAGAATACCAGGCCGGTGGGGGCAGCATCCTGGGAGCGAGGAAAAGGTGGGGTAAGGAACGGGAACACCCAGGGGTGGAAGAACTGCTCCCTGAGACAGAGAAACCCCCACAAAACAAAACAGGTTTCACCCAGCGGCAGGTTACTTATTAGCTTCAGCGTTGACAGCATCACCCTTGGCCTGAACGTGGAAGTGGCTTTGTCTCTAGAGCTGACTTGTGTGTGGAGACACATCTGGGCTTAATAACACCACAAATGGGTATTTTGGTTCTTCCTTGTTTAAAGAGATGATCCTGCTGCCGACTGGCCCCACCTCACCCTCCAGATTGGAAGCTATGTGACCCTCATGGCAGGATTTCCGTTGGACACCTCTAGCCAGATTTCCAAGCTGAAGGGAACACAGGAGCCTCCCCAGGGCCAAACCCATGCTCCGGACAGCTGGGGACGATGTTCTGTCCTGTCCCTCCAAAACAAAGCCTAAACTGAGCAAGGAATTGCTTTCAAATCAGATATGTGTTGGCACATATCTGTGTCCTGTTGGTTAGAAAACATGTTTTTTTTTGTTTTAAAATCAGATCTCTCTGGAAAGAACAATGGCATAATCAAAGAAGACAAGTGCTTGGTGGGGCAGAGAAAACAAACTCCTTTGCCGAAAAAATCTTGAGGTTTGGCGAGTGCCAAGCTGCTCACAGCGGCTGCCTGCCCCCCCTCAGCTTGGGTCAGAGGACAGGGCTCAGGGCTTGTCAAGGGTCCTGTTGTGGCCACTGGAGTCCCTTAGAGGCCCTGGGGCAAAGGATCCCTGGGGCAGTGTCAGCGACTGGCGTCTCACAGCTCCAGTCGACCTCTGCTCCTGCTGAGCTGCGGCACTGCCCGAGGCTACCCTGAGGGTCTGGGATCACTGGGGTGATCCTGGACATGAAGGCTTTTGAGAATGTAGCCCCAACACACACCAGGCTCTTGAGGTCCCTCGGAGGAGGGGCACCTCCATGCGACCCGAGGCGCCACAGCTGGGGACACCAGACTTGGAGCCTTGACCCAGAGCAGCTGTCAGTAGCTTGGCTTGAGCGCGTGGCCCAGAGCCCAGTGTCTGTTCAGCCAAATAGATGCTCCCTCTTGGGGCTTTTGGATGCCTAACACACAGAGAAGGATCCAGAGAGTGACAGGCTGAGAGCAAGCAGTGTGCAAAGGGCGTGGGGCAGCAGTGATCCTGGCTGGGGGTGGTGCAGGGAGTAGAGGAGTTAGGAAGAGCCAGAGCTGGGACACAGCAACTGAAGCCAGGGCCCAGGGGCAGCCAGACGTGTGGCCAGACCTCCAAGACTCCTCTCCATGGACCACAGTCCTGACAGCTCCCTCAAACAAGCTAAAACCCCGTGCTCTGAGCTATGTGCTTAGCTGTAACCATCATATGTGCTGAGGGGACATTTTCAGAAGTTGAGAGCAGCAGGCATGTACACAAAGGATAGCTTATTCCTTTCAAGAGTAGTGGTCCCTTCCCCACCTCTTCCTGGAAGCCCTCCCTGACTACCTCTCCACCCACAATCCTCACCTCTCAACCCACAATATCCTTCCTTGGAGCATCCACAGGACTTGTCCCCAAGGGTTCTTGCCTCTTGCTACAGCCCAGCTTCTCATCTTCATTTTCCATCCCCTGAAAGACAGGGGCTTCTCCGGCAATCTGTGGCCTCTGAGTGTGAGGCCTGGAGCATGGCAGAGGCTCAGGACTTACTCATAGGTGGGCTAAAGGGTTCACCAGCACAGTCTACAGGAGGGGCTGGTCTGCAGACAGTCCCACCCATGACCTCAGAGAACACCAGCCCTGATGGCCTCTTTGGACAGAGATGAGAGCTCTCTGTGGACTTTACTCTTCATGGAGCCAGCAGGGAAGCCTTTAGTCTGGGCCTGAAGACTGGAGGTCTTGATGACTGGAGGTGGGTGGCAGAGCCCTGCTAGAGAGAAGGCTGGTTCCAAGGAGAGAAGCAGAGGCACAGGCCAGGCTCAACGTTGGATGACCCCCTGGGAAGTTGGGGAACTTTTCTTATCTCTTGGAGCTCAGTTTGTGCTATTAGCTTGCACAACTGGGAAAAGGAAGAAAAAGCCTTTAGGCTTGCCTTGAACAGGGAGTGGGGCTGAAGACCCCAGCTCAGGAGAGGAGACACTGCCAGGCCCCCCACCCCTCCACAGCAAGGGCCCACTGCTCTGCACGCCCTGCCTTGCTCCACACTCTGGTGTACCCGTCCACCTCCCTGGGAGACTGTAAGCCTCCTGAGGGCAGGAGGGCCCAAGCGTATTTTAGCATCCCCAGCAGGCAGCACCAGGCCCATCTGGAGGAGATGACGTTTTCCAGATAGAGACAGAGGTGAGGCAGGAAAGGGGAGCAATCTGATCTCTGGGGGGCCTGATGGTGGCAGAATGGAGTGTGGGGACTGGGCTGGGGTGGGCTGGAGAAGGGTCCCTGGGGATGCCAAAAGAAGGGCCTTGATGAGTACCCCCTAATGGCCATTGGTAGAAGCTGCCAACCTGCCATCACTCACAGAGGTTCACAAGCACACATGCTTCTGAACTACCCCTTCCCCTTAGCACATGCGTCTGCAAGCACATGTGCACACACATACACACACACACAGAGGCACATGCCCATGTGAGCAGAAAGAGCTTGAGCAGAAGCAAAGAGCCAACACTAAGCTTCAAGTAAGGACAGCCAGTGAGGTCTGGCTCCTGATGTCATGAAGGAAGCCAACCTTGGAAAGGCTGGAAAGGCTTTGTCCTTCTTTATAGTCACATGTCTGGCCCATGGTAGATGCCAGGAACCTGTAGTCAATCGATTCTCACAATAAGCCTGTGTGGTGAGCATTCCCTTTGGCAGATAAATGAACTGAGATCTCAGGCAGTTAAGATTCTTGTCAATGCTTAGACACTGCTACCTGTGGACGAGAAGACTCGAACACAGGGCACTTGAGTTCTGTAGGCTACGTTCTTTCCAGCCAGCCCTCAGCCCCCTTCTGCAAAGTGGCCTGGAAAAGGACATGGAGATGGGACTCAGGAACACCTGGGGCCACAGAAACCTTGTCACCTGGCTTTGGAGTGACCACCAGCCCCGCAGATGAACCTGCTCAAGCTTCATCAGGCCGAAGGGGTTTGCCAGTTCCTCCAAAGGCCCCTCAAAATCAAATCCCTAGGATGTAGAATCAGCATCCTTTGTCATTTTTATGTTCATACTTTTGGGGGAAAAGGAATGAAAATAAAAAGCAACTGTAAGCCCCAGTGATGGGCGTAGGGCCCTGTCAGCTGTAAGGACCCCACCCTGGGGTGTCCCACTGCATTTGGCCCAACACGATCCCTGCTGCCAAGCTTGTCAGTGAAGCGGCCATCAGAGTGGGTGGTGCTCCCATATCCAGCCACGTGCAGCCTCTGCTCCCCTCCCTTGGCCATGAGGCAGGCCACAGCCATCCCCATGCAGGGCTTTGTGACTGGGAGTGACTGTCACAGCAGGAAAGATGGAGAGAGGCAACTCTCCTTTTTCCCCCATTTGCTTGTTTATTCAAATATGCACTGAGTACTTTCTTTTTTTTCCCTTAGGCAAAATCTTTCTTTTTCAAATTTTTACTTTATATCGGAGTATGCGGGAGACCCCAGTTCAGTTCCTGGCTCAGGAAGATTTGCTGGAGAAGGGATAGGCAACCTACTCCAGTATTCTTTGGCTTCCCTTGTGGCTCAGCTGGTGAAGAATCCGCCTGCAGTGTGGGAGACCTGGATTTGATCCCTGGGTTGGGAAGATCCCCTGGAGAAGGGAAAGGCTACCGATTCCAGTATTCTGGCCTGGAGAATTCCATGGACTGTATAGTCCATGGTGTCCCAAAGAGTCGGACACGATTGAGTGACTTTCACTTTCGCTTTCGTAATTGATTTACAATGTCATGTTAGTTTCAGGTATACAGCAAAGTGATTCAGCTACACGTATACATACATGCCCTCTTTTTTGGATTTCCTTCCCATTTAGGTCACCACAGAGCACTGAGTAGAGTTCTCTGTGCTATATAGTAAGTCCCTGTTGATTATCTATTTTATATATAGTAGGTAGTGTGTGTATCGGAGAAGACGATGGCACCCCACTCCAGTACTCTTGTCTGGGAAATCCCATGGATGGAGGAGCCTAGTGGACACGACTGAGCGACTTCACTTTCACTTTTCACTTTCATGCATTGAAGAAGGAAATGACAACCCACTCCAGTGTTCTTGCCTGGAGAATCCCAGGGATGGCGGAGCCTTGTGGGCTGCCATCTATGGGGTCACACAGAATCGGACACGACCGAAGGGACTTAGCAGCAGCAGCAGCAGTAGCAGCAGTGTGTGTATGTAATCCCAAACTCCTCAATTATCTCTCCCCCAAACCCCTCCCCTTTCCCCAGGCAGCTCCGCTTTTGAAGACCCAATGGCTTTGCCGTAGAGTCCTGGAAACCCGTAACACTACCTGCCATCTGCAGAGGCACCAGGGAAAGTGGAGTGAGAGACTGCCCACTCTGGAGAGCAGATAAGGGCCTGTTCAATCCTGTGTTGGGGAGAGACACAGAGTAGAGTGGCCGGGGTGCTCGGGGGGACCTAAGCGGCAGCAGCCACCAGGCCAGGATCTAGGCCCCCACAGTGGGACATAGCCAGGGTGTGGCAGGATTGGAGGGTGAGACACCACCACAGGGTCACGGCCTGGCCACTCTTGGGCTGATGGGTCCTCACGTTAGCCTCCCATTCTCTGAGAAGGGAGTTTTGTCAACAGCAGTGTGGTGACTGGCCGGCAGGCCTGCCACCTGTCTGTGCTCCGCCTGCAAGCACATCCAAATTCTCCACAGCCCTGGGTGACCGGCTGTTCCAGGATCGGAAGTCTGCTCTGGAAGGTGATGGTAGGGCAGCCTGATTTTCTGTAGCAGAGAGACTCTGATATGTAACGGTTCAAGCCCAAGAGAGACACATCACAGTCTCATCCAACAGTCCAGGATGGAGGCTACAGGTTCGCAGGGGCCACACAGCCCTTCAGGGATCCAAGCTTCCTGTAGCGCTGATATTGTCTGTTCTTGGGGCCTCAAAAGCCACCCTGGGTGCTGCGTGCTGCCCCATACACCCTCAAGAAGCACAGAAACTAAGTTCTGATCTACCTTAAAGAGGCACTGGTCCAGTTTCAGTTGCCCAGAGATCCAGCCCACAATGGGTACATGGTTTGTCCCGAAAAGCGTAGTCACAGCAGGACACTGTGGGAAAAGAGCAAAGGACTTGCATCTGACTCTGGGCTCCAGGCTCTGGGCTGGGCTGGGCTCAGGGAGTCAGGGTGCAGAGAGAGAAGATGCCAGCAGATGAGCCCACAGGCACAGAGCAGCAAGGAGGCTGAGAGGACTGCAGGGATCGGGATGGGGCCAGGTGAGTGGTCACCTAGAGGGTGGCAGGAGGACCGGGGGGCAGAAAGCCCAAGCTCCTGTCTGAAAGGGCAGCTGCTATTCGTCAACAGCTGCTTGGTACCCAGCAGGAACTGGAGCCTAGGGTGGCCCAGTCTTCTGATTTATCTTGAAATGCAGGATGCATATCTGTGTATGTCTGTATATGTGCACATGTGACTGTGTGTGTGTGTGTGTGTGCATGTGAGAGAGAGCGATATCTTGATTTTTCAAATACTGATTGGAGGCTGAGTGAACTTTGCCTCAGGCAAGTCTGAGTCCTGGGAGCCCCCTGCACCCTGAGCAGTGGAGACACATCAGGCACTAAGTGATGAGATTCAGACGCAGACGACCCGGCAGGCAGCGGTGTCTGGGGCCCGGGTTTGTGACCAAAAGGCCTGTTCACTGTATTGGGTCAACCTCTTTCTTCCAGATGCCTGTCGTCAGTACCTCATTTAATTTTCACAAGAAGTCACTGAGATGGAGTGGGAGTTTGGGATTCACAGATGCAAACAAACTACTATATATAAAACAGAAAACCAACAAGGTCCTTTTCCATTATGGTTTATCACAGGATATTGACTATAGTTCCCGGTGCTTAAGACCATTAGTTCTATAACACAAAACTTTGCTCATTCATTTGTTCACTCACTCACTCATTTAATCAACAAATATTTTCTAAGTGCCTACTACACACAGTGGTAATTAGAAGTAATTAGGTTTGGGGTATAGTTATGATATGGGGCTTTCCTGGTGGCTCAGATGGTAAAGAATCTGCCTGCAGGGCCTGCCCAGGTTCAGTCCCTGGGTCAGGAAGAGCCCCTGAAGAAGGGAATGGTTACCCAATCCAGTATTCTTGCTTGGAAAATCCCATGGAGAGGGGAGCCTGGCATCTAATACTACTACTACTGCTACCATGATATAGACCCAGAATGACAGTGGCTTGAACAAGTCAGAGGACTAGCTCTCTGTCATTGTTCATCTTATGTGTCCACTGACAGGGCTATGGGATGCCCAGAGAGCTGAAGAAACATTATTTCTGAGTGTGTCCATGAGGGTGTTCCTGGCAGAGACTAGCATTGGGATCAGTAGACCCTCACCCACTCAGAGAAGAGATGGCACATCACCCCATCCATTGAGGGTGAAGAACAGAAGCAAAGGGAAGATGAATGGTGCGTTTGCTCTCAGTTTGAGCTGAAATGTCCACCTCCTGCCTCCAACACCAGTGCTTGGGGTCTTGGGACTTCAGACACACACCACTTGTTCCTCTGGTCCCTGCACCTCTGGGTTTGGACTGGGATGGCACCACCAGCATCCCTGTGTGCCAGCTTGTAGGCAGCAGATGGTGGTACTTCTTGGCCTCCATAACTACATGTGCTGATACCTATAATAGTTTTGTATCTCTATATGGACTTCCCAGTTTGCCCTAGTGGTATAGAACCTGCCTGCTAATGCAGGAGATGTAAAAAGCTCGGGTTCGATCCCTGGGTTGGGAAGATTCCCCTGGAGGAGGGCATGGCAGCCCAGTCCAGTATTCTTGCCTGGAGCATCCCATGGACGGAAGAACCTGGAGGGCTACGTCTCATAGGGGCAGAGAGTCGGCATGACTGAAGCCACTTAGCACGCATGCACTTATGCTTATATGCCCCATGGGCTCTGTTTCTCTGGGGGACCCTGATGTTGACAATCTGTGTTGTCAAAGTCCCAGCTGGCATGTTGCTCAGACCCCACTACCTTGTGACTCAGCCTTTCTGGAGTGAAACCCATTTGCAGGGCCCAAAGTAGCCCCTGCCTCACCCCTGCCTCCTGCCAGGAGAAGAAATGAAGGCGGATAGGCATAGCTGGCAGTGGGTCCCTTCATGCCCATTTATATCCATTGGCCGGGACTTGGCTCGTGACCACGCCTGGCCACAAGGGGGACCGGGAATGGGGTCTTTATTTGGGGTCAACGCAGGTCAAGTGAAAATCAGGAGATCCGCCACTGCATGAGAGTGGGACAGAGAGGGGGTGATAATTAGCAGGCACTGACAAAATTGATGCATAAAACAGATGTGCTCCTGCCTTGAGGAGACTCATGGCCAGATGAATGTCAAATGACAAATGGCCTCAAGAGCTGTGCCTCCCACTGAGCTGAGGGATACCATGGGAGTGCACAGGGAGTGCTAACAGGGGTCAGGCAGGGCAGAGATAGCAGAGCAAAGACATGCAGAGGGATAGGCTGGGGGGCGGGGACTGTGGGGGCAGTGAAGAGGTTCCCACTAGGCTGAGAGTGGCAAGACCTCGTGGCCCCCAGGAAGGTGTCACTTAGAGGATTTGAAAGGAGGTTGCTGTGGCTAGAGTCCTATGAGCAATGAAGTGGGGCATGGGGGCCATGAGGTGAGAGGGGTGACTCAAGTGGAGAGGGCTTCCTTCCCAGCAGTGGTGGGAGCTTTGATGGAGGGGTGACCAGGCTGTACTGCAGATCATTCCACTTTATTGCCTACTTTTCTAGAAACAAGGATCCTGGAAAGATTACAGGGGTGCCATGGGGGAAGTTGTCCCACGGGCAGTGGGGACAGAGGACTTGCCAGGCTCTACTCTACTCCATGTTGGGCATCCTAGACCAAATGAGAATCACAAGATGTTGGATTTGGGAAGATGCAGAGAGCATCCAGCCCAACTCCTTTGTGGTCCAGACAAGGAGGCTGAGCACAGAGAGGGAAAGATACTCAGCCAGGTCACCCAGCAGGGCGGTGGCAGAGCTGGAGCCAGAACTGACGCCTTGGCTGTCAGCAGGATGGAGCAAGACTGCTTGGGCTGGGGTCATTGGGCTGAACGGGTGTCACCTGGTCCCTGGGAGCTACCTGTCTGAAGCAGCTCCAGAAACTTAAATCTGCTAATTAATTTCTAATTCCAGCCCTAAGCCATAAAAATCAAACCACATACTGAGCTGTCCACAGTTGCCTGACAGCTGGCCTGTCTGATCCTGGCTGTCTGCTCACAAATTGGTATTAGTGGCACCAAGAGCAGATTAATGTGGTGACCAGGCACCCAGCAACTTGACGCCACCAGCTGGGCTGCTAAAGCTGCCAATCTCCCCTAGCTGCCAACCGGTCCAGGCACCTACATTTCCCCAACCCTGGGTGGAGAGCAGTCCCAGGCCCAGCAAGGGATGGGTCTTCCTTTGGCCACCAAGAGATGCCACTGGTCCAGCAGAAGATACATGAGAAGGAGCAAAAAGCATGACCAGAAAGGCCAAGATTTCAGGGTTAGTAGAGCACTTCAGGGCCAGTGGGGGCCGTGAACATTCATCATCTGAGCCAAAGCCCACATTGCACAGCTAGAGAACTGAGCCCAGAGAGGTAGGTGCTATGCCAAGGTCACACAGCACAGGGCAGGAACTCTGACTCCTTCCCTGTCAATCTAATGCTTTTTCTGTTCCACCACTTGGAGGATGGACCTTTCCCACCATTATTAATCTGAACCTCTCTTTTCTGGATTTGTTCACTTATGGATGGTCACTTAGCATCTCCTGAGCCCCTCCTGGTTGGCAGACACTGCACTGGGCACTGGATATGGGAAGTAATCCTTGTGGAAAGGACTAGAGGCCTAACAGTGTCATTCACTGAGGTTAGTACAGTGTTCATTGTAGTACAGGGAAGGGGAAGACATCTCAGAAGGGATAAATGATGATGTGGGTTTCATTAGATAGGATTGGAAAAGAACACGGTAACAATAGAGTAAGCAAAGCATCTGTCCTGTTAAATTCAAGGGCCAGTACAGTGATTTTAATCTGTAAAGACCCAGGAGATCCAGGCTTCTTGCACCTTCCTGCATCACTACCCCTAGAGAAAAGCTGTGGTCCTCTAGGGCCAAGATTGCCTAGAGCTCCAGCCATCACATCTGCATTCCAGGTGGCAGGATAGAAGGACGGAAAGGAAAGAGGCAAACATATGGTCATCAAAACAAGGGTTACAAGAATGTTCAATGTCAAGAACTACGAAGGGGCTGAGATTTTACTCAATGCGAAGGCTAGCATGTCAGCCTGCCACTGTTTTACAGAGGTTGGCAGAAGATGCAAGAGGTTGGGAGATGCAATAAAGTAATAGACTATTACTCACAGCACAGCAAGTAGCAAGAGCATTAGTGTATTTGCGTCAGTTCCTCTTACTCTGAAGTCTCAGGGGGCTACGTGGATGGGACCAGATGGATGCTGCACATGTAGTGAGGCATTACAGGAGAGGAACTCTGACTTAGGGAACATGGAGCTTTTATAACGGGGAGTAAGCACTCCTGCCCTTTGCTCCATTGGGAGACAGGTTCTTTTACAAGACTCTTCAAAATAGAAACATCCTTGAAAGGGCAGCTTGTCCCTCACTTTACAATATGGTAAAAATGTGAGAGACCCACGGGGAAACTGTTTCTCAAAACATGCAGCTTTATTCATAAGAGCCCAAGCCCAGAAATAACCCAGGGTCCTTCAACAGGGGCATGGATATACTCATGCAATGGACGATCACTCATCAATAGAAACTACAAGGGTGACCCTCAAAAACATGATGCTGACCTAAACCCATCAGTCATAGGAGTATATGTTGTATGAATGATCCATTTAGGTGAAATTCTGGAGCAGGAAAAGCTAATTAATGGTGAAAATCAGAATGATGGTTGCCTAGCAGTGGAAGGAAGGTTGAGGATGGACTGGGAGAAGGTGTGAGGAAACTTTCTGGGCTGCTGATTCTTAATATATTTGTCAGGACTCACCAAATGTACACTTGAAGTTTGTTCATTTCATTATATATAAAAAGTGTACCTCAAAATGTTGTAAACATATATACACTGACATATTTGGAAGAAAGTATATTGGTGCTTGCAATTGACTCTAAAATGAATAAAAAATATTAATAGGGTTGTTGATGGAAGGATAGGAAGGATGATAGATAGCTAATATATGGTAGATAGCTGGATAGATCATAGAATCTAGGGGATGGGTATGTAAGAGTTCACTATATAATTATTTCAATTTTCCTATATAGTTTAAAATTTTCAGCATAAAATAGGGGATAAAAAGATGGGGCAGAGGCCATATATCAGCTGTCCTTTTGGATAGCTCCCAGAAGCTGCCACAAGACAATACTGCTCACATTCTATTGGCTAGAAACTAGTCACATGGCAATCAACTGCAAGGGAGGCTGGGAAATGTAGTTCCAGGTGAATCTGGATCCTGGTAATACTTCTAACACCGAGAAAGGAGAGAACAGATATTAGAGATCAATCTGCAGCCCCTGCCACGAGCATGACTGCTTTCAGCCCACACAGCGTCTTCATGCAAATTTGAAAAAGGCAGGCCCTCCTCTGGGCTCATGGGCCTGGGGCTTGGAGATAGCTCTGAGTGTAGAGCATGGGGCTGGTGCTGGCCTCACTTGCCCCCAGGCCGGATGTTCTCAAGTGGCTGTGACCTGCACAGCATGCACTATAGTTCACTGTAGTTCAGTTGCTCAGTTGTGTTCGACCCCACTGCAGCATGCCAGGCTTCCTGGTCCACCACCAATTCCCAGAGCCTTCTCAGACTCATGACCATCGAGTCAGTGATGCCATCCAACATCTCATCCTCTGTCGTCCCCTTCTCCTCCTGCCTTCAATCTTTCCCGGCATCAGGGTCTATTCCAATGAGTCAGTTCTTTGCATCAGGTGGCCAAAGTATTGGAACTTCAGCCTCAGCATCAGTCCTTCCAATGAATATTCAGGACTGATTTAAGCATACAGCATAAAATCTGTCAGCTTTACTTATTAAAAGAAAAGATTGACCACTTAACTAAATAATTTCAATTTATTTCAGAAATCCTCTAAGAACAAAAATGAATCTGTTTCTGTGTTGGTTTGGTTTCCAATAAGAAAGCTACATGTGACAGACATAAAAAACAGACTTGTGTTGCCAACGTGGAGGAGGGGGAGGAGAAGGATAGACTGGGAGTTTAGGATTAGCAGATGCAAACTATTACATTTACAATGGCTATACATGGTCTTAATGTATAGCACAGAGAACTATACTCAATACCCTATGACAAACCATGACGGAAAGAATATGAAAAAGAATGTATATGTGTGTATATCTGAGTCACTTTGCTGTAAAGCAGAAATTAACACAACACTGTAAATCAACTATACTTCAACAAAAAATAAATTAATTTTTTTTAAAAGAAGAAAATTACATGTGAATATCAGGAAGACAGTGTACCTGTTTCCACAGTCCATACCTTTGCTTCTGGAAACCCTCAATGTGACCCTCCACAGACATCTGGAGAACATTTTAAAACAAAAACAAAAAACAAAGCGCTTTTTTTCTCCCCTTCCAGAGTCTAGTCCCTCACTCATGGAGTTGTCAACCACCTGTGGAACGTCCCTCCCAGAGCTGAGTGGTTTCCCGCTGAGTCGTCTGGTTGTCAAATCCCAGGTCAGACCCCGGGCCAACAACAGGCAGCACTGGGAAATCAATCCCTATAGCTGAAACTGGAAGAAGTGAGTTGTGCTTTTTAATGTTTCTGGAATGTGCTTGGAGATTTGGAAAATGGAAGCACTTGAAGAGCGTTGCGTAACCCAGTGGACTCTAAGCAGGAAGGTTGTCAGTGGGCTTTCCACATCATGCATCAGTAGTTTATGTCTGGGCTACACATGGGATCGAAGCAGCCTGGAATTTTTCTGGAATGCATGGGATAACCCCAGGCTTGACTTGTTTGATGCCAGAGAGACCAGATTGCTCTGGGCCTGGCTCAGAAGCAGAACAGGAAGCTCTGAAACACAGTGTGTGTGTGTATGGTGGGCCGCAGAGCCCCCGACATGTGCAACCTGGAAACCTCCTTTCTTCTCTGTGGAGATGTGCTGCCCTGTAGAGCAGAATAAGAGCTCTCAAAAGCAGTTCCCCTTCTCAGCCACTTTCCCAAGGCTACAGGGAGATGGAGCAGACCCATCTATTGTCTGGGGATTGCTGCGGCCCTTACCTGGTCTCCCAAGTTCTCCTTTTCTCCCTCTATAACCTGGTCTCCACACACAACCAGAGTGATTGTCAAGAAAACCCTATGTCGGCAGGGGCTGGAGGTGTAGGGTGGGGGCCGTTCATGACATTTCCAGGTGGGAGTCAGAGCCTGTGGGTCATGTCAGCAGATGCTGACCAATCGACAGCAGAGGGCAGGAACCAAGTTATACTTGACCTTAAAGCAGTAGGCTGGTAGGAATTAAGTGAGAGATGCCATCTATAAAGAGTCCTCTTTCAAAAATTGCAATCAGACATTTGGTCTAATGTCCTAAGTGGCTGTACCAGCAGAGAAGACGAATCATCACCCAGTGCTTCAGTATGTACTACAAGGTCCGGATAAATCTCCCCTCACCTAACTGTAGTGCACTGACCCAAAGAGATGGAAAATGGTCCAAGTTTACTGAAAAAAAAGCAGCTGCTTCTATGTGCTTTCTTCCAACATGCATGTAAAAATGTACACACATCTTAGCTGCAATGTATTTGGAATGCAATCTACAGGAACAAATTCAGATGGAAATGTAATTCCCCTTTGGAACTGGCACATTTTGTAAAATCAGGGCTTAAAGATAAAATGATTTAAACCTGAGAAAAAAGCAAAAGCAAAAAAAAAAAGTTATGTTAGAATGGCAGGTTGGGTCAGTCCTCTGCTCAGAACCCTCTGCAGGTTGAACACCCCTGCAGAGATAAGTCTCACCTTTGAATCATCCTGGCTGCCACTGAGAACCCCAGGGAACTTGGTGATTCCCGACACCCAAACAAGGAGGCCTCAGTGTCAGCCAGCACCCCTGTGCCCATCCTGGCCACTCACACCCCTTTGCTCCCACACACCAGTCTCTCTGGCCTCCTGGATGGCTGCCCCAGGGCCTTTGTCCCTGCCCTGACCTCCTTTGGTCTCTGCTCACATGTCACCTCCACAGAGAGCTCAGCCTGTCAGTCCTACTCTTTCTTCTTGCTCATTATCCCTTGAGATAGTCTCACTCCAAGTCTCCCACCAGAGCCTGGCATCTTTGGTTTTGTTCTGGAACCCTCTGAGTCTAGAAGAGTGTGAGCACAGAGTAAGAGCTTCAAGTTTCTGAAATTAGGAGTAACGAAGAAGGGTTGGAGCTGTCCCTGGAATAGCAGAACCCTGCCTACAGAAGCATTTTTCCCTGGTGACCAAGGAGAGGGGAGGATGTTGGAGGAGAGTGCCTACAAAAAGAAAGAAAGAAAGAAAGGTGTAGGAGGCATCAGCGGTGGTTATGTGCTGGGTCAGGGCTTTGCCTGCTCACCTGTGTGAACCTTGCAGTCTCCTGACTTCAGCTGCACAGTGGGTATAACTGGGCTTGCTTCTGAGTGTGAGGAAGTGAGACTGGGCCCCATTCAAGGCTCAAGAGCATAATTATGAGTCATAAATATGTAAGCTCCAGTCAGCCTGTGCTCAGTCATGTCCGACTCTTTGAGAGCCTATGGACTGTAGCCCACCAGGCTCTGTCCATGGAATTTTCTAGGCCAGAATACTAGAGTGGGTTGCCATGCCCTCCTCCAGGGTCCCCCAATCCAGGGATCAAACCTGGGACTCCTGCATGCATTGCAGGCAGATTCTTTACCATCGGAGCCATCAGGGAAGCCCTTAACAGTTTTAGATACTCTCCAATTACCTGCTTTCTGTAATAATGAACTCTTACTGACTAGGAACAGCAGCCCAGTGAGGCATAGTATGTGGCCTGAGGATCCTGGGATCCAGAGCTAGAGCCTGGACTAGCCACTAGAGTGGTAACCTTGCTCTGCTTGGAACAAGGACCAGATTAACTTCTGTTTAGCATATTTATTGAGCTAAATGACACCCCTTCTGGGAACAATGAAGATGTCCTCAGGCACCTAGGCCTTTGGGATGGCCTTCACACTATGACATCAGACCTTCACTTTCTAGATGAGCTTGACTGACTCAAGTCACAGGTAGAATTTGCCTCCTCTGGGGTCATTGGCCCTGCACCTTCTGTTGGTCAGGCTGTGGCCAGGCCAGGGGATCTGCAGCTACATCCTTCCCTTTTCCAGACCTTTGCACGTCCGCTTCCCCGTCCACCCCCTACCTGACTGACACTCCCCGCAGGCCCAACCAACACTCCCCCGGCCCTCCCCAGCACCACCTGCACGGCTGCCTTCCGATTGCCTCTGGGCCCACCATAGAGAGGGGCTGTTCAACACTTACCCAGTGCTTTCCTGCCCTAGGGTCCCTTCCTTAGGACCCCAGCACCACCACCCTCTCCTCTGCCAGGGTTGGAACCCAAGCAGTTCCCCGACTCTCCTTCCTGGCACCCACGGCTCTGCATGTGCACAAAACACCTAGTGACCTTGCCCTAATGCCTTGCCCCTGTCATCTCCTCTTTCAGACAAGTGCCCTGAATTCTCCTTCTCACTCCCACTCTGGCCCTGGGGATCTCCGCCCCCAGCAGGTGCTAGAGGGAGTCTCCGGAGGTCCATCAGATCCTGTCACTGCGCCCCCAGCACTGGCTGCCCCTTCAAAGCCTTCTTGCATTCAGAAATCTGCATCCTTTTCTGGACCCCATGATCCAGAAAATTCCAGGACCTCCTGGAATCAGCCTTCTTGCTGTCCCTTGGCAAGTTCCAAACCTCTTTTGGGAAGGAATATTTAAGAGGAAACCTGAAAGACAAGGGGAACCAGCCAGCTAAAGAGTCAGAGGAACAGCATGTCAGGCAGAGGGAATGCCAAGAACAGGGGCTCTGAGGCAAAAAGCCCCCAGCCGCTTTGGGATTGCCCAAGGCTTCCCTCAGTTAGTAAAGAATCCACCTGCAATGCAGGAGACCCTGGTCCAATTCCTGGGTCAGGAAGATCCACTGGAGAAGGGATAGGTTACCCACTTCAGCATAGTTGGGCTTCCCTTGTGGCTCAGCTGATAAAGAATCTGCTTGCAATGCAGGAGACCTGAGTTCGATCCCTGGGTTGGGGAGATCCCTTGAAGGGAAAGGCTACTCACTTCAGTATTCTGCCCTGGAGAATTCCATGGACTGTATAGTCCATGGGGTCCCGAAGAATCAAGACACAACTGAGCAACGTTCACTTCACTTCAAGGCCTCTGTGGCTTGGTGTGCAAGGTGAACACAGAGAGAGGAAAGGATGGAGGATGAATCATGGCCAGTTGGCTTAGGTAAGGAGTTTGGATTTCAAGCAGGAGTATGGCTGGGTGTGGTTTATGTGTTCATGAGCATTTACCCTGAATGAGTGTATTAACTTGAATGAGAATATTGGGGTGCTTCCTTAGTTCCTCCTCCAAGAACTCCCCTGCTTACCCTCAACACACACATACACACGCTTCTTCCATCTGTCCCCAAGCCTCTTGGATTCACACCCCAAATTCCCTCTGGCCAAGCCAGTCCCTCCTGTTGCTTCTGCTATGATATCTTCTTAGGCTGAGTGACAACAGCCTAGGAGCTGCCCCCTGTCCCCCATGCCCCAGTGACAACCTCATTTGCTTACCTGCAACTCAGGGCTCCCGCATCCAGGATCACCATGCCCCTTCACCTGCTCTAGTCACTGGAGCCCAAGCCTCAATGTCAGTGCAAAAGTCAAGAGCTCATTTGATTGTTCCATGCAGCACAGCAGCGAGGGCCTAGCGCTGCCAGACATTTAGACATTTCAGGGGAAGTCTGAAATGCTGATTTGTACGGGAAAACTCCCAGTTTTAAAATATTAGCTCAAAACCAACAATGTTTTAATGCTGGTCACTTCAGTTCAGTCGCTCAGTCACGTCCGACTCTTTGCGACCCCATGAATCACAGCACGCCAGGCCTCCCTGTCCATCAACAACTCCTGGAGTTCACTCAGACTCAGGTCCATCGAGTCAGTGATGCCATCCAGCCATCTCATCCTCTGTTGTCCCCTTTTCCTCCTGCCCCCAATCCCTCCCAGCATCAGAGTCTTTTCCAATGAGCCAACTCTTCGCATGAGGTGGCCAAACTACTGGAGTTTCAGCTTTAGCATCATTCCTTCCAAAGAACACCCAGGGATGATCTCCTTTAGAATGGACTGGTTGGATCTCCTTGCAGTCCAAAGGACTCTCAAGAGTCTTCTCCAACACCACAGTTCAAAAGCATCAATTCTTCGGCACTCAGCCTTCTTCACAGTCTAACTCTCACATCCATACATGACTACTGGAAAAACCATAGCCTTGACTAGACGGACCTTTGTTGGCAAAGTGTCTCTGCTTTTGAATATGCTATCTAGGCTGGTCATAACTTCCCTTCCAAGGAGTAAGCATCTTTTAATTTCATGGCTGCAGTCACCATCTGCAGTGATTTTGGAGCCCCCCAAAAATAAAGTCTGACAGTTTCCACTGTTTCCCCATCTATTTCCCATGAAGTGATGGGACCAGATGCCATGATCTTTGTTTTCTGAATGTTGAGCTTTAAGCCAAATTTTTCACTCTCTTCTTTCACTTTCATCAAGAGACTTTTTAGTTCCTCTTCACTTTCTGCCATAAGGGTGGTGTCATCTGCATATCTGAGGTTATTGATATTTCTCCCGGCAATCTTGATTCCAGCTTGTGCTTCTTCCAGCCCAGCATTTCTCATGATGTACTCTGCATAGAAGTTAAATAAGCAGGATGACAATATACAGCCTTGACATACTCCTTTTCCTATTTGGAACCAGTCTGTTCTACGTCCAGTTCTAACTGTTGCTTCCTGTTCTGCATACAGATTTCTCAAGAGGCAGGTCAGGTGGTCTGGTATTCCCATCTCTCTCAGAATTTTCCATAGTTTATTGTGATCCACACAGTCAAAGGCTTTGGCATAGTCAATAAAGCAGAAATAGATGTTTTTCTGGAACTCTCTTGCTTTTTTCATGATCCAGCGGATGTTGGCAATTTGATCTCTGGTTCCTCTGCCTTTTCTAAAACCAGCTTGAACATCTGGAAGCTCACGGTTCACGTATTGCTGAAGCCTGGCTTGGAGAATTTTGAGCATTACTTTACTAGCATGTGAGATGAGTGCAATTGTGCAGTAGTTTGAGCATTCTTTGGCATTGCCTTTCTTTGGGATTGGAATGAAAACTGACCTTTTCCAGTCCTGTGGCCACTGCTGAGTTTTCCACATTTGCTGGCATATTGAGTGCAGCACTTTCACGCATCATCTTTCAGCATTTGAAAGAGCTCAGCTGGAATTCCATCACTTTCACTAGCTTTGTTCGTAGTGATGCTTTCTAAGGCCTACTTGACTTCACATTCCAGGATGTCTGGCTCTAGGTGAGTGATCACACCATCGTGATTATCTGGGTCATGAAGATCTTTTTTGTACAGTTCTTCTGTGTATTCTTGCCACCTCTTCTTAATATCTTCTGCTGCTGTTAGGTCCATACCATTTCTGTCCTTTATCGAGCCCATCTTTGCATGAAATGTTCCCTTGGTATGTCTAATTTTCTTGAAGAGATCTCTAGTCTTTCCCATTCTGTTGTTTTCCTCTATTTCTTTGCATTGATTGCTGAGGAAGGCTTTCTTATCTCTCCTTGCTATTCTTTGGAACTCTGCATTCAGATGCTTATATCTTTCCTTTTCTCCTTTGCTTTTCGCTTCTCTTCTTTTCACAGCTATTTGTAAGTCCTCCCCAGACAGCCAATTTGCTTTTTTGCATTTCTTTTCCACGGGGATGGTCTTGATCCCTGTTTCCTGTACAATGTCATGAACGTCTGTCCATAGTTCATCAGGCACTCTATCTATCAGATCTAGTCCCTTAAATCTATTTCTCACTTCCACTGTATAGTCATAAGGAATTTGATTTAGGTCATACTTGAATGGTCTAATGGTTTTCCCCACTTTCTTCAAGTTAAGTCTGAATTTGGCAATAAGGAGTTCATGATCTGAGCCACAGTCAGCTCTTGGTCTTGTTTTTGTTGACTGTATAGAGCTTCTCCATCTTTGGCTGCAAAGAATATAATCAATCTGATTTTGGTGTTGACCATCTGGTGATGTCCAGGTGTAGAGTCTTCTCTTGTGTTGTTGGAAGAAGGTGTTTGCTATGACCAGTGTATTTTCTCGGCAAAATTCTATTACCCTTTGCCCTGCTTCAGTCCATACTCCAAGGCCCAATTTGCCTGTTACTCCAAGTGTTTCTTGACTTCCTACTTTTGCATTCCAGTCCCCTATAATGAAAAGGACATCTTTTTTGGGTGTTAGTTCTAAAAGGTCTTGTAGGTCTTCATAAAACCGTTCAACTTCAGCTTCTTCAATGTTACTGCTTGGGGCATAGACTTGGATTACTGTGATATTGAATGGTTTGCCTTGGAAACTAACAGAGATCATTCTGTCGTTTGTGAGACTGCATCCAAGTACTGCATTTCAGACTCTTTTGTTGACCATCATGGCTACTCCATTTCTTCTAAGGGATTCCTGCCCACAGTAGTAGATATAATGGTTATTTGAGTTAAATTCACCCATTCCAGTCCATTTTAGTTCGCTGATTCCTAGAATGTTGACGTTCACTCTTGCCATCTCCTGTTTGACCACTTGCAATTTGCCTTGATTCATGGACCTAACATTCCAGGTTCCTATGCAATATTGCCTTTTATAGCATCGGACCTTGCGTCTATCACCAGTCACATCCACAACTGGGTATTGTTTTTGCTTTGGCTCCATCCCTTCATTCTTTCTGGAGTTATTTCTCCACTGATCTCCAGTAGCATATTGGGCACCTACTGACCTGGGGAGTTCCTCTTTCAGTATCCTATCATTTTGCCTTATCATACTGTTCATGGGGTTCTCAAGGCACAAATACTGAAGTGGTTTGCCATTCCCTTCTCCAGTGGACCACATTCTGTCAGACCTCTCCACCATGACCCGCCCGTCTTGGGTGGCCCCACAGGGCATGGCTTAGTTTCATTGCGTTAGACAAGGCTGTGGTCCTAGTGTGATTAGATTGACTAGTTTTCTGTGATGCCCTCTTGTAACACCTACCGTCTTACTTGGCTTTTTATTACTTTGGACGTATCTCTTCACGGCTGCTCCAGCAAAGTGCAGCCGCTGCTCCTTATCTTGAACGAGGGATATCTCCTCACCGCCGCCCCTCCTGACGTTGAACGTGGAGTAACTCTTCTTGGCCCTCCTGCGCCTGCGCAGCCACAAATGCCATGGAGCAAAGCTAGTCTGGGCCTTCTGATTGGCAGCTGCAAGCATGACATCTAGTCCAGCACCTCACAGTCAATCGGTTTTTCAATCAACAGCCCACAAGTTGGGACTGCTCACTGCAGCCAGGCATTGAGCTGAAGTAGCAAGAGATTCACTATCCTTGTTTTTCTCCTGGTCCTTTAAGGCTTTCATGATTTCATTTAAACCTTCGGTTCACGTAGAATTTATTTTGGAATAACATATGAAGTGAGGATCTAAATTCATTTCTTTTACAGATGGGTGGCCAATTGTCCCAATACCAAATATGGATAAATCTTGTTTTTAAAATGCCAACTTGACTATATAGTAACTTCCTATATATATTGGGTGACTTCCTATCATTTCTAAATTATATATCTCTCCATTGGCTTGTACCATACTTTTCATTATTTTAGTTGTATAATAGATTTAAAAGACATGGAAATATCTGATGGAGTTATCTCTGCTCTTTACGTTTCTTTTTCAAACTTTTCCTGGCTAATCTTGCTTGGGTATGTTTCCACATCAACATTAGAATCAACTTGTCTAGTTCTATGAGAAATCCTCCTGCTGTTGTCATTGTGATATTGTTACTGTAGTTAGAGGAACTGACATCCTTATAAGGCTGAATCTCTTTATTCAAGAATATGGTGTAAGTTCACATTTGTATTCTTCAGTAGCATTCAAAAAGTTTTCTTCACATAGATTTTGCACTTTTTAAAAGAATTTTATTGTTAGGTTGCTTTTGCTAATGGAATCTTTCTTCCATTGTATTTTAGTACTAGCTAATTGTCTGTATATTTCAAAGCTATTGATAATAGAAAACTAATTGTGTACCCAGTTACCTTACTCAAGTATTTTGTCATTTTCAATAAGGTTTTCAGCTGTTTCTTGTAGGCTTCCAGGCAAACAGTCAAACAATCTTCAGACTGGTAGGTCACCTCCTCCTTTCCAGGTTGATGCCTCCTTCCCACTTGATTGGCTGGGACTCCAGTAGATAGTGACGGTGTTGCAGTATTTCTGCTACCTCCCCTGGTTTCAGATCCAAATATATAAAAGTCAATTTATGGCATTATTTGTGTAGTCTAACTTCTTTAAAGCTTTTTTTTAGGTGGGGGGGGCCATATGTAGAATCTTTGTTCTCCAACCAGGGATTGCCACCCCCGCACCCCTCACAGTGGAAGCACAGAGTCTTAACCACTGGACCATCAGTGAAGTCCCCCTCAAAACTTTTTTAAAAAATCAAAATAAATATTGAATTTTATTAAATCATTTTTTAGAACACTAGAGATAAAAATTCTAGAGATTTTAGAGACTAAAAAGGTCTCATAATGAGAATCATTGGACTTAACATCAACCCAGAATACCAGATGCTGATAGAGAGCTGCCTTCAGAATTCTGGGGGAAGATGATTTCCAACCAAGATTTAGGCATCCAGCCAAACTGTCAATCAATTATCCAATAAATGAAATCCCATATGCAGTTTCCAAGGAAGCTACTGGCGTACATATTACAACAAAATGAAGGGAGTCAACTAAGAAAGAAAATGGCTTAGGATCTAAGAAATAAGGAATCAACACAGGAAAGAGGTGAAGGGAATTCTCAGGCTAATGATGAAGAGAAATGTCAGGAATTTCACTAAACAGTGGCCAGGAGAACAACTGGTCAGTTAGGAGCAGGAGAACAGAGTTCAAGAAAAATATAGAGCTTACAGATTACCAGATATGTTTGAATGTATTGCTAGATGTTTAGACATGTTTGTGGGATGAATTAATGTTACTAAAAGAAAAACAATTAAATGAAAAACTGAGGTAATTACTAACTCCAGGGGTGGGGGAAACTGTAGAAGATATTATTTATAACCATTAAATAGTATTTTGTTTAGCTATGAATACTATTGGCTTTCCTGGTAGCTCAGATGGTAAAGAATCCGCCTGCAGTGCAGGAGACCAGGGTTCTATCCCTGGGTCGGGAAAATTCCCTGGAGAAGGGAATGGCTACCCATTCTAGTATTATTGCCTGGGAAACCCCATGGACAGAGGAGCCTGGCAGGCTACAGTCCATGTGGTCGCAAAGAGTCAGACATGATTGAGTGGCTAACACTTAAAAATGCTATACATATAAATAATGTGTTTTCATTTAGCAACTGTCATAGAACTGTATCGGAAGGGAAAGTGGGGGTTTGTGTGTGGTGTTTTGTGGAGGATTAGCAATCTTATACAGGAGGAAACCAATGTATATCTAAACAATAATGATAAAAAATGGTATTTAGACATATAAAAGTAAATGTCAGAAAGTGAAGTGAAATGAAGCGGTTCAGTCATGTCTGACTCTTCGCAACCCCATGGACTGTGGCTTACTAGGATCCTCAGTCCATGGGATTTTCCAGGCAAGAATACTGGAGTGGGTTGCCATTTCCTTCTCCAGGGGATATTCGCGACTCAGGGATTGAACCTGGATCTCCTGCATTGCAGGCAGACGTCAGAAGGAAGAGCTAAATGAGTTGAAAGTATTTGCTTCTGGGGAGGGGGCTAGGTGGTAAAAGGAAGGATGGATTGCCACTTTAGATTATCAGTTTCATGGGATCACTTGATTTAAAATTTTTTCTGCATAAATATTTTGATAAAAATAGAAATTTGATTTTAAAATATTCCTGTGTGAAATAATTAAAGGCATCTTTTGTATCTCTTCTGCTCCAGGCAAAATGAAACTGTGTTCCTGAGTCGTGTCCAACTCTTTGCACCCCATGGACTATAGCCTGCCAGGCTCCTCTGTCCATGGGATTTTCCAGGCAAGAATACTGGAGTGGGTTCCCATTCCCTTCTCCAGGGGATCTTCCCAATCCAGAGATAGAACTCAGGTTAAAATGAGCTGACTAAAATTTGGATAGACCAAGATACCAGTCCCAGCTCCACAAATTATTAGCTGTATGACCCTAATAATAGACAAGTTGCTCAGTCTCTCTGAGCCACTGTTTTTTCATCTAGAAAGTTGAGATAATACTTTAGCTACATTGTAGAGTTACAGAGAGGATAAAATGAGATCATACCTGACCCTGCATGGAGAAGCATCCCATAACAAAGTCTGCCATCCTGGTCATTGTTGTTTCAATTTTGCTTCCTTCAGTTCCCAAGTGATTAGCCTTAAGCAACTCACTTAACTGCTCTGAGCCTCATCTTTAAAACTGCAACTATCTCTGAGGAGATAAATGGGATAATGAGTGTAGACTACCTGTCACCTAATCTCTCTAAAGATCAGACACCTCCTTTTTAAAACAGGAAAATCCTTTTAGGGTTTTCTGAGGATGAAATTAAATGACATAGCTGAAACCTCTAGCACAGGTCCAAGGACATATTTATTTACTTTAAAAAGCTAGCAGTGGGTAAAACTAACAATGTTTTAAAGTCATAAACATTTTAAAGAAGTTGAAAAACAAAAATCATCAGTAACTGCAATGTTTTCTAATGCATATTTTTTGCCTTTTTGCGGGGAAGGGGGGCCTCATGGCTTGTGGGATCTTAGTTCCCCGACCAGGGATTGAACCCTGGCCACAGCAGTGCAAGTCCCAAATCCTAACAATGAGGCCACCAGGGAACTCCCTGCATCTCTTTATAGTATCAGTCAATATAGGGCAGTTCATGCTGCTGGGGAAACCATACAGAAATTTCAGCAGTTTAACAGTGCAAAGGTTTCTTTCTGCTCATACCCAGACCACACGAGTCCTGGTGACTCTCAGGGGTGCTGCTCCCCCCAAGGTGGCTCCTGTGACCTCCTGGTCCCTGCACATCACCAATGTTCCCAGGGCTGCTGAGGCCACCGGAGCATGAGCTGGGGAGCCCCCAGCCAGCAATTAAAACACTGCCACCCGGAAGTGATGCATTTACTTTCCTCACGTGTCATTGGCCAAAGCAAGTCACATGGCTACGCCTGCTCGGTTGAGAAAGTTAAATTCTCCAACTGCACCTGGCAGGGAGTGGAGGTGGGAGGATAGGTGAGCAGTGGCACATTACAGAGCAGACATCACATTGTGTATAGGGTTCTGCCAAGCTGCTTTTGTCTCTAACCATTACATTAGGAACTACTCTTTGGAAACATGTGGTCAACATGCAGCTCTAATAAAACTTTTAAAGTGCTGTGGTGACACACTTCCCCTTTCCATTTTCTCTTCGCCCCCTTACAGCCTAGGGAGCTGTGCGCAGGTGGCAGGCTTCAGCCCCAGCTCTCTGCCTGCCTTTGCTTCCTCCAGCCAACGAAGTACAGGCAGGTCCCGCCATTGCTTCTCCGTGCTCGTACAGCTCCGCAGTGTCGTTCTCTCCAGAAGTAACACGTTTGGAGGTGAGGCCAAGAGAACCTGCTGAACAACTGCCGGCTTAGCAGCTCCACACGTGGGGTGCGGCTGCACGCGGCTCTGCTGGGGCCTCCTTGCGCAGACAGTCAGCCGCGGGTGCGAACGTGCAGTGTTAAAAGTGACACCAACGCGGTGGAGGCGTCGTTGTCAGCTGTTGCAGGAGATGACACCCGGGCCTGCAGGGTTGAGTGAGAGTTCGGGGAGCAGCAGCCCCTCCTCGCCTGGTCCCAGGATCCGGAGTCCAGGAAACTGAAGCTGTGGGGATGTTGAGTGAAGTCTGGAGGCTGAGCACAGGAAGGGAAGGGGCCCCTCGAGGCAGGAACCCTCCTCTGCAGGAGGGTTGCTAGGGTCCATGTCCTCCAAAGAACTTTTGCTGGGTGCCCAGTTCTGGTCACACACGGAGACAGCTGTGATGTTTACAAAAGAAGTAAAATACAACCGCTAAGGTTTATAATCCAGTTGTGGAAATGTTGCTGATGCACTGGAAACATTGAAACGAGGATGCAAATTGCACTCTTGTCTGGCATTGGGCGGTGCGGGCAGTTGGCAGAGTGTCAGAGGCCTTTGGAGGAGGCAGAGTTTGGTGAGGGCACAGAAATATTCCCAGGGGCTCTGTTCTCAGCTGCTGCCATCCAGGGAACCCCAGAGAGGAAGAGAGGGAAGAGGAAGCAGGGCGTTAGTTCATCCTTCAGCAGTGTGTGATCAGGTCAAGGATGCTGTTTTGCAGGTGGAGAAACTGGGGCCTGGAGGGCCTAACCAGCTTCGCTGGAGGCAGAGATGCCACCAGAGCCAAGACTGTGCAACCCAGTGCCTTCTGCAGGAAGCCTGGTAAGCATTTTCTCACATAGGCTGAGGATATAACTCTAAGGTCTGACCTGTGTACAGCACCAGCTGGGGGCTGGATCTGCATTCATTGTAAAGTAAAACCCAACAACACTGACTCTTTTGGGTGTGAAATAAACGACTCGCCTCTGGTTTTACTGTTTACAAAACACTCTCTTGTTTATCATCTCATTTTCTCTTCACGAGAACCCTGTGACAAACCCATTATAACTACCATTTTGCAACTTAGGAAACTGAGGCTTGGAGAGAGAATGCACTGTGTTCACAAAGCCTCTTAAGGGCAGAATGGACCCCAATGCCAGGGAGTCTTTCATCTCACTAATCACTCAACATAACGCAGATCTTAGTTAATTTGCTTGTCGTATCCAATTTCCTCTTTCAACCGGGCTTGCCTGCCACAAGCCCAGCCTGCAGCTGATTGGACCAAGGGTAGAGAGGGGGCTTCTCATTGGCTGACCAGTAGCCAATCAGCTATGTTTGTTGGTTTCTCCAAGTCTTGCCTGGAAGTCCCCGGCTGGGGAACCCAGACCTGACTTCCGTGGGGATATTGTGATGAAGGCTGTGTTTGCCTGTTCCTTAGGTCCTCAGTGCTGGTCTCATTTCTCCTTCAACCACCTACCCTCCACACTCCTACAGCCTCTGGAACCTGTGAGCCCTGGAGCCCTAATAACTTCTCCCATTCTCTATCCAAGGCGAGTATGTTTTCCTGTTCAGTGAAAGGAGGCTCGTGAATCTGAATAGCCTGGGCTCTGCTCTGCGGCCCCAGCAAGGCATCTTCCACCCTTTCAGATTACTCTTCTGTAGGGGAAGCTTTATGCCTGCCTCAAGAGTTGCAAGGGCAGATTACAAAAGTATTATGAGGCCTATGTATTCTACCGTTTAGCATTGCATTAACCTGCACAAGGTTTGTGCATTTTTTTATTCATTTGTCACTTCTTTCTAAGTTGGGTTTTCTTATGAGTTAATATGTCCTCAATGGTTTCTTGTCTCCTCCTTCCCTCTCTCCTTTTCTTTCTTCCTTTCTTCTTTCTCAGACACCACCTTATCTATTTTAAGGCATTTCAAATTCCTAAAATGTGAACTGTTGAGTGGTCTGCCATTTGCCCCTAAAATGACTCTGGGCTCTCATGGCCTGTTTTTATCTGTACCATAGGATTTTATTTCATCAGAACTTCATGTATTTGGACAGTAATAAACAACACAGAATCTGGAAAAAAAAAAAAAAAAAGAATTGCATGTGCAGGACCACTGGGTCCCGCCCAGCCAGTTGCTGAGACCCGAAGCAACATTTCCAGCAGCCCCTGACCTCAAAGCTATCCTGTCCTCACTGTGCTCACAGGCTCGAACTTGTTTTAACAGGTCTCACAAGCCTCCTTCCAGGGATGCATTTGACAAGTGTTTGGTGAACATGTCCGTCTCCACTCTGTGAGCACGTGTTTCAGGCCCTCTCCCAGCTCTGGCCCCCTCCCAGTCTGTTTTCCTGTCCACCTTCATGCTTGTTGTGGAGCTGAGCTTCTCTTAGGCCAGTTTTTTTTTTTTTTACTTCCTTCTTCACATATGCTTCAAATTGCTCCTGTGGCTTTGCTGTCCTTTCCGCTCTGGGTTAAACATCATCCTCTCCATCAGTGCTGGGAAGGCTGGATTTTGGCCCATGCTCTGATGGACTTTAGATGTGCTTCTGCCCTGCAAGTGTAAGTGGGACTTCTACTCGATTGGATCATATAAAATACGCTCATTTGTAAGACTTAGTCTTAGGCCTGGCTTTGAGATGCTGCTGAGAGTTCTAGGAGCCTGAAGTCATTTTCACAGCCTATAGATAGTTCATCTTCCCCATCCTGACCCCCTTCCCTTCTGTATCTTTATCTCTCCTTCAAGTTGTCCCCTTTCCTCTGTCACCAAATAGCCTTGAGAGTGTGGTCTCCAAGGCCAGCTCTTCTACCTCATCCCATTGGCAGGCCCAGGGCTGCCTCTTCTGTACCTGCTTCCTGTGTACCTGAATTGTCTCAGCCCCAAGGCCATATCTCCCACTCTCGAATGCCCTCCCTTCCCCCACAGTAACCCTGCCTTTTCTCCTCCTAGGTCTCCCTCTCTCAGCTTCCGTCTTTATTCCTGGACTCTTCCCTTCTGCTAACACCTCTCAGTTTTCTCTGGAAGTACATCCTAGGCTCGGTTTACAGATGAGAAAACCAAGGCTGGGAGAACAGAAGGAAGCTGTCTGCAGGGCTGCAGCTGGGAAGCTATGGAGCAGCAATTTGCATGGAATCTGAGTGAAGATTCACCCCAGCTTCACCCTGTACAGCCCATTGAACTCGCCAGGCATGACCTGCCATCCACCGAACTCATGATGCAGACCTGGCTTCCACTCGGTGGGAGCCTCTCACGGCCGCTCGCTGCAACCCTTTTCTCCCATGAGGCCACCCATCATGATGTTTCTCTATCAGTTCACACCACGATGTCATTTCCCCCTTGCATGTTTCTGTCATCATGAGTAAGGCTGCACATCTCATTTCTTGAGCAGCCGTTCATACTTCCTTTCTGAGAGTGGCCTGTTGCTATTTGCTCGTTTTCTTTGGGGCGGTTGATTTTCTTCCTACTGTAGGAGTGCTTTCACATTTAAAGAAACTCACCCTTTGCCATATGTGTTGCAAATATTTTTCCAGATTTTTTTTAATAGCGGAATTCTAATATAATATGCAGTCAAATTTTCAATATTTATTTTTTGGCTTGACATTTACTGTCAATCCAGTTGGCCTTCTTCTGCAGTATTCTTCTGGGCTTTTGGGGTGTGAGGTCTCCCCGCACTCTGCCCTGAATCATGTAGGTTGATGATGTGTATAGCCAGTTTTGCCGGCCTTCCTTTTAATGTTATTTTCAGCTTCCTCAAAATCAGGGTGAAAGTTACATATGAGCCTGGTTTCCTGGGGATGCTCTGGTGAGGATGCAGGAAACCGAGAGCAGATGGCCCACCATGGTCCATCTACCCAGGGCTGTCCAAGGGCCAGGGTGGCAGGAGGCCTTAGGACGCCCACTGGCTGAGAAGGGATCTCCAGCGGGTGGGTGAGTGAAGGCTAGGGGAGGGGAGAAGAAGGAATTGGGGTGAGAGGGAGGAGGGCAGGCTGGGGACCCTAGAGTCGCGGGCTGAAGCAGAAGCGAGCATGGTGCGCACAGAGGCAGAAGCGGCGACTCTCACCCCTCGCAGCGGGCGGCAGGCTCTGGGGTCCCTGGGGTCGGGGGCGGGCTCTTGGCGCGGTCTAGTGATGCCCTAATTAAGCCGCGGGTACATTTCCCAGCCCAACTGTCACCCGCGCGCTACTCAAGCCAGGAATGAATATTCCCAAAGCGCCAACAGAAGGAAGTTCTTCATAAAAACGGAGCCCGAGGGCGTGAAGGGAAAACAAGCCCTGTTCACACGCAGGCAGCGCATCCGCTCGGCAGAGCCCGGAGGAGGCGGAAGCACGGCCGGTGGGGCGGCGGGGCGGGCGCCGTGAACCCCCAGTTTGCAGATGCCTAGCGCCCCGGGAGCTGGAGGCTCTTTTCCTGCCGAATCTTTTTTGCCAAGACCCTTGGCGGCTCCTCCCCGGGATTCTGGGGCACTGGGCATCACCTCCGAGGACGCAGGTGCCTCCCACCCCACTCCCCGCGGCAAACAGTCCTCAGCTGGCACTGGCCTGAGTCTGGCGGTTTGCTGGGGCACCCTTGCCCTGAAGTCCCCAGATGATCTGTCCGCTTTTTGACCCCGTGATCTTGAGCACATCACTCCCCCTCTTGTGCTTCTGTTTCCTTCTCTGAAACGTGAGGCTAATAACAAACACCTCCTCTGCTTGTAAGGACGGAGGGAGATCCTGTACATCACTTGCTGTAGTTGGAGAGATTTGAGGGTTGGAGAGCAGAGCTGTTTTGAAAAAATTTCTCCCTTCCCTGCTCCAAGGACTTCCCTTTCCATTCCTCCACCTGCTGGGGTAACTGCAGGAAGGCTCTTCAACAAGAGGTCATCACATGGAGCCCTCTAACTCTTCTAGGGCTTCAGCCACAAAACAGCCATCAAACTTGAAATGACATCCATCCCGCTGAGCCTGTCAGCATCCTTGGTTCCAGCTGCTCCTGGGCACCTGGGCCCCAGCCAGGTCCAGATCTGGTGTTCCAGAGCCAGCCACCTTGCTTCCCTCCCCTCTTACTCCTGGTGCCTCTGCAGAGGCTTTAGTGAGGGTGGGGACAGTGTAAGCTTGGGGGCCAGATTTCCTGGGATTGATCTCAACTTGATGGTCCAGATAGCACCTAGCTCGTTGCAGGCTGATGTTGTTATTCACTCTGCACTCAGTTTGCCTCCTCAAGCTCGATGTAGCCTCTCCTTTCATCTGCCAGTCTCTCTGCTTGATTGGCAGCTCCAGGGGCAGGTGCCAAGCCTCCTTCATTCTGCTTCTCCAGTGTCTAACAGAGTCCAACTCACAACAGGTGCCCAGTGAGTTTAACTGGCGATGCAGATAGTGGTCTCTGTGGTGTGGATGAGCAACCCCTCAAAGAATCTCTGTCCATAGATAACCAACATCTGGAAAGTCTAAAGCTTCACTGTTGGCCAGTTCTTTGGGGAGCACTGGCTACATCATTTGTGGAATCCACCACAAATGAAAATGCAGGCCTTTTGTTAAAATGTTAAGAATTTCAAGATGGTGATGACAGAGTACTAAATTCAGCCCTGTGAGCACTTCTGAGCATGGGCCCTGTACTCCTGTGTGGTTGCCTATCCGTTAAGTAGCCCAGCCATTGGGTTTTGGGGGGTAAATGCCTTGAGCGTGTCCTGTGAAGATATTATAACCACTGCCCTCTCTGGGCACTGCCTGCAAGGTAATCACGCTCAGCCAAAGAACAACATTTCCCTTCCTAGAAAAGACCCACTGAAAATTCTGGAATCAATGGGCAAAGGTGTGTCCGTTCATTCAGGCCAGTGAAGCTTTGATTTAAAACAAGACCCTAAATAGATTCTCCTTCAGCATGATTGTTAAGTCACAAGGCTCTCCCTGCCCTGCTAACCAAGTCTTTGGCCCTGTGTCTATGTATTGAGTACTTGCTGTGTGCTGGCCCTGCTCCAAGCCCCAGGAATACAGCAGTGACCAGCATAGATGAAGCCCCTGACCTCCTAAGTCTGTCTCTGTAGTGGGGAAGACAGAAAATAAATATAAATAAGATGACAAATATACAGTAAAAGGTCAGGGAGTACCCAGTGCTATTTGGCAAAAGAGAAAAAAAGGCAGCCTAACTTGACAGAATGGGGTAGGTGTAATGACAGAGTGGTTAGGGAAGGACTCCCTGAGGGTGTATCTTTGGAGCAGAGACCAGGATGAGGTGAAGAGGGACCATGCCCAGGCTTGAGGACAGAGTGCTCCAAACTGTGAATTGCAAATGCAGGAACATGACTGGCAAAAGGAGCAAGGGGGCAAGCAGAGGTGGTGTGGGAGGGGCTGAGATCTGAGACATCCCTGGGACCCAGAGCAGGCAGGGGCCTCTTACCTCCAAGAGGAGTTTGGATCTATGTCTTAGCCACAGGCCAACAACTCATTCATGTCATTGACAGCAGGCTGTCATATTCCCTTCCTCGAGGTGATTCTCAAACTACTTTTCCTCCAACTACTGAGTGTCTGCGTTTCAACCTTGCCTCTCAGGGCCCTGGCAGACAGCAGGGGATGCAGGAAATGAGAGAGTGCTGGGTTTGACTTGTTCTTCTGCAGTTACTGCTTTGAGACTTGGATCCGATGCTTAAACTCTCTAAATTGAGAGTTTTTTCTCATCCTGCAACTTTGTTGGGAGGGCTTGGGATATAAAGCATCTAGTAGGAACCCCAGCACATAGGAGGCACTCAGAGGTACTTGGTAAGTATTAGCCTCAGTTATCACTACCTTTTACCCTTTCCAGTACCCTTTCATTTTAACTTCACCATTGGTTTTCATCACAGCATCACTAGAATTCCACTGTCCCCATCCTACAGGGAAAAGATAGTTTTGTCCTGAGCATTGTCTTCAAATTTCTTTCCTGAGGGGGCAAAGGAAGGGAATTTAATGTTTTCATTCTATCAATCCCATGCCTGGCACTACTATACATGATTCCAAATCATCCTCCAGCAAACCCGGAGCTCCCATTACATGGGCACAGAAGCCGAGGCTCAGAGGAGGTCAGGAAAGTAGTGACACAGCTAGGAAGTGGCAGGCTGGCAGTCAGCCTGCTTCTCCTTCCATGGTTTTCCTGGGAAGGAAACCCAAGGGTATATTATGGGCACAGCTGGGCTCTGGGGCCCAATGCTGGTGTCTGCTTGTGCTTCCTCCAGGGAAGTCAGATACTATTGTCTGCTACATGCCTTAGTTTTCCCATCTGTAAATTGGGGAGAATAACAGTCCCTACCCATAGGATTATTGTGAGAAAGAAATGAGATAACCTGTGTGTGCACTGAGAACAATCCTTGCCTGGCACACAGTTATTGCTCAGATCATCTTAACTATCACATTATTGGAAAGTCATACCCCAGTGTTTTCTTAGTATTAATAATACCTTGTGAATCAGACCCTCCAAGCCTACCCTTCCCTGGGCTGCACCAGAGACAGTGACCTGGGTGACAGCTTGGCTGCGGGGTCCCCTTTGGTGGCTGCAGATGACCACCCCACGTGCTCATCTGCACTTGGTCCTTGCACTTCCTATCAAGAGGTAAAGCTGGATTCTCCTCCCCTTTGAATCCAGGGCCAGAAGTGATATTGCCTGGGTTCTGAGACTGCATCAGAAAAGGCCAGGAGGCTTCCCTGCTTCTCCTGGGATGCACCCACTCAGAAAGCAACTGCCCCAGAAGAAGCCCAGGTAGGAGTCACCCTGCAGAGGCCCTGAGTTTGTGCCCAGACATGACAGTGTGCCCGTGAAGTCTTGTTGGACCCTCCAGACCAGCCCACACATGGTCAACGCCATTCAGAGCCCTGCCCAAGCTCCCCCCGCCTCAGGCCTGTCTGAAGTCAGCAGGGGTTCGCTGTCCCGCAGCAGTGCAGAGAGGCAGGGATGGGAGAGTCAGCTGAGTTTGGCCGCCAGGCGGGCCCAGGAGGGCCCCAACCTGCTCTGAGGGCTCTGACACACTCACGTGGGGTCTGACCTGCAGAAGGGGAGGCCCCACTTGGGGATGCCTGTGAGGACTACCCGAGGAGTGCCCCCAACCTGCTGTCTAGTGCACATCTCTTTTCAGCTCCACTTTCTGTGAAGTCCTCATGGATTAGGATTGGCCATGGTGAAGATATCCACACTATAAGTAAGTAAATAAGTGTAGTCGCTCAGTCGTGTCCGACTCTTTGTGACTCCATGGACTGTAGGCCACCAGGCTCCTCTGCCCATGGGATTCTCCAGGCAAGAATACTGGAGTGGGTTGCCATTTCCTTCTCCAGGGGATCTTCCCACACTATAGAAATTGACAAATCAGGCTTCCTTGCCTCCCTCCTGGGTAGGGTCTCTGCCCTCAAGGATCTCCCATCTCCTTAAAGGAGACAGACCTCATGTGACCACATCACCCCTACAGACCCGCAGTCCTCAAAACTGGGAGCAGGGTGGCTCAGGTTTACCAAGGAGACAGGCCTCTGTCTCTCGCTCTTCTGACCATTTGCCTAAGTCCCAGGCTCCGCTTTCTCACACAGACTCCAGTTAGCATCATTCCTCCCATTTTATAGCTGGGCAAACTGAGGCCTCTGAAGGTCAAAGGTCTTGCTGGAGTCTATGTAGCTTCCTGAGGGACAAAGATGAGTCAATCTCATGTCTCTTGAGCTGAAGGGGCCTTAGAAATCATATGTCCAGCCTTCTCCTTGTTCAGGCTGCAGGAGCCCAGGACAGGGAGGAGCGTGCCTGCAGGCCCACAGCAGGTGGTAGGTAAAGTTCAGGATCCCTGACCCCCTACCTGAGCTCCCCCCCAAACCCCTTTTCTACCCCCAGATCCCTCCAGTGGCCACTCCCACCTCTGACAGTGACCCTGGTTCCTAGAATGCAGCCCACAAGCCCCTTTTGGGTGGTTTGTGTACAGAGTCACATAAAGGCATTAGCCCACTCTGTCCCTGACCTGGGGTCCCAGCCCTGAGTCTCCCTCCCACATGCTTGGCTGGGAGTTTGCCCCAGTCCTTTTCTTTTTTTTAGTTAATAAAAATATACTTTGAAGGTTTAATTAAAAATTCACAGCAAATAAAATTTGGGGACATAATGGAGTATACTGCAGGATGCTGTCATGGCAGGCTATGATACTAGCTTTTGGGTAAAACTGCAGTACACTTTCTTTGGTAACCTGGGCCTTTGATCTTCCAACATGTTCCTTTTGAAACAAAAGCTGCCTGTTGAGGTTGCTGACATCAGTAGTTAGTATCCAGATCAATCAGGTCGATGTGGGAGAAGCTGGTGAACAGGGGGCTTTTGAGGAGCTCGCAGCCGATGCCGCCCACTCCCACCACCAGGACCCTCAGCAGCTCCTGGTGCAGCCCCCATGACAGTGCCATGGCGGGAAGACCATGAGCCATGGCGGAGGCTCAGGCGGGAGAGCTGAGCCACAGCTGGAAGCAGATCAGCCTGGTCCTTCTGCACTTTGTATTCTGCTTATCTCCTTGCAGGGTCAATATTTGCTATTTAAATGATGCTATTTGCTTGCGTTTGAGATTTTGCATTTTGCCCTGTATTCTGGGACCTGGAAGGGAGAATCTGGGGTCACTGAGGAGGCCTGGAGCTCCCAGTAGCCCCTGGGAGCTGAATAGCCCCTGGGGCTATTCACTGCCTAGCATTCACTCTTTTTCACTTTATCCATATTGTTACTTAGACACATGTACCTTCTTGTCTTCACCTCTATTCGATTAAAAAAAAAAAAAAAAAACCCTTTCTTGAATGCCAGTCTCCCGCCAGGCACTTTTAGGTCTGGGAAGCATGGAAGTGAAGAAGTAGAGTGGTGGCAAAGACCACTTCACTCTTGCCAAAAACCTCACTCTATCTCCAGGGTTAACCCTGTGAGGTTACAGCTCCAGGGTCCCCTGCAGGTGGATGTGGTCAGAGAATGAGTTTCAGTCACTGGAACATTGGCAAAAGAGGCAAATACCACTTTCTAGGCCTGTCTCAAAATGATCTTCCAGCTAGAATCAGAAGATCCAGTGAAAATTCCAAGGCTGCAGCAGCCAAGGCGGCAGCCGCTTAGATACACGTAGCTATGTAAATGGAAACTCAGGAAAATTCAAAATTCAGTTTCAGCCATATTACAATTGTTTCCTAGTCACATGTGCTCAGATATCTCAGCTCCCGTGGTGGATGCTGCTTCAAGACCCCAGGGTCCTGCATGACCCAGTGGAAGGCCACCCACCCACCAGAAATGGCCATGTTGAGTGGTGTGTGAGAAAGAAACAAACTTTTACTAAGTTCAGATGGGGGTGGGGTAGATGTTTGTTATTTACTCTCAGTGATACACATCCTGGCCTGGAGGAACTACTGCTGGCTAGTCTGGGAGCAGCCCACAAACAGTCAAGCTTGGGCAGCGGTGCTGAGACAGAGCAGGACACAGAGGCTTCCAGAGCCTGAGTCTGGGGATGAAGTTGTCTTCTTGTTGCTGTTCAGTTGCTCAGTCATGTCCAACTCTTTGTGACTTCATGAACTGCAGGCTTCCCTGCCCTTCACAACCTCCCAGAGTTTGATCAAACTCATGTCCACTGAGTCGGTGATGGCATCGAACCATCTCATTCTCTGTTATCCCCTTCTCCACCTGCCCTCAATGTTTCCCAGCATCAGGGTCTTTCCCAATGAGTCGACTCTTTGCATCAGGTGGCCAAAGTATTGAAGCTTCAGCTTCAGAATCAGTCCTTCCAGTGAATATTCAGGATTGATTTCCTTTAGGATTGACAGGTTTGATATCCTTGCTGACCAAAGAACTCTCAAGAGTCTTCTCCAGCACCACAATTCGAAAACAATTCTTCAATGCTCAGCCTATTTATGGTCCAGTTCTCACAAAGTTAAGGCTCAGAAATGCCGTTTCAGACTTGAGTAAGACTATGCCAAAGCCTTTGACTGCGTGGATCAAAATAAACTGTGGAAAATTCTGAAAGAGATGGGAATACCAGATCACCTAACCTGCCTCTTGAGAAATCTGTATGCAGGTCAGGAAGCAACAGTTAGAACTGGACATGGAACAACAGACTGGTTCCAAATAGGAAAAGGAGTATGTCAAGGCTGTATACTGTCACTTTGCTTATTTAACTTCTATGCAGAGTACATCATGAGAAATGCTGGGCTGGAAGAAGCACAAGCTGGAATCAAGATTGCCGGAAGAAATATCAATAACCTCAGATATGCAGATGACACCACCCTTATGGCAGAAAGTGAAGAGGAGCTAAAAAGCCTCTTGATGAAAGTGAAAGAGGAGAGTGAAAAAGTTCGCTTAAAGCTCAACATTCAGAAAACAAAGATTATAGCATCTGGTCCCATCACTTCATGGGACATAGATGGGGAAACAGTGAAAACAGTGTCAGACTTTATTTTTGGGGGCTCCAAAATCACTGCAGATGGTGACTGCAGCCATGAAATTAAAAGATGCTTACTCCTTGGAAGGAAAGTTATGACCAACCTAGATAGCATATTCAAAAGCAGAGATATTATTTTGCCAACAAAGGTCCATCTAGTCAAGGCTATGATTTTTCCAGTAGTCACGTATGGATGTGAGAGTTGGACTGTGAAGAAAGCTGAGTGCCACACAATTGATGCTTTTGAACTGTGGTGTTGGAGAAGATTCTTGAGAGTCCTTTGGACTGCAAGGAGATCCAACCAGTCCATTCTAAAGGAGATCAGCCCTGGGTGTTCTTTGGAAGGAATGATGCTAAAGCTGAAACTCCAGTACTTTGGCCACCTCATGCGAAGAGTTGACTCATTGGAAAAGACTCTGATACTGGGAGGGATTGGGGGCAGGAGGAAAAGGGGACAACAGAGGATGAGATGGCTGGATGGCATCACCGACTTGATGGACGTGAGTTTGAATGAACTCCAGGAGATGGTGATGGACAGGGAGGCCTGGCGTGCTGCAATTCATGGGGTCGCAAAGAATTGGGACACGACTGAATGACTGAACTGAACTGAACTGAACTGAAGATTTAGTTGAGAATTGTGACTCATACAGTCTTCCTTTTATCAAAGTATTTTCTCAGGTAGAGCTCTGCTAAGCTCATTTATATACAGTGGTGCCAATTCATTCAGTCTGTCCCAATTGAATGTCAAAAGTAATCGTAGCATTAGGCTAAGCCATGGAGTAAGGAATGAGCATTGGCCATGTAGGGGTACACTAGGCATTATTTTGGGGTTGGAGAGCTTTGTTGTATCCACATGCAGGTGAGAGAGAAGGGGAACAGGGCAGTCTGGGCCCTTGGCCAGCCCGCTGCTTTTCCTTAGCAGAAGGAACAAAGATGGAGTGACGGGACAGAAAGCTCAGAGACGAAGTGGAGATGCCCTTCACGAGCCTCTGAGAGTCTGATCAGCTGGCAGCCTCTGTCCTAGGCGGGAACGGCTGGCCTCTACCAAGTGAAGAACACCCCCTTCACCCCTTGGCAGGCCTACTGGGGCCCAATGCACACTGCACCTAGGTCTGAGGCTCCTTACCTGTGGGCAGACTGCATTCCCTTCTCCCCACAGGAGTAGAGGGCCTGAAGTATGAGGAGGGAACAGCACAAGAGGCAGGGGACCTGGCCCATCTGGGCCACTAACTCACAGGCAGTCTTGGCCAGGAAGCTGCCCATCTCAGGGCCTCAAACTCAGGTCCACTAAAACCTTTTTTTTTTTTTTTTTTGCGCAGATAGCATGCGGAATCTTAGTTCCACCCCCCAACCCTGTGCCCTCCAAAGTGTAAGCACAGAGTCTAAGCCTCTGGATCAACAGGGAAGTCCTTTTTTTTTTTAAATTAATTGCCATGGTTTTGTATATTTTTAGAGAAGCACAGAGTCTAAACCTCTGGATCAACAGGGAAGTCCTCTTTTTTTAAATTAATTGCCATGGTTTTGTATATTTTTAGCTACTGTACCAGTCAGAGTAACAGTAGGAAACAGATCTTGCACTCAAAGTAGAAGGATCAGAGAGTTTAATAAAAAGATCTATTTTCAAAATTAAGGCCAAGGTGTAAGTCTGCTGAGGCATCTGTCGCCACCATCTCCAGGCCTAAAAGAAAGAGGGTCCGGGAACCGTCCCAGATCCCAGTGAAAGGACCCAGTGGAGAGAGCCTCTTGACAGCAAGGGACTCAGCCAGAGTCCACTGAGCAGGAGCACCCCTCCATCCTTCCAGGACACCCACTGGTCCCTGGGAGTGCTTGGTCCAGGCCTGGCAGGTGCAGAAAAATCTACGTGTCTGAGCGGCAGGCCAGGGTTATCGGAGGACACATCTAATTATGATGACACGACATAAGCTCCAAAGCCAGGTGTCTAGTTTCCAGCCCTACTTGTAGGATGAAGTAGCGTGTCTTCTCACCTGTAAAATGGGGCTAATAGCAAAATCTGCCCGACAAGTCTAAGTGAGTTAATAAAATAGTTCTCAGGACAGTCTTGTACAAACTGAGGCTCAGTGTATTCCAGATGTGATCACTAGCAATAGGCCCTGTGCCAACCCCAAGACTCACACCACGTTACTCAAGCCCCCAACAACTTTGGGTCTGTCTGATCCCAGGACCTGTCCTCAAAGCCACTGTCCTGCCTGGCTGCTTTCCTCTTGTGAGCCAGCTCCACGCTCAGGACCGTGCGACACACACATCCATTTTCCAGGCTGGTCTTTTGCTGTACAATTGTTGGCTGTTTTCTTTTGAGAGACCAATCTGGTGCAGTGGAAGAAATCTTCATTTTCTTGAGTGAAAGATTTATTTGGTACCAGAGGAAACAATGATGCCTGTTAATAGTCTGAAGAGCACACTGGGGCCACGTGGGCTCATGTTCTTTCCTTCCCAGGGGCCCTGCAGTGTCTCGGGACAGCTGTGCGTCCTGGAGGGCTTTCATCAGACTCAGGAGCGTGGTGTCGGGGCCTGGTCACGGGCATTGAGTCAGGAGGTATAGTCTGTACCCACTAGCCCGGCTGGATGACCTTGGGCAAGTCACTTCATCTCCTTCCTGCGTCAGATGCGGACAGAAACGCCAGGGCCTCATTCAGTTTCTCAAATGAGTTAAAATGAGAGGTTGTGTGCAGGGTCTGGCACGGAGGCCAACTCCCCGCCCTTTGGAGCTCCTCCTGGAGGAAGACAATAAAAAGAAAACCGTTTCTCCAAAGGGGGCTGCTCAGCCCAGGTGCCCCCAGCCGGCTGGCAGCGGAGGGGTTAACGATGCCAGTGTCCGAGGACCAATAAATGGCCGGTGGTGGAAACGCTGAACTGTGATGACGGGGCTGACAGAGGCTATTTTCGGAGCCCAACCGCACGGAGTAATAGGATTGGAGCGGAGGCAAGCGTGACCAGAGCCGATGTTCTCAGCTACCGAGGCAACCACGCCAGCCGCTGCGCCAAACAAAACACTAGCGGCTGCTCCCCACCCCGCCCCAGCTCCCACCGCGGGGTGGTGGTGGTGGGGTTATCTCGACCTTCAGGCAAAGCCACCCTCGCAAAGCATCCAGATTGCTTTTCAAAAAAAAAATGTTACTTTATTATGGTTGATTTACAGTGTTGTGTTCATTTCTGCTGTATAGCACAGTGATTCCGTTATACAAGTATATACATTTCTTTTTATATTCTTTTCCATTATGCTGTATCATAGGAGATTGACTATAGTTCCCTGTGCTGTACAGTAGGACCTTGTTGATTGTCCATGTAATAGTCTGCAATGGCTAATCCCAAACTCCCAATCTAACCCTCTCCCGCCAACTCCGCCACCCCTCCCTGAGCAACCACAAGTCTCTTCTCTTTGTCTATGAGTGTGTTTCTATTTCATAAAAGTTTATTTGTGTCATAGTTTAGCTTCCACATGTAAGTGATAGCATATGCTATTTGTCTTTCCTTGTCTGACTTACTTCACTTAGAATGATCATCTCTAGGTCCATTAGTGTTACCGCAAATGGCATTATTTCATTCTTTTTTTATGACTGAGTAATATTCCATTGTAAATCTGTATCACAAGAAGACTGCTTTGACTTCCTAACTGGGGCGCACTGCAGACCTACTGCTCCCCCACCCTTTGTCCCCAGCTTGCTCTGCACAGCACAGGGGGAAACTGGAGACAGACGGGAGCCATACCGTTGTAAGATGGCCTGGTGGGAAGTACCAGTGTCTGCCTCCAGTGACAGAAGTTGGGGGATTCTTCATCCTTCAACATCTCCTGCTTTGAAAGAGGACTCCCTTCTGTCCTGCACGCCAAGGGACAGTGTCTCTCTGCTTTGGCATTACCACCAAAGCTTACTCTGGTGGAGGGGGTGGGCAGGCAGGGCCCATGTGGTCTGGCTGGGGGTTAAGATCCACCCAAGAAGGAGCAAGACCAGGAGCATCTCCACGTGTGCCCGGGGTCAGGGGTGGGACACCCTCTTGAGGGCCCCTAGTCTATTCCAGGAGTTTCATCTCTTAATGCTGACACCTGGGTAACACAGACCTGCTCATTCTTATGTCACAGGTATCTACACGCGCTAAGTGGCAGGGCTCCTTTGTCCTCTAGGTGCCAGGAGGTTGTCAGGCTCAGGTGAGTGCCCCCCCTCCACCAACTCCTGCTTTTGCCTCCCGCCCTCCCAGCATGTCCCCCAGGACAGATCTACATACACAGTGGGACCATACCTCTCAAAAAGTGGCATGTGCAGGGTTTTTTCTTCTTTTCTTCTATGTGACCTTCCCGCTCGCCTGCCAGAGGCACCCAGTGCCACCGGGAGATCAGGGTGGTAACAAGGCACAAAGAGAAAGAGAACGTGCAGCCAGGCTAGGAGCTCCAAGCCACAGCCCAGAGCTTTAGAAGCCAGGCTCTGCAGCAGAAGAAAATGTTTGCTAAATTCTGTACATTGTCCTGTATATATCAGGTACAGCGCTTGGAGCTCTGAGCCCTGAGGCTTATTCTAAGCTGGTGCAAGGTGGAGCAGACACTGAATGTGACAAGAAGGTGAGCTGGCGCTGGACAGAGGGACCTCAGGAGCGGGGAGAGATGTCAGAGAATGCTGCCAAGTTTCATGAAACTCAGGGGCCTTGGCAGCTCAGGTGGGACCCCAGGAGTGGGGAAGAAAGAAAGTCAAAGGTCAAAGGAGACACTACCACTTACCTCATTCCCTGTGCTTCTGGAACTGATGGCCAACTTCCATAGCAGGGTTGTTCCCTGAGTGACACAAGTTCGTGAAGCATAAAAGGGGCTTGGAGCAGAGCCCCCAGGCTCCTGGACTCCCCGCTGCATGGAAGGGAACCAGAAGGAAGCTGAGAGTGTCTTGTGAACTTGCCAAGGGATCAGCCTTCTAACCAAGAACTGCAGAGCAGCCAGCCACTCCAGGGGTCATTATGGGGTCATAACTAGACCTTTGGGCAGCTGTCCCCAGATTGGGGAACTCAGCAGCAGGGCCCTGCTGCGGAGGTTGCAATCCCCTTACCTGACTTAGGTGTAGGGAGCAGACCCTGGGACCCCAGCTACAGGTCTACTGGGGTAGGGAGGGGGGTGGTGGTGGTGGGAAGGGTTGAGAGCAGGATGGCCTGTCCCCTACAGCCCAGGGACCAGCAGCCCCTGAAGGCACAGCCGCATCCCTGCAGCTTAGCAAAGAGGAACAAGGAGGACAGATGTCCTCTTGAAAGCAAGAGACAGCCTTGCAGCTGTTCCAACCTTTGAAAAGTCATGTACAAAGCTAAGAGATAGAATGAACTTGAACTGGGACATTTAACTCTCACTTGTCCTGCAAGATGAGGTCAGGTGGGGTCATATGTGTGTGTGTCTCTGTGTGTGCCCGTGAGCACACAATCAGTGGGACACTGTGTACATTTGAAGCCCCTGCCCCCACCTGTGCAGGTCATGAGCAACCCTGGGGGCCGGAGTCTCAGGCAGGTTGTGTGGCAATCTCCACCAGCAGCTGGGCCCAAGTTTACCCCAAAGCTATTTCCGAGGGGCAGGTTTGCTGAGCAAATGAAGAGTGTAAACAGGATTGCAGGGGTATTGTTTAAACGCTTGGGCAAACAAAGTCCCCTCCTCCCCCCCAGGCTCCCCTGGAAGCACCTATTGACTGGTGAACAAAGGATGCTCTAATTTATCCTTTCACCCAGGCCCCGCCCCTTGGGACCCTTTCCCCTCTCCTGCATCCTCTGCCAAGGTCACTAGTTAACCTTGAAAATGCTTCTGCTGCTGAGTTCTGCCCTTTGTCATCCCTCCCCACCCCCACTCCCCATGGTGAGGGCGATTTAATGAGATGTCCATGTGACCCACTGCCTGTTGTTTAATACACAGCAGAGGTCAGAGTGCCGTCCTGGCTTGTGAGAAACAACTGATCAGGGTTTTCTGTTTCGATTAATACCTGGACACAGACGCACTGTGACACTGTCTCATCCTCTCCGGGTGCCCAGGAGTCTGCACTCTCATTCCCACCCAGCCTGGGACCTGCCCTCACCCACTGAGGCAGAACCTTGGGACTGGGCCCAAAACTGGCATTTTGATAGCCTTCCAGATGGTGTTTGTGTTGGATCCTGGAATTCAGGAACCCCTGATCCAGTTCACATTGGACATCTAGATTCAGTGACTTAATGTCGACGGAATAAATGCGAGAAGGAAAGAGCCAGCCTGCCAGTCTTGCTAAGTGAGGTCTGGAGTCAACTCCACCATGGAGCACCTGGTGACCTTGAGCCAGGCTCCACACCTTCCCTGCAGGTGGATTTGGGGGAGAGTTTAATGAGATAATGGACTTGAAAAAAAATCGCAGTGTTCCGGACAAGAGCATCAAAGTAGGAGTAAAAGAGGAGAGTTATAGAAACAGAGGCATAATTCGCATACAATGAAATCCACCTCTTTGGAATGTACAGATCAAGGATGGCGATGTATTTTAATATTTATGCAGTTTTACCAGTCTTAGTAGCCTTGGTTTTTACTTCTCTTCCCTCTGTGGAGGTCGTCCGAGCTGGGACCCATGGGAGCTAGGCCCCTGCTTGCCAAGGTTTGAACTCTCTTCCTATCACAAAAGCCCGTGTGCTCCCTAAGTCCTGACCTCTCCTCCTAGCCAGGTCCCTGGCCTGCCTCCCTCTCCTTGCAGTCCTAGGACCACAGCAGTCAGCCAGGCACCTTGAGGATGGCGAGTCACCGTGTGCCCTGCCTTGTGGTCCTCAGCCGGCTCTGGGGTGAACTGGGTACCAGCGGGGCCAGGGATGCTGGACTCCCTCCATCTCCAGCTCTGCAGTTGTCCTGCCCTGACACTGAGGACAAGCTAGAGCGTCCTGCCCTCTCACTGCAGCTCCTTCGTGTGGCATCTGGGCTGTACAAGCGAGTCCTCTGAAGACCTTGATTCAAAGGCGGGAGAGGTGGGGGTGTTGGGGCGTCAGGGCCTCTATGCTGCCCAACACCCTTCCTGGCAGGCCCAAGCTGGGCTATTTTTACTTTGAGATGTCCTTCAGCAGCTAAAAACATCTGTTTTTCCCTCCTTTCCTTGGGCCCTAATCTCCAAGCTAACTACACTGGTCTGGCTCTGGGGTTTGTCAACCTGCTCCTCTGCACCTACATATGTGTTGGAAGCATGGGGTCCTGTGTGTGTGTGTGTGTGTGCAGGGGTATGCACATGTGTGTGTGTATATATATATGGTATATATGGCATGTGTCTGCAGGACTCTATATGTGTGTGCAGTGTGCATACAGCAATGTAACCTTGTGTGTATATGTGCATGTGTCCATGGGACTTTTTGTGTGCAACATACACTGGATGCATGTGTGTGTGAATGTGGGTATGTACCTCGATGCTCAGGAGTACACATATGCAAAGCCACTTCTCTCCCGGTGGGACTGGCAGCCCGCATGTCCTTGTGTCCCCTGCTTCTCTCCTTCCTCATGAATATTAATATTGAGTCCAGTGTGGTTTCCAGTCTCCAGGCAGGCACGTGCCCAGATACAGGCTTACGCACATGAATGTGCAGGAGCGTGGGTATGAGAGGATTCTGTCTGTAAAAATTCTTCAGTCAGGACAGTAACCACAGCCATCAACTCAGTGTCCAGAAATGCAGACACACATAGAGCTGCCCTATGATCCAACGATCCTACTCCTGGATGCGTGTCTAGAAAAGAGGAAGATTCTAATTTGGAAAGATACATGCACCCCAATGTTCATAGCAGCACTATTCACAGTAGCCACGACATGGAGACAACTTAGATGTCATCACCAGATGAATGGATAGAAAAGATGTGGTCCATATACACAGTGGAGTATTACTCAGACATAAGAAGAAATGAAATAATGCCACTCGCAATGAACCTAGAGATGATTACACTAAGTGAGGGAAGTCAGAGAGAGACAGATATCATATGATATCACATAAATGTGGAATCTAAAAGTACGACACAAATGAACATATTTGCAAAACAGAAACAGACTCACAGACGTGGAAAACAAACATGATTACCAAAGGGCAAGGGGGGAGGGATAAATTAGGAGTTCAGGATTAGCAGATACACAGTACCATGTATAAAACAGATGAACAGCAAGGCTCTACTGTGAAGCACAGGGAACTCTACTCAATATCCTATAATAAACCATAATAGAAAAGAATCTGAAAAAGAATATATGTACAGATAGATATAGACAGATAGATACAGCTATCCAAATCACTTTTCTGTACATCTGAAACAAACACAATATTGTAAATGAAGTATGCTGCTGCTGCTGCTGCTAAGTCGCTTCAGTCGTGTCCGACTCTGTGCGACCCGGTAGATGGCAGCCCACTAGGCTCCTCTGTCTCTGGGATTCTCCAGGCAAGAACACTGGAGTGGGTTGCCATTTCCTTCTCCAATGCATGAAAGTGAAAAGTGAAAGTGAAATAGCTCAGTCCTACTTCAATTTTAAAAAAAAGAAAAGCAGACTGCCAAAGGGCCTAGGTGTCCCGGTGGGACTGGCAGCCCGCATTTCCAGGGTTGCCTTGTGTCCCCTGTTTCTCTCCTTCCTCATGAATATTAATATTGAGTCCCAATCAGACGGTAGCCTAAATGCTCTTGTTCCACCTAGCTCATCTAATCCTAACAGCTGAAGGATGCGTTACTAGCCCATTTTACAGATAAAGAGCCCAGGGCTTAGGGAATAACTTGAAGTAACTGAACCAGATCTGACTGGTTCCAAAGCCTTTTCTTTGTATGACACCATACTGTCTGCCTGTGACAACTGGAAATTCACACTCCACATACTCTGCACGTTTTAATAGCTCAGGCCCAATGCCAGTGGGGTGTTGCCATCATCTGTGGGGACATGCAGAGTGCAGTCTTTGCTGGGGATATTATTGAAGGACACACCTCGAGTGCAAACGCTCAGCTTGGAAAGCTTGTCCAAGATGGTGGGAAGGCAGGTGGACGTCATGGCTCCAGGAGACCCTGATGAGGCTCCCCAAGGTGAGAATGAGTAGATGACTCCCTTCATCCTGGATTTGAGGACCCCTATCTAGCCTGGAACCCTTGGCAAGAGAGCAATCCTACATGGGAGCTGCAGTGGGAAGGCAGTCCTCGCTCTGGCCTGCCAGCTTTGGAGGGACCCTTTCGTGACTTGTCACACCCTTGCTGTCCAGACCAGAGCAGCTACAGGGAGGAAGGGACCCTGCCTGGAAGAGCTGCGCTCTGTGCCTGTTGAAGCAAAGACTGGTCAAGCCGCTACGCCAAGTTTCTCTCCTGTTGTTCATAAGATGAGCCAGCCCTGAAGGTGGCAGGACCATAAACTGGCATCCTGAGTCCCTGGGGAGAGGTCTCAGGCCATCCATGTCATAAATCAGTGAGCCAGAAGCTGGCCTGAGGGCAAGGCACCCTGATGAGAGGAAGCATGGTCAGGTGGCTGGAGGCAGGAGCCCCAGAGCCCTGGCTGGGAACTCTTTACACACCACCTTTTTGAAGACCCCCAACGTCCCTGCAAGAAGGGAATTTTCCATGTGGTTAAGAGGGACTGCCTCACTTGGCAAAGTCAGTGCAAAGGAGAAGGAAGGGCTTACGCCCTTCTCATCCCCTACATCTTGCTGTCTGTCTGTTCTGCCCTCTCTGTGTTCTGCCCTGGGAGGTGAGGTTCTCTATCATCAGGATGTCCAGCTTGAAGACCTCGAAGAACCCTTGCAGTTTCTGCAGCTCAGTGATGGACCCTCAGCCTCCCAGCCTCCTCCTTCCTCAGGGCTGCCACTCTGAGTCGGTTTGGCCAGGCAGGAGGTACAGACTCAGGTTCTCAGGGACCTGGGGCTGTGAACTTGGCTCTGTCACCAAGCAGCTGGTGACCTTGGACAGTGCCTTCACTGATCCCATCGTCCCAGCCCAGGTACCTTAACTACACTCCCATCAGCCTAGGTGACAATGACTCCAGGGCTCACAAAGCCCAGCCCCTCCCCCCACCTCTAGATCTGAAACCTACAGCCTCAAGGCTGAGTGGTGACTGGAGAGACTGCTGTGATGGGTCCCAAGGTAGAGTCACAGTTCTCATCCTGGTGTGCCCTCCCCAGCAGGACCGGTTCTGGTCCTCCAGGCCACAGACGCCATGACAGGGTTGGAAGTGGGACAGGTTTATGGAGAGTAAGTCCTGTGAAAGACAAAAGGTAGAAGGAGGGACTTCCCTGGCCGTCCAGTGGTTAGGACTCTACGCAGGTTTGACGCATGATCAGGGAACTAGGATACTATATGCCATGAGGCACAGCCAAAAAATTAGAAAAAAAAAATTTTTTTAAGAGTTAAAAAAAAGTTGGAAGGAGAGTCTCAACCAAAGATCACTGAGCAGGGATAGCCCCCTGGGGAGCTTTCACTGAGCTGGAGAGGTCAAGCCCAAATACCTCTTTCCTGCTCCGCCCCTGCTGGGTGGAGTAGGAGAGGGGGCTGCCCCAGAAATACAGGGCCTTGGCTCAGATGTGGAGGCAGGTACTGCAAATGCTGCCTTGGGAGGGAGGCTCCTGTGTTCCCACAGCTGAACAGCAGGCTCTATCTTGAGAGCAGAGGGCAGAGGCATCTGCGTGGCTGTCATACTTGCTGTGTGACCTTGGGCCTGTGCTTAACTGCTCTGAGCTCAGCCTTCTCAGTGTGGACCAGGGACAGAGTCACACTCACAGGGTAGTTGGAGATAGTGTTTACGAGACCCCTGCCATGGGAGGTGATGAGTAGCAGTTACTTCTGGCTGTTGAGATTCAAGCCTCTGGAGGGAGGTTTTCATTCCTGCCTTCTCTCACCCTGGACAGTTGGTTAGATTACATTGGGGAGGGGGCCTGGAGGTGGGGGCTGGAGCAGTGTCTCTACAGCAACTCCTACTTCGGAGAAGAAGGGAGAAGATAGTTTTCATGGCCTTGTGTGATGGAAGAGAATTCCATGGGTGTTATGAGATCCCTCAAATCTGTATGTTGAAGTCCTAACCCCAGAATGTGACTGTGTGGGACAGAGCCTTTAAAAAGGTAATTAAATTAAAACGAGGTCACTAACCCAATATGACTGGTGCCTGATAAGAAGACTGGACACAGACATGTGCAGAGAGAAGATGGTGTGATCACACGGGAAGAAGATGGACATCTCTAAGCTAAGGGGAGAGGCCTGGAAGAAATCCTGCCCTCACCTGGCTCTTGGAAGGAAATAGTTCTGCTGACATTATGATCTTGAACTTCCAGCCTCCAGAACTGTGAGACGGTACATTTCTGATGGTTAAGCCCCCCAGTCTGTTATGGCTTTGTTATGGAAACTCTAGACAACTAACCCATGTGGTAAGGGATGTATCAGGTAGAGTGCCTTTGTTTTTGTTTATTTATTTGGCACTGGGTCTCAATTGGGCATGCAGGATCTTTAGTTGAGGGGTGAACTCTTAGTTGTGGGATGTAGGATCTAGTTCCCTGACCAGGGATTGAACCCAGTCCCCCTGCATTGAGAATGTGGAGTCTTAGCCAGGGGAGTCCCAGATAAGGCGCTTTTAGCTGCAAGTAACAAGAGATCCACCTAAGAAAGATTTGATCAGGCCATTTAACAACCACATATGGCAAGGAAGCAAGGAAGGCACGTGGTTTTAAGATGTCATCAGGGCTTCTGCCTCTTCCCAGTTCTGCATTCTGCCTCCTGGTTGTGCTTTTGGTCCTTGGAATACTTAGACTGGTAATCTGGGAGGACCTCACTGAAGAGATGACATCTGACTTTGACTTGCAGGTTGACTAGATACCCATCCTGGGCAAAGCCAGAGAATAACCTCTTTTTAGGACTGGGGAGCCAGCAACTGTGTCCCCCTTGGGGCTGGGGCTGAAGACCTATCAGCCCTTGACTTTGACTCTGAGCCCAAGGCCACCTGGTCTCCTGCCTGCCTTCAGGCAGTGCCAGGTGTCCATCCAGCATAGATGCTTTATTCTACTTGACTATTTTTCATTCCTGGCAACATCCGTTGAAGGATATGCAAATAAGAAAATCAAATGAATTTGTTTCACAAAGAACGGCATTTAATCGGCACAATAAATACAGACCATCATTGGCTGCCTAAGATGATAGTTCATGGAGAAAAAAGTGTAGGAGGGAAATTTGAAGGGCAAAGAAATAGAAAAGAAGGAAAAGAGGGAGACACTGTGGGGATAGCTGAGTGAATGAAGAGCCAAGGGGTCCGAAGACCTGAGGTTGTTCATCCATCTATCCATCCTTTCATCCATCCACCTGTCGTTTCTCTCTTTCATTCACTCATCCAACAAATATTTATGGAGAACCTATATGCAGGTCCAATACTAGACCCTGAAAAAATGGGACTCATCAAGACAAATACTGCTCCTGCCTACCAGGCACTTCTTCTAGTGCAGTGAGAGGAGAAAGACAGTCATGAAACAATCTCACAGCTATATATACAGCTGCAGACTATGATACATGCTAGGAAAAGGGCAGAGGATGAAGAAGGGCCAAGAAAGTAGTAAAATCAGGAGGATGAGCAGGAATTAATAAGGAAGACAGGGTGGGGTGGAAGGCTGGTGTTTCTTACATAAGGAGCAGCCACTGCTAAGGCTCCGAAGGAGGAAGACACTTGGTTCCCTCAAAGCACTGAAGGAAGCTGGTGAGACCAGAGCACTGAGATGGAGCAGGAGGGGAGGAGGGGTGGCTGGAGAGGCAGGGCCATGTCACACCAGGTCTTCTGGGCCCTGGGGACGAGCCTGGGTCTGCAAGGAAGTACAGTAATAGGACTGATATGTTAAGAAGACTTTGGCTTCTGGGTGGGAACTGGACTGTAGGAGCAAGAGGGTGCCAGGAAGCCTAGCTGGGAGACCCTTGAGCTTGTCCAGACAACAGATGATGGTCACATGGTCAAGGGAAGTGTTTCTCAACCTCAGCATCATTGACACTTTGGGCTGGATGTGGGCTGCCATGATGAGGGCTACCCTGTACATTGTAGGATGCTTACCCCAGCCCTGGTCCCTGCACACCAGGCTCCAGTAGCAGCCCCACCACATCATGCCAAATGTCCTCTGGGGAGAAAAACTGTCCCATGTTGAGAACCTTGGACCAGGAGGATGATGGAGAACAGGCTTGAGGGAAAGGCAAGACAGAAGTGAGTGAGATGTGGTAATTGAGTGTCCAGGGTGAGGGAGAGAAAGGTGGCAAAGATGATCCCCAGGCACTGGGTGGATGTTGGTGCCACTCACTGACATGGGAACAATGAGGGGGAATCCAGTTTGGGATGGGCTTGCAGAGTGGGACATACCTGAGTTCTACTATGAAACAGCAAAGAGATCTCAGGCAGGCTCCTATGTCTTACTTGGCCTATATTCGCATCCTCAAAATACACTGCTTGTGCTTGATCTAGACTAGCAAATGTGGAAAGAGGTTACTTGTCCTTCCTGCATTCTAGGCAGATATCACTAATTGATTCCAATTCTCTGAGTAAGGATACTTCTTCCCACAGTGTCCTGTTCTGGATCTAGAATAGCAAAAGTGAAAAGAGGCTGCTTGTCTTTCCTGAACCTGGGGCAGATATCACTAATCGATCATGGTTCTCTGAGCCTGGATACTTTGTCCCATGGTGACCTGGACAAGTACCAGTGGGGACAGGGCATGAGAGAGAAAACCTGTTTGCTTTCCCTGACCTCAAAACTCACTTCAATCCTTTCCCACTTGCCCAGTGTTGACATTTTCTTGATAAGTACCAAAGTATGTTTGGAAAATTCTGGGCAACAATGTCAGGAGCAGGAATGCAGGCTCCCCAAAGTTCAGACTACATCCTGTTCTTACTGTGTCATCCACCCCAGGGATTAAGTAACAAAGTTGGAGCTCCTAATTCATGCCACTTGTTGCAAATATGCAGTGGGGTTTTGGAAGTCTCTAGTGGCAGGTCCATCCTCAGAGCCTTTGCCACTATCTTTTTTATCTAGTTTGCTGCCTCTCTGGGATTCTCTGTTAACCTCAGTCTCAGGGTGGACCACAGCCCTCTCCCATTCATCCAGGTCCTCTACTACTCTCCTCCATCAAATCATAGCAGAATGGAACCAGATATTTTATTGTTTTTCCACTTTTATTCAAAAGCATTTCTGCTTCCTGTTAGTGCTTGAAAAAGGCAGATGCATGAAATGTGAATTTTAAAATATTTGTCTTCCTTCCAATTCTAATGATGTAGCAAGCCCTTAGAATAATCCTATACTCCTGTTGTGGGTAGAATTGAGCCCCTGCCCCCAAGACGTGTTCAAGTCTTAACCCACAGTACCTATGAATATGACTTTATTTGGAAACAGGGCCTTTAGAGATGTGGTCAAATTGCAGTGGGTCCTGACCCAACGACTGGTGTCCTGAAAGGGAAGGGCTATGAGTGCACAGATGCAGGGGAGAGCACCACATGGAATGGGAGCGTGTCCAAAAGCCAAGGATCCTTGGGGGTTGTCAGCACCCACCAGAAGCCAGGAGAGAGGCACAGGACAGACCCTCCCTCCTAGCCCCCAGAAGGGACCGACTCCTTGATTTGGGACTTCTGGTCTCCAGAACTCTGGGATAATAACTGTTCCTGTAGTTCTAAGTCCCCCAGTTTGTGGTCATTTGTTACCGTAGCACTGGGAAAAGAATAAAGTTCCCAACCCCAATTCCCTGGAAACGAGATTGCTGTTTATATCTGAGTTGTGGGTAGAGATTTTTCCTCTTCGGTTCAGTGATTCTTGGTGGAGAAACAGGTCTCCCCAGCACTTACTCCTTGCCCTTGGGTCTGGGCTGCACACCTGCTTCTGAGACCCTAAGGCTCTTAGACCCAGAACTTGGGGAGTGGGCTTTACCTTGAGGGCCTGGCTCATCATGTAGTCTGCATCCACTCATCCTTGGGCATGGTATCCAGTCTCTAGGATGGCCTGCCACAGTCTCAGGCTCCTGAATTCACATTCTTGAGCAGGATCCCTAATCCAAGCCCCGTTGGGTTCAGTCTTTATTTTAAATGTTGGTACTTTGTTTACCATGGTTGTTTTCACAATGATTTTGATTATTCAAAATATGTCTTGATTTCCATACCAAGTGTTTGTACACAAGGCAAGGGCCTCACTTACCTTATGTGGTCCCAGTGCTGGTCCCCTCTCACCCTGCAGCAGGCTGTCCTATGGGACAAGTAGAATACTCCAGAAGCATGTGGCTTCAGAGGCTTGGTCATGAAAGCCTCTCTAGCTCTCACCTGGGCCTCTTGGCTCACTCTCTCCCTTGAAAGCCAGCTGCCACTGGGTGAGGACCCTGAACAGTCCAGTGGAGAGGTGGACTGGATTGAGGAGTTGAGGCCTCCTGCCAACAGCCACCGCCAGTGAGCCGGGCTTGGGAGGAGGCCACCTGGGCGACAGGCCCTCCAACCACAGGCAAGCTCAATTGACATATGAATGAAACCTCAGGAGAGACCCTGAGCCAGAAACACCAGCCAAGTTGCTCCCAAATCCATCTACAGAAACCATGAGAAAGAACCAATGGTTATTACATTTTTTTTTTGCTTTAAGTCACTGAGTTTTGGAGTGAGTTATTATTCAGCATTATTAGACTATACCCTCCTTCCTCAGTGTCTCTGGCGTCCTTCCCCCTCCCTCCTGCCAGCTGCTGTTGATCCTTCAGTTTCTCTCACTTGGTGTGCCACTGCTTTCAGGAAGCCTTTCTGAATGCCCCCAGCTAGATGAAGTGCCCCTTACACTCTACTGTCCAGCTGTACCCATCAATCTGTCATTTCTAGAACAGGCCTTTCTCTCTCCACCACCCCTGACTCCCCTCACTTCTGAGGCTGTTCTCACTGCTCTCCCTGGCTGGAATGCTGCACCTGTCTAGTTCCCATCTTTTCAGACTCAGTTCAGCGTCACCTCCTCCAGGGAGCCTTCTCTGATAGGGCCTCACTGGCACTGGGAGCCAACATCCATCAGGTCACTCCGTGGCTCCTTGATGTCGTCGTCCTGCTTGGCCGGGTCTCCTCATCCCAGTGCCTCCCACCTGACAGTGAGCAAGGGGCGGGGCCTGCTGAGGAGTCAGGAAGAGGGAAGGGTGGGATCTTTGCAGCAGAGACTACCAGTTCTGTCAGGGCATCAGAACTTTCAGAGGGTAGAGATCATGGTCTGGGAGGGAGACATAGGCCCCAAGGACAGACACCACGTAGAGTTCAGGTTCAGGTAGGCACCATGAAAAAGAGGACAGCTTAAGCAAGATGATCAAGATAAGAAAGCAGCAGCTGCACACTCAGCACACAGAGGGGTCAGGAGGGCAATTTGGTTACTGATGCAAGGCGAACAGGCCAGGTGGAGTCTGTAGCAAAGTGGACAGAGGAACTCCTGTAGCTCCCGGCTCAGAGTTTACACTCAACCAGGTCCCCTGTTAGAGACTCCCTGGGCACCTAGCCCTTCTCCCTTAAAGCTCTCTCTATCATTGAAATTAGCTAATTGAGCATATGATTTGTTTATCAGACTTAGCCTCCCTGGCAGATGGAGACTTCCTCAAGGGCAGGACTGCATCTGTGTTCCCAGCACCTACCCATGCCTGGCACTTGGAGGAGGCTCCAGTATTATCTGCAGAGGGAATGGATCATTGAATAGATAACCCAACACAGCCTAGCTCGCAGGGCTATTTGATGGGAGAAGGGAGGTAATTACATGTGAAAATGAATGTGTGTCATATAAAATAAGATCACTCAGTGGAAGAAAACGCCAGCAAATGAAACTGTCAGTCAGTGGCATCAGCTGCCTGCCTGGGCAGAACTTGGATTCTCTGCACCAGAGGAGTTGATGAGGGGTTATCCTCTGTGGAGGAGAGGAACCTGCTTAAGGAGAGAACCCCTTAAGCAGGCTCTGACCTGCTTAATCTCCTGCAGGTTGATTAGAACCTACCACGTGCAGATTCACGTGTGTACACCTCACTTCCCTTTGCTGCTTCACTTACAGGCAAGGGAACGGAAACCAGGGAGGGCAGGATGCTTGTCCTAGAGCCTCCTGTCATGGAGGGTACAACATCTGAGCATCCAGCATCCCCCTCTCTCCCCAGTCAGGGCTCGCAACCCTCCTGGCAGAGTCCATGAGTGCTGGGGAGCTTCTGGTGGCTCCTCTTTTGCCTCCTCTTCCCCAGGAGATGCTACACTGAAGGATTCTTCGAGGCCAGAGGGTGAAGGTCAGACTCTGGCCAAGGGCCCAGCATTTCTGGCCCAGTTTCACCTGTAGAAGCCAACTGGGCAGACGGTCGGGAAGCTGGGGAGGGGAGGAGGTGGTGGGTGGGGAGTAGTCTGAATGGGAAAGTGAACATTCCCAGGGGACTCTCAGCAACAGGATTTCCTGACGGGGGATGATTACCTTTCTCACGTTACGTGGCCTGCTATTGACTTCCTGCTATTTTATTCACAGGATGAACCCAACGGAGGCGGCTATTCGGTGGGAACAAGGGAAGGGCTTGCCTGACTCTGGACTTGGAGGAGGTGGCGGGATTGTGGTTAACTACAGCTTGATCTAGTTCACACTGTACTTGCCTTTGCACAACTTCTGAGCCTCGATTTCCTTTTCTGGAACAGGCGAGCAAGCCTGGTGATAAAAGATGTAGAATCAGAGAGTTGTGGCTGGGTGAATGCGGTAATTGACGTGGGGAGATGCTCTGAGCCCTGGAAGGCTCGCCCCGGGTTCCCATCCTCAATTCTGTCCTTCTCCTCTAACAACCTAGCATCTCGGGTCCACCTTTCTCAACCGAGAGGTCCTCAGTGCTTCCCGGAGAAATGTCCCACCCACTAGCTGAGTCCAGGCTTGGTCTAGCTGGGTTCCATGCCCACTTTAACCCCCTTGCCCCCTGGCCCACTCTTCTTGCATCTACACCTCTTTCCACTGAAAGCTCCACTTTGGTCCCCTGCTCTATTAGCAACACTGTCTTTGGTGAGCGGTTCTCCCAGTGTGGTCCAGTGAGCAGCAGCAACACCTGGGATCTTGGTAGAAATGCAGAACCTCGGGTCCCACCTGAGACCTTCTAAAGCAGACACTCTGAGGACAAGGGACCCATAAACTTGCCTTTGAACAGGCCCTCCCCAGGGGGCAGGGTGAAGTTTCAGGATCTCTGGGATAATGTGTCTGCCCAGCTGGACTGTGAGCTCCCTGCTGGCCAGGGCTGAGTCTCATTTGGTGGCTCCCAGAGCTCCTCCCGAAGGCCATGAGGGACCAGGAATCAGCCTCCTAGAACGCCATGAGCTGATGCTCCCCAGGCACACCTTCACCTGCCTGTCTCCACACTTGGGTTCACAGCATCCTCTGCCCCTGCTCCTTCTATGGCCCTCTCCCCAGATGCTCACAGGACCCAAGGCCTGCTGGCTGGCCTTTTCCAGAAGGCCTCCCAGAGTCTTGCAGTGGCCTAGTCTGCCTCTGTTTCCCTCCACATCTGCTGCCTGAGCCTTCTGGATGCCACGCTCAACTCAACGTCTGGTTACATCCATAGTGGGGCTGCCCTTGAACCCTGGGTCTCTTCTGTGTGCGTCTTTCTTGTGATGTTTTTGCCCTGACCCTGTTCCTGTTAAAAGGAGTCTTGCTCTGTAGGGTGTCACCCTCTGCAAGCACAGTGAAGGGAGTCCCCTGGCCCCCTCCCCTCCAGGAAGAGCAGCCGACATGTGCAGGTCTGTGTGTCGACACTTACAGCAGAAACAGTTCACACCACTTCCCTGCTTTCCTGACCTGAAGGTCAGAGAAAGGGAGAGGAAGGACTTTAGGCCTTTGGCGAGCTGCAGAGTCGTGTCCTCTGGCTGCTCTGAGACTCCTGGCCGGGGCTGTGGAGCTGGCAGGGCAGTGTGCAGACGAACTGGCCTCTGCCTAACCCACAGTCTCTTGGGATTTTCTTCTCTACCTGCTGCCCTTGCTGCTACTGCTGCCGTGTCCCCAGACTCTTCTCCCAAGCCCTAGATGGAAGCCAGCCTCCTGGAGCAGGTCTGCCTGGGTGTGAAGCCTGAATCTGCTGCCTGGGGTGAGTCACTTAACCATTCCGTGCCTTAGTTTGCTCCCCTGTGAAGTGAGCCTGGATAGAAACACAGCCTCTTAAGAAGCTCTTAGGTTTGCCCCCAGAGCTCTTGATCATGAGGTAGTTGCCCCCCTTCCCCTGGGGAGTCCAGTAAGAGAGGGAAGGGAACTGGAAAGTGGTGGACTGGGTTTCCTGAGGACCAGCTTCCTCCTCAGTCTGTCTCTGACCTCCAACCAGCCTCCAGATCCAGCATCACACACGACTAGTTGGTTTGTGGACCAGAATTTCCAACCTCTCGAGCTGACCCTTTTTAGTGCCAAATAAAATTTCTGCTCCTCCTTTTTGCCCTTTCTACTTCCGCTGAGAGAAAATGCCTTCAGTCATGCCTTAGAATTTGGATTCCGTCAATCACAACATCTGTACCCATGTGGACATTCTTCAGATATGCATGGATGAGACAGTTCTATTCAGCCCACAGATATTGCTGGGTACCCTGGTGGATCCTGATGGGACCTGAGGTGGTTGCCTCTAGTCTGGAGACTTGAGCACTCTCCAACAAACGGAGTCTTAATATAAATCTGCTCCTCTTCAGGCATGAGCTCCCCTAACACACCTTGCCAGGCAGGTAGTGTGATGAACCCATCTTACAGATAAGAACACAGAGGTGCCAAAAGCTATGTTAACTCCCCAAGACATGGAGTTAGGGATTGGTAGAGTATGAGTTGTATCTGAGCAATCCCAAAGCCCATGATTTCTCTCCACTACATTCTTCCAGGTGACAGCTAATCCCTATTAATCTTACCTCCAAGGCTGGGAACTCCTAAAAAAGAAAAAAGCATCAACTACCAGCCGTGAGTCAACATTCCAGGGGCAGCCAGTGGGTTGTTTTCATATTTATTACCTAGTTTAATTGGCAATTCAATTAGTTGCCTAAAGTATGGGCTTCCACAATGGCTCAAGAGGTAAAGAATCCAGCTGCAATGCAGGAATCACAGGAGACTCAGGTTCGGTCCCTGGATGGGGAAGATCCCCTGGAGTAGGAAATGACAACCTGCTCCAGTATTCTTGTCTGGGAAATCTCATGGACAGAGGAACCTGGTTGTCTACAGTCCATGGGGTACAAAAGAGTTGGACATGACTGGGCACACATGCAGCAGATACAGATATTATAGAGGAGAAAATAAATTCTCAGAGAGGTTGAGTAACCTGCCTAAGGGCACACAACTAGGAAGTATCGGTGTTGGGGGAAGAATCCAGGTCTGTCTGCCCCTGGGTCCCTGTTGACCCCCCTGCAATATGTGAGCTTCCCAGAGCCTAAGACAAGGAGGGCGTTAATAGCTATCTTGAGCCATAAAACTCCCCTCATTACATGCTGAGTATTAATAACATTTTTTTACTTAAATGGTTTTATTTAAATGGTTTGCTTCCTATCTGGTCCTACATCAGGATGAATAATCCATCTCCACATAGAATAACTTAAGGGTCTCTAGATTGAATGAGAGTGTAGGCAGGAAAGTACACTGAATTTTTTTTTAATCTCAACTGAAAAATAATTTTTAATGTGCCAAATATTGCAAACTCAATCCAATACATGGGCTTATTATGCAAAATGTCCTAATTAAGCATTATCATCTTGCAATAAGATGAAATACCAGCCACCCCGCAAGCATTCCTCTGAGAAGCTAAGGATGTAGCTGTCATTGCTGTCAGCGGAGGTCTGGTCTCAGCTGCCGCAGTCCATCAAGTGCCTCCTCCCCCCTCCAGAGGACCATAATCCCTGTGGAATTCCACTTAGCACAGATGGGCTGCAATGCAGAGAGTGGGTATTGTGACTTGAAAGCATTTTGTTTTCTGCACTGCTGTTCCCGAGCAAGAGCTGGAACCGGAGTGCTTTGCATGTCTCCAGATACCTCAGAGAGACTCAGAATCCAATGCCTCAGCTTGGGGGACAAGTGGAGGCTTTGCACGGGCAGGGCTTTGTGACTGACAGAAACCATCTACCCTTCCTGTCTGGGGTTCTGAGCAAGTCACTTGACTGCTCTCAGCCTTGGCTTCCTCTTCTAGAAAAGGGGGAGAGAGAGGGTTCATCTGGACACCTGGGGCCTGAGACTTCTAGCACATAATCTGGTACTCAGCAGATCCTCCATGGTTCCTGTTCTTAAGAAACTGCTAGAGACTTCCCTGGCAGTCCAGTGGTTAAGACTCCATACTCCCAACGCAATGGGTGCAGGTTGGAACCCTGTTTGGGGAGCTAAGATCCCAGATGCTGAGCAGCATGACCAAAGAAAACCCAAATACACACACACGCTAAACTGAAGTCTGGCCAGGAAGAGAGATGCTCTGTGTATGTATCAGGGACCCTTGGATGGCTGCTCAGACCATGAATTGCTCCTTGTCAAGAGTCACTTTGGTCAAGCCACTCTCCTTCTCAAAAGTGTTCCATGGCTTCCTGGCTCCCCTGAATGTAATTCAGCTTCTTTCACCTGGCCACTAAGGCCCTCCTTTCCCCAAATGCCTTTTTCAGCCAACTTTTCTACTCTCCCAAAATCCACTTAATAAATATTTAAAGAAACAGCGAATACAATGAATTTAACATCATGTGGCTGAACCTCTGGCTCTGCTCCCAAGGAGCTCATAAGCTAATTGGGAGCAAGACTTAAGATCTCAGAAAAAAAAAAAAAAAAAAAGGAAAAGAGCCCTTTATTTCTCATTTTCATCAAGGGACCAATTCACACCCAGGTTCCAGTCCTCTGAGCAAAAGCTCCCAAGGGCCTGCTCTGATGTGACATTTGGGGATGCCACTTAGATTAAACAATGAGGTGGGTGTTCCAAGCTGCAAATCATGACTCCCAGGCCAGAAGGCCATTCCTGAGGAAACCCTACTGGAAGGGCTTCTATTGCCTCAAAATACAGCCCACAATTTGCCAACACAGAGAATGTTAGAATTGGTGTGTTTTGCTTTGTGGTGTTTTTGGTGTATGTGCGAAAATAGCTGTCCAGCAACCAGCCTGATGACATGAGAAATAAGTGCTCCTTGGTGAAAATAAGGTATTGTAGACTTGCCGGTTGGCTGCATTGTTTAGAAACACTCCCCAGGGTGCATGAACTGAGGATGAGAATCCAGGGAGGCCTCGAGGGCCTGTAGCGCAGGTGCCCGAAGTTTGACCCCCAAGTGGTCCTCCATGCAGTTGTCCATCATTTGGGAGGATTTCCAGTTGCCTGGCTACTTGGATGATGAGGACCATGGAATCCTACCCAGGAAGCGTGTGACTGTCGTAGGGGACATTGTGCAGGGGTGGGAGTTCTTCAAAGGGCAGGGGGTCTAGAGTCCCCTGACACCACCCACTCAGGAGTCTATATAGACCTTGGGGCCTTGAGAAGCAATGCTTGTTCCTCAAAGTGCTCTGTGGAGCAGAAGTTGGATGGAGGCTTGCTTCCATGGTAGCATGGTCATGAGCTTGTGGGGGAGGAGTTAAACAGCACCAAGTGCACCCCTGGACCGAGCCGTGCTCATCCACCAGAAAAACACCCTGAAGCTGATAGTCTTAGTTCAGGGCCCTTTATCAAGAGTCATGTGCAAGACATTTGCTGAAGGCCTCTCTGTCCTCGACTCTGTGCCCACTCTTTATGTGGGTGACACCTGGACACAGGAAATGCCCCATTCACTTATCTGCATATGATTCAATCAGTTTCAAGACACCCCACTCACAAAATGGGCATTCTTGGCCCCTTCCTAAGCCTTTGAGGAATGTTGGGAGAGCTTTGGAGGTCTCCCAGGAAGTCACAGCTGGTGGTTTGTTGCATGGTGGGCAGTGGCATCCCCGGGCAGCTGTGGCAGGCAGCTATGGGGTTGGCCAGCCAGGCAGCTTCCTGACCACATCAGCATTGCCTGTCCTTGGAGGGCATCTCCTGCTGGTAGCACACCTGCTCTAAGCCAGCCAACCAGAGGGGCCCTCTCATAGCTAAGGGTCCCCATGCTTATACTCTAAAGTCCCAGGCACCAGCGAAGCCATTTCCACAACAGGTGGGGTCACCTGAATGTTTCTGTGTTTGCAAGGCCAGTCCCCCAGCTCCTGTTAACACAGTAACCTGCCCCTCCCCATTCTAATGAGCCATCTGGATGCCCAAAGCCTTCCCTCCACCTCTCTTTGGGATTCTACAGGCAAATTCTCCTTGCTGGACCCAAAATTCTACAAGTCCTTAAGCCCACAAGGTTTAAGCTGGAGCTTGTGGCTCAGGTGCCTGGCTGCCCCAGAAAGCAATTCGTTCACAGTCAAAAAGGCTAAGACAGCAATAAATTTCTCAGAATCCCCATTGAAGCTCACAGACAAGTCCTGAGAAGGTGATACGACACATCTGTCCATTTTACAGGTGGGCAAATGGACCTTAGATGGATTGACTGTCACTTGGCTAGTGAGCGGAGGTCGGGTATGTCAGTTTGGTTCCAAGTTCAAGGTCCAGGCTCTTGGCTGCCATTCTCTAGTGGTTCCTACAGTGACTCCTGATTATTTCTGGGCCTCAGTTTCCCTGGCTACAAGGAGAGAAATCCTACCTCCTGGCAGGCAGGCTGGCTGAGCTTGGTGAAGGCTGGGGCCAGCGGGTCAACATCTCTGAGAGCTGTTCAGCTCTGGGCTGCAGGTGTTTGACACATTTATGCTCAGTTCAGGGCCCCCTGGCATATAAGGAAGTGACCCTGATCTGGGGGCACCTTATCTTGGGGCTCAACAGTCGTAAATGAGCTGACAGCTCCCTAGGGCCCAGTCTCAAAGGTGGCAACCCAAGTAAGTCTACCACCGGGATATCAAAGCCGGCGAATGACCCCAGGAAACGGCCAGGGACAGCATGACACAAAAGAGGTGCTTCAGGTGGGCGGGGGCCCTCCTGGGGCCTGCTCGCCTTTGAGAGCATCCTTTGACAGCCATATGTCATCTTTAATGGCTTCTGCCTCCCCAGCAGCAAGGGAGCTTCTGAGCCAGAATGCTTGGGGCCCCACCTGGCCTGTGCTCTGAAAGGAGAAGGCAGGCAAGGAAGCTCCCTCCCTCCCCAGCAAGGCTGAGTTTGTTTCATTTAATTGCTGGTAGTTCTTTTTTTTTTTTGCTGTCCCTGCCTAATCTCAGAGTTAAAACCACCAAGAACAACTTTTTCTTTCTTCCTTGGACTGTTCAGCTGTCCGGGTAACACATCATCAAGCAGATTCGTTTGGCCCCAGGGCCACGAGGCATAAAAGGCACTTAGTGGGCGGCATGAGTCAGTTTCCATCAAGCCTCTGGACAGTGATGTAACCACTGCTTGTCAGCTTCCCCATCCAGGCAGCAGTGCAGATCCCCGAGAGCTGACATATGAAGTGAGGATTCCAGAGCCAGGCCCTGCCTCCCTCCACTCCATCCCAATGCGGACCACAGCTGCCCCCAGGGACACGCAGTGTCTTTCTGCACATCCCCACGTACACACGTCCTCCTCCCCCCTCGGCCCCTGCCTGCACTTCCAGGGGGTGAATTCTGACAGCTCAGGCGGGTGTCGGCCTCATGGGTACATTCATTGCTGTCCATAGTGCTTCACTGTTCCAGAAACTTCCAGCCCAGCTCCCCAACCCCACCCCCAATTCCGAAGGTACAAGACACCTCATGGTCCAGGCTGTGCCTCTGTCCCAGGGCTTCCCCTGGCAGAAGGTCACACCTTCACAACTTGCCTAATTTAGTGGCCTTTTAAACACACTTATGTACTGTGGTATCTGCACCCCTCCAAACATCTGGAAGAAAATTGGGGAAAAAATCCACCAAGAATTTAAGTGTTTATATTGCACTGGAATTTTGAAAACCAAGTCAGGAAAACTTCACATCTTTAGCTAATTGTTTGGTGGTACACAGTGCTAGGCCAACATGTAATCTGACAAAGGGTGTCCCTCCCTGCTCTCTTTCTAACCACGTGACGTGTTCACAGAAGGCTTGTAAATATTTCTTTCTTTCCCTCCCAGAGAACTCCAGGGACAATTTGTGCCAGTGTCTCAGTTGCCTACCCGGCCTCACTACAGCTTGGAAATAATCCGAGGGTCGAGGCCCTGCAGGGCTGGGTGGACCTCAGGTTGCTCTGGTCTTCTCTAGGGTTAGTTTATCCTCTCTATTTATCTTCACTTTACAACCCATTCACCCGCTTCCTTCTCTCTCTCCGGACCTCATCACACACAGTCACCATCATAGGAGGGCCCATGTCTGTCCCTCTCCGGAGGCTTTCAGGATGATGTCAGCCAGAAGCCGTAGGACCCGCCCGTCCCACCATCAGCCAGCGGTCACTCTTCTGTCCAGGTGTGGCTCCCCGCTGTCTACCAAGGGGAAAGCCTGTCGAATGGAAAATGGGAGGAATGGATCATTTTCAAGATTAAACTTTAAAATCCAAAAAAGTTCACTACTTGAATTAAAACACTTAAAGAAGCATCGTTCCTGGGAGATAAATTAAGAGTTTGGGGTTAACATATACACACCACTATATATAAAATAGACAAACCAAAGGACCTACTATATAACACATACTATACTCAATATCTTGTAATAGCCTATAATGGAAAAGAATATGTATAATATAGATAGATGAATCACTTTGCTGCATAGTTGGAACTAACACAACATTGTAAGTCGGCTATACTTCAATTTTTTAAAAAAGTATAATTCCCAAAGAATGAGTTCTCTTTTCTTCCTTCCATAAAATTTTTGTTGAAGTTCTGATGTCTGGCACTAAAGGGCCGTTCTGAAATATAGTATAACATCTACCCCTTTATTAAGGAGCTTGGGATCAAGTGGGATTGGTCCAATTTAGCAAATAATGACACTCAGGGACAAACAGTCCAGGCAGAGGAAAGTGCACCACCAGCTCCCCACTCCCAGGGAGGAGCCAACTTAAGGCAATACAGATGGCTTATGAGTAGCCCCATTCATGATCACGGCCCAGGACTGATGGCGACATTGAGGTTTTCAAAGTGTACGGCTCTCTGCGGACTGCTGGCTCCTGACTGACCACCAGCCGTTGAGGAGCCCCATCCCTAATCAAACTCCTCCCTCCTCCCGGTCCTAACTTTACCAGGAGAATTCCTACCTTGGTATCTTCGCCGAGGCCTGTCCTTGGCTCACCCTGGATGCCCTCTCACCATCTCTCTCTGGACAAATCCCTGTCCTTCCAGCAGAGCCTGCCCATGGGCATCTTCCCTGTGTGGTCACCCAATGCCCCTCACTGAAGGGCCCCACACTTGGGTTAACGCTCTGGGCTGCCACGCAGAAGTGCTCAGTAATTTGGTCTTCGATGTTGTGCTTTGTGGGTGAAGTCCAATGGGGGTGGGTGGGCAGAGGGATTAGTGCCCCTCAGGACCAGGTGAGTCCATGAAGACATGGACTGCCCTGAAAGGCTGTGCCTTCCACTTGAGCCAGAACTCGCTCCCAGTGCAAAGAGAAGGCCACGGCATTCAGGAAACAGGGACAGCTTGAGGAGTCTTCACGTTCCTTCTTACTCTATCCCTTTCCTGTACCTGCCAACCTGGTGTGCTGGACGTGAGACCCAAAGCACAGGGAACAATAACGCAGCACCGGGTCCCTCTTCCTTCCAACAGGAAGCTGAAGGTGGAGCATGTTGGTAGAGTGTGTGCGTATCAAGAAGTGAAATGAAAACAGTCAAGTGAGTGTTGGGCTGCGTTTCCGCTGCTCTGGTAAGAATGAAATACATATGCATGGCCTAACTCTGAAACACAAACTGTGTAATCCTGGTGATTCTGCATGTGAGTTAAATGTTCTTCTATTTACGCTTAAAACTGGCCTGGCACAGTCCAGAGATGAACAGTAAAATGCACGCTCATCATTTAAAATGTTTACTTTTTAAAGAATTGAAGTATAGTTGATTTACAATGTTAATTTCTGCTGTACTGCAAAGTGATTCAGTTATACATATATATACATTCTTTTTCATATTCTTTTCCATTATGGTTTATCCCAGGAGATTGGATATAGTTCTCTGGGCTACACAGTAGGACCTTGTTTATCCATTCTATATATAATGGCTTGCATCTGCTAACCCCAAACTCCTAATCCTTCGCTTCCTCACCCTACCCTTCCCTCTTGGCAACCATCAGTCTGTTCTCTATGTCTCTGAGTCTGCTTCTGTTTTGTAGATAAGTTTATTTGTGTCATATGAAGTGTTTACTTGTCGTTACCTAAAATGACATTAAGTGGCCAACAAGTAGACACCATGACAAGTTGAGAAAGAAGGGAATCAGAAAGGAAAAAGCTTTAAGTTTTAGTATCCTTAGTGACACTTTTTCCTGCCTTTTCTTTCTTTCTTTTTCAGTTTTTGGCTGCATGGCATATAGAATCTTAGTTTTCCAACCAAGGATCGTACCCACACCCCCCACATCAGAAGGGTAGAGTGTTAACCGCTGCACCACCAGGAAAGCCCCTTTCCCTGTCTTTTAAACAGGAGTCCTGCCTTTTCATGTTGCACCTAACCATGTAAACACTAGCCAGCTCTGCCTTCAAAGCACATTCAAGCCATTCCCATTGTAGTCATTTCACACCACAGCCAGCGCCCTTGCCTGGGACAGCAAGGGCTGTCATTGCTGTACCAGCTCCGTCTGCCCTGCCCTCTGTTGTGCTTGCCTAGTGACATCTGTCAGCCCCACAGGATAGACTTAATAACTGGAAATCTCACACCTGGAAGATGTCACTGCTGTCTGTAATTTGCATTGCACACAGTAGTTGCTCAGTAAATGCTTGTTAAATGCCACTGATTTACCCATAAGGCCCTCAAGGCCAGGGTCTGGGTCTTACACTCACACAGTGGCAGTACCTGGCCTTACGCAGATAAAGGACACAGTGACTGTTTGCCGGTGAAGATACGGTTTCTACATTCAGAGCAGGAAACCCTTCTCTGTGGATAGCACAAGGCCACTTCTCACTATTCCTCTGGTCTCAGTGATTCAGTGTGGAAGATAAAGATGACCGATAGGTCCAGAATGTTAGTGTTAGAAAAGACTTTCGACAAATTCTCTTGTTTTCTAAGTGAAGGAGTAGAGATGAAGGCTAAACAACATATCTGAAACATAGATAAATGGGTAGCTGTTGCCTGCTCTCCACCCATCACCACCTCCATCCTTCCGGACCTCTTCATGTGGTCCAGGGAAATAGCCTCCCTGCTGTTTTGGGGGTGGGATCTGTGATCCAGGCTGAGCCAATGAGCACATTCCATCTCTCTGGCCATGGTGACTGATTTGGGGTTCAGCCTGAGACCTGAGATAGGCCAATCCGTGTGAACATCAAGGCTTTTGCTAGGGGTGAGGGGCGGCAGACACTCTCTGCTCCGGACCAGGGATGTGAGGAGAGGCAAGGTGGGATTGCTGCAACTGCTTCTGGTATCTTGCCAGGGCCGAGCCGGTGGAGCAACCACTGTACCACATGAAGAAGGGCAACGGGAATGACAGAGAATGGCACCAGAGCCTGAAGCTATTGTTAATCACTGGATCAACCCACACCTGAAGCCTACATAGCCACAGGAGTTTTCATTTATGTTAACCAGCAAATTTTCTTTTTCAAATGTGTTATTATTGAAACTAGTTTGTTTGGAAATTTCTGTTTTGGACAATGTAGATGATACTGACAAGTCCAAAAAAAAAAAAAAAAAAGTAAAGTAAATAATTCAAAGACATATAAAAGCAGGCCTAGGTTTCAGGTCTCCCGACTCCCTACCTAGTAGCCACTGCAATAACCCCACCGTAATGCCCCCAGATATGAAGTAACTGTACTTCAGCACCCATCTGAAGTAATTCTAGTGACAATGGGTCTGGTGGAGAATCAATGGCAGCAACAGCAAGCCTAACAGATTGTGCATTATTACCACATTGTGAATGAATCAAGCATTCCAACTGCTCTCCTGTCAGGGCCAGAAAAGGCGGGTCTGAGTCTTCCCTGGGACACTGTAGTGATTCCCACTTAGCATTGTGACAGCAGGTAGCAGAATCCAGGCAGTGTATCCATGGAGGACAGCACCACTGGGAGGGGCCCCGAGACTTCACGGGGCCAAGGGAGGGAGCAGAGGCAGCAGGGCACGCAGTCGGCTCAGGACAGTCTGCCCTCGGTAAACTCCAAGCGACGGTCAGAACTGGCCACGAACAGCCCTCTCCTTCCTGCCTTCGTGAGCACAGCATGGTGGAACGCACTGAACCTTAGTCTCCGAGAGGGCTGGAATTAAAGGACTAGATCTGCCCACTCATCTCCCATCCGGCACACCAGGCAGCAGTGTGCTCCGGGATGCACAGCCCTGAGATGCAGACCCTTGGCCGCATTAGCTCAGCTCCCCTCCAGGCCACTGGGTTACCACACCCTACATCGTCCTTTAGCTGTTGAGGGACAGGGCCTAGGGTCCTGCAGTCACCCCTCAGGCTGAGTGCGTTGGAGGGGCCTGAGGAGAGAGGAAGACCCATGACACCTCTCTGATTTCTCCAGGTGCCCCCGAGGGGTATCTCCCGAAGTCCTCCTGACAGGCAGCCAGATGGGATGTTTTGGGAGCAAGGCCATACTGCACAGAATCAGGGTGGAGCTCACCACCGCTGGGAACCACTTGGGCTCTGAGGCAGCAGAAAAAGAGGATGCCCTGAGGGCTGTGGCATCAGAAAAGGCCTTGGAAGCAGGCAGCACCTAGGTGGGACCAGAAGGATGAGCAGAGGCAAGGTAGAGGGGGTAGGAAGACACACAGAAGGCAGAGGATGTTGGCTCAACCACGCCAGCCACTCCAAAGGGAGATTCTGGAGACCCCCAGGGCTCTGCTCTGCAGGTTGCTGGGCCCCGGCCAGGCTAATGCAAGAGGTCTCCCACCAACTGGAAACAGGGAGCTTGCATAGCTGCAAGCTCCATGAAAGGGCCTGGATTCTGATGACAGGCAGACTGGCAGGGCCAGGGGCCAGGAACAATGGCCTGGAGCCCCCAGGGTTTGGTCCCAGAGGAAGCTCAGGGCAGGTGCTATGGCCCCAGGAGGCCCTTCCCCACAGTAAGTAGAGTCCCTTAGTTCCTTCAACTAGTCCCTTGGTCAAGTTCCCTAACCTCCCTGAGCCTCAGCTTCTTACTCTTGTAAAATGGGTCTGTGACCTGATAGGTTTGCTTTGCGTCTCCCCTGAGATCACAGGCCCAGCACCAATAAAGGCTCTTCAGATTCAAGTTCCCTACTCCCCTCAGCAGGCTCCCCATGGACTCCTCTGGTTTTCTCTAGTATTTTCTCCACTCCGTAGCTGTGTACCACCTGCTCCGGGCAGAACAGAGGCGGACAGCTAAATCAAGCCCACAAGTCTATCACCAGACACTAAATCTCCCCAGAGGACATTCCTCACTACAGCCGCAATGCTGCCAGCTCCAGGGACATGACTGCACCAGGGGGCAGGCTCCCCACCCCTTGAGGCTTAAGGGGCCAGCTCACAGCCTCTGGGATCCAGTGGTTCCAGCAGGGAACCAAGGTGATGGCAAGTTTAGCCTTACAGCCAGGTGTGTTAGTGATGGCCGCAGAAACCAGCAAGCAGAACCCTACACAGAGAGGCGGAGAGCAACACGCATTAGGGGATCAAGGCTCAGATTAAATTCCCAGGCTGACTGCTTCTTGGCTGTGTGGCCTTGGGCAAGTTAGGTATTCCCTTACCCCCTCGGCCTGGGGTGAGGACACTCTGGAGGTGAACCATCATTTTTCATCGAGTAAGCTGCACAGCTTCATTTCTCTGGCTCTTCCCAGTTTCAGGGAAGGAGATGTTATTACCCCTGCTTCCCAGTGGAGAAACGGAGCTGGATCTCTGCTTGTTTCGGCAGCTTTATCAATAGTTACAGTAGAACCTTGGGCATTTGACCTGTGCTCCGGGCAGGGTAGGGGATGGGCCAGGGCCTGAGCATCGGGGTCCTGGCCACTGTGCCTGCCACTCCCACCCAACTGGGATGTACGGCTCCAGTCAGGTGGAACCTCGTTGCCCACATCGAGGTAGTATTAAATTGGCTTTCTCTCCTCTTCTCATTTTCCAGACCCCTCACTCTAGCTGCTGGTGATGGTTCCCAAATCAACCATCAACATAGCTCTTGGCTATGCTCACAGGAAGGCTGGGCTAGAACACAGAGTGTTATTAATGCTGCTGCTGCTGCTAAGTCACTTCCGTCATGTCCGACTCTGTGCGACCCCATAGACGGCAGCCCATCAGGCTCCCCCTGTCCCTGGGATTCTCCAGGCAAGAACACTGCAGTGAGTTGCCATTTCCTATTACTATATGAAGTGAAGTGAAATCGCCCAGTCGTGTCCTACTCTTTGCGACCCCACGGACTGCAGCCTACTGGGCTCCTCCGTCGATGGGATTTTCCGGGCAAAGATACTGGAGTGGGTTGCCATTTCCTTCTCCAGAGGATCTTCCTGACCCAGGGATCGAACCCAGGTCTACCTGCATTGAAGGCAGACGCTTTACCCTCTGAGTCACTAAAAAGAAACATTTTTTAACGTTTCATATGCATGCAGGTTTGATCCTTGGGTCAGGAAGATCCCCTCGAGAAGGAAATGGCAATTGACTCCAGTATTCTTGCCTGGAGAATTCCATGGACATGGGAGCCTGGCAGGCTATATAGTCCATGGGGTTGCAAAGAGGCAGACACGACTGAGCAACTAACACTTTCACTTTCTTTCAGGAGTATTTACATGCTATAGGTTTGGCTTCAGGACCATGCCTCAGTGGCAGTAGGATTATTATCACATTTGATTTCTCTTTATCAATCGAGGAAAAGAAACAGTGAGGGGAAATACATCACCATCCCCAGTATGATGTATTCACTTCTCATTGATTTTCCAAAAGCTTAGCCTAGGAAAATGACCTTAGATTTTTTTAAATGTTTATGTTGAAATCATTTTAGATATATAGGAGACCAACAAAGATAATAACAGAGTTCCTATTACATACAGTTTTGGGATTGCTTCTTCCCCTTCATGTGGTAACATGACTTTCCATGTGAATGGGGGGCCCCACATGCAGCCACCCCGGGAATTGGCCACAGCCTGTCTTGGTGAGGCCCAGACCTGCCATCTACTAGCCTATACATCAGTGAACACCTTTTTCCAGGCCATGAGGGCGAAGGGGAGTCCTTGGGGCCTCTTGGGTTTCCTTGATCTTGAAAGAGAAAGTCCCTTTTCTTCCTCTGCATATGCTTGTGTCTGGATGTGATTCCTAGAACAGTCACCAAATCTCACAGCCCAACGCCGGCTGCAGGAGGAGCCGGCAGAGGACATTGGCATGTAGAGCTAAGAGAAAGGGGTCCACACGACCCTTTCATTGGCTCTGTGACATGGTACATTTTTCTGCTATATTCAAACCGTTCCAACTGTCCCCCGTATTGTTAGCAATTCCTGAGAATGCTAGATGTTTAATCTAAGAAATGTGTCAGTTTATTGAACAAAACCCTTCTTAGAAGACTTGTGGGTTTTTTCCTGTGTTTCACAATGATAAATGATGCTCTGGGAAGCATCTTTGTATATAAAGCCTTTTCTGTATTTCAGACGCATACCAGGAAGCCCTCCCCACAAATACCTTCAGCTCCCAACCAGCCACCCTAGACCAGGGATGCTAGAGATGCTAAAGCTGGAAGGGCTCTGGGAAACCATTCTATCCACCTCTGCAGTTACAGTGGGGAATACTGTAGCATGGAAGGAGGAGATCACGTGGAGGATTAGGAGCAAGCACCCGACTCCCACCCAGAGCTGCCCCCCATCTGAACAGACCCAGGGGAGTGACAGTCCATATTGAAGCAGGTGGGTGATGTGGGAAGGAGGCAGCAGACACAGTCGGGAGGAAGACAGAAAGAGAAGGAGGGGATTACAACTCTGAGCGACAGCCTGAGATGGTCAGGCCCCACCCATTCACCTCCAGGAATTTAGGGAACCAGGCTCTGCTCTCCATGGTGCCCTGATGAACCCAACCTCCCAGGGCCTTCAGGACTCCCCTTGAATTACCCAGGGCAGAAGGAGCCATATCACAGCCCTGTCCCTTGGGCGGGGAGAGGGGGAATCCCAGGCACTCTGCCCAGTGTGAGGGATGGACTTTCCCTGTGATGGGTGATGGACTTCAGCCTTAAAAAAGCCCAGGGTCACTTGGGGGTCTTAAAGCTTCAGGATGACCTGGGGGAGAGGACTTCAGGGACCTCTGTCATTTCAGCCAATGACAACCTTCTCACAGGAGCAGAGAGGAGGGACAACCAGCCACCCAGGATTGCTACAGAGCCTGGTGGTTGCCGGGGGGAGGGACACCCCCTCCCTGCCCCCCACCCCTGAGACTTCGTCTCATCTTCAACATCATTACCATCAGCAGCAGCAGCAGAGTGAACTCAGCTACTGAAAATGCTGCTGGGCCCAGCAGCCTCCTGACAGTGGACCCCCACTTCTGATGCAAGCATGGAGAAACACTGCACCCAAGCCTACATGACATTTTTGAAAAGGTTTTAAATGCAGAGCCAACCTTAAAGGAAAGGGAGATGCCAGGGCCAGTAACAAAGAGACAACATAGCCAGGGACACTGGTCACTCAGGGCTGAGGTTTCAGCTGCCCATGAGGTGAGAGGCTGGGGGGTGGGGGTGGAAGCTGGAGGTTAATGCCAGTCTGGGGCAGGAGATATGGCCTAGGGCCTGTGCTGGTGGGCAGCTGAAGTGTGGACCTTTGCAAAAAGCTAGCACACTGGAAAAGAGGCCACTGTCTCTGAAAATGAGACTAACCCATACAAGGGGATGCATCATCTCAGAGCTCTGAGTGGAGTTTTTTAAGTCTTCTGTGAAAAGCTGAAAGCTCAAGTTTGTACCTGGAAGTGCAAGCCTTAGAGGCATGCTTCAAGCCAGAACCCTAAGCTGAGAAATTAACAAAAAACACAGTCATTAAAATTAAAAACCATTCAAAGGCCACGGCTGAAAAGAGAATTGGTGAATTGGAAGAAAAAAGTATAATAGGTAGAAAATGTCTATTGCATGGAAGCCTGATCAGATGCAGGGATTCCATGCATTTCAGAATGATGGGCTAAGCAAAAAAAAAAAAAATTTAGGTCTTTGTGTGAGTGAGTGAGTGTGTGTGTGTGTGTGTGTGTGTGTGTGTGTCTGTGTGTCTGTGTGCTGGGGGTGGCACAGATAATGTGGATATGGTGGTGGGCGTCTGTTAAGAGATGACAGTCATGACCTTGCTTTGAGATGGTTTCTTATATGGTAGGACATTTTCCAGCATGTTTCACAATTTAGGTAGCTGACTTGATATATTTTTGATAATTCTATCAAATCTCCAGCAATTATATTTCCTCCCTCCTGGGAGGTCAGGACCTGATGTGGGGACACTGGGGGTATTCAGAGCCCCCATTCATGGCCTCCCCTGTTCTCATATCTGAGGGAGGCAGCCCAGATGAGGGGCACTGCTGGCTGATGGGAAGGCAAGCAGATCTGAAAGGTGCTCCTGCAGCTCCTGGCCTCACCTGTGTACCCACATGCCAGCCTCCCTATTTTCATCTTTCTGTCATCATCTTAACAGCCATGGAGAAGCACCACTTTGGAAGACTGCCAGGTGAGGTGTAGCAAATGTGCCCTGGTGTCCTCCAACACGCTTCTGTCCCACCCTGGACCAACCACTCTCAAATCTCCATTTTTTTTTTTTTTTGAACTAAGAAGCACTTATTGTGCAAAGTTATTGTGCTTTTTAAAAATGTTTAAGAACAAGCTTTGTAACACATCCAAAGAAAAGTTTTCACCAGGAGCAAAATCCAGTTCTTTCCAGAGAGTGAGGGGAGGCACCCCGACCTCTGCAGCACTGTGTGTCTTTGTGCTCTGTGTCCTAAAGTCTGGGTGACTTTGGCTAAGTTACCTAACTTCTCTGAGCCTCGGCTCCATGTCTGACAAGTGAAGATGCAAAATAGCGTCTAACTCCCGAGGGTGAGGATTAAATGAGATGACGCCCATGAACAAGAAACTGTCTTGCTGCTATTCTTGCTGTACTATTATTAATAGCTGCTGGCTGGGGAAGGGCTCCAGCCATCACCCCCACTCTGCCCAGGATCTGAGACAATGCCTGCACTGTGCCCAATCAGTGGTTGCCCAGGCATTGCTCTCAGAGAACTCATGGCTGCCAGATTGTTCTGTAAAACTCATGAGTCATGTTGTTACCTTCTCCCCAAATTTTCAAGGCTCCCCAGCCCAGTTCAGATAGAATCCAGTCTACAGACGGTGTCCTATAAGGGATGAGCCAGCTTTTTTCTCCAAACTCAACTCTTGCTCCTCTTTTCTCACCACAGTCCAGCCACACTCAACATCAGGGCCTTTGCATATGCCATCGCTCAGCCCAGAACACTCTTTCCCTTTCTTTTCTCAGACTGACCCTCCCCAGCCTAACCAGTACTGTCTGCTCTGCAGTCTGCTCCTTCCCTTTAAAGCCCTGGCCACCCTGTGCTGTGCTTGGTCATTCAGACATCTCTCTGACTCTTTGTGACCTCATGGACTGTAACCCCCCAGGCTCCTCTGTCCATGGGGATTCTCCAGAGGCGAGAATACTGGAGTGGATTGCCATGCCCTTGTCCAGGGGATCGTCCTGACCCAGGGATTGAACCTGCATCTCTTAGGTCTGCTGTGTTTGCAGGTCCCATTAGGCACTGCTGCTGCTGCTGCTGAGTCGCTTCAGTCGTGTCCGACTCTGTGCGACCCCACAGATGGCAGCCCACAAGGCTCCGCCATCCCTGGGATTCTCCAGGCAAGAACACTAGAGTGGGTTGCCATTTCCTTCTCCAGTGCATGAAAGTGAAAAGTGAAAGTGAAGTCACTGAGTTGTGTCCACCTCTAGCAACCCCATGGACTGCAGCCTACCAGGCTCCTCCATCCATGGGATTTTCCAGGCAAGAGTACTGGAGTGGGGTGTTATGCACTAGGTATCCATTTATATGGGGCTTCCCCAGTGATTCAGTGGTAAAGAATCAGCCTGCCAATACAAGGGGACACAGGAGACATGGGTTCCATCCCGAAGTCAGGAAGAGCTCCTGGAGGAGGAACTGGCAACACACTCCAGTATTCTTGCCTGGGGAAACCGGAGCCTGGCGGGCTGGAGTCCATGGAGGCACAGAGCGTTGAACATGACTGAACACACGTGCATCCATTTACATGTGCGCTGCCCTCCTCCATGAATCACGCATTCCACAAGGGCAGAGACTACATCACATTATTGTCCCGATGTCCTCGGGACCCAGTGCGGCACAAAGTCGGGGGGTCAGTCACCTGGGGCTAAAGGAGACTGAATTAAAAACAAAATAAATACTGTGTATGCTCAAGTTTGGGACTAAGTTTCTGTTCACTCAGTCGCATCTGCCTCTTGGCGACTCCATGGACTGCAGCATGCCAGGCATCCCTGTCCTTCACCATCTCCTGGAGCTTGTTCAAACTCACGTCCATTGAGTCGGTGATGCCATCCAACCCTTCATCCTCTGTCTTCCCCTTCTCCTCTGCCTTCAATCTTCGTCAGCATCAGTGTCTTTTCTAACGAGTCAGCTCTTCGCATCAGGTGGCCAAAATGGAGCTTCAACTTCAACATCAGTCCTTCAGTGAATATTCAGGATTGATTTCCTTTAAGATTGACTGGTTGGATCTCCTTGCAGTCCAAGGGACTCTCAAGAGTCTTTTCCAACACCACAGCTCAAAAGCATCAATTCTTCAGTGCTCAGCCTTCTTTATGGTCCAACTCTCACCATCCATATGTGACTACTGAAAAAACCATAGCTTTGACCATATGGACCTTTGTTGGCAAAGTAACTGATTAGGAGGTTAAAATTATGGTAGATGGAGATAAAAATGCCATTTAAATGAGAAAAGGTGAACCAGAGTTTATGGTTAGTTATGTGATGACAATGGGATGAGCCTCCAGTTGGACTTACCTTTCTCTACCTCCCACCCTGGTTGCTGGCAGCTCTGAATGTTCAGCCATGGGTGCCGTCCCTGTGGCCGGGCTGCCCCCTTCCTCACCCTAACTCCCCCAGACAGGTGGCCAGCACCCACTCTGGGGTGAGAATGAAGGAGCGCGGCAAAAGGCCAAGGATGTTGGGGAAAATCCTACCTCCTGGGATGGGATGGATGAAATACATGAAGACCGGGGAAGTGAGAAACATGAGCTAATAGAGCAGTGGGTCAATTTAGGCCAGTGGGCATCCTGAGGAAGTGCCGGATTTGTTCTCAGGGAAGCAGACAGGTGGCCAAGATGACCCCAGCTAGAAGCACCTGGAGACCCTGGTCCTGGTCCTGAGGCCCCTCCCCCAGAGCTGAGAGCAAGTGCGCCCTGGTTCCAGAGATCTAGGAGACTAGGGGTGGGGGCAACGGTTGCAGTGTCTGGGAGGGAATCCCCCCCTTCCCTGCCAGCCACAGCCACAGAACCAGTCACAGCCCTTTCCAGGGGAATATTCCCAAGAGCTCAGGCCCCGGGATTAGGGGACTGAGTCACGGGAGGATTAGGAGTGTTCAGAACAGAGGGACAGTGCCAAGGCTGTCTGCAAACATGGAGAGGGGGAAGCTGGACACCAAGGAGGGTGGCCAGGAGGTGACAGTTGACTCAGGGAACGAGATGGAACATGGGGGTCATGTAGCCCCATGTAGCCATGTGCTCCTGTGGCCATTTCCACACACGGTCAGATTACAGAGGGGTTCAGAGCAAATGTACTGCTTACACACACACAAACATGTGCACATATACAGGCTCCCAAGTGTACATTTCCAGACAAATCTTATATGGTACATATGAGCATGTGCTATGCATATGTGGGTGTGGGTGTGAAGTATGCATGGGTACATGCATGCAAAGATGACACATCTGGGGGCTTCCTTGGTGGTTCAGTGATTAAAAATCCACCTTGCAATGCAGGGACACAGCTGGGAGCCATGGTCAGGGAACTAAGATCCCATAGGTCTCAGGGCGACTCAGCCCACGTGCCACAACTACTGAGCCCGCACCCTCCAGAGCCAGCACACTACAGCTAGAGTATCAAAAGTTCCCTCCTGACACAGTGAAGATCCCACATGCCGTAACTAAGACCCGAGGCAGCCAAATGGATGCATGTTAAAAAACCAACAACCCAACGATGACCCATCTAGTGATGTACATAGCGCACCACCACTGAGGGTATGCGTCCATAACCAGATCTGCATACAGTATGTAGCACTTAGAAACGCGCTTCACAGAAAGGTGCACACACAGCGTCTGCACCCATAGCATGGGTCACTGTATGCATTGTGTACTCTCTGCACATCATATGCTCAACCAGAGCAGGTGTGTGTATATGGACTCACTCCACTGTGACATATGTGTTTTCAGATATTGGTGACCTAACCTCCATTCAGAAAGGAAGATAAACCAGAACATGCTCTGTTCCCTGAGAAGCATCATGGGAGTTTGGTCTGCACTCCCCCATAACAGGCACACACATTATTTACACCAACAATTGTAAACACTGAATCTTCCCTCTTTGGCAGCTGTGGTGTGAATGGGCGGGTTCCCTTCTAGAAGTGGGTAACAGCATCACAGCCAGAAGGAACAATGTGTCCCGAGGGGACCCTGGACCCAGCGGAATCCCAGGTCTATAGTAGGAAGCAGTGCCTGCTCCAGGCGGTGACATTCTGGGGCTGTGTCAAGCCCAGCTCTCGCCCTTGCTGCTGGGTCACGTCCTGTGGACAGACAAGGGCACCAGACGCTACGGCCTTGGCCTCCGAGGCTAGGGAAGCCCTACACTTTTCTCCATCTCCGTGGCCTCGGCTGACCTGCAGAGCCCTTTGGCCGTGACGGGAGATGCTCCACACGGACACTCCTCAGCCTCCCTGAGAACAGCCCCCAGGGCAGCAGCAACAGTTTCTAGGAACAGGTGGCCATCACGAGGCTCACCTCCACTTCAGGGCTAATCAGAAAAACTCACTGCTGCCCTTGGTTCTTTCTAAAACAGCTTCTAGAGCTGCTTGATCCTGAGACAGTCCGTCAGCCCGGGCTGAGCCCTGCCTCTGGGAAAGGGGAACAGCCCAGAGGGACAGATGTGGCCCTCTGGACTTTGTGCCATGTGGCCTGGGTCCTGCCTCCTTCACCACCTCTTAGCCTCTGGTTTTCCTGAATCCCTCTTCCCCGAGGACACCTGTGTCAGAGGGTTGGTGGGAAACTCAGTTGGCAGCATTATGTTGAAAATGATTTTTCCTAAATCATAAATAAAGTCCCATATAATCGTTGTGTGAGGGCAAACAGAGAAGGCTGACAACCTGACCTTCTAGCTATGTTTTTCTGCCTTAAAATTTTTTTAATTTAGGATAGAGGATGTGGCAAATGATTACATAAATGCCCCCTGTTGACGCCACTTCCTGCTATACATGTCCTCGTGGGTCCCCGCCCACCTTGCCTCTGGACTTGGCCATGTTTCGTATTGAGGCACCAGCCCACATGATGCTCAGAGGGCCCTGCTCTCTTAGGGTGCTGCTGCAGTCCCACAAGAGATGGGGCTGTCCTGATGAACATGAATAGGCTGTGGGGAGGAAAACCAACTACTCCTGCCAGCTGCACAAACGACCCCACAAGACCTCCTTCAACAGTAAAATCTTGAGTAAACCAATGCTTTGGAGTCATAAAATTTGGGGTAGTTTGTTACGTGGCAGTAGGTAGCTGATGCATATCCCTTATGATTATAATTATAAAGTGAAAGTGACAAATAGATTCAAGGGATTAGATCTGATAGACAGAGTGCCTGAAGAACTATGGACGGAGGTTCATAACATTGTACAAGAGGCAATGATCAAAACCAAGAAAAAGAAATGAGAAAAGGCAAAACAGTTGTCTGAAAGGGCCTTACAAATACCTGAGAAAAGAAGGGAAGCAAAAGGCAAAGGAGAAAAGGAAAGATATATCCATCTGAGTGCAGATCTTCAAAGAACAGCAAGAAGACATATGAAAGCGTTCCTAAGTGAATAGTGCAAAGAAATAAAGGAAAACAACAGAATAGGAAAGACTAGAGATCTCTTCAAGAAAATTAGAGATACCAAGGGAGCATTTCACGCAAAGATGGGCACAATGGAGGACAGAAATGGTATGGACCTAACAGAAGCAGAAGATATCAAGAATACACAGAACTACACAAAAAAGATCTTCATGACCCAGATAACCATGATGATGTGATCACTTATCTAGAGCCAGACATCTTAGAGTGCGAAGTCAAGTGAGCCTTAGGAAGCATTACTACAAAGAAAGATAGTGGAGGTGATGGAATTCCAGCTGAGCTGTTTCAAATCCTAAAAGATGATTCTGTGAAAGTGCTGCACTCAATATGTCAGCAAATTTGGAAAACTCAGCAGTGGCCACAGGACTTGAAAAGGTCAGTTTTCATTTCAATCCCAAAGAAGGGCAATGCCAAAGAATGTTCAAACTACTACATAATTGCACTCATTTCACATGCTAGCAAAGTAATGCTCAAACTCCTCAAAGCTAGGCTCCAACAGTACGTGAACTGAGAACATGCAGATGTTCAAGCTGGATTTAGAAAAGGCGGAGGAAGCAGAAATCAAATTGCCAACATCTCTTGGGTCATAGAAAAAGCAAGAGAATTCCAGAAAAATGTCTGCTTTTATTTTATTGACTATGGTAAAGCCTTTGACTGTGTGGATCACAACAAACTGTGGAAAATTCTTAAAGAGATGGAAATACCAGACCACCTGACCTGCCTCCTAAGAAACTTGTATGCAGGTCAAGAAGCAACAATTAGAACCAGACATGGAACAACAGACTGGTTCCAAATTGGGAAAGGAGTACATCAAGGCTGTTATATCGTCACTCTGCTTATTTAATTTACATGTAGAGTACATCATGCAAAATGCTGGGCTGGATTAAGCACAAGATAGAATCAAGATTGCTGGAAGAAATAACAATAACTTCAGATATGCAAATGATACCAGCGTTACAGCAGAAAGCGAAGGAGAAGTAAAGAGCCTCTTGATGAAGGTGAAAGAGGAGAGTGAAAAACCTGGCTTAAAACTCAACATTCTGAAAAACTAAGATCATGGCATCTGGTCCCATCACTTCATGACAAATAGATGGAGAAACAATAGAAACAGTGACAGACTTTATTTTCTTGGGCTCCAAAATCATTGCAGATGGTGACTGTAGCCATGAAATTAAAAGATGTTTGCTCTTTGGAAGAAAATCTATGACTAACCTAGACAGCATATTAAAAAGCAGAGACATTACTTTTCCAACAAAGGTCCATCTAGTCAAGGCTATGGTTTTTCCAATAGTCATGTATGGATGTGAGAGTTGGACTATAAAGAAGGCTGAGCACCTAAGAATTGATGCTTTTGAACTGTGATGTTGGAGAAGACTCTTGAGAGTCCCTTGGACTGCAAGGAGATCAAACCAGTCAATCCTAAAGGAAATCAATCTTGAATATTTAATGGAAGGACTGAAGATGAAACTCCAATACTTTGACCACCTGATGCAAAGAGCCAATTCATTAGAAAAGACCTTGATGCCTGGCAAGACTGAAGGCAGGAGGAGAAGGGGATGACAGAGGATGAGATGGTTGGATGGCATCACTGACTCAATGGACATGAGTTTGAGCAAGCTCTGGGAGATGGTGAAGGACAGGGATGCCTGGTTTGCTGCAGTCCACGGGTTCACAAAGAGTCGGACACAACCGAGCAACTGAACAACAACTGATAAATGGGACATTCAAGGCACAAGAAGCTTCTGTATTGTGCCCACAATGGTAGAGAAAGATAACAGCTAGGTCACGTGTAGGACTTTCAAGCCCCCAAGGTCCTTCCCGCCTTTCCCAGGCTGTGCATCTGCTTGTTCTGTAGCACATGAAATTTCAAGGGCCCAGAAGATAAACGTTGATTTGGGAGGGGACTCAGAATGGTTCCTATAAGGGAGAGTTAATGGCATTAGTATTCCAAGGTACCGGACGGGGAAAGGGCTTAGAGGTGGGTGGAAGTGTTCAGGGGCGCTTGACGGGAAATTTTTTCTGCTTAAAAAAGGATACAGCACACAGTGGGCTTGGGCCTTGGGGCCCAAGGGACTGGGTGAAAGCCTAACTTCCTTCTGTTTGGTGGCCAGTTGTGTGATTGGCTGAGCCTCAGTCTCCACATCTGTAGGGCAAGTGTCCTTGTGCCATCCCGGCAGAGATGTCCTGTGGAAATATGCTCCATACCCAGCCTTTGAGCACACAGGAAACTCTCCTCTTCTGGGACCCCATCACCTCCCCTAGGGGCTCCCAGAACAGGCAGTGTGGCAGCCCCTTCTCCAGGGGTCTCACAACGATTCGAGGTATTTGGACCCCATCAGTGTCACTAGGGGCACAGGGTTCCCGTGAGGGTGAATCAGGGAGCAGGGGAAGGAGCCCTGCCCTGGGGCCTGTTTTCTGTCTGCCCATCCAGAGAGCCTGGTTCAAAGGCAGCTGCATCCTCTCAGAGGTGTTGCTGATCCCGGGACCCTTGACTCTGTCAGCAAGACCCCACGGCTGCACCCTCTTCACCTCTGATGGCTGACCTGTGGCCAAGAGGTCAGACACACACATCAAAAAGCAAAGCCTCCTCCAGCCAGCAGCCCTGAGGGCCCCCATCAGCCACACCAAAGCCTGGAAGAGGGCGTAGACACCGGGCCCTCCCCAAACCCCACCCTTCCCCATCCTCAGGCATCCTGCAAGCAGATCAGCCAGCCCTTAATGAGCATCTACTATGTGCTGGGCCTTCCTGGTCTGCGGTCAGTCCTCTGGTTATTGTATCAGCCTCTGGGGGCTGCTCTGAAAGCACCACGAACAGGTGGCTGAAGACAGAAAGGTGCTGTCTCACAGTCTTGGGGGCCAGAAGTCCAAACTCAAGGTGTCAGCAGGGCCCCGCTCCCTCTGAGAACCTGGGCAGGATCCTCGCCTCCTCCCAGCTTCAGTGTGGGCTTGGGGCTCCTTGGCTGCAGCTGCGTCACCCTGATCTTGTCCCCTGTCCCCACTCAGGGCCTGCTCCACCTGTGACTGTCTCTGTGTCTCTCTCCTCTTCTGATAAGGGTGACAGTTGCATTGGAAAAATGGCCCGATCTACTCCAGTGGGACTTCATCTTATCTTGATTACATCTAGTAAAGACCCTGTGTGTGCAAGCTAAGTCACTTCAGTCATGTCCAGTTCTTTGCGACTCCATGAACTGTAGCCAGCCAGGCTCCTCTGTCCATGGGATTCTCCAGGCAAGAACACTGGAGTCGGTTGCCATGCCCTCCTCCAGGGCATCTTCCTGACCCAGGGATTGAACCTGCATCTCTTATGGCTTTGGCACTGGCAGGTGGGTTCTTTACCACTAGCACCATCTGGGAAGCCCTAGGTATTTCCAAAAAGATCTCATTGACAGGTATCAGGGGTCAGGACTTCAACACATCTTTTTAGAGGATGCAATTCAGCCCACAGCAGCAAAAAATGGCTTGAGCACTGCTCTGTGACAAACAATAGTGATAAATAATAATAATAATAGTAATCATAAAGCAGCACTTGTTCCAGGGACCTAAGAATTTTACATATATTCATGCCCCGAACTCCTCACAACAAGCCTATGATGCAGAGTTGCTGGGGACTTCCCTAGTGATCCAGTTGTTGAAGAATTTGCCTTGCAATGCTAAGGACACAGGTTTGATCCCTGGTCAGGGAACTAAGATCCCTCATATGGTGGAGCAACTAAGCTGCATGCTTCAACTAGAGAGTTTGTGAGCTGCAACGAAGACCCCATGTGATGCAACTAAGACCTGATGTGGCCAAATAAATAAATAATTTTTTTTTAAAGGCTGCTGTATCTGCACTTCACAGTTGAGGAAACTGAGGCACAGAGAAGTTACCAATGGTCCAAGGTCAGGTAGCCTGGTGGTATAGTCAGAAACCCTCCGCTCCTCCCCCACCCCCTTGACAGGCAGTCGCCAGCATGTGCATTAAAGAGCTGTCCCATCCCTTGTTCCTCATGGGTTCCTCCCTTGGTCTGACCACAGGTTTGTGGATATTGTGAACCACACAGGGGCCTCAGCTTCCACCCTGCTTCCTCTAAGGTTTTCCTTTGTGGTCTTAGTAACTATCACAGACAAATAGTCCCTCAAAACCTGTCACCAGTTGGACCCAAGCCCCTTTGAGGAATGTTCTGGGGCTCAGGGCTTCTCCCCTGCTGCCCCAACCGTGTTCCTGTAGTCATATACACCCAGATCCTGGGGTGTGAAATACAGACCCCACGCCTGACTTCAGAGTCCATTTATGGTTATACATCAGGAGGAAACTGAGGTCACAGAGGCTGGGATGTGTCCAGAGTCACAAAGCAGCTGGCACAGGGCCAGGGTGGGGTCCCAGGCCACCTCCCCAGGAGCCAGGTTCTTCCCAGTGCCCCCTACACCACCTCCGTGCTGCTCTCTCCTGGAGGGATCAGTCACCAACTGGCAGGCAGGTCCAGTTCTCAAAAAGTCCCTTGAATGGAGATAGGGGAAGGCAGTGTGGGGACAGCCCACTCTGGAGGTCAGGGTCATATTTGGGATGGAGCTGCCTGAGCTGTGCCCACTGCTAGCTGTGGTTGTCCCCACCCCCATGCCAGATGTCTCTGGGAGACAGCCCTGTGGTCAGTCTCCAGGCCAGGGCAGGCTGCTCTGCTGCCCTCCCTCCCGGGGCAGGGATTTCACACCCAGGAAAATAATTTCCTGGTAAGGAGATTAGAAGGCAGTGGCCGCTCTCGGGAACAGGATGGGGCCCGGGTGAGGCAGGAGAGGAACAGCGGGAGAGGCCGGGGGGCAGGCGGGGGCGCGGGTGGAAGTGTCACTGTCAATCAGGGCGCTGACCCGGCTAATCCAGCCTCCCGTCTCTCCTGATCCCAGGGACAGATGCTGGGTAAAAGGTGCAAACTCGGCGGGCCTGGCCCTCCCCGCAGACCTGCAATACGGGCCCCTCTGTGGAGAGCCGGCTTAATCTTGCCAAGAGATAAGCTGTCCAAAAGGCGCTCTCTGAGGCTCCTGTGTGCTTCCGCCGTGCCTCACGTGCAAAGTTGTGGTCAGTAATGCTGGGCACCGCGGAGGAGCTTTCGCAGGGGAAGCTGTGAGCTGGGTGGGGCTGCCTTGGAGCCGGGTGGGGCTGCCTTGGAGCTGGGAGCAAGAGCCCGAGGTCCTGCTAGTGCTGCTGGTGAGTCTTGCCCAGACTCGGTGCTGGTCTCTGGCCTCATTCATTCATTCAACAAGCATTTACTGATCTGACGTATGCCAGGATCGCACTAGCTCACAGTCCTGAAAAGACTTGATGGGAAGCTGCATAGGATTACAGCTCCAGCAACCAGTCATCCATCTGTCCGTCCATACGTCCATGCATTCATCCATCCCTCCATCCATCTGTCGGTCCACCCGTCCATCCATCCATGCATTTATCCATCCATCCGTCCATGCGTTCATCCATCCCTCTGTCCATTCATCCATCCACCCATGCATTCATCCCTCCCTGCATCCATTTGTCCATCTATCCATCCATCCATTCATCCTCCTTCTGTCCATCCACCTATTCATTTGTCCATCCATCTGTTGTCCATGTATCCATTCATCCATCTGTCTGTCTGTCTGTTTACTGTAGAGTAGGTTTCCAAATTGACCAGACATTGATGTAAAGAGACAGCAAGTCTAACTCATATCTACCCAGACTATGCTGAGCAGTTAACCCAGGAGGTATTTGACATCCAGACAAGCACTCTTCTTCATTCAGTCCTCTTCAGATCAACTCCATGCACATATTTAATTAAATTCACTTCTGCCAAGGGGATGCTTGGGCCCCTGGAGGCCCAACAAAGGAATGTCCAGGCTGGTCTTGAGCACTAGGAACCAGCAGGATGTTGAAGGCAGCAACATCAAGCTGCAAGGGGCAGGGGAGGTGGGAAAGAGGCCCCGGCAACCAGGGCCCAGCTCTTCAAGGTTCACATGGATTCTTGGTGTTGATGGGTAGAAGGACAGGTCAGGCATCTCAAGGACCTGGAGTGGAGTGAGGAGCTTTCCATGCCAAGGATTGTGGGGGTAGTTGTGGGAACAGTGGTATACCTGAATTTGAGACTGGGCAGGGAACTTTAGATGCTTCAGTGCTGCGTGTATTAGTGCCTGGCCTATGGCAAACTATGAGGTCAGTGCCTTGTCATTAATCCAGTTTGGTCCAATCCAGTGAATCTTATGCTTCCTGTGTTGCTCTGGGGGACAATGGTAGCTCCTTGGTGAGACAGGTTATAGGACAAGTGATGTCTGAATGTGCCAGTCTCCTGGCCTCTCTTAGCACCTGTGGTATATGGCCTGCCCTTCCTCTAGGACAGAATGGGAGACCATCAGAGGTCTGCCTTGCCAGCATTACTCTTAGGCTCACAAATCAGGCTTCTCAGTGCAAATCCTGGCTCCACTCCTTACTAACTGAGTGACCTTGGGAAAATTTTCTTAACTTCTCTTTACCTCAGTTTATCTACCTGTATAATGGGAATAAGATCACACGGGTCATTTGGGCTGTTCACAAATACTCTAATTCTTTTTCTGGACACATGGTCTGATTGTACTTCTCCATCTACTTTCTTTTTTAATAGACAATATGTTCTTTCAGACACTCTTCAAACACTCAGAAAAGTAATTTTGTTTCCCCCTACCTATTTTGAACTTAGAAATAGCTTTCTGATTTCCTTTAGCCAATGAAATGGTAAGTGATTTGCCACATCCTCCCCTCAACCACCACTCCCATGGTGACCATGAAATGACCATGGAAAGCAGAGGCCCCTTGATGACCTGTGCTGGACATGTAGCAAGTGCAAGAAACAAACCTTTGTTGCTTTCAGCCACTGACATGCTGGGATTATTTGTTGCCATGGCATAACCCAGACTAAACTGATGGACACATTTAGCAGAGCTATGGACTGAATTACATCTCCTCAAAATTCACATGTTGAAGCCTTTCACCCCGATGTGATGGTATATGGTATTTGGAGGTAGGGTCTTTGGGAGGTAATTCAATTCAGATGAGGTTGTGAGGGTGGGCCCCTTACAATGGGATTAGTACCCTTATAAGGAGAGACAACAGAATGCACGCTGTCCCTCCTTCTCTGTGTCACACAAAGAGATGACGTGAGCACACAGCAAGATGGCAGCAGTCTGCACCCCAGGAATAGTCCTCGCCAGCATGTGACTCTGCTGGCCTCCTAAGTATGCATGCCAAGCCTCCAGAACTGTGAGAAGATAAACCTCTGTTGCTTCAGCCATGCAGAGTGTGGCATTTGGTTATGGCAGCCCAAGCAGACTCACACAGGTACCTTTCTCATAATGATGTTGTGAAGATTAGATGGATTGCACACCATTTACCTTTCCTGCCCATCTCCCACCCCCAATTTCTCAGAAGCTTCATTCATTCCTACAATCACTCATTCAACCTTCTAGCCAGCGTTCAGTAAGGATCAACCTTATTGATTCTGGTCTTGAGAACTCCATTCACTCATTTGGCAGACACTTCCAGAGCACCCAGGGGTGAACCGAGCCTGGTCAAAGATCATAAAGAAGTAGGAAAAGAGACAAATGCCCTTTTGTCAGGTGTATTTTGAAATTTAAGGTAAAGTCTCCACCTGATCAACATTTCCTCACATACTGTGATGGTCTGACACTACAGTATTTGCCCAAAGCTTCAAAGTTACTTCAGAGAAAGGTGACTGGGTCCAGGGATGAAGCAACAAGACACAGGTAAGAAATGGCAGGAGAGTCTCCAACTCCAAAAATAGTTGATCCCAGCCGATGCCATATGTCGGCTTTAGATGTCTCCTTCACTCCTCACCTCTAGGTTGGTGATTCTCAAGCTGGAGAAAACACATTCCCTTATGTAGGGACATGTATCTCTTTGAAGGATTGTGGCAAATAAAATTTTATGTAATTTATTGTATATTAACACATACATATGGAATCTAGAAAAATGGTACTGATGAATCTATTTGCAGGGCAGCAACAGAGATGTCGGAGAAGGCAATGGCACCCCACTCCAGTACTCTTGCCTGGAAAATCCCATGGACAGAGGAGCCTGGTAGGCTGCAGTCCATGGGGTCGCTGAGGGTCAGACACGACTGAGCAACTTCACTTTCACTTTTCAGTTTCATGCGTTGGAGAAGGAAATGGCAACCCACTCCAGTGTTCTTGCCTGGAGAATCCCAGGGACAGGGGAGCCTGGTGGGCTGCCGTCTATGGGGTCACACAGATAGCAGCAACAGAGATGCAGACACACCAAACAGACTTGGACACAGCGGAGGAAGTAGAGGGTGGGACAAACGAGAGAATGGCATTGAATGTATACATTACCATATGTAAAATAGATAGCCAGTGGGAATTTGGTGTATGATGCAGGGAGCTCAACCTGGTGTTCTGTGACAACCTAGAGGGATGGGAGGGAGATTTAAGAGGGAGGGGATGCATTTGCATACCTATGGCTGATTCCTGTTGATGTATGGCAGAAACCAACACAACATTGTAAAGTAATTATCCTCCAATTAATAATAAGTTTTAAAAAATTTATATAATTTAATAAAATTTTTGTGTTACAAAAGTGTAGATTTTGGAGGCTAGTGCAAAGTTCACATTAACCACTAAGACAAAAGGAACTGTCATCGTGGCAGTTTTTACTCTATGACCTAAAACACCTAGTGTGTATTCTCCGCTGCTAAAATCTTCCAGTGGAAGAGTTTGCGGAGTACCGTTTATTTCCACCAGCTCAGACGCATTTTTCTGGTGAAGCTGAGAGGGCCCTGTGGGGGTGTCTAATCCTGGGGGCACTGGGGGACTCCCTGAAAGAGGCAGCCCTTGTTCTAACCGTAAGCACAAGTAGGATCACCCGGATGAAAGCAGCCATGAAGGGCATTCTAGGCAGAGGGAGGGGAGGGAGCAAAGGAAGGAGGGGAAAGGTCCCCAGCAGGGCCTGGTGGGCAACAAGGCTTCTTCATACACCTTCACTCCCCCTCCTGCGGCGCCGCGCAGTGGCCACGACCACTCCTGCACCAGTCCCTTTAGGTGACATTCATATGATATCAAGGCTCTGGGGTCTCACACAGAGCATGTCCACCAGGATCCTCATAGAGCCTGGGTTGGGGAGTGGCTATCTGGGCTCACGACCCTGAGGGATGTCCCTGGGCCACCATCTGACCCTGCTGGACAACCCAACTTCCGGGCAGCTGTCAGCCCAGGAGCATGGATTCCCCCACAGCATGGCTTGAGTTGGGCCCTGGGATGCTCAGAAAGGGGGTGCTGGATGCAGGGAGGAAGCCAATAGGGAGGCAAGCTCTCTAGGACATTCCCAGCCGGTATCTAGGGCACAGCAGAGATAAGAGAGGACACTGAGGCCCAACGATCATCAGCAGAGCTGGCCTGGGCAGATGGGAGAGGGAGAGAAGGAGTATTTGTGGGGGGAGCTCCCACTGACTCACTCTTCCCCACAGTGCCACAAGGCAGATACTGTTGGGCCCAGTTTACAGATGAGGATGCTGAGCTTGGAGAGGTTGTCTGCCCAAAGTACCTGGAGTGGTTCTAGGCTTAGGAATGACCCCTTGACCCAGTGGACAGAGAGAGAGCTGTGGTTGGTGAAGCCAGGACCACAGAGAGCGGGCACCATGGGGATGTGCGTGCGCAGGGGTGGAAGGGACTCAGCGAGGAGAAGCCTGGTCGCAGAGACACACGGCCCACCCTGGACACTGCTGCTCCCTCCAGTGTGCCCTGCAAGAATGCTGCTCAAACCCCAGGGCAAGGGTGGCTTGTGACACACCGCTTCCCAGGGCAGTAGAAGATGAGACAGACCTTAGTCCTGTTGCTTCAACCCAGCCCTGGGGCCCCGCAGCTGTGACCTTGGACAAAAGCCTTAGCCTCTCCAAGACTCATTTTCCTCATCTGTAAATCAACAGTGCTTCTCCCCTTACAGATTGTTGGAATTTTTAGCTAAAGTGACGGATGTAAAATGTCTAAGCCTCTGGAAGGCTCTCAGGAGCCCTTCCCCCATCCAACACCAGCACAGACCCTCTTCTGCTGACCTGCCTTCTCCATCACACATGGGCTGCGGCCAGGAGCCAGGACACAGGGTACCTGAGAGCAGAGAGTGAGACTCTGGGCTGAGAGTATGGAGAACAAGGGGCCACATCCAGCAATTCCATCAGTTGATTATATGGCATCTGTGGGGGTCATTTCTCTTTTCTTGAGCTAGTTTTAGCATCAGTGAAACAGGAGAAAAGAGGATGGAACTGGCCAATAAGCTCTCTTCTAGCTCCAGGAGAAGTGAAAACTGGTTGTGGGTCCTTTCGCCAGGTCAAAAGGAGACCTAGGTCCACAGGACAGCACTCTGATTCATCCAGTTATATCCATTCTTCCTTATTCCACTGCATGGGACTGGCCTGGATTGAGGATGATATTTCCCAGGTAGCAAAAGGTGACCCATAGCTACCTTCCGGCTAGTGGAAGTGTCATGTGACAGCTTCTGGGAACTTAAGAGGTAGCTGTGACTACTTACAATAGCCAAGACATGGGAATAACCCAAATGACAGAGGAAGGGATACAGATGTGGTCTACACATACACACAGTGGAACATTACTCAGCCATAAAGAGTGAAATGATGCCATTTGAAGCAACATAAATGGACTTGGAGATTATCATACTAAGTGAATGAAGCCAGACAAAGGCAAATACCATATGATGTCACTTATATGTGCAACCTAAAATATGACGCAAATGAACTTATCTACAAAACAGAAAAAGACTCACAAATGTGGAGAACAGGCTGGTGGCTGCCAAGGCAAAGTGGGGTTGGGGAGGGGTGAAGTGGGAGTTTGGGATTAGCAGATGCAAACTATTACATATAAAATAGATAAACATCAAGGTCCTACTGTGCTGCTGCTGCTAAGTCACATCAGTTGTGTCCGACTCTGCGTGACCCCATAAACAGAAGCCCTCCAGGCTCCTCTGTCCCTGGGATTCTCCAGGCAAGAACACGGGAGTGGGTTGCCATTTCCTCCTCCAATGCATGAAAGTGAAAAGTGAAAGTGAAGTCGCTCAGTCGTGACCGACTTTTAGCGACCCCATGGACTGTAGCCTACGAGGCTCCTCTGTCCATGGGATTTCCCAGGCAAGAGTACTGGAGTGGGGTTCCATTGCCTTCTCCGAGGTCCTACTGTATAACATAGGAAACTATATTTAATATTCCGTGATGAACTAAATCATATATGTAACTGAGTCACTTTTCTATACAGATGAAATCAACACATTGTAGATCAGCTTTACTTCAATAAAAATTTTAAAAACAGAGACAGCTAAAGGCTGTTACTCCCATCCTCTCCATCCCTTCCATTCTCCAGTGGGCCAGACTGTGGGGACGATGGCGGGAATAGCTGTTTGCCATGAAGGTGTCCTTGGGAACAGAGGCCATGCATGGCTGAGAAGGGGCGTGGGCCCCCGAGGACTTCACTGAGGGAGCTGCCAAGCCAGCCTGGACCGCCTCCCTCTGCACTTTTCTATGAGAGAAATCAAATTATATTTTTGTGTTAGTTGCTCCATTGTGTCCAACTTTTTGTGACCGTATGGACTACAGTCAGCCAGGCTCCTCTGGCCATGGAATTCTCCAGGCAAGAATACTGGAGTGGGTAGCCATTCTCTTCTCCAGGGCCTATTTCTGACCCAAAGATAGAACCTGGGTCTCCTGCACTGCAGCAGATTCTTTACCGTCTGAGCCACCAGGGAGGCCCAATTCTATCTTGCATAAATGCAATTTTGATCTCTGTTACTTTACAGCCAAAACTTTAAAATTACCTGACAGAAGTCTGTATTGTCTGTATAGAAAGCAAGTGGTGTGTGAAAACAGGAGGCATCCAGCGCCTTCTAATCATTTCACACAACTGGGTGGGGTCCCTGGAAAAATCTGAGTGGGACTTGTGCAGGTGTGCGTTTGCGTGTACATGTGTGTGAGCTGGCTTCCTAAGGGCCCATCTGTGCTGAACTAAACAGAGAGTGCTTGCTCCCAGGCTGAGTGCAGACCAAATTTCCCAACCAGTGATCTGAGCAACCTACCAAGGCAACTCATTTACCCACAGGACAGGGTTGGGGGCTAAGGGAATGTGGCCCTTCTTTTCTGATTTGCATTTTGGGCAGCCCCAAGCCCTCACGGGCCCCTCTTGGCCAGTGTGAGCATCAGCCTTCAACCACATGTGTGTACAGCAAACACAGTGTCTATTAACAAGGCTGATGATTAGCAATTCATGTATTAAGGCCATGTTTATACTTCCATTGTCAACAGTGGTCATTGTTGATTTGAAATGAGGTCTTTCTTATTTTCTGGGCATCCCCACAATGAGTAAGAGTATGTTGAAAGCTTAATTATTTTCATACGGTGGGGATGAAAAACAAAGAGGCTATGACTCCCCATGTCACCCGGGAGAAGGTTTGCCCCATGGAGGTGCTGGCCCCACATCCCAGAGGGAAGGCAGCCCCAGGCCAGGAAGGAGAGATGGCTAGAGAGCTCCTGGTGGCCTCAAATGAAGCCCCAGCTCTTCGGCCCAGGCAAATGAGCTCCCAGGATACCAGGGAATTTACAGATGTGATCTCAGACCCTCCTTCAGGACTTTTGCAGAAGTCATGGAGGGCTGGAGACAGGATTCAAATTTGTCATCTCCCAGATGGGAAGCAAGTATATTTTTAGCAACTACAGCTGGTGGGAGGCAATGTGGAGTCAGGGAAAGGGAAGAGGGTTTGGATCCAGAGAAAGCTATGGTAGAGTCTCTATTGGCATGTGTGAGCTTGATGGTGTGGTGATGCCTGAGTTTTCTCATCTGTGAAATGGGGATAATCACAACTCTCTTGCAGGCTGACACTCACTGCTGCAGGAGGCAGCGGCAGGTGACTTTCCAAGAGGACTTGTAAATTTATCACTTTCCTTCCCCTGCCATAGGCAGCTATGCATATTGTTGCTGTTGTCATGACCGACTCTTGGCAGTGCCACGGACTGCAGCACACCAGGCACTTCTGTTCTCCACTATCTCCCACAGTTTGCTCAAATTCATGTTCATTTGAGTTGGTGATGCTATCTAACCATCTCTTCTTCTGCTGACCCTTTCTCCTTTTGCTTTTAATCTTTCCCAGCATCAGGGTCTTCTCTAATGAGTCAGCTCTTTGTATCAGATGGCCAAAGGATTGCAGCTTCAGCTTCAGCATCAGTCCTTCCAATGAATAGTCAGGGTTGGTTTCCTTTATGATTGACTGGTTTGATCTTCTTCCTGTCCAAGGGATGCTCAAGAGTCTTCTCTAGCACCACACTTTGAAAGATTCAGTTCTTCAGTGTTTAGTCTTCTTTATGATCCAATTCTCACATCCATACATGACTTTTTTCCATCCATATGGAAAAACCATAGCTTTGACTATTCAGACCTTTGTCAGCCAAGGGATGTCTCTGCTTTTTAATACACTGTCTAGGTTTGTCATAGCTTTCCTTTCAAGGAGCAAGCGTCTTTTAATTTCATGGCTGCAGTCACCATCTGTAGTAATTTTGGAGCCCACTGTTTCCACTTTTCCCCTTCTAATTGCTATGAAGTGATAGGACCGGATGCCATGATCTGAGTTTTTTGAATGTTGAGTTTCAAACCAGCTTTTCCAGTCTCATCTTTCACCTTCATCAAGAGGCTCTTTAGTTCCTCTTTACTTTCTGCCATTAGACTGGTATCGTCTGCAATCTGAGTTTATTGATATTTCTCCTGTCAGTTTTGATTCCTGCTTGTGATTCATCCAGTTAAGGCATTTTGCATGATGTACTTTGCATAGAAGTTAAATAAGCAGGGTGACCATACACAGCCTTGTGGTGTTCAGTTTTCCCAATTTTGAACCGTCTGTTGTTCCAGGTCCAGTTCTAACTGTTGCTTCTTGATGTACATACAGGTTTCTCAGGAACCAGGTAAAGTGGTCTGATACTCCCAGCTCCTTAAGGATTTTCCACAGTTTGTTGTGATCCACACAGTCAAAATCTTTGGTGTAGTCAATAAGCCAAAGATGTTTTTCTGAAATTCCCTTGCTGTCTCTATGATCCAACAAATGTTGGCACTTTGGTTCCTCTGCCTCCTCTAAACCCAGCTTGTACATCTGGAAGCTCTTGGTTCACATACTGTTGAAGCTGAGCTCAAAGGATTTTGAGCAGAATCTTGCTAGTATGTGAAATGAGCACAATTGTACAGTAGTTTGAATTTATTCTTTAGCATTGTCTTTCTTTAAGACTGGAATGAAAACTCACCTTTTCCAGCTATGTCAAAGGGAAGAACAAATCTGACTCCACATTAGATCTGTTTCTTTTCCTGTAATCTTTGTATTCTGCTTTTACTTTGAGTTAAGAATGATGCCTACAGGGACTTCCCTGGTTCCAGTGGTTAAGAATCCACCTTGTAATTCAGGGGACCCAGTTTCAACACCTGATTCAGGAAATAAGATCCCACATAGTGCAGAGCAACTAAGCCCACCCGCCACAACTAGAGAGTCTGTGGGCCACAGTGAAAGATCCAGCATAACACAACGCAGGTTCCACATGCCACCACTGAGATCCGATGCAGCCAAAAAAGAAAAGGATAAATAAGTATTTTTTAAAATGATGCCTAGAGCCTGAAATACACAAGGTAACCCATTCTGATGGCTCTGCTCTTTAACGATACAGCATGTTTCCATTCATAGAGAGATAAAAAGTTGCAGAACAGGGAATAACATTTCTTTTGTTGTACGTCATCCTGATTAGACTTATGTAGACAAAGGATTTCTGCACCATGAACTTTGCAACAACCAACTTGTCCCTCACTCACCTTACCTTTTTTTTTTAAAAAATATTTCTTTATTTGGCTGTGCCAGGTCTTAGTTTCCACTTTACAGATGAGGAAAACTGAGGCACAGAGAGCTCGAGTGCCTGAGTTCACAAGGCTCTCTCCACAAGGTGGCCATTCACAGCCTTCACAGTGCATGGCTTGGCCATCTGAAGACACAGCAGGGCTGAGGGTGCTGACTGTGGGGCAGGGGGCGGGGGTGGGGTGGGGTGGGTAGTGTTTGTTGGGAGACCCAGATGATGTTAGTAGGGTCATCAGAGAAGGCTGTTATGCGGGGGACATCTGAGCCTGAAAGAGGAGCCCAGAGTTGTGTGTGGCTCAAGGGGGAGCATCAGGGAGAGCAAGAGGCAGGAATCTGCTGAGTGAAGACCAGAAAGATGCCTGGCTGGCCAACCCTGAGAGGCCAAGGTTCCCAGGGACACACAGGGCAGGCGCTTGCAGGCTCTGTGGATGGCAGCATAAAGCCTGGACTCTTCCCTACTGGGAAAAAAAAAAAAAATCCAAGGGGGCATTTATGTAGGAGAGGAAAGCAATCAGGGTCCATTTCCCATAGAGTCCTGGGGCTCACAGCTTGCAAACAGTGCCGGGGGACTTAATAAACCTCTGAGCACTGCCTTGGGCAGCCCCCTGCCTGGAGCCGTGGTGTCTCCCAGAATCTTCTCTGCTCTTCCTGCTCACTTTCCAAAGCTACAAACCTACACAAGAGGGTCTAAGACCTGAGCTGAGTGTTCAGTTGAGGACAACCAGGGCCAAGCCTGATCCTCCCCAAGTTCAGGGTACACTAGGGGGCTGAGGGACCCATAGTCAATGGCTCTAATTGAGACCTAAAGGCCTTGATTCACCTATCAGCACCAGGAGTCCAACCCACCAAAGACAGGATTTCCCACCAAAATGGGAGGGACTGCCCTTGGATTCCAAAAAGCAGTAAAAGAGTCAGGGGCAGGACCAGGGGAAGGAAGGAGGAGGTGACTTGGGGAGGTTTCATGGGAGCCACAGAGTAAGGGCAGGGAAGGGGGAAGCTGAGGAGGAAGGGGGCTGGGGAGGCGGGTGAGTGGAGTGGAGGGGCCAGCTCAGCGGCACAGTTCAAGGAAAAGCCCTGAGGATGTAGGAGAGGCGACAGGTGCACGCTTGTTCCCAACCATCCCCCACTACATGGGCTCTGCTGGCCTTCTTGCCCGCACAGCCTCCAGAAGCCCAGCTCAGACCCGGTGCAGACAGTGTTTGTTGGAGGAGCTGGTTGCTTTGCATTCTGCTCCACCTGGTCTGGGGGAAGAGGGCAGGGGAGCAGTACCACCAAGAGCAGCCTCCAGAGCATTGGGGTTAGGAGAACCCAAGGGCTCTGGGTTGAGGGAGGCTGGGGCTCAAGACGCCCGCTTAGGGGAGCCTGTCTGGGAGTAACTCCAGCAGGCAGAGTCAGCCTCAGGACATGTGGTAGAGGGCAGAGGAGCGTGTGTTCTGACAGTCCTGCACATTGAAACGGGCTGGTTTGTGAACCTGGAAGTGCTTTGCATTGGGGGTGTTGGAGTGGAGGACGAGGGATCACGCAGAGCACAAGGAGGACTTTTCTGCCTTCAGTAACTGAGCCCCAACCACGTGCCTGGGAGGGCAGGTTGCCAGGACCACCAAGAGGAACCAGAGCCAGCCCTGCTCTCAAGATGCTGTGCTTCCATGACAGACAGAGTCCAGGACACAGGAAATGCCATGGAGTGTGATCTGTGTGAGGGGCGTGATTACCCACCACCGTTGGGGGAAGAGATGGGCCAAATCACAGAGGGCTTCCTGAAGGAGGTGCAGAGGCAGAGAAGACGTCAAGAGACAGTAGGAACTGCCTGGCCACTGTAGCAGGCGTGGCAGGAGGGGCTTGAGCTTCTGCTGCCTGAGACATGGGCCCCCAACCCACTGTGGCCAGGCAGGAAGGTGGGAGAAGGGCACAGTCCTGTAGCAGCCCTGGGACCCCACTTTGCACTCATCAAGTCAGGGAGGCCCCCTCTGCCAAGTCCCTACCGCTCTAGGTGGCTGAGCCAACCACGAAAACCAGAGCTAGTTCATCATGACAGAAAAACCCCGTCTGTGAGAAAAAATTCAATAGGGTAAGGGTACAACATCCCTTTGTATAATCATAAGGTGTTTCAACGTCACACTTGTCAATGAAAGAAAGAGAACAATTGTTAAGTTTTTAAAATATAGTTTTAATTGTTTTCAAGAATAGTTTTAAACTTTCACCATCTGCTTGTGCGAAGAATGTTTCTTGTCAAGGGGGTTATCACGAGCTGAAGACATGGCTGTTAGAAAACTTGGTTTCCTGCTTTGGACCACATGCTGTGGTTATATAAGCCGCCCCATGGCTCAAAGCTGGGTAATAAGTAGACAGGACCTCTCTCTATCTACTATTTTCACAATATATGTGAGTTACAAGAATTTCACAATAAAAATTCAAAAGCAAACAAAACCCCTCTTATTTTGGAATTGCGTACAACCACCCCAAACATTCAATCTGACACAGAAACAAGTTTTGTTATAGGAGCAGCTGTTTCTCATTTAATTAATTTCTTAAAGAATGCTGTTTGGATGCTTATTTATGTTTATTTATTTACTATACTACCTTATATGTTTTCTTAGATAATTTTATCAAATAGAGGGAAAATGTAATTTTCTTTTTTTGCCTCTAGTGTACTTAATGTCTCTTTGCTCCAAAGAGACATCCAGTGAATTGCTAACTTTCTACCTGGGCTCCAGCTTGGGAAAGGGTGAGAGTCACTGTCTGGGAAATGCACCAACGAGAACTTGGGGAATCCCTCAGACTGGTCAGGAGACAGGACCTCTAGGAGATTCCCAGCAGGAGTTCCAAGAAGCCCTAAGGCAGGATTGCCTAAGGAGGAGGGGCTGGGTGGCTCTGGCAGGTGGGTCTGGACGTGAAAGATGGGTGGCATTTGGGTAACACTGAGAAGAGGGTGGGACAGGAGAGCTATAGTCATTGGGAGTGGGAGGGATTTGCCCCCAAGAGGAAAGATCTGTCCTAGGAGGTGAAGGACTCGCGCTTTGGCAGGGGTCTGCACATCAGACGAGATCTTGGATGTTCCTCTGACCATCAGAGTGCCTTAGCCAAAGAAAGAGTTCTCCAGCCAAGAGATAAAGGCCTTCCTGCCCTAGACCACTGTGCCCAGTATCCTGGGCAGGGGCTGCGGGGTCTGGGGCCCTGGGTGGAGCCCAGCAACCTCACCTCCACACCCGCACTGATCAGCGGTCACAGGCTGCTACAGGCAGTGTCATCCTGAGGTGACAAGGACCTTGCGGGCACGGCCGGCCCCCGGTGGTGTGGACAGCGCAGGACACACTGGTCCCCAGCAGGGGCTCTCACCAGGCTGGCCCTGGTGTCCAGTGGATGGTGAGAGTGTGACAAGTCCTCAGCCTCCTCTGGAACTGGGTCTGAATGGAAACGTTATCATAATTTAATTACCTTTCACCAACGCAGCCTGAGAAAACCCAGTCCTCAGCCCCAATGCCAACCTTGCGTGGAGCCAGGGATGAGCGGAAGTGGAGCTCCCCCAGGGGCAAGGGGACAGCACTGAAACACTGAAACCAGAGTTGAAAAGGTGACCCAGGGCCCCGGCCCGCACGGGGTCAAGCAGGCTCCCCCAGCCAGGAAGCAACCCCAGGGCCGGGCTCACAGGTTGTGTTTAGATGCTCCCAAGAGGGTGGGGGGGGCGGGCGGTGTCCTTCCTTCCTTTCTTTCTTTCCTTTTCTTTCTTCTTTTTATTTTTTTAATAAAAGGGGTGATAAAGGGTCCTGCCAGGAGGCATTGTCTTCCAAAGTCTAAAGTGTTTGAAATTAATTTATCCGCTTAGGATGGTGTATAAATTTCTCATTACCAGTGTCAGTGATGAACAGGAAACCATTCCAAGAAATGTCTCGGGCCCTTGCCAAGCCGCGGGCCCTGGGTCCCTGGCGGAGCGGGGGCTGCCACAAAGGCTTTCACACAGTCAGGAGCGTTAACTATGCATGCTTTCGCGTTGCCCGGGCTCGGCCAAATGCCCTGTGAGAACCACACGTCCACACCCGCTTTATTATTCCACACAGATGCTGCTCGCTGTTGTGTGTTTCCAGCTTTGTGGAACATAATGTGGGGTGTTGGGGGTTTTGTTGTGGTCGGGCATGTGTTTTTTTACTTTGCCTCTCCTGGTCCCCTCCTTCTGTGACTACCCCCTCCCCAAATAGCTAGGCCCAGGGGAAGTGGGGGGTGGGGGGCAGAGCCGGGAAGGTTCTTGGAAGGGCTGGGGCTGGGTGGGGGAGGGGTCCAGATGAATTGAGCTTCTTTGAGGTGTGTGTGTGTTAGGGGGAGGGTGTGGAGACTGTCGGGAGGGGCAGGGAGGGGAGGAGGGGGGAGGTTAAGCCCTGGGAAAAAGTGGCACCCCTCAGCCCTGGCTGGGCCCAGCTGCCAGCCATGGCCCCGCCACACTGCCAGCCGCACTCATGGACACCCTGGCGCCCCCGGGAGACTCAGCTTCAGAGGGAGGAGTCCTCGGGGCGCTCCAGCCATGGGTTACACGGTAACTGCTTAATGCCAAGGGCCACTACGAGCTGAAGAGGTGGCAGGGCCGGGACTCAGACCCAGGCCTCCCCGCCAGCAGCCAAGGTGGTGTTCTCCTCCCTCTAACATGTGCCAGAGCCCAGGGTCCATGCCTCCTGACTTGGGGGGCTTTTCCAGGGGTCACAGAGGCAGGGGGCCTGAGTGGACAGGTGTGAGATCTTATGGAGTGGGGCAGAAGGGCTGGCCCGGAAGTCAGGACCCCATTGGAGCCCTGCCTCTGTGACCATCTCCCTGCGCAACCCAAGTCCAGTCTCCCCATCACGCCCCTGTCCTCTCTTCTGTACCTGAAGGGCCACGGGCTTCAGATGGAGCAGGGAGGCAAGGCTGTGCTGCCCAGAGATGTCGCTGACACTGACTGTGGACTCCACAGTCCAGGAAACCTGGGCCCCTTGGGGAGCCTAGAACAAGAGGGAGCCTGCAGGTGACCCTCCCTGAAGAGTACGCCCCCACCCCCCGACTCCTGAGACATGCGTGGCCCCTTTCGGGACACAGAGCCCTCTTCCATGGGGATCCTGGCCAGAGGGCCAGGTGTGCTTGGATCCAGGGGCCACCTCTCAGAAACGCCAGTCTCGATTGACACACTCACTCCCGGCCTCGGGGAGCCTGGCGGCCAAGGGCAGGGCCTTTCAGGATGGCTGATTGGGATGCCTGGCAAGTCACCGGCCCTGGGCTGTGGGCCAGCCCACAGCCCCTGCGGAGGTGGCCTCATTAAAGGCCTCATGGTCCAGTGGGCAGGGCATCAGACTGGACATCTGGAGGCTTGGGGTCTGGTCCAGCTTGCTGCTGCTTTGCTGGGTGACCTTAAGCAGATTACTTGGCCTCTCAGTGCCCCATCTGCCCCCTGCCTCCTCCCTGTCTGGCAACGCTTCCTGGAGGGAATATTAATGGGGCAGCTCACACAAGCCCAGCTTCCACGGCACCTCGGTTTTAGCCTTTCCAGCCATGCCAGGGTTTGGCAGGGACACGCAGGAACCCTTCCTCCTAAAAGCCTCTGAGAATTCCATTCTGTCATCGCTTGCTAGGGCAGCCACTGGCCTGGCCTGGAAGACAGAGCGGTGAGGGCCAGGGAGAAGCTCCACTGCGTTTAAGAGCAGGAAGCTGCCATTAACATTGTTCTAAGTAACCACTCCTCTTGCAGATGGAGAAACTGAGGCTAGGACACATGGCCAGGTGGTGGCTTTACTGGACTGGGAACCAGCCACCCATCCTCCGGGCCCTTCGCTCAGTCCTAGGCTGATGTTTCTAACACAAGGGTCTCACCCTGTCTATTCCTGTGTCAGCCTGTTCCATGACCTCCCATCGTGCATGTAGTCAGGCTCCTCAGTCATGCTCAACCCAGGTCATGGCATCACCAGGGTTTAACTCCAGCCCTCCAAGCTCATATGGGCCCTCAAGTCCCCTCCTGCCATTCCTGCCCCTTGGGGGGACCTTCTTCACTTTTCTCCTGGATGAGCTGATGGCCCCTTCATAACTAGAGCAAAACATCCCCTCTGTGTGACACAGGTCCAAATTGTCCCTAAGGACAGCCTGGATCCTTCCCATTGGGTTTGCAGCATTCAGGCCCATCTTCATCAGACCACTGCCTGCTGGGTCAAGGGGCACCTTGTGGGGAAGGATCTGCCTCTCAACCATATTGGAGCCAGAGGGAAGGCTCAGGGCTCGGCAGGTAGTGGGTGCTCAGCAGATGGGAGCTGAATGAAGGTTTAGGGGGTGGAATCCAGCATCATGACCCCACAAGCTCTCTGCTCTCTTCTTTCAAGTACCATTGAAGAAGCCATTTAAAACCTTCCTCCAAGGAGCCATGACTCACCAGGGACTTCCTGGTATTCACTGTCCGCACCCCAGCAGAGTGGACCAAACTGGGCCCATCCACCCCAAGCTCCTTTTTTTAGCTGTCTGTGTCCCAGGTCCACCATCATAATAATCCTGCAAGCTTGTTGCAGCTCAGTGTATAACTGAGGAAATGGAAGCTCAAAGAGATGAAGTGCCTTGCCTGGGATCGCATAGTGGATGGAGGCAGAACTGGGATCTGAGCCCAGATCTCCAGGATCCAGATCCCACAGTCCTGCCCCTGCCAACACCTGCCTTCTCCAAGCCTGCTAGAGGGCTACTGAGAGGCCTGGAGATGGCTGAGTAGATAAAGGCTAGTAAGAAATTTCCTGCATGATCCTTTCTCCTTGGCATTGGTATTTTAACCAGAGTTTTAAGAGCTTACCCCAAAGTGGGTTTGATGGGATTTTGACACCATTATTATCCAACTTTAACAATATTTCTATCTGTTGTTGTATTTTTCTCAACATATACAATGGATTTGTGAGGGTTGACCCTTCTTCCATCTTTCTTCACTATAACTCTACTTTTTTTGTGGAACTTTTCATTTAACCCTTCCAAGGACTGTGACTTAGGGGCAAGAGTCAGAAATGAAATGTTTGTTAAAATCCCTAAGGCTTTAAGATATGTCTCCCTCAATTGATCTATAGATTCAACACAATTTCTATCAAAGTCGTGGCAGGATTTTTTTAAATAGAAATTGACAAGTTTGTTCTAAAGTTTTTATAGAAAAGCAAGGACTGGAAGAGTCAAAACAAGTTTGACAAAGAACAAATTTGAAGGAGTCATATTTCCTGATTTTAAGACATACTATAAAGTGACAATAATCAAGGTAGTATGTTATCATGAACAACTCTCTTTACCAAAAAACTGGACAACCTAGAAGAAATGGAAAAATTTTAGAAACATACAACTGGGTAAGAATGAATCAGGAAGAAACAGAAAATCTAAATAAACCAATTACTAGTACGAAGACTGAATCAGTAATAAAAAAATCTCCCAATTAAGAAATGCTCAAGATAAGATGACTACACTGGTGAATTTTATCAAACATTTTAGGAATAATTGATAATTGATACCAACCCTTCTTAAACTCTTACAAAAAAATTGAAGATGAGGAAGCACTCCCAGATTCATTTGATGAGGCCAGCAATATACTGATACCAAAACACAGAAGTAGAAAAGAAAACTACAGGTCAATATTTGTGATGAATATAAGTGCAAAACTTTTCAATAAAATACTAGCAAACCAAATTCAGCATGGCATTAAAAGGATCATTCATCACGATCAAGGGAAATTTCTTCCTGAAATGAAAGGATGTTTCCACATACACAAATCAATCAATGTGATACACCACATTAAAAGAATTAAAGAAAAGAATTATATGATCATTTCAATAGACATGGAAAAATCAGTTGACAAAATCAGAATGACAAATCCATTCATGATGCAAACTCTTAACAAATTAGGCATAGAAGAAACATATCTCAACATAATAAAGGCCATATATGACAAGCACACATCATACTCAATGGTGAAAAGTTGAAAACTTTTCCTTTATGATAAGGAAAATTCAACACAGTACTAGAAGTCTTAGCTAGAGCAATCAAGCAAGAAAAAGAATTAAAAGGCATCAGAAATGGAAAGGAAGAAATAAAATTGTTTGTTTGCAGATGACATCATTTTATGTGTGGGAAATCCTAAAGACTTGGCAAAAGAACCGTTAGAGCTTATCAATGAATTCAGCAAAGATAAAAAATTAACAAACAAAAATCAGTAGCATATCCATACACTACAACAATGTTTTTAAAAAGCAATAAAGAAAATGATCCATTTTAATAGCCTCATAACCAATAAAATACTTAGGAATAAATTAAACTAAGGAAATGAAAGACTTCTGCTTTGAAAACTACAAGACAGTGATGAAAAAAATCAAAGAAATGGAAAAGTATCTCATGTTTGTGGATTGGAAGAGTTAACATTGTAAAAATATCAATACTGCCAAAGCCATCTGAGGATTCAATATAATCCCTATCAAGACTACAACTTCATTTTTAACAGAAGCATAAAAAATACCCCTAAAATTTATGTGTCACCACAGAATACCCTGAATAGCCAAAGCAATCTTGAGAAGGAAGAACAAAGCGGGAGGCATCACACTTTCTGACTTCAAGTTATACTATAAAGCCACAATAATCAAAGCAGTGTGTTACTGGCAGAAACAGACAAGCAGACCAGCAGAGCAGAATTGAGAGCCAAGAAATAACTCTAAGCAATATCCTCAACTAATATTTGACAAGGGAGCTGAGAATATCCAATGGAGAAAAGACAATCTCTTCAATACAAAGTGTTGCGATAACTAGATAAAAACTTGTAAAAAAATGAAACTGGACCCATATCTTATACTACTCATGAAAATCAATTTAAAATAGATTAACAACATAAATTAAACCTCATACCATGAAACACCTAAAAGAAAACATAGAAATAAATCTGCTTGACATGGAGCTCGGTAATGATTTTATGGTATGACACCTGAAGCATAAGCAACAAAATAAAAAGTTAACAAGTGGGGTTACTATAAACTGAAAATCTCCTACACATTAAAAGTAACCATCAACAAAGTGAAAAGACAACCTATAGAATGTAAAAGTATCTTTACAAACCGTATATTTGACTAGGAGTTACTATCCAAAATATGTAAAGAAATCATGCAACTCAAAGGTTAAAAGCCCAAATAATCCAATTTTTAAAATGGGCAAAGGATAAAATAGACATTTCTCCAAAGAAGGCATACAAATAGCCAACAGATACATAAGGAAATGTTTATAGTTACTAGTCACTAGGGAAATGCAAACTAAAGTCACAATGAGATAGCATCTCTGACCTGTTACAATGTCTGTCATCAAAAAGACAAGAGATAATAGGTGTTGGTAGGTGTGTGGAGGAAAGGGAGCCTTTGTACACTGGTGGTGGAATTATAAATTGTCCCAACTATGGAAGACAATAAGGAAGGTCTTCAAAGATTAAAAATAGAACTACCACACGACCCACTACTTCTACTTCAGGTAACATATCTGGAGGCAATGGAAACATTAACTCAAAAAGATATATGTGCCTCCATCTTCATAGCAGCATTGTTTACAATAGCCAAAATGTGAAAAACAATCCAAGTGTCCATCGATGGATGAATGGATAAGGAAGCTGTCATTCATATATGCAATGGAGTATCATTCATCCGGAAAGGAAGGGAATCCTCCCAATTGTAACAATATGGACGGACCTTGAGGACATTATGCTAACTGAACGAAAACAGAGAAAGATAAATACTGTTTGATCTCACTTACATATGGAATCTAAACAACAACAACCCAAGCAAAAGAGTCCCAAACTCAGAAAAAAAGAGATTAGATTTGTGATTGCAGAGGTAAGGAGCAGGGGGAGAGAGAATTGGAGAAAGGCGGTCAAAAGCTACAAACTACCAGTTATAAGATAAGAGTGTGTGCTTAGTCACTGAGTTGTGTCTTTGCAACCCCATGGACTGTGGCCCACCAGGCCCCTCTGTCCATGGGGATTCTCCAGGCAAGAATACTGGAGTGGGTAACTTATCCCTTCTCCAAGAGTTCTTCCTGATCCAGGAATCAAACCAGTGTCTCCCACATTGCAGGTGAATTCTTTACCAGCTAAGCTAGGGAAACACATAAGATAAGTGAGTCCTCCTGGTAATGTGATGCACAGCATGGTGGTTATAGCTAACACTGCTCTATGACACATAGGAAAGGTAACAGAGTAAATCCAAATAGTTCTCATCACGAGAAATTCTTTTTTCATTTTTCATTCTTTTCTTTATTGTACCTATATGAGAAGCTAGCTGTCAGTCTAACTTACTGTGTTAATAATTCCACAATATATATAAATCAAGCCATCAGGCCATAAGTCTTAAATTTACTTATAGATGTGTGTCAATTATTTTTCAATAAAATTGGGGTGGGTGGGTAAAACAGTATGTTCTTGATGAAAGGATAAAGAGGGATCAGTTGGGAGAGAATAATAGTTTGAAATAGTAATGCACAGATATGGTCACCACTTCACAGATTACAGCCTTGTCGTGGTGAAGGAGCTTGCATAACTCAGTGAAGCTATAAGCCACGCAGTGCAGGGTTACCCAAGACAGTTCATAGTGAAGAGTTCTGGCCAAAGGGGGTCTGATGAAGAAGGAAATGGTGAACTACTCCAGGATTCCTGCCAGGAGAACCCTATGAACAGTATAAAAAGACAAAAAGATATGACACCAGAAAATGAGCCCATCCAGGTTGGAAGGTGTCCAATATGCTCCTAGGGAAGAGCAGGGGGCAATTACTAACAGCTCCAGAAAGAATTAAGTGACTGGGCCAAGGCAGAAAGGATGGTCTAAGTCATGGATGCTTCTCCTGGTCAAAGTAAAGTTCAACGCTGTAAAGAACAATATCGTAGAGCAATCCAAAATGTTAGGTCAATGACTCAAAGTAAATCAGATGAGGTCAAGCAGGAGATGGCAAGAGTGAACATCAACATCTTAGGAATTAGTGAACTATTAACAAAACAGATGGGAATGGGCAAATTTAATTCAGATGACCATTATATCTACTACTTTGAGCAAAAAATCCCTTAGAAAAAATGGAGGAGCCCTCATAGTCAACAAAAGAGTCCAAAATGCAGTACTTGGGTGCACACGACAGAATGATTTCTGTTCGTTCCCAAGGCAAACCATTCAATATTACAGTAATCCAAGTCTATACCCCAACCACTGATGCCAAAGAAGCTGAAGTGGACCAGTTCTATTATTTAACTTATATGCAGAGTACCTCATGCAAAATGCCAAGCTGGATAAATCACAAGCTGGAATCAAGATTGCCAAGAAAAATATCAACAACTTCAGATATGCAGATGATACCACTCTAATGGCAGAAAGTGAAGAGGAACTAATGATGAGGGTGATGAGAGTTGATGAGGGTGAAAGAGGAGAGTGAAAAAGCTGGCTTAAAACTCAGCATTCAAAAATGAAGATCATGGCATCCAGTCCCATCACTTCATAGCAAATAGAAAGGGAAAAAGTAAAAACAGTGACAGATTTTATTTTCTTGGGCTCCAAAATCACTGCAAATGGTGACTGTAACATTGAAATTCAAAGACACTTGCGCTTTAGTAGGAAAGCTATGACAAACCTAGACAGAGTATTGAAAAAGCAAAGACATCACCTTGCCAACAAAGGTGCATCTAGTCAAAGCTACAGTTTTTCCAGTAGTCATGTTTGGATGTGAGAGTTGGACCATAAAGAAGTCTAACAACCAACGAATTGATGCTTTCAAACTGTGGTGCTGGAGAAGACTCTTGAGAGTCCCTTGGACTGCAAGGAGAACAAACCAGTCAACTCTAAAGGAAATCAACCCTGAATATTCATTGGAAGGACTGATGCTGAAGCTCCAATACTTTGGCCACCTGATGCAAAGAGCTGACTCATTGGAAAAGACCCTGATGCTGGGAAAGGCTGAAGGCAAAAGGAGAAGAGGGAGGCAGAGGATGAGATGGTTGGATGGCATTACCAACTCAATGGACATGAATTTGAGCAAACTCTGGGAGATAGTGAAGGACAGGGAAGCCTGGCATGCTGAAATCTATGGGGTGCAAACAGTCAGATACGCCTTAGTGAATACACACACATGAAGACCTACAACACCTCATAGAACTAACACCAAAAAAGATGTCCTTTTCATCATAGAGGATTGGAATGCAAAAGTAGGAGGTACCCAGAATAAGAGGCAAGTTTGGCCTTGGAGTACAAAATGAAGCAGGGCCAAGGCTAACAGAGTTTTATCAAGAAAACACATTGGTCATTGGTTAGCAAACACCGTCTTCCAACAACCCAAGAGACAACTCTACACGTAGACATCACCAGATGGTCAATACAAAAATCAGACTGATTATGTTCTTTGCACCCAAAGATGGAGAAGCTCTATACAGTCAGCAAAAATAAGACCTGGAGCTGACTGTGGCTCAGATCACGATCTCCTTATTGCAAAATTCAGGCTTAAGTTGAAGAAAGTAGGGAAAACCACTAGGTCATTCAGAACCCGGGTCTCCCGCATTCCAGGCAGATGCTTTAACCTCTGAGCCACCAGGAAGTGTTGGTCATTCAGGTATGATCTAAATCAAATTCCTTATGATTATACAGTGGAGGTGGGAAATACGTTCAAGATGCATTAGATCTGGAAGACAGAGTGCCTGAAGAACTATGGGCAGAGATTTGTAACATTGTACAGGAGGTGGTGATCAGAATCATCCCAAAGAAAAAGAAATGCAAGAAGGTAAAGTGGTTGTTTGAGGAGGTTTTTCAAGTAGCTGAGGAAAGACAAGAAGTGAAAGGCAAGGGAGAAAAGGGAAGGTATACCCAATTGAATGCAGAGTTCCAGCAAATAGCAAGGAGAGATAAGAAGGCCTTCTTAAGTGAACAATGCAAAGAAGTAGAGAAAAATGAAGGAATGGAAAAGACTAAAGATCTCTTCAAGAAAATCGGGGATATGAAGGAAATATTTCACACAAGGACGGGTAGAAATGGTGAGGACCTAATAGAAGCAGAAAAGATTAAGAAGAGGTGGCAAGAATACACAGAAGAACTATACAAAAAAAGTTTCAATGACCCAGATAACCACGATGGTATAGTCACTCATCTAGAGCCAAACATCCTAGAGTCTGAGGTCAAGTGGGCCTTAGGAATCTTTACTACAAACAAAGCTACTGGAGGTGACAGAATTCCAGTTGAGCTTTTTAGAATTATAAAGATGATGCTGTTAAGCTGTTGCACTCAGTTCAGTCACTCAGTCGTGTCCGACTCTTTGAGACCCCATGAACATGCCAGGATTCCCTGTACTTCACCAACTCCCAGAGCTTGCCCAAACTCATGTACATTGAGTTGGCAATGCCATCCAACCATCTCAACCTCTGCCATTCCCTTCTCCTCCTGCCTTCAATCTTTCCCAACATTAGGGTCTTTTCAAATGAGTCAGTTCTTCTCATCAGGAGGCCAAAGTACTGGAGCTTCAGCTTCAGCATCAGACCTTCCAATGAATATTCAGGACTGATTTCCTTTAGGATTGACTGGTTTAATCTCCTCGCAGTCCAAGGGACTCTCAAGAGTCTTCTCCAACACCACAGTTCAAAAGCATTGATTCTTCAGTGCTCAGCTTTCTTTATAGTTCAACTCTCACATCCATACATGACTACTGGAAAAACCATAGCCTTGACTAGATGGACCTTTGTCAGCAAAGTAATGTCTCTGCTTTTTAATATGCTGTCTAGGTTGGTCATCGCTTTTCTTCCAAGAATCAGTTCAGTTCAGTTCAGTTCAGTTGCTCAGTCATGTCCGACTCTTTGTGACCCCATGAACTGCAGCATGCCAGGCCTCCCTGTCCAACACCAACCGGAGTTCACTCAAACTCACGTCCATTGAGTCGGTGATGCCATCCAGCCAGCTCATCCTCTGTTGTCCCCTTTTCCTCTTGCCCCCAATCCCTCCCAGCATCAGAGTCTTTTCCAGTGAGTCAACTCTTTGCATGAGGTGGCCAAAGTACTGGAGTTTCAGCTTTAGCATCATTCCCTCCAAAGAAATCCCAGGGCTGATCTCCTTCAGAATGGACTGGTTGGATCTCCTTGCAGTCCAAGGGACTCTCAAGAGTCTTCTCCAACACCACAGTTCAAAAGCATCAATTCTTCGGTGCTCAACTTTCTTCACAGTCCAACTCTCACAGTCCAAGGATCAAGCATCTTAATTTCATGGCTGCAGTCACCATTTGCAATGATTTTGGAGCCCAAGAAAATAAAGTCTGTCACTGTTTCTATTGCTTCTCCATCTATTTTTCATGAAGTGATGGGACTGGATGCCATGATCTTTGTTTTTTGAATGTTGAGTTTTAAGCCAACTTTTTCACTCTCCTCTTTCACTTTCATCAAGAGGCTGAATTTTGCAATAGTAAGTTGATTATCTGAGCCACAGTCCTCTCCCAGTCTTGTTTTTGCTGCTATATAGGCTTCTCCATCTTCAACTGCAAAGAATATAATCAGTCTGATTTTGGTATTGACCATCTGGTGATGTCTATGTGTAGAGTCATCTCTTGTGAATGTGCTGCACTTAATATATCAGCAAATTTGGAAAACTCAGCAGTGACCACAGGACTGGAAAAGGTCAGTTTTCATTCCAATTCCATAGAAGGACAATGCCAAAGAATGTTCAAACTACCATACAATTGTGCTCAGTTCACATGCTAGCAAGGTTATGTTCAAAATTCTTCAAGCTAGTCTTCAACAGTATGTGAACTGAGAACTTCCAGATGTACAACTGGCTTTATAAAAGGCAGAGGAATCAGAAATCAAATTGCCAACATTTATTGGATTGTGGAGAAAGCAAAGGAATTCCAGAAAAACATCTACTTCTGCTTCATTGACTACTCTAAACCCTTTGTGTGGTTCACAACAAACTGTGAAAAATTTTTAAAAAGCAGGAAGTACCAGACCACCTTACCTGTCTCCTGAGAAACCTGTATGTGGGTCAGGAAGCAACAGTTAGAACTGGACATGGAACAACTGACTGGTTCAAAACTGGAAGGGAGTTTGACAAGGCTGCATATTGTCACCCTGCTTATTTAAATTCTATGCAGAGTACATCATGTGAAATGCCAGGCTGGATAAATCACAAGCAGGAATCAAGATTGTTGAGAGAAATATCAACAAACTCAGAGATGCAGATGATACCATTCTAATGGCAGAATGTGAAGAGGAACTAAAGAGCCTCTTGATGAGGGTGAAAGAGGAGAGTGAAAAAGCTGGCTTGAAATTCAACATTCAAAAAACAAAGATCGCAGCATCTGGTCCCATCCCTTAATGGCAAATAAAAGGGGGGAAAGTGGAAACAGTGACAGATTTTATTTTCTTGGGCTCCAAAATCACTGTGGATGGTGACTGCAGCCATGAAATCCAAAGACACTTGCTCCTTGAAAGGAAAGCTATGACAAACCTAGACACTGTATTAAAAGGCAGAGACATCACTTCGCCAACAAAGGTTCGTATAATCAAAGTATAGTTTCCCCAATAGTCGTGTATGGATGTGAGAGTTGGACCATAAAGAAGGCTGAGGGCTGAAGAATTGATTTTTTTGAATTATGGTGCTGGAGAAGAATCTAGAGGGTCTCTTGGACTGCAAGGAAATCAAACCAGTCAAGTCTAAAGAAAATCAACCCTGAATATTCATTGAAAAGACTGATGCTGAAGCTGAAGTTCCAATACTTTGGCCACCTGATTTAAAGAGTCGACTCACTGGAAAAGATCCTGATACTGGGAAATATTGAAGGCAAAAAGAGAAGACAGTGGTAGAAGATGAGACGGTTAGATAGCATCACCAACTTAATCAACATGAATTTGAGCAAACCTCAGAAGACAGTGGAGGACAGATGAGCCTGGTGTTTTGTGTCCATGGAAATGCAAAACTGTGGACATGACTCAGCGACAAATGACAACAAAAAGATAGGGTCAAAATTTTTTTTGATGAAGTGCAGGCAATTCAATCTTTGAAAAATGGAGTTAGAATCATTAGCTGTCCACATCCAAAGAAAGCTTTATTCATATCTCACACAAAAATTAACTGAATTTAGATCTTAGATCTAAATGTAAAACCCAATCCCACGAAACTTCTAGAGGAAAGTGTAAGAGAAAATCTTGATCACTTCTTAGACATAACACGAAAGCACAATCCATAAAAGAAAAAATGATAAATGGAATTTCATCAAAATTTAAAACCTCTACCTTTGGAAAAAATTCCCAGAGCTCAAACTGGCCACCTGGAGCCAGGACTCTTTGCCCTGACAGGATGGTGGGATGAGGCTGGCAGACCGGTGAGTCAGAGATGGTGGAGGTAGCAGAGGAGGGCAGAAAGATGGTAGCCAGCCATGTGTGAGCTGGAACTGGCTGCACATCCTTTCCAGTGATGATGTGTGAAGTAAGTAACCTTCAGTGTCATATAACTGCTCCAAGCCTCAGCTTTCTCATCTGTGAAATAGCTGCATCTGGAAAACTTGCTTTGGGGAATAAATGAAATGGGAAAGCACACACTCGATTGTTGTGAATTCCCTTCCCTTTTCCTTCCTCTCCTTGGAGAGGATGTAGACCAACTAAGGAAGCAGGAGGCAGGATGTGAAAGCACTAGAAAATTTTCTACTTATTAAATTCCCAGGAAAGTGAGCCTCTGTGCTAGCTCTCAGCTGTTTGATGTCCTCTTATAAGAAGCACTGATCCAACCCAAAGGTCTTAATCCTGGATGGTCAAAGCAGACATAGGGTGATCTGCCATCTCTCAGGGTTAGTGGTGGTTCTAGAAGCCAACACTGAGAAGTGTGTAAAGAAGAGATAGGAGAAAGAGGAACCAAGGGAGAAGGAGGAGGAGGGAGAGAGGGTAGGAAGGGGAGTGAGCAGTAGCATAAGACCAAACCAGGGCAGAGGCAGTGGGAGGAGGACAATAGTTATGGATCAGTGACATGGCTGCAAAGAACCTCAAACAGAATCACTTGCACGATTAACTTAGGTTCATCTCAAATCTCAATAGGGCTTCCCTGATAGCTCAGTTAGTAAAGAATCTGCCTGCAATGCAGAAGACCCCGGCTTGATTCCTGGGTCAGGAAGATCCACTGGAGAAGGGATGACTATCCACTCCAGTATTCTTGGGCTTCCCTTGTGGCTCAGCTGGTAGAGAATCCACCTGCAATGTGGGAGATCCGGGTTCGATCCCTGGGTTGGGAAGACTCCCTGGAGAAGGGAAAGGCTATCCACTCCAATATTCTGGCCTGGAGAATTCCATGGACTGGCTAGTCCAAGGGGTCACAAAGCATCCGACAAGACTGAGCAACTTTCACTTTCAAATCTCAATACCCACTCGTTAGCTGTGGTTGCCTAGGGTGAGAAGCCAAGCCCAGACTCAGCAGGAAAGAGGATGGTCGTTGATTAGCAATGTCTGCCCCTGGTGAGGGACTGAGGCTGGGGATGTCTGCCATATTTTTGCTAGGAATCTTTTGACTCTAAGGAGTTTATTCAGTTCTAATTCATTTAAATAGCTCTCTTGACTTTCAGCAATGAAGTCTTTATTCAGTTCAAGAATTGTTATTAAAATGACATAGTTATCAGGCCCAGTTCAACTATTTTTAGGTCAGGAAATTGTATATTTTAGAAAGTGTTTGGTGCAAAAGAGATACAAGGAAAACATCTGGCCTTAAAAGGTCAATTATCCATGATATCAATATAGAAATGTCAGTTACCCAGAATATTTTCCAAGCATCCCAGAAGGTTGGGGTGCTGCAGCTCCCTGAGTGAAGACTTTGGCAGAATCCCAGGGGTAGGGAGTCTGGTGGTTTTGACAACGGCTGGGAGCATAGATTAGAGGAGAGGAGAGAAGAGGAGGCACCATTGTTAGAGATCTTGTAACTGCACAAGGCATAGAATGGGCAAGGGTCTCCAAATCTGTTCCCTTCCACTCAGCAAGTGTGGATGGAGCCCCTTCTCTGTTCCAGGTTCCAAACCAGACACTGGGAATAAACAGAGACCGAACCAAGGTGAGGGGTTCCCTGTCCTGGAGGAGCTCCCCAAAATAGGACTGTGGAAGGGAATTTCCCACCTGCTCAGCCCTCCTGGTGCTGGGATCAGACATCATAGGAGGTGTCTAGAAAAGAACCCAGACAGAACCATACCACTCCCCTGCTAATGCCGGCAAATGGTAACCTGTTACTACTTTATTCTTGGAAAAAATCCAGGAGCTTATCAGAGCCAACAAGTCCCGAGGAGTCTATCCCCCGTCTGCCTTCTCTTCTCATCCAGTCTCCCCTCAGATTCAGCTCTGGCCCAACTGGACTTTTCCCTGTTTCTGCAACATTTGATCTCTCTCCGGCCTCAGAGTCGTCTCCTCGCCCCAACACCCTACTCTTCAGTCCCTCCCATCACCTGCCATCTCAGCTGCATCCTGGCTTCCCCAAGGGGAGGTAAGCCCCCCACAACACTACCACCATCACCACTCACATTGTACTGCCAACGTTTTAACGGCACTTACACAATGTAATCAGGTGTGGAGCTGTGCAATTATATGTCTCATTTCTACCTCCTCCACCAAACAGAAGGTCCCATGAATGTGGGGACCAGGCCTGTCTCCTTCATAGCTCTAGTCTCAACAGCCACACAGCCTGGCAGAGAGAAGGCACCAATATTTATGGAGGTGTTGGCAAAAAAAGATGCACAACCTAAAAGTTGAGAATTATGTTTTATTCAGTGGACCACACTGAGGACTACAGCCCAGAAGACAGCATCTCAGACCTCTGAGAGACTGCTCTGAAGAGGTAAGGGAGGAGCCAGGATATATAGTTTTTGCAACAAAGACCAGGTAGTCAGAACATCAAATAGCCACTATTAATTAAAAAAAATCAGGCATCTTGAGTTAAGGGATTTAGTACTTTTCTACGTATGGGAAGATGCAAGAGTCTGGGCTCAGTGAAATCATTCCTTTGCTATGCACCTCAGCTCTCTGGGGCCAGAATCCTGAGTTTTCTCAGGGTTCACAGTTGGGGTGACTGCTGAGGGTAGGGGTGGAGAGGTCCTGTCTCCATCTTGAGTTCCCTCAGGGCGCACAGTCTGGGATGGAAGCAGCGGCTTGCTGACTGCAACATACTTTGTTTACTGATTGGACAGCAACATTTTTTCATTGACAAATGAACAAACATGTGAATAAATGAAGGCTCTTTCATCAAGACCCTCTGGAGGCCTCAGAAGTGCAGGGTGAACATGGCTGGATCTCTGCTGTACGCTGGCTCAGGCCCAGCTGCACACCACAAGGAATCACTGGGGTAGATGTGTTTGGATTTTTCTTGTTCCAGGATGTGAGTGCCCTCAGCCCTCGGCCTTCACTCGTCCAGGCTTCCCTCCTCCTTGTCTTCCCAAGCCACTAAGCTCCATCCCCTTTCCCTGGGGGCTGGAATGTCACGATTGCAGAGTCTGTCCCTGAAGTTGCCCTCATCGCCCTTGGTTCAGCTTCTAACCCCATTTCCTTGAGCAGCTCTGCCTCCCAACCCATTTAGTACAATGGTACAGCCCTGAACCAGGTGGGCCAGTGTGTCAACATCCTGCTTGGGGTCTGGGTGGGAGGCCCTGAAGGTGTGTCCTGTGAGCAGGGTGGTCGGAAGAGGGTCCTCTGACCTCTGCAGCCTGAATCTTCACAGAGGACCCTCAGGCCGGTCAGTCAACACAGCACCAGCCCCTGTATCTCTTCAAAAGGGAGGTGACAACAGCAGCCACCTCTGAGGGCTGTCATAAGGCCTCAAGGGAATACCTAGCACAGTGCCTGGCACTTCATAAGCAGCAGGCAGTCCAGCCCCTGTGCGTCCTTTGAACACCCTGGTGGTGTAGGCAGGTTGGCATTCAGTCCTCAGGTTCCTGGCCTAGGGGTTAAAGCACCACCCACGGGCTCCTGAGCCCCAGCAGGGCGTTCTCATCAGGGCAGCAGCCCCCGCCTCACCTCCCCAACATGGACAGGGTGAAGTGGGGGGAAGGGTGGGCAGAGCCCAACAGTACTGCTGGGAGACCGTCAGACAGGATTGCTGGACAGAAATAGTCCAGGTCAGGAGGCCGGGCGCACCATGTCACTCTGGGGACAACCCTGGGAGAAAGCAGAGTCATTGGCCTGGATTTGCCCTCCCTGGGCCGAGCCTCCGTGACCCCTAGGCGCTGACCAAGGAGGATCTGGTCCCTGCACTGCTCCGGGCACCACGGAGGCGCCATCAAGTCCCAGCACGTCCGCCTGATTTGCCAATCTGTTGACTGTGCCCCCTGGCCCTCAAGTCCCTATTCATTGGTCGGTAAACATGTTACCTAGCAACCGAGTGTCAATATCAACAAAGGCTCGGATGAAGTTGTTAATCTGGCAAGACTGACAGCTCTGCACTCGCCCCTGCGCGTATTGTGTGATGCTCAGGCCGGCCCACGAGGATAGCGATGCTCAAAAGACCCCGCGTCTCCCTCCACTATGAAAATTAAATGAAGTGTGCGTTGCGGGCAGGGAAAAGGCACCGGCGCTGGCCCGCCTGGGGATCTTGTTTTTCTTTTCCTTTCCTCCCCCCGGTGCCATAGCCCGTGGGGTGGAGTGCTTCCCCTGACGCAGCAACCGCTGCTAATTTCCGGGAACAATGTGGGACACTCCAGGGCCAGTCTGTGACACCCAAGCAGACACGCCTGTCATTTGTCATTTGTGTGCAGGGCTCCAGGTGGGGTTAGCAGGGCACAGTTGGCTCCGGGACCCAGCCCTGGGCCAGGCTCAGGCCACGATTGACAGCATGGCCTGGGATGTGGCTGAGCACGTGGCAGCCACTGCCAAGGCCCCTCCCTGGAGTTCACAGTGCAGTGGAAACTGATCATAGACATATTAAAAAATAGTCCATCATGCAGTTTCCTGGGGAAAGAGCATTTCAGAAGGCAGGTCGGCAAATACAAAGTTCTGAGGATAGAATGTGTCTTACATCTTCCAGGAGCTGTAAGAAAGCCTGAGTGTCTGCAAGGAGTGATAAGGCAGGATGAGGCAGGAGGGACCTGGAGGCCCCAGGGTGCTGGAAAGGCAGATGGGGACCAGAGTGCTGATCGCTGGGGTCGGGGGAGGCACATGAGGGACAAGACCAGAGTCAGACCAGGTATCCCAGGAAGTCAGGGCAGAGAGATGGGACGGGAGCCCAGTCTCCCAGCAAATTCTCCTGGACCTTCTCCCATCCCCACCACACTCTGACCTGCCTTGTTACAAAGAGTGCACTGTTTATAGGCATTGAAGAGTCCTCTTTCATCCCTAAAGATGACAAAGGAAAAAGTGAAGCATGATGTGGAACTTTCCGAGGGAAAATGAAAAGAGTTCATCTGGAGGGTAGGATGTGTCCTCCAGGTTAAATCAGAGGTACCAAGTATCTCCTGTGGTGCAGATATTTTAAGATAAAATAAAGGGCCATTCTAAAAGGTGTAGGTACAGGGCACTGTGTGGAAGACACGCGCTTCCTTGGTGACTGATGAAATTCCACGTGCTGCTTTCTCTTCACGTGCTGCTTTCCCATCTACCCATCTTCTCTGGTGACATGTTTGCTGGAACCTTTGGCCCGTCTGAAGGGCTCATTTGTCTCCTTATTTCTGATCTTAGGGAGAAGAGCATTTAGTCTTCTGCCTTTGAGTATGATGTTAGCTGTAGGTGTTCTGCAACTGACTTTATGTCGGATTGAGGCCATTCCCTTTCATTTCTAATGCGCTGAGTTTTATCAAAGATGGGTATTGGAATTCATCACATGCATTCTGCTTCTATCAAGATGATCGTATAATTTTCTTATTTCTTCAGTTGTTAAATAATATGGTGAATTTTCTCTATTGATTTTTTTGTTAAGGTTAAATCACCATGAACTCCTGTGATCAACCCCATTTGCTCTTTTTCTATATGGTTTGATTCAATTTGATTCGAAAATTTTTTTAAAATTGCATCGATGTTTTTGAGGGAGAAATCTTTTCTTGGAATGTTTCTGTCTAGTTTTGATATCAGAGTAATGCTGGCCTCCTAGAATAAGATTCAAAACAAGTTTAATTTTCTGGAAGAGTCTGCATGGAATTGGCACTATTTCTTCCTTGAATTTCAGTCATTGGTCACTTGCTAATCACCACTGCAATCACCATGGCTTTTGCCACATTCACACCCTTCATCCACATCCATGGGTTTTCCTTTAAACAGACTCATTAAAAAAAAAAACTACAACAGAGGTATTTCACAAAGAAACTTTATGTCTCCACCATAATAGAAACCATGGCATCTGCATCTTTCACCCTGACAGACCAAGAGCATCAGTTAGAGCTGCTTCAAGTTTCCTGGGTCTTGGACCCATGGAGGCCCCTCCCTCCCAACCAGCTGTCAAGGTCCAGCTTCAAGTGTGCCGTGGTGCGGAGCGCACGATGGGGAGACGCGGCCCAGAAAGAGCGCCCATGGGCTGACGGTGTTGGCACTCATGCAGAGGGGTGGGTGGGTATTTAGGCAGAAATTGTGTGCTGTAAAATGTATGTATGCCAGGTACACAAGCAACAGGTGTAGCAAGCTCTGAGAATCACTGACCTGATCCCCTGTCTCCATCCCCCAGAGGAGGAAGCTGAGACAGAGCATGGCAGAGCAACTGCTAAAATCCCGTGGGGAATTTGTGGCTGAGCTGGAGTTGGGACCCTGTTCCCTGACTCTGATCCAGAGCTTTGTGTGTCCCTCAGATCCTTGTTTGCCCTTCTCCCCTGTTCTGTGCCCCAGGAAGACAGTCTGTGTCTACACATCTAATCCTAACCCTACCCCCAAGCCTGCTAGATGGGAAAACCGGGCAGGACACCAGACGGTGGAAGAGAGAGAGAGGGCCAGGGATCCTGTTTGCCCTCCTCCGTCTTGTTCTGGGATGGGCTGTGCCCTTCCGAACTCTGGCTCCTCCAGTATCTCCAGCTCTGAACCAGGCTCCCTGCCCCTTTAGGTCCTGGGTGGTAACAGCTCCCACTGTGGCCAGTTCCTGGCTGCTTCTGTCCTTTCCACTCCCTAAACTCAATGGCATCCCTGCAAAGTCTCTTCCCTTACAAGTTTCACCGCAAGTTCCAGCCATGTGTCGCCTCCTGATGCACACAGGTACGCCCTCCTGACCCTCTCCTACCCACCCACCTCAGATACGAAGTTGTAGGCCCCAGAGAAAACACCTGACGTCCCTGCTGACACATCATGAGCTCGTACGTGTGTACCCCCTCTGGCTGACACCATTGCCTCGGTGAAGGTATGGCCCATCTGCACATGGTCGACTCAGCCAGCCCAGGAGATGCTTGATAGATGGAGACCTTGCCTTGCCTCCTCCAGGTGCCCAGCCCAGGACGGCTGGCCTCACAGGTTCTGAGGGTTAGATGGAATCAAGCACAATGGCACTCAGGTGACATGGAGCAGTTCTCTCCCATGAAGATTAATGACAATTCCACAAACAGTTCTCTGGGACTGGCAAATACACAGGTTCCAAAAATAGGAAGGCCTATACTGATCATGGAACACACACACATGTGCAAGCCAAATAACCAACAGTGCACAGTGCCTGTGTGCAAACTTTTATCTTTCCATCTTAGAAGGGATCCTTGATCTTACAAGAAAGGAGCTACACACACACACAGAGCCAGACTCCATGGTTCATGATGGTATTTGTGTCAGGAATAAAAGAAAAAGGGAAATAAAAACATAAGTGTTCAGAAAGATGTAAAGAGCAAACAGCAGGCTTGCTGGGTGTGTCCATTTGTTTGGGGACCTGGAATTCATCTCCTGGGATGACATCACCACGCCAGGGGCCCCAGGGGCAGAGCTGAGCCAAGAGGATGAAACAGTGCCTTACCGCCCCTGTGGATCACAACTCGGTGTACAAACCTGGTGGAGGAATGTTTCAGAGTCCAGCTGGATCTCCAAGCCCAGGAACATCATCTCATATATTGATTGCTCTTTCAGGGAGTCACTGGACAGGTATTTGTCTACTCACCGGCTTGACACATTTTCACATGGGTAAGAAGGGGAGAAAACTGACGTTTTCTGAAGTCCAGACATGAGCCTGGCTATCCCAGAGCTTCACACCTTTGCTAATTTCACTTCAGGTCCTTGGGCCCTGGCCATGGATGCTGTGGGTGAGGCTGAGAATGAGGATGGAGTCTCTCCCTGTCCTCTTTAAATCCTTTTTAAGGATCTTCATGTAACGTGTTATTGTATCATATTTGGCATCATGAGAACCTCTGCTGTGGGAATAGCAATAGCTGTGGGCACCCTGATGAGAAGACAGAGGCCCGAGGGGATGAAGATTTTAGGGGATGAAGATTTTTGCCTGTGTGCATGCTAAGTTGTTTCAGACCCTATGGATTGTAGCCTGCCAGGCTCCTCTGTTCATGGGATTCTCCAAGCAAGAACGCTGGAGTGGGTTGCCATGCCCTTCTCCAGGGGATCCTCCCAACCCAGGGATCAAACCCACATCTCCTGTGGCTCCTGCTTTGCAGGCAGATTCTTTACCACCGGGGAAGCCCAAAGAGATTTGCCTACATAGACTTAAATGTGGAGTGTCAGAGCCAGAACCAACAGCTTGGCTCCAGGTTCTCTTCAGTATATCCAGGACTTAAAATCTCACCAGTTCCCAGCACTAGACAGGGCTCATCACAGTCAGCTGACATGAAGGAGCACCACGGAGCATCGGGGGCAGAAGGCCAAGGGCACCGTTCTACACTGAGGACCGTCTGGGGCATTCGGCTTGGGCATCATAGTCTGGAGCCAGAGGGTGGCCACAGCAGGGTGGGGAGAGGCGGGTGGGAGCCAGGGAGAAATGAAGCCTCTTCCACCAGGGGGCGCCCCTGAGCGCGGCACCTTAGAGATGTGGGGGTGCCCTCGGCGCCCTGACAGTGATCTTGGAGATGAAGCCCTCCCCACCTAATAGGAGGCAAGGCCACTCCCTCAAGGCAGGCTTCTCCACCCACAGTTCAGGCAGTGGCCTGGGAGGGGGTCCTGGGCCAAGCCCGGGGAACGAGAGGGGACAGTCCCGGAGTCCTCTGGGTTCCTGGCTCCCTCCAGGCCCAGAGCAGGAGAGTAGGAGGCATGAGGGAGGCTGGGGATGGGGGGCGGAGGAGGGCAGCGGGAGGGGCTGTCTCTGGGCCCCACCGGCCAGCTCGGTTCCTGGACTTGCTGGGGGCCTCCTGACCAGGAAGAAAACTCTCCTGGGGTTACCGGAAGATGATGAGATGACAGCCCTGGAGGGATGAGGGCCAAAGGTGTTCTTCATCACACTGTTCTTTTCATGTCACCCCCATCCCTGGGGGACGAGAGGCTGTGTGCTTGTGTTTGCCTGGCGTTCCTACCATGCACGGTTCTTCGTGCTGTGTCTACCATGCGATGGTGCGTCGCAGCGTTCATGTAGCGTGATCACTCTGCCATCTTTGGCTGTTCTTTGCTACCACGAAGCAAAAGAAGTAAAGATACCCTTAGCCAAAACGGACCTTCAGACTTGGGCCTGTGGCCACAGCGCTGTTCCCGCCAGCATTCCCCCAGCAGGACAGCCGTGGCTGGCTCTTCCATGGGGCAGCAGGGCAGGAGGCAGCCTTTAGGGGGTGGGGTCAAGATGCATGGAAACCTGTGTCTTGCCACATGAGCCTGGAGACTCTACCAAAGGAGTGCCAGCAGGATGACACACAGATAGGAACAGTAAGCCACCATCCTGGGCTGAATCTCCTGCCCCGCACAAGTCGCCTCTCTCTGTGTCTTGGGGTAGTTACACTTCCTGGCATTCAAAGTACATTCAATGCTACTTCTCTGAATAGCTTGGAGACTAGAGAATTCAAACGCTCCAGTCGTTTACACACTGTCCCCCACTCCAAAATAAACATAATGTCCCAATACAGGAAATATAACTGCTGATCCACTCTCACTGAAGAGTTAAGCCACTGGGAAGGTCTTGGGTCGCGGCTGCCCACTGACCCAACCCCTCCCCATCGAGGTCCACCGCACTGAACTCCCAGGTTCTGGGAAGGGATGCGCGTAAACCACTAAACTACTCTGGCCTGTTAACAGCTGAGCCAGTGAAGTCCTGTGATTTTCATTTCAGAAGCACATGAAATTTGTAATAGAAAACGATCTCGCTGGGTCTGTGGTTGCTTCCTGTGTGCTAAGCTGATCAGCAGGCACCAAAGTGGAGGCAGACTCCCTGTTGCCTCCCACTCTGGGCTCCTCTGGGCCGCGTCGGGCTTTACCAGGATTATTGGTTACAGTGACATGAACAGAACCAGTATCTGCCCTGCTGCGGTGAATCATAATGTCCTTCCCAGTGGGTCGGGCATGGTGTGGGGGACATGCTCCTGGTCTATTCCAGGCTCTCCTAGGAACTTCAGGCTGCCTGAGAAACAGCATCCCCAGGGAAAGCTAGGCAGTGGGGTGTGGTGACTATGTCTGGTTCCAGCTGACTGCACAGCTAGAGTAGGGGCCTCAGGTGTGGGCACACCTGGGCTGCTGGCCAGGTGGCTGCTCCGGGGCTTTGGCGTGGTCCAGGGATGGGGCGTGTGACTCCCACCCCGGGTGGCCAGGGCAGGCAGCATCCCCACCAACCATGCTGGCTGAGGGCAGGGAACCAGCAGTGCTAGAGGGAGTGCCTGGGGAATCCAGACCCCAGGCGGAGGGGAGGGCTCACTCCTTTCAACCCACTCAGCCCTCTTCACAGCCCACAGCTGGGCTTTTTACTCCAATTTACAAACACAACACTTTCTTCCCAACTTCTTAAGTGAGGGAATCTCCATCTGAACCCTGTTCCTAAGACCCCGGAGTTCCTGGTTCCCCGATGTACAGCCGAACTGAGAGAGAGACAGAACAGCATTGGTGGGGGCAGAAAGGGTTTTTTAAAGATAATTTTGAAAACTGGAACTCCTGAGCCAGGCATGCCTTGTGTGGATGCCAGAAAGCTGCTTATAAGCCCCCAAGAGCATTAGTCAGTTCAGTCAGTTCAATCACTCAGTTGTGTCCGACTCTGCGACTCCATGGACTGCAGCACTCCAAGCCTCCCTGTCCATCACCAACTCCGGGAGCTTGCTCAAACTCATGTCCATTGAGTTGGTGATGCCATCCAACCATCTCAACCTCTGTCGTCCCCTTCTCCTCCCACCTTCAATCTTTCCCAGCATCAGGGTCTTTTCAAATGAGTCAGTTCTTTGCTTCAGGTGGCCAAAGTACTGGAGTTTCAGCTGCAACATCAGTCCTTCCAATGAACACCCAGGACTGATCTCCTTTAGAATGGACTGGTTGGATCTTCTTGCAGTCCAAGGGACTCTCAAGAGTCTTCTCCAACACCACAGTTCAAAAGCATCAATTCTTCAGTGCTCAGCTTTCTTTATAGTCCAACTCTCACATCCATACATGACTACTGGAAAAACCATAGCCTTGACTAGACAGATCTTTGTTGACAAAGTAATGTCTCTGCTTTTTAATATACTGTCTAGGTTGGTCATAACTTTTCTTCCAAGGAGTAAGCATCTTTTTATTTCATGGCTGCAGTCACAATCTGCAGCAATTTTGGAGCCCCCCAAAATAAAGTCTGTCACTGTTTCCACTGTTTCCCCATCTATTTGCCATGAAGTGATGGGACTGGATGCTATGATCTTAGTTTTCTGAATGTTGAGCTTTAAGCCAACTTTTTCACTCTCCTCTTTCATTTTCATCAAGAGGCTCTTTAGTACTTTAGAGCCTCTTGATGAAATAACTAAAGAGCCCAAGAGCATCACTAACCTCAAAAACTTAGAAGCCATCTGCAGAAGCAACCCAGAGCAGCCACAGATCAAATCTGGTCGCCTTAGAAAACTGGGCCTCATCCTACCCGATTTGCTAATAGAAGACGGGATAGCAACGTCAGAAGAAACGCTCAGTTGCGCTTCCCTGTAGCAGCCCTGTCGCTCCCTTCCGGGCAGAACAAAGAGCAAAATTCCTTTTCTGGGTTCTGTCTGCCCTGCTGCTCTTTAAGGTCAATGGCTTGTTTGTTGAAACTCGATTTACTTGCTTTCATTCCTCATTACAGGCAGTCAGAAGCTGATAATCTACTCTACTGCTCTGTCAACATGGATCCACGTGGACACCAGGGTCTTTGATGGACCCTCATTATTTCTCAGTCCCTGAATATTCATCGGAAGGAATGATGCTGAAGCTGAAGCTCCAATGCTTTGGCCACCTGATGCAAAGAGCTGGACTGGAAAAGATCTTGATGCTGGGAAAGACTCAGGGCAGGAGGAGAAGGAGTCGACACAAGATGAGATGGTTGGATGGCATCACTGACCAAATAGAAATGAGTCTGAGCAAACTCCAGGAAGTAGTGAAGGACAGGGAAGCCTGGTGTGCTGCAGGCCATGGAATTGAAAAGTGTCAAGCACGACTTAGCGACTGAACAAGGACAACATCATTATTTCTCTGGCTTTCTCTGCACAGTGGGCATGATGGCCCCCACCCCTCCCCACACCAGGGGTCTCATCGTGGATGGTGAAAGGCAGCAGGTGGTCTGTGATGAATCCCTCTGTCCTGCGCCCTGGCCCTCCAGGCTTGTAAGCTAGCTGGCTGACCCCAAGGTTCAGCCCCGGGCCTCCCTTCCCTTGTCTCCTGTGGCCTCTCCAGGGGCACCAGCAACTCCTAAGATCCCCACAGCCCTGATGCTGTGCTAGCAGCCTGGGCCTCCAGAGCTGAAGAAGCTGGGCTGTGTGCAGCTGAGGGGCCCCTCTGTGGCATCTCCTGGGCTCCTAAGTGAAAGTCCCAGTGGCTCATTCACACAGACACACATATCTTCCTGCACTTTCCCCACAAACAGGCCCCTTGTCACTGTGGCTCTGGCTCTGAGTACATCTCCACACACTAGGTGGTACCTGTCACTCATGACCGTGGCCTGGGGCTGAGCCCAGTTCCCCTCTTGCCCCTGTGACCAGTTCCCCTGAGGGCCTCACTGCCCTGCCCTTAAGCCTGGCCTTGTTTGGGTCACTGTGGAACACCAGACTTGCTCACAAGCTCCCTTCATCCTACAAGTAAGCCCAGGTCCTGCCACCTGGAATGTGGGTGAGGGGCTTCCAGTCCCCAGGGGCAGATGAGGCGGGGGCTCAGCTCTGGAAGACCTCAAGGCCTGGGCACCTGCCCAGCCCAAATTCCCCAAGGGCTTTCCTGGGGTCCAGTAGGGAGTTTTAGGATGGGAAAGAGCATAGAGCAGAGAGATCTCACCTGTGCCCTTGGCAAAGGACAAACAGCTTCATGGATGGAAGCCAGGCTCTTCCGAACAGAGTCACTGTTTCAGCTGGTGGGGCAGGCGGGCAGAGGCGTAGGATAACTGCTGCCCACCAGGAGTGTCCAGCAGTGCTGATAGCAAAGACTCAGTCCAGGTTCACACTTGCCTTGGGCTATCCCTCTAGAACTTTCCAGAATCCAGGTCTGGTTCTCACAGAGCCCAGCCCAGGGCCAGCTCACCATCAGGACACCTAGCTAGAAAGAAGAGCCTGCCCACTAGACACTGTAGCTCACATTTACCCAGGCAACCTCTTCATTAACTGCGTTATTTTGGAATTTACAGTTTCAGCCCAGCAAAGATTATGTTTCTGTTATCAGGCTGGTTTCTTTTTCTGCCACAGGATTCTGGGCAGGCCTGCCCCTCCCGGTCACAAGTCCCTGCTGAGCAATCCCAGTTCAGCACACATGGCTGAATTCTGCCTTGGTTTTCCATACTTTCTTTTCTTTTTTTTTTTTTTTTGATGTGGACTATTTTTAAAGTCTTCATTGAATTTGTTACAATATTGCTTCTGTTTTATGTTTTTTGGCCAGGAGGCATGTGGGATCTCAGCTCCCTCACCAGGGATGGAACCCACATCCCTCGCTTTGGAAGGTGAAGTCTTAACCACTTGACCGCCAGGGAGTTCCCTGTACTTTCTTATTGAGGATGAGAACAAAGGGAGGAAACCAGAGGATGGTCACGTGCAGGCCCAGGGGAAGGGCTTCTTGCACCAATGGCTTGAGACTCCCAGAGCAGAGTGACAATCAGGCCTCATGACTGCCCTGCACAGGGTTTGCAAAGGGTTAGAGGCTGACAATGGAGGAGACATGACAGGCTGCACCACCACCCCCTCACACCAGTAGGGCCAAGCCCCGCTGGGGGCTTCAAGTGCCATTTCTGCCAAGAGATGTTCCCAAGCCGTGTGTCTGGGACCACAGAGGGCCTTAAAGCAGGAGTTAGTGAGATCGATTCACAGAAGACCAAACACAGAAGGAAAACGGTTTCCCAGCTTACCAGATAATTGACAAGGATCTTGTTGCGAGTGTGGGGAAGGTATTCCAGCCAGACGGTGATCCACAGAAATGGAGAGCTATTGCTGACTCCCATGTGTCCGATAGCCCCTAAGTCAACGCATTCACCGTGATGACTTAGCTCCATTTATTTCTCTTAATGAATGAAAAAAATGTGCATCATACATACCAAAAACTGATCAGGGTGGGGCTCTGCGTGTACTGCCCCCAGACCCTTTATTTCTCATAACCTCTGAAATTCCTGAATTGAGAACTTTCCTGGGGAAGCTGCGGTGAGTGTGGGGTTTTTTTTTGAGGGGGAGGGGTGTGTCTAAGAAGATAATAGCTTGTGAACAGAGGCAGTCAGAACTCAAGAGTATGCAGGTGAGGATGTTCCAGGAGGTTCAGCCTGTCTGTGAGACAGAGGGAAGCTGAGAACTGGAGCCCAGAGGATGCCCGGGAAGGGATGGGCCAAGGTCAAGGAGGGAGGCCAGTGGTGGGGGAGGGGGCCCTGGAAAGTCAGGCTGAGGAATCTGGTTTTCCTTCTAAGCTCTGTGTTTGGTGAATTATTCCTGCAGTGCCTGACACTGTGCGTAGCCTGGGGCAGATGTGGAACCCACCCATCTCAGCATGTCTGGAGTTAGCTCACACCCAGCCAGGACTCCCTGGGAAGCTGAGCTGGGGAGCCACAGGATGGGATTGGGGTCTTTAAAAGACCTCCCTGCCTGCCCAACAGATAGAGGGCAAGAGCGGGCTCGGGGGAGCTGTCCAGGGCCACGGCACCATCCCAGGCAGAGGTGATAGGGACAAGCAGACACAGTCAAAAATATAGTTTAGTTTGAGCTGGGCAGGAGGCAGGGACTGAGCCAAAACCCAGCCTCTGCGATGATCTCCCCAAGATGCTGAAGCAGATAAGAGGCACTTGGGGATCCTGAATCTGTGGGGAGAGTTAACCAGAACTTCTGAAGTTTCCCTGGTGGCTCAGACGGTAAAGCATCTGCCTGCAATGCGGGAGACCCGGGTTCGATCCCTGGTTTGGGAAGATCCTCCGGAGAAGGAAATGGCAACCCAGTTTCTTTTCCAGTGCTCTTTCCTGGAAAATCCCATGGACGGAGGCGGCTGGTAGGCTACAGTCCATGGGGTTGCAAACGAGTCCGAGACAACTGAGCAGCTTCATTTTCACTTTCTGAAGAGTTAAAGGAGGGCACTTTGCAAGCCTAACCGAAAGATGCTGGCTTTTGTGGGTTCTAGTCCCAGCTGTGTGAGCTTGGGTAAGTGACTTTGTCTCTCTGAGACTCAGTTTCCTCACCTTTGAACAGGTTGGATTTGTGACAGAGGGCCCCATACTTGCCCCCCGCCCAGGGAAAGCTCAGCTGTGTGTTTAGTCCCCTGATGCATGTCAGCCTGCGGGCTCCATGCTGGGCTGTAGGGGCTTCTGGAGTAGCAGCCTTCTCATCCTGCCCAGCGGGGATGGTCTGCTCAGGCTCAGCAGGTGAAATCAGATGCTCACGTGGTGCTTCCAGGAGCTTCTCAAAGGCTCCCCACCCTTTGACCTCACATTGCCACTGTAAGCATTGCCCCAGGGTAATGACCCGAAGCAATTTCCTCCCAGAATAATGGTGAGAAATTAGAAATAGCAGGTGTTCAGCACCAGGAGACGGTGTGGAATGGCCTCTGGATAGAATACTATGTGGGTATTAAACCTGGTGTTTGCACTGAATTTCTCATCTGAAGGGGAAACCCTTCTGATAAGATGTTAAGTCTGAGGGCTGAAACCCAGCGAACTCTACAGAGGTAATGAAGAACTTGGACTCGAAAGTCCCACTGACTTCAAGTTTAATCCCTTCTCTGCCTTTTTCTTAGTATGTGTGGGCTTGGGTTTTTCAACCTCTCCAAGCTCCAGCTTGTCCAGACACTGCCTTCCTCCAAAGGCTGCAGTGGGTAAAGGAACGATGTGGGAAACTTGCTGCTGCTTGCAGCTTAGTTGCTTCAGTCGTGTCTGACTCTGTGAGACCCTATGGACTGTAGCCCACCAGGTTCCTCTGTCCATGGAATTCTCCAGGCAAGAGTACTGGAGTGGGCTGCCATGCTCTCCTCCAGGGAATCTTCCCAACCCAGGGACTGAACCTTGGTCTCCCGCATTACAGGCAGATTCTTTACCATCTGAGCCACCAGGGAAGTCCTTTCTTTTAAAGTGAACCCAAATAACTTTAACCTTGCTTCATAACTATTTTTGGTGGAGGCATCCCAGGCTCGGCCCGAGGCCATGGATCCACAAGAAGTCTAGTGAGAGGATGTGAGTGATTCAGGGTGCCCACCTGCACACCTACCTCAAGACCCAAGGCCCTGAGTGCTGGCAGGAGCCAGCACCCCCTCCCACGGAGGAGATGGGTCCCAGGAAGGAAATGAGTCATGCATCCTGGGCCCCTTTGTTTTCTCATCTGAAGCGTGGAGGGGGGGTGGGTGAGGGAATGGGGGGGGGTGGAAGCAGCCCTCTTGATGGGTGCCTGCCTGCCGCTCGCTTGGATGACTAACCATCCCAAAGCACCTCCAGGCCCTTTGGTCATAACAGGTGGGCGGCAGGAGCTGCCAGGCCAGCCCCCTGACTCATGAACAATGGTTCCTCTCCACAAACCTCTTCTACGCAGGCCAGCTAGCTCTGCCTGAAGACAGAAATTCCTTTCCACAAGCATGTTCCCAGCATGGGGAATACTGCCCCTGGCACCCTGTCCCACCCCCCAGCAGAATGTCCCTGGTTTGGGAGACTCCTTCCTCAGATACCAGGTGCCACTGTGTCCTTTGATGGCTGTGTCCCTACTGCCACTGGAGAAAGATGGGAAATTGCATCACATCCAGGGTCTTGCCCACACACTGAGGGAACCATAGCAGCAGGAGGAATGATGGGAATTTAGGGTACGCAGCAGACGGCGGTTGGCAGGGGGCAATCTGTTGAAGAACCTGAGGGAGCTGTCTCGGCAACAGCAGTTGCCTCCCCTGCCCTGGCTCCCAGACAGGGAAGAGCCAGGCGAGCTGGAGGGCCTCCTCAGGAAGCAGTGCTCTCTTGTCCATTATACTCGGGCACAGGTCACTGGGAGCCGCCTCCTAAGCTACAGGGCCTAGAAGACTGCATGGTGGACTCGACCCCAGTTGACTCCTGAGCCTGAAAGCCCCCTCGCCAACCCTCCCCTGCTCCATCCCAGTATCCTGACCCCAGCCTGATGGGGTGGAGACAACTTCTCCTGGTTCTCTGTGGGGCTGTCTGGGGGTTCACCCTGACATCCTGAGGAGCCCTGGAGTCTCAGGGACCCTGAGGGAAGAGAGATGGGCAGACAAGTGGAGTGGGGCATGGGCTGTCCCTACTCAGCCCCCACCCCCCAACCCTCACCCACCAAATGGTCCAGTCATGCATCTCTTCTACCCGTCAAGTAGGATTTCAATGGGAGAGTTGATGGGAAGGGAATTCCAGATGGTGGGCAGGCCCAGGCAGAGGTGCAGGGGTCAGACAGGGCAAGCTGTGTTCCAGGTAAAGTGAGGAGACCAGCCTGACCAGAATAGAGGACTCGGGAGTGGGGACTCGGTGATGGGAAAGGAGGTCCAGGTGGAGTGGAGGAGAGGAAGGCTTTATCTCTGCATCTGAGCTGCTCCTGCCAGCTCCTCCCCCTTGCCCTCAGGGGCCCTGCCCCGTGCTACCTGCCCCTTCGGGTGGCAGGAGTGGTGTTTGTGGAACTTCTTAATATCCTCTTCTGGGCACACAGCAGTGTTTCACCTGCTCCCCAGCGGGGTTGACTGCGTGATAAGAAATCCAGGAAGTTCAACACACTTGGAGTGCTTGGACATCACTGTGGTCCATGCCAGAATAAACAAGGCCTGGCACAGGGCTACAAGGTCCTATCCCAGGGCAAACACTGTCCTCTGCCAAATAGGGAATTGTTTTTGCAAAGGCAGTGTATGTGCTTGGTGGGTGGGAGGGAAATTCCACCAAGACCCTGGACTATTCACCCCACCCAGATGCTGACATCTGTTCTGACCAACCCTGTACCAAGGTGACTTGGTGAGGGGCGGGAGGGAGACTCTCATGGCCATGAGTGAAAGATGCAAAATTTACTGCAAAAAAAGAAAAAGAAGAAGAAGAAAAATGAGTAATCTTCCTGCAGCCTCCCAGTGCTGCCAACAATTAAAGATCATTTCACTTGATCTTAAAGGGCTCTGGTGGGGAGGGCAGGGGATGGGAAAACTGAGGAGCAGGTACATAAGGAAGGTCCAAGGTAGCGTGAAAGCAAAGGAAGTCCAGACTTTAGCATTATGCCTGGCTGGATTGACAGTGAGGCTCTACCCTGTACCCCAGGCCAGTCCTCTGGGCTCTAGAAGCCTCATTTCCTCATAGAAAAATGAAGATTGAAGTCCCCACCGTCAAGGGGCAGGAGATTGCTTTAAGATAAGAGCCTTGAGCATACACTATGGAAAACATCATGGAGGTTCTTCAGAAAACTCAAAAAAGGGTTGCCATATGATCCAGAAATCCCACTCATGGGCAGATATCCCGATAAAACTGCAATTTGAAAAGATAAATGCACCCCACTATTCATAATAGCCAAGAAGTGGAAACAGCCCAAATGTCCATTGATAAATGAATGGATAAAGAGGATGAGGTACATATATATAATGGAATATTGCTCAGCCATAAAATGAAATAATGCCATTTGCAACAACGGATGGACCTAGAGATTATCGTACTAAGTGAAGTAAGATGACCACGTGAACCCGCTCAGTCATGACCGACTCTTTGCGACCCCATGGACTGTAACCTACCAGGCTCCTCTGTCCATGGGATTTTACAGGCAAGAGTACTGGAGTGGGTTGCCATTTCCTTCTCCAGGGGATCTTCCCAACCCAGGGATGGAAAGGTCTGGAAGATCCCCTGGAGAAGGGAAGCGACCCACTCCAGTATTCTGGCCTGGAGAATTCCATGGACTGTACAGAGTGACTGAACAAGTGAAGTAAGGTAGAGAAAGACAAATATAATATCACTTATATATGGAATCTAAACTATGACACAAATGAACGTATCTATGAAACAGAATCACAGACACAGACTCGTGGTTGCCAAGGGGGAGGACAGGATCGGGAGTTTGGGATTAGCAGATGCTAATAGAAACGAAAAGGCCCTATACCATATAGCACAGGAAACTATACTCAATATCCTGTAATAAGCCATAAGGGGAAAGAACATGAAAAAAGAACTTAAAAAAAGAGAGATAAGAGCCTTGAAGGGCCTCTGCCATACCCCGACCTGTATAGACTCTCAGTAAAGCAGGTTCCTGTCTTAAGTCTAGGCTTCACACCAGCTGGGGACACAGCAGCCCTCCAGCACCCCACAGGTGGGCCAAAAACAGAAGATTACCTTCACAGCTGCTGAAAAACACGACATGCAAGAAAACTCATTTGCCTGTGACCACACACTCTGCTGTACGATGTCCACACGAGTGTGAGCAGCTCAGGCATGCAGGCCTGGTTCCAGCTGCTGCGTCATCCATCCAAGGCAGCTCCTTTGTAAACTGCAATAAAGTCATTTAATATGAATGATGAAATCTATGCCCTAAGTGCTCATTATTAATGGGAAATAAATGTATTTCAGGTAACAAAATAGTGAGTAATGTGGGCAAGAAATACATCAGGCAAACCTGGCCAGTGGAGAGACTGACGGACGTGACGTTTTCTGCCCCACGCCAGCCCTGGAGAAAGAGCCAGGCTGTCGCAGCAATGAGTCATCTTCAGAGAAGGCAGAGGGTACGAACCATGGCCCAGCTCTTGAGGCTGGCGCTGAGATGGTAAGCCTCACGCTGTGGGCTACTGCCATGTCCCAGAGCTTTTCCATGACTGATGACTTCAAGTCTCTCCATTAACCCTGATCCAGAAAACACACCATCCTCCTTGACTGACAGTCCCCTGTTCCTGGCACCCCTGAGATCTGCAGCCAACCTTCATGCCCAGCACCCAGACAAGGCCACCAAACAGACTCCAACCCACCTTCCAGGCCCTTGTTTGCACTATCGCCTTTGCCTGGAGTAACTGTCTGTCTCCTCAAGGTACCACCTCCTCTGTGAAGCAGGAGCCTCATCAGAGCTCCCAGGGACAGGAGAGCCTGGGTTCGCTGCTGTAATGAATAGCCCCCAAGTCTTAACAGTTTTGGACAGTCAGCTCGGGGACCCAGGCTGCCAGCAAAATCACCATTGTGTCCTTTGATTGGCTGGTAGCAGGGGAAGAGGAAAGCCAGGAGGTCAAGCTTCAGAGGAAAGAAAGGCGTCTCCTGACCTCACCTTGCTTCGGCCAGAATTAGAGCCACGTGGCACCTAACTACAGGGGCACACGTTCTCCTGTGTTCATGTTCTTTCCCTATTGCTGTTGTAACAAATTAATACACAAACTTAGTGGCTTCAAATAACACACAATTATTCTCCTCCAGTTCTGGAGTTCAAAAGTTTGAAATGAGTCTCAAGGGCTTTGTCAAGATGCCAGCAGGGCTGAGCTCTTTCGAAGGTTCTGGAGGCAGCTATGAATACATGCCTCAGCCTGTGGTCCCTTCCTTCTATGTGTGAAGCCAGCAAATAACCTCTTCACTTTCACCTCCTGCCCTCCTATAAAGGACCCTTGTGTCCACATGGATAATTTCAAAATCCTTAACTCAGTCACGCCCTTTTGTCACAGAGGGCAGCACTGACAGATTGGGAGGATTAAGACGTGGCTGTCTTTAAGGAGCCATTCATTCTTCCATCTACCACAGAGTTCCAGAAACCCAAGCTAGGACCCAGGATTTTGTGGGCGTACAGAATTGCCTCTGTTATTCACTTCTCCTCTCCTGTCATTGCTCACTCAGCCTCTCAAGCGGTGGATGAATTGTCAGGGCAGCCGCTGGCCACAAGCATCCTTGCCCAGCAGGTGCCTGGCACACAGCAGGGGCCTGGGAAAGTCTTCCGGGAGGGAGGGAGAGAGGAAAATATGAACAAACTTGGCAACACCAGGAAGTGTGTGAGGACAGAGAAACGTGTGAGAGAAAGTGGGCGGATACTCAGGAGTCTAGAGGCAGTCAGGGCGTGCACAGCCATCACCCACTGCAGAAGGAAGGGGAGCTCCCTGCAGTGGGGGGTTCAGAGGGAAGCCCAGGCCCTTCAAGCCCAGACGCAGAGGGATGGTGAAGCCGGGTGAGTGGGAAGGGCTAGGAAAGAAAGTGCAGGAAGAGAAGGAGGCCGGAAGTCTCATCTGAACCAGGCGCAGCGCTGACACGGACTGCATCTTTTTAAATTTCCACATCCACCTTGCACGCAACATAGTGTAGACCCAAGGACTGGGACTCTGGAAGGACATGGCCCTGATCCAAGTTCACACTGCTGGATGGTGGCTGGGTAGGAAGGAATTTACAGCCCTGTTTGTTTGGTTCCAAAAGGAGCTGCCATCCCAGGACACTTAGCTCCTGCCAAGCCTGGTCACCCTGGCTTGGGATTCAGCGTGGCCTCAGTGTCCCCACCTCTTAAGGTCTCAGGTTCTTTATCTGGAAAGGGAGGGGTGGGGCTGGATGATCTCCAGTCCCCTTTCAGCTCCAACCTCTTCGAGAACTGGGGCAGATCTTGGAAATTAGATGGGCTTCCTGGAGGGGTTGGGGGTCTGAACTTCCTCCCACTGACAACAGGCACACAGTTCCTTTTATGTTGCCAAGAGACAGTCCAGGGCCAGGAGGGAGAGGCCCATGGCAGAGATGACTCCATGCCCCAAAAATGAGAACCACAGCAGCCCACAGGATTGTGCAAGCTGCCTGCAAGGCTGCCAGTGGGCCCTGGCCCGGAGGAGGGCTGTTTACACTCCGAGTATGCGCTTGCAGTTCATTTCATCGGCCGAGGGCACAGGTCTTGGGCTGCAGGAGCAGCAGTGTGGGCCCCGCAGGAGCAGCTTTATCCCAGACACTAGCCACCCGTGAGTTCACGCACGCACTCATTCATTCGTGTACTCCCGCCTCCCCTCATTCATCCTTTGAGGGCTTGCCAGGCATTGTGCAAGGCCCTGGGGAGAGAGAGGTAAACAAGACAGTGTCCTGATGAGTCTCCAGGGCCCAAGAACCTCGAAGAACAGTGAGCACTAAATATAGACACTGACCCTCCCAGCAGGGTCGGTGCAACAGTAAACATACGTGCCTAGAGCTCAGGGAACACAAGGCAGGGGACTTCGTTATCTTCCTATGGAAAATATTTAACTACTAGCTTAAAAAAAAATCAAAACAAGATTCTCACTCTGTACTCCATTGTCTCCAAAACTCTTCCGTTGTTTTCAGAATTCCCTGTCTCCTGGGACCATGCAAAGGCCCTGGGGTTTGGACAGCCTTCCACATACCAGAAAGGGTGCCCATAGATACCTGCCTCCAACTCCCCCGCCACACCAAGGGCATGCTCATTGGTATCCAATGGCTGCTGCTGTGTGCCAGGCTGGGGCATCAGGACCCTCAGGCCTGTCTGTAATGCCAGTTTCCCCAGACAGTGAGCTTTGGGATATTATGCCACGTCCTGGGGTACTGCTGTGGAGGGCACCCAGGTCCCCCCACTGGGACTTAGGTCCCCTTGCCTCTTCCTGCTCACAGCTCTCCTCCTACCCTTTACTGGGACTGTGTGCATGGTTTCTTTTTTTATCTTTTTTCCCCCACCTAATACAGGAAAAGATGATGCCTTCACGCAGCATTTGGTTGGGTTCTACAAATGCCCCTGGGACTAGGGACTAGGAAGTGGTCTGGCTACAAATCTGGGACTTAGAGAAAAAAAAACAAGGAAAATGCAAATTCATAGTTCAACAAATTATCTTTCTTGCACAAAGTTTTCTGTCTACTTTTGTTTATCATTCCTTGAGGATATGTTTCTGAAAGTTCAGTTTTACAAGATAGTTTTCAAGTTACTTGTCTAAAGGTTTATACCTTCCCCCTCCCATAAGCAGAGTGTGAACATTGTCCATTTTACTACACCATCACCAGCATCAAATGTTCATGTGTTTTTAAAAAAATTGTTGACAATTATAGAAACAAAAAGATTTTATTTTCAATATTTTTTGCATTTCATCGTTATTCATGCTGCTCCCTGATGTTAGAAGTATGATTTTATTTTTGATATTCCAAAAATTTCTGGGGAAGGGTGGGTGAACAGACCCTCGGGGTGCCTCAAAGTTTACTAACATCACTTCTAAAGAGTCCTTTCAGATGTCTTTCTCCACCTGGGCACCTCCCCCACCTGGTCTGCCTGGGAAATTCCAATTGGCGCTTCCAAATCCTACACACATCTCCCTGCCTCCAGGAATCCCACGTGCTCTCCAGGAGGTGTGGCACCCTCTTTCTGTGGGCTGCCCAAGAGTCCAGATCATTCACCCCAAGGCCTTACACCACTGCCTGGTGCAACATGGTGGGGTGAGGGTGGGGGAAGCAGACGTGCGTGCTGTGGGTCTCACCAAGCCTTGGCTTTCTCTGCAGCAGAAAGAATCATGCTGATAGCTTGGGGTTGCAGTGGGCCTGAGACAAGACAAAAATCTAGAAAGTACCCAGCAAGCACTTGGCACATGGTGCATGCTTAGTGACTTTCATCTGTTACATTGTTATTATTAATACTATTATTCTCCTCCCTGCTCTGGAGGGCAAGGGAGTGGCTTTTATCTCTCCATCTCTGGTTGCCAGCCCAGAATGTCAAAGTAAATCAATCAAACTGCGTATTGAGTAAGCATTTCTCTGCCCTTGGCACCAGCTTCTCGCCTGTAAGACTGGGATGTGAGTGGCACCATCTCCTCTGGCAGGCAATCGACTGGATGACTCGACACACTTTCCTCACTCCACACCCTCCACTCACCCTTGCCTGCCCAGCTGGAGGCTGGAGAAGTAGAGTCAAGAGTTTGCATCCCCAGCATCCTTTGCTGGCAGAAGTGGTCACATGACCCATTTCTGGCCAATGAGACACCAACAGGGAGCTGAGGGGACCCTCTATTTCCTGATGGAGCTCAGGCAGCCATCTTGCCACCATGAGGCAACAAGTAGGCCCATGCTAAGAATGATGAGCCGAAAACTGGAATGATCCCAGTCCTCTCTACCATCACCAGTGGCTGAGCAAGACCAGCAGTCACCCATTTCCAGAATCCTGATATGTTAGAAAACTAAACCTCCAATGTACAGTACATTGAGTTTGCTAAGTGAAGCTAAGCACATTTCTGATGCCTATGAGAGGAGCCTGGTGGGCTGCAGTCCATGGGGTCGCGAAGAGTCGGACCCGACTGAGTGACTTCACTTTCACTTTTCACTTTCACGCATTGGAGAAGGAAATGACAACCCACTCCAGTGTGCTTGCCTGGAGAATCCCAGAGACGGGGGAGCCTGGTGGGCTGCCATCTATGGGATCGCACAGAGTTGGACACAACTGAAGTGACTTAGCAGCAGCAGCATGAGCTTGCTTTAAGGTGCTCATCAAATATGACATCTCTTCTCTGCCTTTCCTCTCCGCTTTCTTTGCTTGCCTACGAAAATGAAAGCCGAGGAACCCAGGAAGATGCCACGAGTTTGAGCCAAGGGCCTGATGCTAAGAGGACCACTGACCCACATAACAGAATCTGAGGTTTCCCACCTTCTCTACCCCAGAGTGGGGCCAGGAGCCACATATGCCCTGGCTGCCCAGACAAGAAAGCAAGACCTGGGGTGCAGCCAGGAGAGGGCAGAGGGAAAGACCCACAGGCACAGGCCCTGTAACCAGTGGGATACTCAGCACTCACCCCCTGGGAGGGCCTACTTGAGTCCCCGCAGCCCAGAGGTCTGCAGTCTGTCAGTGACAAGGGAGGCAGGAGGGGCACCCAAATCACGGGCTCACCGAGACTCCCCCGCTCCTCGCAGGGGTTGGAGGGCCTGCCTTTTGTCAACCCCCAGGAACTAATGTTTGAGTATCTACTATGTATCAGGTTCCTCTTTTCATCTTCACGAGAGCCCTTTGTTATCAAACTTCTCATCCCCATTTATAAAGGAGAAAACCAACCATCAAGGAGGCCTAGTAGCCTCCCAAGGACTCGCATCTAGGAAGCGGGGGAGTGCAAGTTCTTTCCCAGAGATAACAACCCACAAGGGGATTAGGTTGTTGCAGAGAGCGAGTGGGTGTGTTCACTGTGTCCCTGGCAGGTGCTAGTCAGCCCCAGCTGATGGCTCTGTCTGGCCTTCCCCCGGGACACCTTGCTTGCCCCACAAGCACCTGGTTCCAGCTCCCACAGGTGGAGCTCTCCCTCCCTCATCATTGGAGAAGGCAGTGGCACCTCACTCCAGTACTCTTGCCTGGAAAATCCCATGGATGGAGGAGCCTGGGAGGCTGCAGTCCATGGAGTCGCAAAGAGTCCGACTCGACTGAGCAACTTCACTTTCACTTTTCACTTTCATGCATTGGAGAAGGAAATGGCAACCCACTCCAGTGTTCTTGCCTGGAGAATCTCAGGGACGGGGGAGCCTGGTGGGTTGCCGAGTATGGGGTCGCACAGAGTGGGACACGACTTAAGCGACTTAGCAGCAGCAGCAGCAGCAGCTCCCTCATCATAAATCACTATCCCTGGAGGAGGGCTCAGGCCTAGTAGACAGCTGTCTTCACCCCTGCCTTGAGGACTAGGAAACTGAGGCTCAGTAGCGCGGATACTAGCCAGCCCTGCCTGGGCGCTGCAGGCAGAAGCGCGGGGAGGGGAAGCTGAGGTGGTTTCCAGGTGAAGGTCAGGCCTCCAGAAACACGTGATCTCTGCCCTGCTCTCCTCCCCCACGCTTGGCCCTGCAAATTGGCTTTGACCTTCCCTGCCCTGCCTTCGAGCTTCTCCCCATTCAACCCAAAACCACAAAGGGAGGAGGAGGGGCTGGGAGAGGGCAGGCCCCTCCCAGCCGGGCAGCCCCGCCCCTGCGGCCCGAGCCTCAGGTCTGTTTGCACAGTTGGGGCACAAGCTGGTCACCCCACCTCGGGTAGAAAGGCACCACGAGGTCATCCGTTTACTCTGGGCTTAGCGGCTCCCAGCGGGAGCTCTTTTCCTCCAAGATGAAAAGAAAGCAGACGCTCTGTCAGGTAAACAGGCGACATTGTTTCCAAAGATGGCAGGGCCCCTTTGTTGGACCAGCCTGTGAGGTCAGTGGGTCCCTAACACAGGGAGAGAGCCTTTTGAAGTGGAGGCTGTGGCTAGAGGGCAGTGGGCCTCAGTGTGTAATATATGTATAACTGAATCACTGTGCTATACACTGGAAACTAACACAACAGTGTAAATCAACTATACTAAAATTAAAAGAAAAGAAGATTACTTTCCATACTGCAAAAAATAAAAGAAAATATGTTTTTTTAAGTGTGGGTAGAGGCTCGGCAGATCCCTGGCTCCCCCGTACCCTCCTTGCACTCAGAACCCTTGCCTCTGCTGGTGCAAACAACAAGCTGACATGGAGTCAGGTCTCACAGACAGTGAAACCGAGGCACGGAAGAGGGACCCAGGAGCTGGTGGCTGGAAGGAAATTGGTCTAACCCCTCCCTCTTCAGATGGGGAATAACAAGACGAGAAAACTGCTGGAGCGTGACTTTAGCTGCTTCTCTGGTGCCTCTGGCCCATACAGGGGAGCGCTTGGGCGCCATAACCATCCCCAGCAACAAGCTGTTCCATTTCATGGATTCTTGGAATATTTACACGGCTGAACAGACAGCACTCGTCATGGCTGCACCTGGTCCTTCCCACGTTTATGTGACAAGACATCACTCTTGGAAGACACAGTATGGAGGCCTCACCCACAAGCACGTTTGGGAGTCAGCCGCCCTCCCTCGGCCACAGTTTTCTTGTCCATCAAAGAAGATGTAAGATTCTCATTAGTTACCTATTTTATACAAGTGTGTGTGCGTGCATGTGTGTGTGTGAGACTTAGTCGTGTCCAGCTCTTTGTGGCCCCATGGACTGTAGCCCATTAGGCTCCTCCGTCCATGGAATTTTCCAGGCAAGACTACTGAAGCAGGTTGCCATTTCCTACTCCAGGGGATCTTCCTGACCCGGGGATTTAACCCCGAGTCTCTTGCATCTCCTGCATTGGCAGGCGGGTTCTTTATCACTGTGCCACCTGGGAAGCTCCATTTTTATACATAGTAGTGTGCATATATCAATCCCAATCTTTCAATTTATCCCACCCACTCCTTTCTCCCTTTGGTATCTATACATTTGTTTTCTACGTCTGTCTCTATTTCTGCTTTGCAAATATGTTCCTCTGTACTATTTTTTCTAGATTCCACATATGTGTTAATATATGAGAACCTACTGTATAGTAGCGAATAAAAAGGTACAATCTTTAGGACATATATTAAATTAACCTTAAAAGTACATTCCAATATACACTAAGTACAGATAAATGGGCTTCCCTGGTGGCTCAGATGGTAAAGAATCTGCCTACAATGCAGGAGACCTGGGTTCGCTCCCTGGGTCAGGAAGATCCCCCTGGAAAAGGGAATGGTTACCCACTCCAGTATTCTTGCCTGGAGAATTCCATGGACAGAGGAGCCTGGCAGACTACAGTCCATGGAATCTCAAGGAGTCGAACACAACTGAGTGTCTAACACTTTCACTTTCACAGACAAATACTGTTTGATTTCACTTTTACGGGGTACCTAGAATAGTCCAATTTGTAGAGTCAGAAAGTACATTGGTAGATACCAGAGGCTGGGGAATGAGGAGTTGGTGTTTTAATGGAAACAGAGTTTCAGTTTAGGAAGGTGAAAAATTTGGGAGATGGGCGATGGTGAGAGTTGCACAACAGTGTGGACATACTTGTTGCCACTGAAATGTACAGTTGAGTATGGGTTAAAACAGTATATTTTGTGTTATGTGACTTTTACCACAATTAAAAAAAAAAACATTAAAAAAAGAATATGTAAGATGCTCTCCACAGCCCTTTGCCTTCTGACAGCAGGGAAGTCTGAGGAGGGCGTGCGCCTCCATTTGGGAGGTCTTCTGAGGAAAGAGGGAGCTGCTTGAAGCCCAGACCCACCTCTGACCCCTGAGGGGCCTGTGAGGTAGTGGGAGTGGGCACCCTGGCCAGGCGATAACGCTGCAGGCAAAGTCCAGCCCTGGGAAGAGAGCTCTGTGCTGAGACCAGGGTTGGGAGTCATGCTGACCCTGTCAGGTTCCCGGCCCATCACTCACCAGTTGCATGACCTCAGGAGGATGACTCAGCCTCCTGCTCTGGGAGGTGACACCACCTGGCCTCCCCCACCTTTTGCTCCAGGTCGAGGGGGTCCTGGGTGGCAGCAGCTGGGCTGTCCTCAAGGAGCCTGCTGCCACCGTGAGGTCCTGTCCTCTCCCTGGCCTCCTTCTCCTGGGTGCTCTTGACCCTCACCCTTCCAGAAGGGGACTTCTTGCCACCCAGATGCCAGGTTGCTGTGCAGCCTGCAGGAGACAGAGCTGGAAGTATAGACAAATGTAATTTATCTCCTAAAGTGCAGGAGGACCTAACAGAAGGCGGGTGGGAAAAGGTGCAGACCCCAGGTCTGACAGGGCTGCCTCCCAGATGACCCCCAGATGAGCCCCAGCACCGCATGGGCATCAGCCTGGCCCTTGACAGCAGCAGTGGTGAGACATGCCTCCAACCCTGCTCCCAGCCAGGCCCTGGATCTCAAACCACTCAGAGCTTGATGTTCATGAACCTGGGATTCACCAGCCAGAAGAAATCAAAGACCAAAGTTCTCTAACTACACTATTCTACAGTCCAGAACCAGTGACCTGGAGAGAGTGGGTGGCTTACCAGGACAGGATGAAGGTGAGTCCCCTGCAGCCCAACCTCCCAGGTCTCCAGCTGAGCTATGTAAGAGCTGTGTGGCCCTGTGCAAGTCACTCATCTTCTCTGAGGCTCATCTCACCACATAGAAAGTGGAAATGAGAGGACATCTACTGTGTAGGTTTTGGTAAAGAACTCTGGACGGAGGTTCATGATATTGAACAGGAGACCGGGATCAAGACCATCCCCATGGAAAAGAAATGCAAAAAAGCAAAATGGCTGTCTGGGGAGGCCTTACAAATAGCTGTGAAAAGAAGAGAAGTGAAAAGTAAAGGAGAAAAGGAAAGATATAAGCATCTGAATGCAAAGTTCCAAAGAATAGCAAGAAGAGATAAGAAAGCCTTCCTCAGGGATCAATGCAAAGAAATAGAGGAAAACAACAGAATGGGAAAAACTAGAGATCTCTTCAAGAAAATCAGAGATACCAAGGGAACATTTCATGCAAAGATGTGCTCAATAAAGGACAGAAATGGTCTGGACCTAACAGAAGCAGAAGAGATTAAGAAGAGGTGGCAAGAATACATGGAAGAACTGTACAAAAAAGATCTTCATGACCAAGATAATCATGATGGTGTGATTACTCATCTAGAACCAGACATCCTGGAATGTGAAGTCAGGTGGGCCTTAGAAAGCATCACTACAAACAAAGCTAGTGGAGATGATGGAATGCCAGTGGAGCTATTTCAAATCCTGAAAGATGATGCTGTGAAAGTGCTGCACTCAATATGCCAGCAAATTTGGAAAACTCAGCAGTGGCCACAGGACTGGAAAAGGTCAGTTTTCATTCCAATCCCAAAGAAAGGAAATGCCAAAGAATGCTCAAACTACCGCACAATTGCACTCACCTCACATGCTAGTAAAGTAATGCTCAAAATTCTCCAAGGCAGGCTTCAGCAATACGTGAACCGTGAACTTCCAGATGTTCAAGCTGGTTTTAGAAAAGGCAGAGGAACCAGAGATCAAATTGCCAACATCTGCTGGATCATCAAAAAAGCAAAAGAGTTCCAGAAAAACATCTATTTCTGCTTTATTGACTATGCCAAAGCCTTTGACTGTGTGGATCACAATAAACTGTGGAAAATTCTGAAAGAGATGGGAATACCAGACCACCTGACCTGCCTCTTGAGAAACCTCTATGCAGGTCAGGAAGCAACAGTTCGAGCTGGACATGGAACCACAGACTGGTTCCAAATAGGAAAAGGAGTACGTCAAGGCTGTATATTGTCACCCTGCTTATTTAACTTCTATGCAGAGTACATCATGAGAAACACTGGGCTGGAAGAAGCACAACCTGGAATCAAGATTGCCAGGAGAAATATCAAAAACCTCAGATATGCAGATGACACCACCCTTATGGCAGAAAGTGAAGAGGAACTAAAAAGCCTCTTGATGAAAGTGAAGGAGGAGAGTGAAAAAGTTGACTTAAAGCTCAACATTCAGAAAACGAAGATCATGGCATCTGGTCCCATCACTTCATGGCACATAGATGGGTAAACAGTTGACACAGTGTCAGACTTTATTTGGGGGGGCTCCAAAATCACTGCAGATGGTGATTGCAGCCATGAAATTAAAAGACGCTTACTCCTTGGAAGAAAAGTTATGACCAACCTAGAGAGCATATTCAAAAGCAGAGATTACTTTGCCGACTAAGGTCCATCTAGTCAAGGCTATGGTTTTTCTTGTGGTCACGTATGGATGTAAGAGTTGGACTGTGAAGAAGGCTGAGCGCCGACGAATTGATGCTTTTGAACTGTGGTGTTGGAGAAGACTCTTGAGAGTCCCTTGGACTGCACGGAGATCCAACCAGTCCATTCTGAAGGAGATCAGCCCTGGGATTTCTTTGGAAGCAATGATGCTAAAGCTGAAGCTCCAGTACTTTGGCCACCTCATGCGAAGAATTGACTCATTGGAAAAGACTCTGATGCTGGGAGGGATTGGGGGCAGGAGGAGAAGGGGACGACAGAGGATGAGCTGGCTGGATGGCATCACCAACTCGATGGATGTGAGTCTGAGTGAACTCCAGGAGTTGGTGATGGACAGGGAGGCCTGGCGTGCTGCAATTCATGAGGTCGCAAAGAGTCGGACACGACTGAGCAACTGAACTGAACTGAACTGAAATACTGTCCAACAAACAAAATAGCTCTGTAAAAAATTTTGGGGTCTGAATAATCCTCACTGGTTTATTTCTTTTAATTTTTTTTTTAATCAGAGTACAGTTTATTTATAATGTTATGTTACTTTCTGCTGTATAGCAAAATGATTCAGTTATACATATATATATACACACACATATATATATTCTCTTTCATATTCTTTTCCATATGGTTTATCACAGGGTATTGAATATGGTTCCCTGTGCTCTACAGCAGGACCTTGTCGTTCATCTGTGCTGTATATAACACTTTGCATTGGCTAATCCCAAACTCCATCCCTACCCCACCCCCATCCCCCCACCCCGTGAACCATGTCCCTTCTCTTTATATCCACTTTTCTTGCTTTTTCCCTTGCCCCAGACTTCCAAGTGGAGGTACCAGTATTGTTGTTGTTCTGTTGTATCCGACTCTTTGTGATCCCATGGACTGCAGCACACCAGGCTTCCCTGTCCCTCACTTTCTCCCGGCGTTTGTCCAAACAGTAACCATTCATTGAGAATTTCCTCTGTGCTGGAAGGTGTTTATCCCCATTTTAGAGAGGAAGTACAGACAGATTATAGCACAGGTCCTCAGCTGGGAAGTAGTAGGGTCAGGATTTGAATCCAGGTCAGGATGAGGCAGGCAGCCTCTTGGCGATATTCTTCTTGATACTTGCTTCCCATCTCCACCCATGAGCTCTGCCTTCCTGGAGGCACTGGTAACGAAGAAAGAAATCCAGCTTGGGCCTTCAAGGGCCATTCTGGTTGTACAAAAATGGATGGAGGACAAGGCAGCCCCTCTAGACATGGGATTGGGCATAGACAGGCTGGGTGGGAGGCCTGGGCTTCCTCAAGCAAAAGACCCACCATCTCTTCTCCCCTTCTCAGCTCCTGGGAGCAGAGTCAAGACCACGTCCCAAGGACCCCAGTTTTTAGGGCATCATACCATTTGGACATGGACATGAGAGAAGCAGGCACCAAAGAGAAAGTTCCCAGCTGTGGTCAAAACACCACTGGCCTCAAGACATACCACAAAATCCACTCATCCCTCCCTCTCTTTTTTTTCTTTCCAAAGTTGCCCCAACTATTATCTTTTTTCCAGCTATTAATTTTTAATTGGATTCAGCTGAAGAAGTGTGGACCAAAGGCCTGTCCACAACTTCTCCTGGACCATCTGGGCATATCGGTGTCACCGTCTTCTAAGGCAACTAATTCCATCAGCCCAATATCCCTGGCTTCTAGAAAGAGCTCCTGCCTGTTTTCTTACAGCTTCTACCTGTCAGCCAGGTTCTGGCCACCAAGAGCAGAGTGACCCGCATGCACAGGGCAAGTGGGAGGGAAGGATCCAGTCAGATCAAGTGGGGTTGCATGCCAACTGCTCCACTAATCAGCTGAGTGACACTAGACATGGGATTTGGGCTCTTGGGGCCTCAGTTCCCTAATCTGTAAAATGGGAACAGTAAGTCACTGTGGAGGGTTCCTATAGGATCAGGTGAGATGACACAAGGAAAGCTGTGAGCCCAGTACCCAGAACTGCAGTGATGATTACTTGTTATTCTTCTTGTTATTTCTTAATCTGTCTGCTGTGCCTTGGAAGTAGCCAAGGGCTCCAAGCACACACCCTCACCTTGCTACTGGCTTGCCTTCTTTCAGCTAAACACACACTGCCCTTCCTTCAGTGGTCACCCTGCCACTGAGTCTCAGGCTCTTGACTCTCTGGCCAGCCTTCCCCCAAGTCTCCAAATGAGAAAACTTGGGAGGAAAAGGGATAGGCCCCTTTTGATTTTTTTTCCCATACCACACAGCTTCCCTGGTGGCTCAAGGTTAAAGCGTCTGCAGGAATGCAGGAGACCCGGGTTCGATCCCTGGGTCGGGAAGATCCCCTGGAGAAGGAAATGACAACCCACTCCAGTACTCTTGCCTGGAGAATCCCATGGAGGGAGGAGCCTGGTAGGCTACAGTCCATGGGGTCACAAAGAGTTGACATGACTGAGCAACTTCACTTTCACTGTCACTTTCACCACACAGCATGCGGGATCTCTGTTCTCCAACCCAGGATGGAACCCTCACCCCCTGCAGTGAAAGTGTGAAGTCTTAACCACTGGGTAACCAGGGAATTCCCCTTTTTTGATTTTTAAGAACAGACGTATAGATATGGAAGGAGCTCAAACACAGCAAAGGGTAAAACCAGAACCTGGATAAAGCCAAGGCTTCCTGGGCCCAAGGAAGGGAAGCAGAGCCCAGCTCAGAATGAGAAACTATTGTCCTTTCTGAGGATTCGAGCTCTTCAAAGGTGGGAAGAGCTGTCCCTGGAGGGAGTGAACTCCCCATCTTTGGAAATATTCAAGGTGGATGACACCACCAGGGATGTGGTGTCTGGAGGCATGGTGTCTGAAGGGACTTCTGCACTGAGGGGGAATTTGATCCAAACGATGTCAAAGATCACAATAAAGAAACAAGGAATTCCTTCTTCATTCATTTGACCAATATTTATTGTTGAATGCCTAGCAATGCTAGGTCTGTGCCACTTCCTCTCCTGGGTGTACAGTTTACACTAAGAGAAGAATCTGAACTCAGGAAGCATTTCAAAAACAGGGCTGCTTTGGAACAGTGTGGAGATTCCTTTAAAAACTGGAAATAGAACTGCCATATGACCCAGCAATCCCACTGCTGGGCATACACACTGAGGAAACCAAAAATGAAAGAGACACGTGTACCCCAATGTTCACTGCAGCACTGTTTACAATAACCAGGACATGGAAGCAACCTAGATGTCCATCAGCAGATGAATGCATAAGAAAGCTGTGGTACATATACACAATGGGATATTACTCAGTCATTAAAAAGAATACATTTGAATCAGCTCTAATGAGGTGGATGAAACTGGAGCCTATTATACAGAGTGAAGTAAGTCAGAAAAGAAAAACACAAATATAGTATATTAACCCATATATATGGAATTTAGAAAGATGGTAATGATGACCTTATATTCAAGACAGCAAAAAAAGAAACAGATATAAGGAACAGACTTTAGAACTCTGTGGGAGAAGGTGAGGGTGGGATGATTTGAGAGAATAGCATTGAAACATGTATATTACCATATGTGAAATAGATAACCAGTGCAAGTTCGATGCATGAAACAGGGCACTCAAAGTCAGTGCACTGGGACAACCCAGAGGGATGGGATTGGGAGGGAGGTAGAAGGGGGGTTTGAGTTGGGGGAACAGTGTGTACCCATGGCTGATTCATGTCAATGTATGACAAAAACCACTACAATATTGTAAAGTTATTAGCCTCCAATTAAAATAAATAAATTTTTTAAAGAAAAAGAATGATAAACGTGGCAACAATATTAACAACAATGGAATCCCAGTAAAATTGGTAAACAGGAATTCTTTGTACTATTCTTGGAGTTTTTCTGTAAGTTTGAAATTAAAGATGAAAAAGTTACCAAAAATAAAAACCAACAACAGGGCTCCTTTGAAGTTGTTTTTTGCCTCTGCTTTTGCAGTGCCTGCCCCACAGGCAAGCAAACAGACCCCTGATCAGCCTGGCACATGGTGGGCCTCGGGAAAAGGTGGCTGCCCTGAAGCTGGATTGTCACTGCTTTGAGGGTTTTGATGACAACTATTCCTGAGATCCAGGGAAGGTTTTTCTTTCTTCTTCTTCTTCTTCTTCTTTTTTTTTTTTTTTTTTTTGATGTAAGACTCAGACAGTTCGGTATGTATTAAGTCAAGTCCCAAGAATCCAGTCCAGCAAAAGTCCTCACCCAGGGCAGCCAGGACCAGCCGGGACTGGAAGCGGAGACCGACAGCACACCGGGTCTTGGACCACGTCCAAAGCCAGCCAGGCGTCAGCCGTGGGAGGCTTCCTGAATGCACATGTCTGCCACTATTCCTCAAGAATGGTGTCCAGTGACCGAACAGAGTCTCTGGAGCAGCTTAACTGCTTTGTAGAAGAAACAGTGGTTCTAACCCTGAACCCAGATAGGCCTTTTGAGGCAAGGAAACAGAAACCTGTGTGCTCCTCAGAAAATCTCAAGTCAGCTGGCTTCTTGCTCCTCCTCCTCTTGGATTTTAAAGTCAGGTGGAGCCTACCTGTTACTCAAACACATGGAACACAGGTTATGCCCGTGAGGACTGTATTCAGTCCTTGGAGGCGGACAATGGTCCAAATTGATGATGCTCCATGAAGCTTTGGGTCCCTAAGACAAACCCACATCTGGGATGTCTCATATGCAGAAAATCTTGGGCTGAAGACCACCTGACTCCTGGTCCTCCTGCCCTGCCACTCACCAGCTGTGTGACCTTGGGCAGATGAATTAACTTCTCAGAACCTCCATTTCTCCTCAGTGAATTGGCACTAAGTCTGGTCTTTGAAGAATTGGGAGGATTCAATGAGATTGTCCTCTGTAAAGGGCTAGAATCCAGAAGACCCTCCTGAGAGCTCTGAGAAGGGCTGGATCTGGGGCAGTGTGATGTTTTACACCTGCTAAGCCCACAATCTCTTGATAAATGTGGAGCTTCCCAGGTGGCACTAGTGGTAAAGAACCTGCCTGCCAATGCAGAATATGTAAGAGATGCCGGTTCGATCCCTGGGTCGGGAAGATCCCCTGGAGGAGGGCGTGACAACCCACTCCAATATTCTTTCCTGGAGAATCCCATGGACAGAGGAGCCTGGTGGGCTACAGACCATAGGGTCTCACAGAGTTGAACACTTTGGAAGTGACTTAGCATGGGCACTAGGAGGACCCAGAAGAAAGGAGTCCCTTCTGGCTGAAGGCTGGGCCTGGCTGAGGTGTGGGGAGGCTGGCTCTTTGAGCAGGAAAATACAGAGGCTTCCCTGCTGTGCTTTGACCCAGAGCTTTCCAGCACCTTCTGGAGGCCTGGGGAGTGGGGGAAGAGGAGGGTCTGACCTCTTGCTTGAGGAAAACAAGAGAAAGCTCAGAATGGGTGACCAGAGGAGCAGGGAATAAATCAATGAACTCATGCAGCAGTGAGTGTGGGGAAGGATCATCTGGAAGACCCAACACAGGTCTGAGGCAAGGACTCTGGGCAGCTCAGGGAGCTCATAAACAAGGATGACCCAGTCCTTGCCCTTGGAGACTGGGGGCTCCGATGTGAGGTCAGCAGTCCTCAGACCTTGGAGAGTACAACATTGCCTGGAGAACCACTAAAAACACAGCAGAGACCTCCATTTCTGGGGAGATGGGGGTGTTTCCCAACTACTCCCTCCAAGAACAACTAAAAACCCTGGTGTCAACTCTCACACCAATAGAAGAAAACTCACGGGCAGAAAAGTACACCCTGTATGACATCACTTATATGAGGAATCTAAAAAATACAACACACGAGTGGATACAACAAAAAAAAGAAGCAGACATAGATACAAAGAACATAGTAGAGGTTATCCGTGGAGTGGCGGGGCATGGCAAAATAGGGGGCGGAAATTAAGAGATGCAAACTATTAGGTGTAAAATAAGCCACAAGACTATGTTGTACAACACAGGGAATATAGCTCGCATTTTAATAATAAATATAAATAGAGTATAACCATTAAAAACTGTGACTTATACACCTGTAATTTATATAAGGTGCCCCTGTGGTAAAGAATCTGCCTGCCAATTCAGGAGATGCAAGAAATGAAAGTTCAGTCCCTGGGTCAAAAAGATCCCCTGGGATAGGAAAGGGCAACCTGTTCCAGGATTCTTGCCTGGAAAATTTCATGGACAGAGGACCTTGGTGGGCTACAGTCCACAGGGTTGCGAAGAGTCATGGCTGAGCACACATGATTTATATAATATTGTACATCAACTCTACTTCAATTAAAAAAAAAATTTTTTTTAACATAAAAGGACTCAAAAGTGGAGAGAAGAGGCCAGCTGGCTAGGGACTCCGGGTCCCGAGGAAACCACATACCAGAGAGTTGCCTCATATACCTCAGACTTTGAGCAAAAAAGTCAACAATCCAGAAACACCAATGGACAGAGACAAGGGGGTAAAAAAAACCCAACAAAAAGCCTGCTCTCACTAACTAAAGGTCCAGGAAAAGGGCAGCCTAAACAAGACGGAGAACTTTTTTCAATTGTGACTAATGCCTGGAGAATTCCATGGACAGAGGAACCCAGCAGGCTGCAGTTCATGGAGTTGCAAGAGTTAGACACGACTTAGCGATTTAACCGCCACCGTGCATAACACAATATTCGCCATCTCAACCATTTTTCCAGTTCAGTGGCATTAAGTACATTCACATTGTTGTGCAACCATCACTACCATCCATCTCTGAACTCATCTTGCAAAACTGAAATTCTGTATCCATTAAACAGTAACTCCCCAGACCACACTTCCCCCAGCTGCTGGCAACCACCAGGGTACTTAGGACACTACGAATGGGACTATTCTAATACTTCGTAAAAGTGGAATCATATAGTATTTGACTTTTTGTGACTGGCTTATTTCATTTAGCATAATGTCTTTAAGGTTCATACATATAACAGTGTGTGTCAGAATTTCCTTCCTATTTAAACTCAGTAATATTCCATTACATATATGGAATGTACCACATTTTTTCAATGTATCCATCAATGGACATTTGGGCAGCCTCCACCTTTTGCCCATTATCGATAATGCTGCTATGACCTTAAGCCTACCAAAATCTCTTCAAGATCCTGCTTTCAATTATTTTGGGTATATATCCAGAAGTGCAATTGCTGGATCATATGATAATACTATTTGTAATTGTTTTAGGAATCACCATACTGTTTTCCATACATTCCCACCAGCAAAGCTCAAGAGTTCCAATTTCTCCACATTCTCTCACATTCTTGTTATTTTCTGTGTTTTCTTCCCCCTTGGCTGATGTTTTTGTTTTTCTGACAGCAGGTATCCTAATGGGTGTGAGATACTATTTCATTGTGGTTTTGATTTCCATTCCCCTAATGATTCAGTTCAGTTCAGTCACTCAGTCATGTCCGACTCTTTGCGACCCCGTGAATCGCAGCACGCCAGGCCTCCCTGTCCATCACCATCTCCCGGAGTTCACTCAGACTCACGTCCATCGAGTCAGTGATGCCATCCAGCCATCTCATCCTCTGTCGTCCCCTTCTCCTCCTGCCCCCAATCACTCCCAGCATCAGAGTCTTTTCCAATGAGTCAACTCTTCGCATGAGGTGGCCAAAGTACTGGAGTTTCAGCTTTAGCATCATTGCTTCCAAAGAAATCCCAGGGCTGATCTCCTTCAGAATGGACTGGTTGGATCTCCGTGCAGTCCAGGGGTCTCTCAAGAGTCTTCTCCAACACCACAGTTCAAAAGTATCAATTCGTCGGCGCTCAGCCTTCTTCACGGTCCAACTCTCACATCCATACATGACTACTGGAAAAACCATAGCCTTGACTAGACGGACCTTAGTCGGCAAAGTAATGTCTCTGCTTTTGAATATGCTATCTAGGTTGGTCATAACTTTTCTTCCAAGGAGTAAGCGTCTTTTAATTTCATGGCTGCAGTCACCATCTGCAGTAATATCTTTGCTGACCATTGGTATATTTTCTTTGGAAAAATGGGTATGTTCAGATTCTTTGCCATAAAATTAGGCTTTTTTTGTTGTTGTTGAGTTGTAGGTGTTCTTTATGTATTCTAGATGTTGACCCCTTATCAGATATATGATTTGCAAATTTTTCTCTTCCTTCCTATGGGTTGACTTTCTATTCTATTAATTGTGTTATTTAGTGCATAGAAATTTTTTTATTCAAGTGTGGCCCAATTTACCTATTTCTTCTTTAGTTGCTTGTGCTTTTGGTGTCATATCTAAAACATCATTCATAAGTTCATGTCATGAAGCTTTTCCCCTATGTTTTCTTTGAAGAGGTTTTAGTTTTTACATTTAAGTCTTTGATCCATTTGAAATTAATTTTTGTGTATGAGGTTCCAGCTTCACTCTTTTGCATGTGAACATCATTTTCTCAGCTACATTTTTTGAAGATAATCTTTTCCCTTTGAATGGTCTTAGAATCTTTGTCATTTGACATGAGTTAAGGGTTTATTAAGACATAAGTTTTAGTCAATAACCAACACACTCCAATAAAATAGCAGCCAACTGTCCCTAGACAGTCTGCCTTCTTCTCTCCACCTCTCAGATCTTCTTATATTTGGTTTATATGTGGCCTGGGGGTCAAGCTTATCTTCCTGGCACTGGAATTTCTCTCCTTTGCCCTGTATCATTTTGATATGCATTTATGATTTTTAGCCTTATAGTTTCCCTGCCTCAGCCCTGGAATCAATCACTTCCCCCAAGGAACCCTGGTTCTTTCTGTTGGAGGATGATTCTTAGGAACCAAGATTTGTGTGCTAGATACACACATTGCTCTTGAGGTGTCACTGCTTCTAGGCCCTCTCAGTGGACAGAGCCAGGAAATGTGTGCTTATATGCTAATCACATATGTGCACACATCTATGCCTCTTCCTATGTCCATTTATGCATGCGTGTGTATGTGTGCATATACACACATAAGGTTCAGTGTATATATACACACTGACACCTCCAACTCCAACCCAACACCACAGGGTTCATTCTAGCATCTTCTCCTTGTTTACTTGAAAGTTTCTTTTTTCTGAAGTGATAACCCTGTCCTTATCCACAGTAAATTACTTGTTTGTTCAGCCCTAGTATACATACATGCAGGGGCTTCCCAGGTAGCTCAGTGGGTAAAGAATCTGCCTGCCGCAATGCAGGAGACTCAGGAGACATGGGTTCAATTCCTGGGTTGGGAAGACCCCCTGGAGGAGGAAATGGCAACCCACTCCAGTATTCTTGCCTGGAGAATCCCATGGACAGAGAAGCCTGGCAGGCTACAGTCCATAGGGTCATAAAGAGTTGGATGTGACTGAGCAGAACAAACAGGTGTCAGAACCCTCTCAGGTCAGGGTGCCTGTACCCTGTGAGAAACCCACTCATCAACCAGTGTACATGTTTGTGGGTAGATCCTTTGATTTAGTCTTATAGCAACCAAACAAAACACTATTTAAAATTACTCAGGTATCTCCTTTTACTCCCATCTCCTTAAATGTGATTATTTCATTCATTTGTAATAAAATCTGATTCATTGTTCACAATCTGCATTCCATTTTGGGTTCTTCACACCCTGGTTAATTTTTAGAATTTGTATTTAGTGAAAATTATTTTTTGTAGTGTACAGTCCCATGGGCTTTGACAAAGGCATATAGTTGTATATTTAACCAGCACAGTACCAAACAAAACAGTCCCGTTCCCCCAAACTGCCTTTGAGCTGCTCCTTTGTACTCAGCCTCTCTCCTCAACCCTGCAATCACCTATTTGTTTTCTGTCCCAATAGTCTTTTGCAGAATGTCATAAAAATTGAATCATACATTATGATTATGTTATCTTTTATTTCTAGTTTCATTCACTTAGCAAAATGCTTTCAGGTTTATCCATGTTGTTTTTGTCTTGTTTTCTATTGCTGAAAATTTCATGCCACTGTATGGGTGTAGCACCACTTGCTTCCTGTTCACCTCTTGAAGGACATCTGCATTGTTTCCAGCTTGAATTGATTATGAAAAAAATGAGAGTTGGACCATAAAAAAGACTGAGTGCTGAAGAACTGATGATTTCGAATTGTGGTGCTGAAGAAGACTCTTGAGAGTCCTTGGAACTGCAAAGAGATCAAACCAGTCAATCCTAAAGGAAATCAATCCTAAATATTCCTTGGAAAGACTGGTGCTGAGACTGAAGCTCCAATACATTGGCTACCTGGTGAGAAGAGCCAACTCATTGGAAAAGACCCTGCTGCTGGGAAAGATTGAGGGCAAGAGGAGAAGGGGGCAACAGAGGATGAGATGGTTGGTTGGATGGCAACACCAACGTAATGGCCATGAGTTTGGGCAAACTCCAAGAGATTGTGAAGGACAGGGAAATCTGGTGTGCTTCAGTCCACGGGTCGCAAAGAGTCAGACACAACTTAGCAACTGAGCAACAACAACAAAAGCTGCTATAACCATTCACATGCAGGTTTTGTGTGGAGATCAGTTTTCATTCCATTTGGGTAAATGTCTAGCAGCAAAACGCCTAGATCATGTGGCAGGGCTATGTTTGACTTTTTAAGAAACTGCCAACTGGTTTCCGAAGTGGCTGTCCGTCTCTGTGTTGCCGTCAGTACCGTATGAGAGGTCTTGCAGCCCTTGCTGTGGTCCTTTTCTGTGTGTTTGTTTCAGCCATCCTAATAGCTGTGTCATAGGATCCCATGGCTGTTTTCAGTTGCATATCCCTGACCACTAGGAATGCTCATCGTCTTTTCAGGTGCTTAAAAGACTCATATGTCTTTTGTCCATTTTTAATCAGGTGATTCATTTTCTTATCACTGACCTTTCAGAATCCTTAATAGACTCTGAACCCATCTCCTCTTCAACAAAAATTTCTAAATCTTGGCAGACTCCAATATATGAATTTTTCTTGTTACAAATTGTCTCTTTTTCCTAACACAGGTCACAGATAATTTCCTCCTAGAAATTTATACTTCTAAATTATCCATTTACATTACACTCCATTATGAGTCATTTTTTTGTAAATGATGTGAGGTATGGATCAAAGTTCATTGCTCACCTATGGATGGCTAATTATCCTAGCACCATCTGCTGAAAGATTAGATTTTGACGATGGAATTGCCTTTGCACTTCTGTTGCAAATCATTTGAGCATATATATGGGTCTGTTTCCAGGCTCTCGATTCTGTTCATTGATCTGTGCATCTATCCCTTTGCCGATACCACTCTGCCTTGATTGCAGTCATTTTGAAGAAATCAGGTCATCTAAGTTCTCGGTCTGCCCAGAGAAGAGGACACAGGCTCAGAGTCAGAGAGACTGGATTTGACCCCGGTTGTGCCCCTGCTTACAGCTGAAGTGGAGCAGCCAGTCCAACGCAGAAGGACAGAGATGGAAAGTCCTCTGCATGCACTGCCCGTTCCACCACCTTCTGGCTGCCTCTCCATGTCAGTCAAGTCCTCATGGAAGACCCTGTGGACTGTTATCAGGCCTCCTGTTACCACCCGGCGAGGCTGAGGAATTTCCTCGGTGAAGTGCCCCAGATTTGCCATCGGACTTGGGCTTGGTGGAGGCTGTTCCTTTCCAGAGCCCCATCAAGGCCATCGCCTGGACCTCAAGCCAGACGGGCTCTCACCTGGACACCCTGCTGGCCCTCATGCCTCCCCTGACTCAGTGATGGACAAGCCAAGTCTGAGGTCATTCAAGTGTGACCAGCTCCGGAGTTGAGAGCACAGCCATCCAAGTGACCTTCCGAACTGCTGCCCATGTCATGACATGGGGAGGAAGCTTGGTCATTCAAGTGCACAGGGAGGTGGTGGCCACCTGCTCAATCATCTGGAAATGCCAGTCTGCAAATTGCCCTTTTTCTCCACCTAAAACAATCCAAGCAGACACTTGCTCATTCACTAGTTGACTCTACAGACCCACTCAGGGGTCAGGGGTGGGGCAGGGAACACCGAGGAGGTGAGGAGAAGCCCGTCATCCAGGGCAGATCTTGCCTGCTCTTCAGGACCCTCTTGGAGACCACCATTAGTGAATGCCCAAGTTGTAGGTTCTCAGATACTCTTGGAGGAAGGGAGTGTTGGAGCCCTGTGGGGAGGCCCCTGCTAAGAGGCAGCAGCCCCCTGCCCCACCTCTCTCCTCCTTCAGAGCCCCCTCTGTGTTGGAGTGGTTATACTCTATCTATTCACTTCTTCACCTTCTGCCCACTTCTCAAACCGTGTGATCTGATTTCACCACAACCCAACAAAACGGCTCTGACCAAGGGCCCCTCTAACTGTCTGGTTGCTGGGCCTAAGGGCACTTTGCAAGCCTCACTTGTTTGCCCCAGCTCAGCCTCATGCCCCCCCCCCACCCAACCCAGCAGGAGCCACCCAAGGGTTCTCGCTCCCTAGTGTGACTTGCTGTGTCCCGCCTCTGCTGAACACCCTCCACCCGGGGTTCCCTGGGGCTCTCAAATTCAAGCCCCATCCTCCTCTGCCCACCTCTCCAGCCTCACTTGGACTCCAACCCACCCCCCAACCCCCCACCATTCACTCAGCATTGTGCTCTTCCAACATTTTCTCTATTGTTACATAATAAATTCCCACAAAACTCAGAAGCCCAAACAACAATAACGTTTATTATCTCACCCAGTTTCAGCGGGACAGGAATTTGGGAGCGGCTAAGCTGGGCCGTTCTGGCTCAAGGCCTCTGGGGAGGCTGTCATCTAGGTGGCAGGGTGACTGCCGTCATCAGAAGGCGTGACGGAGGCTGGGGGTCCATATCCAGGACATTACCCTCCTGTGGTGGCTGGGGACCCGGAGGGTGGGGTGTCTTCTCCCCCTTCCTCAGACTTGAGGCTCTTGAAGAGGCAGCCACACACTAGAGAGGGGAAGAGTAAATGGGGAAGTTATTTAAAAACCAAAAATATTTACTAAGAGGGGCAAGAACCCAGTTACACATAGCTGAGACCAAAGTCAGGAAATGCAATTGAATCCAAGATCCACTGTGGGGTGTGGCTGCAGAGCTGTCCTTTCCTGCAATGGGGTTTCCAGGACCCTCCCTTCCACTGAAGAGACCAGCCGTCCCCCATACAGGGAGGCTCCTCAGATTTGGGATGCTGCCCCGCTTTCCCCCCAGAACAGCTCTAGCAGTCAGCCCTGCCACTCAGCTCAGGCCACTCCCCTGCTAGCCCCTGGCCCTGAGACCTTCACACTCCAGAGCAAGGTGGACTATAAGCAATAGGAGCTCTTCCCTGCTGGGGCATCACCCCAAGGCTCTCCTGTCCTGCCTTGTCGGTGCTGCCACATTGACACTGATGAGCAAGGCAGAGTGGCTCGGAGCTCCCTCTGCCTGCCAGCACACCTGGCCCCCACTGTCCTGGCTGCTTGAGGGGTGCCCAGCCCTCGGTAACATGTCCATCCAGTACCTTTGCTTGGTGGTGGCTTGGCCAGAGTTCCTGCTGTCCCCCACATGCCCTCACAGCAGCCCAGAGCCTCATCAAGAGCCCCAGCCTCTGGCTTCACCTCTCTCCCCACTTGGCCTCAAAACCTGCCCCTGTACTCTCTGTTGGGTTCACATCTCCTGCGTCCTTTCTCAAACACCAGGTCCCTTCCTCCCCTCTCAGACTCTCACCTGGAGTCGTCCCTCCCCCATGTCCAGTGTGGTCAGCTGATGCTTAAGCTTTGCCAGCCCCACCTGAAAGCCTCACCAAGCCCCTTGCTTCCCTGCCTCCAGCTGTCGCATTGGACTCCACATCCTGCAGGCCTTAGCTGGGCATCCCAGGCTTCTCCTGAGAGCCTCCCCAGGTCCCGCTCTGCCAGGGATGCACATGGGTGCACCCAGGCTGCGGGTGGGCCTGGCCCTGTGCCCAGAGCTCCCCTGGGCAGGTAAACAGGAGGGAAACAGGTGTTGAAATCTGCCAGCTAGGGCTGCAGCCCTGTGTGTTTGTCTTCACAACCAACTCAAGCAGTTTCTGGTCTGTGCTGCTTCCTTCATGTTCTCTGTGTGGGGGACCCCAAGGCTCCAAATCTGCCCCTTCATAGGAGTTCTCCTGCCAGGCGTTGCTCAGTGAAAGGGTTCTGGGCACTTCTATTCCCAGGGCTTAGAGATCCCTGCCCAACCCCACTCCAAGAGGCTGGAGATCTTGGGGGTCAGGGCCCCACCTGATCCCCTCTGCCCAGCTCTCAGCAGCAGCCCCAGAGAGCTTAGAAACGGTTGGCCAATGCTTTACAGGGACCGCTGAAGCTTGTAATTGATTACCAGAGTGATATCTGTTCATTGTGGAAAATTTGGAAAACACATAAAAGCAAAAAATAAAGTCAAATCAAATCAAATAAGATAAAGTAAAATAAAGTAAGATAAAAAGGAAATTATCAGCAAAGTAATAAAATTACAGAGTACAATAAAATAAAAGAAGCAAAATAAAAAAGTGAAATAAAGTTAAATTAAATTACAAAGTAAAATAAAACAAAATCCACCAGCTGTAATTCCACCAACTGCAGGAGTGCACTTCTTACATTCTAGAATACTTCCTTTCAGGCTTCTCTGTGCCTCTACACTTTAAAAAACAAAACCCACGTGTCCTATATCAGTAATGCTTTGCTGCTGCTAAGCTGGGCATCTCTGCGGGATCCCACATCCTCCCGTTTTCTCTCAATACCTGGAGCACAGCGGGCCACGCCCCCTGACATAGGGAACCAGTCCCCCATAGGTGGGCATTGGAGTTGTTTCTAATTTTTCCTTCTTTCACACACCACTCCACAGCCACACTGTAGCCATATCCTCATGACCCTCTACATAGCAGATTAAGACTCTGGAGGCATATGAGCCCTGGAAACATCTGGGGCACTCAGCCAGCCTCCCCCCACACCATTAAATACTAGCAGTCAAGTCAGTGCAAGGACATCAGGCAAAGTTCTGGATTTCCCCTGATGCATTAGGCCTTGTTTGAAGTATTTCATCCATTTTTCAATTCATCTTTTGCTCATTTTGGGGGGAGGAAATGCCCTGGCTTTGCCAGCATCCCCAGCACATGTGAGGGCTTCCTGACACAGCTGTGACTCTCACCTTTGGGTCACTCTCAGGAAGGGGACTATCAGAGTCCGAGGCTCTCCCAGGTATCTATCCTTGCTTACTATGGACTCCATCACCTGTCACACACCTGCAGTCAGTAACTCTCTGCTGAATGACTGATTCCTGCCCAGTGCCCCCGCCTCCACTCTCCCCCACCTCTCCCAGCTGGCCGGTGATGGGGCCAGGGATAAATGAGGGGTAAGCCCATCTTGGGAGCAGACATCCCAGGCCCTAGGGTGGGCCTGAGCCCAGAGGATTTGGCGCAAGGGCAGAACATCCCTAACCTATAATTGGGGCACTGGTCAGAGAGGTTATGGGGCTCGGAGCACCAACACCCATGGAGCCTCACCCAGGCTCCCCAAAGACTCTCTAGTCCTCGATGGGTCCCACTCCTGGCCACTGCTCTCTCTAAGGGCCCCTCCCCTCTTCCTGCCCACCCTGATCGCACTCATCCTTTCACCTGACTCCAACTCTGCAAAGCCTTCCTGAAGGCTCTCCTCCCCAGGCACCTGCTCTGCCCCTCCTCACGGCCCCCGTGACTTCATCCCTGGGAAGCACAAGGGTGTGACCTCTTTGAGAGCCCAACCACAGCACAGGGCTCAGTGGAAGAGTCTGTGGTAGGATGACTCGGTACAGCGGAGAGGAAGGGCATGGGGCTTGTTGTTCTCTGCTTTTTTCCCAAACCCATCCAGGGATACCTCCAAACAAGAAGCACAGAAATGCACTCAGAACTGGAGACTCAACATGAGAGGAGTTCTTAGCTGTGAAGACCTTACTTGTGGTGGAAATGTACCTAATTCCCAGGTCAGTCCAGCCCTTGTTCCCCAGCACCAAGCCCTCTGTGCCCTGTGCTGGGGTGAGATCCCCCCTTTTCAGAGGAGCACTGACTTGCTTCCTCCTCAGAACAGCCAGCTCAGCACCAGTATTCAGTAAATTAACTTGTTAAGGAATCCTTTAAAGGCAGCTCCAATGCCACCTCTTCCAGGAAGCCATCCTTGACTGATCAGCCTTCAGAGATCTCTTCCTCCTCTGGTCCATCAGAACAGCTATTCTTGGTACCACACTCATGACATTACAAGTTTGAGTTTTTAAAAATTGTTCTCCAAGGAATGCATGAGGTGGTAAAGGCAGGATTGGACAAAGCTGAATGTTGAACTGTGATATAGTCCCACTGAAAGCTGAGCCAAGCAGTGAGGCACTCTGGGACAAAATGGCTGAGCCTTTCTCCACTACACGACATTGCTGGCCATCCCCCAGCAAAGGCAAGGGCATGTCCTCAGTGGGGAGACTCCTGCAGCTGGGGCTGCCTTGGCGAGGTCCCCCCAGGGCTGTCTGCTGCCCACATTGCCTGCAGCTGGCAGCCAGTCCTTCTGGACAGGAGGCTCTGCTGCAAGATGGAGGCAGGATGAGGGGGTGTGCATCTCCATGTCCATCGCAGACAACAATGAAAAATCTAAAACAAACATGCAATAATTTCAGCATTGGGTTCAGGGACTGCCAAATGATGGCTCAAAGGCCAAATCTGGCTGGCTGCCTGTTTTGGAAATTGCTTTACTGGGACACAGCCTGGCTCGTTCTTTTTGTTCTGTGTCTATTGCCTGTGGCTGCTCTGGCCCTGCAACATCAGAGTAGCTGCGACAGAGATCGTAGGGCCCATGGAGATTAAAACAAGCTCCAGTGAGGCCCTTCCCAGATTAAGTGTGCTACTCGAGCTGACACTTCTGGGAATGGAAGCCTCACTCATGATGACTTCTTTGTCATGATGACCACACACACAGACATACATGCAGTTCACCTGTGAGCACACATTGGGATACATGCACGCACGCACACACGCATGCCCAGAGTCACCCCAGGGATGCACTGAATGTTCTTCTGGCCATAGCTGGTTGAGAATACTCCTGACCCAAGCAGGGCCAGATTCCTTCTCACTGGGAACTTGAAAGCAGGTCTCAGGTACAACTGTGGCCTTGCTTGAAGAAAATGACCATGAGTGGTATTAAACGTTTCTTGTTGCTTTAAACCATTATGTTTTGGAGTAAATTGTCACAGAAAACTAATACTCTCCACAAACTAATCTGCCCTCCAGTGTCCCTGTTTCTGATAAGGTCACCCTCTTCCTCCCCATCCTCAGATCTCAACCATCACAATCTGTTTTGTTGTGTTTTTCCTTTACTGCTTCCTGTCTGCTGATTTGATCTTAAGTAGTCTCTCACTTTCATCCCCTGTTCTCTGGTCCCTATTTCCACCATCCTGGCAGGGAAAAAAAAACAAACAAACAACAAAAAAACGGCCCTTTGCTGAGCACCTACTATGTGCCAAAGTACCTACTATGTGTCCTGCTCTTAATACAGTTTGAGTACTCATGGAGGAATCATGACAACTGGATGAAATAGGGTTGCTGTTTTGCTGTCCCTGCTTTATAGCTGAAGCACCTAAGATTTTGAGAAACTCAGTAGCTTGTCTGAGCCTCCCCAGTTGGGTAATTAGAGAATCAAGTTGGAACCCAGACTTGTCCCAAAACCCATGGTCTTTTGTAGCCTGGCACTTCCACAACTCAGACTATGCCCTCTGTGATGGCCCAGGAGCTCTGGAATTAATCCTTGCTGCCACCTCTGCCTTCCTGGATTCTTCTCTCATGTCACAAGTAACTCTGCTTAAAATGCATATCTGACCATCTTCACTGCCTACTCTCAAGCTGCCAAGGGCCCCCACCCTCATGTCCCCACCCTGTGCATCCTTCAAAATTCAGCTCAGCTCAGTTGCACTCTCCTCACAAAACTGCCTGTTCCCTCTTTGAATAGCTGGAATTCTTCCCTCCTGCCAGTCACCAGTTTATTCTCGCTTTAAAAAAGACAGTACACACACTTGAGCCCCTGTAGTCAACCACAGGCTCCTCAAAAAGAGACTTCCAGGCCTGTCTGGTATGCCCAGGTCCATGAAAAGGGATTTATGAAGATAGAGTGACTGTAGCATAATTAATAACTGAGCTATGAGAGAAAATGCACAGAAATAAATACTTCAACGAATCAATAATCAATAGCTCTCTAAATGAGTAACTCAAGTTAAGAATGATTGGTTGCTTGATTGAATAGGACAGTACCTAGATCCCAATTTTATGTATATATATTATATATATGGGCTTCCCAGGTGGCGCTAGTAGTAAAGAATCTGCCTGTCAATGCAGGAGGCACAAGAGACATGGGTTCAATCCCTGGGTTGGAAAGATGCCTTGGAGTAGGAAACGGTAACCCACTCCAGTATTCTTGTCTGAAAAATTTAATGGACAGAGGAGCCTGACAGGCTATGGTCCACTGAGTAGCAAAGAATCCTACACAGCTGAGCACACACAGGAGCACTCGTTGTTTATGTATTTGTCATAGTAAAATATTTTATTATATACATAACTGGGGTAATATTAAAATATTTAATGACCAGTACAGGAGGAGATCATGAACTGGGTACAGGCTCAGATCATGAACTCCTTATTGCCAAATTCAGACTTAAATTGAAGAAAGTAAAGAAAACCACTAGACAATTCAGGTATGACCTAAATCAAATCCCTTATGATTATACAGTGGAAGTGAGAAATAGATTTAAGGGCCTAGATCTGATAGACAGAGTGCCTGATGAACTATGGATGGAGGTTTGTGACATTGTACAGGAAACAGAGATCAAGACCATCCCCATGGAAAAGAAATGCAAAAAAGCAAAATGGCTGTCTGAGGAGGCCTTACAAATAGCTGTGAAAAGAAGAGAAGTGAAAAGCAAAGGAGAAAAGGAAAAATATAAGCATCTGAATGAAGAGTTCCAAAGAATAGCAAGAAGAGATAAGAAAGCCTTCCTCAGTGATCAATGCAAAGAAATAGAGGAAAACAACAGAATGGGAAAGACTAGAGATCTCTTCAAGAAAATCAGAGATACCAAGAGAACATTTCATGCAAAGATGGGCTCGATCAAGGACAGAAATGGTATAGACCTAACAGAAACAGAAGAGATTAAGAAGAGGTGGCAAGAATACACAGAAGAACTGTACAAAAAAGATCTTCATGACCCAGATAATCATGATGGTGTGATCACTCACCTAAAGCCAGACATCCTGGAATGTGAAGTCAGGTGGGCCTTAGAAAGTATCACTACAAACAAAGCTAGTGGAGGAGATGGCATTCCAGTTGAGCTATTTCAAATCCTGAAAGCGCTACACTCAATATGCCAGCAAATTTGGAAAACTCAGCAGTGGCCACAGGACTGGAAAAGGTCAGTTTTCATTCCAATCCCAAAGAAAGGCAATGCCAAAGAATGCTCAAACTACCGCACAATTGCACTCACCTCACACGCTAGTAAAGTAATGCTCAAAATTCTCCAAGCCAGGCTTTAGCAATAGGTGAATCGTGAAATTCCAGATGTCCAAGCTGGTTTTAGAAAAGGCAGAGGAACCAGAGATCAAATTGCCAACATCCACTGGATCATGGAAAAGGCAAGAGAGTTCCAGAAAAACATCTATTTCTGCTTTATTGACTATGCCAAAGCCTTTGACTGTGTGGATCACAATAAACTATGGAAAATTCTGAAAGAGATGGGAATACCAGACCACCTGACCTGCCTCTTGAGAAACCTCTATGCAGGTCAGGAAGCAACAGTTCGAGCTGGACATGGAACCACAGACTGGTTCCAAATAGGAAAAGGAGTACGTCAAGGCTGTATATTGTCACCCTGCTTATTTAACTTCTATGCAGAGTACATCATGAGAAACACTGGGCTGGAAGAAGCACAAGCTGGAATCAAGATTGCCAGGAGAAATATCAAAAACCTCAGATATGCAGATGACACCACCCTTATGGCAGAAAGTGAAGAGGAACTAAAAAGCCTCTTGATGAAAGTGAAGGAGGAGAGTGAAAAAGTTGACTTAAAGCTCAACATTCAGAAAACGAAGATCATGGCATCTGGTCCCATCACTTCATGGGACATAGATGGGTAAACAGTGGAAACAGTGTCAGACTTTATTTTGGGGGCTCCAAAATCACTGCAGATGGAGATTGCAGCCATGAAATTAAAAGACACTTACTCCTTGGAAAAAAAGTTATGACCAACCTAGAGAGCATATTCAAAAGCAGAGACATTACTTTTCCAACAAAGGTCCGTCTAGTCAAGGCTATGGTTTTTCCTGTGGTCATATATGGATGTGAGAGTTCAACTGTGAAGAAAGCTGAGCGCCAAAGAGCCGATGCTTTTGAACTGTGGTATTGGAAAAGACTCTTGAGAGTCCATTGGACTGCAAGGAGATCCAACCAGTCCATCCTAAAGGAGATCAGTCTTGGGTGTTCTTTGGAAGGACTGATGCTGAAGCTGAAACTCCCAATACTTTGGCCACCTCAAGCGAAGAGTTGACTCATTGGAAAAGACCCTGATCCTGGGAGCAACTGGGGGCAGGAGGAGAAGGGGATGACAGAGGAAGAGATCACTGGATGGTATCACCAACTCGATGGACAGGAGTTTGGGTAAACTCCAGGAGTTGGTGATGGACAGGAAGGCCTGGCGTGCTGTTATTGATGAGTTCGCAAACAGTTGGACGCAACTGAGCTACTGAACTGAACTGAACAAGATGAGTACCAACCAATAAGTGAGAACATCTCCACAGAGTTGGATCAGGTCCTAGGGTTGCCGTTAGGCCCTTATAGTGCTAGACTCTGGGGAGGTTGTGGGCTAGTCCGAGGGAAGGACAAAATGGCCAGAGGGAAGGGCACTCGAAATGCACAGCTCTTTATCACTTTGCAAAAGCATCTCCGCAAAGATTCTGGCGGATGCAGCCCTGCACGTGGAGTTTTCTGAGCTCAGCTGCAGCCAGCCTTGAGCTGAGCTTCACAGGTAGGTCATTCCAATCCTCAAAGAGCACCAGAAAGTCGGAGGTACTGCCACTGTCCCACGTCCTAGTGAGGACACCCAGACTAAGAGGTTAAGCTGCTCTCTGGCAGTCACACAGCCAGAAAATGACTGAACCAGGCCCTCGACCAGACCCGCGGAGGGATCCTCTTGGGCACACAGCACACACTTCCGGCACACAAGTAGTGGCTTGCCTTCCTGTGGCTCCTGTGCCGGTACTGGGCGGGGCCAGCAGGACGCATGATTTTCGGGGCCTGGGATTGGTCTAAACTGTGGCTCTAAGGAGGTGTGTCCCAAACCTAGCACCGCCCCTTCCTGCCTGCTGCTGCCCTCAGGGTCCTCCTCTCCAGAGCTGAGATGCTTGCCCTCGTCGTAAGGTAGATCTTCAGAGCAGAGACAGTGATGGGCGTGTACCTGGCAATAGGGCCACAACTCCTGACAGCGTTTTGCAGGAACGGCCCCATGCCATTCCGCATTCTCCACCGGCTACCGTGGGGCCTTGGACAAGATGCTACTCTGAGTTCATTTCGTCATCTACAAAATGGGGTGATAAGAGGGTGTATTGCTTTTCAGGCTTGGCGTAAAGAAAGATCAAAGAACCAACCTATAGGAAGCTATCCAGGCATTTCCAGTCACTCTTTTGAACTTTATAGGTCTTGGGCAGTGAGGAAAGGCTGAGAGTGAAAAGGGATGGTCCACAATTGAGCCTGTCTGTCCCAGTTGGGGGTGGCCCGGGGCTGGGGTGGGGAGGTTGGCTGGGTCCGGGCACCCTGGGCTTCCCCACTGCCGCCTCCCTCATCCCTCCAAGTTCTTCAGAAGGCGGAATAATTTCTCTTCGTTTTCACTTCTAATCACAAAATAATTTTGGTGCCCAGAAGCCTTCCTCTCGGAGGAACATTTGTGCGGGATGATATCAGCCTAATTAAGTGCTCCAGCTCTGGGATTTGAATCTCTTCCGACCCCCGCGCTCCCTGCCAAGCAGTGCTGGCCGACCGGCTACCTGCACACGCTGCTTCTGGAGTCTTCCGCGCTGCCCCTCCTCCCGCCTTGGGATGGATAACTTGATCGAGCGCCAGGAGGCGGCGGACCAGGTGTCACCTCGGCGGGGCTGGAGGCGGCTTGCTCTGCGCTCTCGGGCCTGAAAGGCGCAGGCATGTTCGCAGCAGCAATGCGCCTTTGTTCGCCTTGGCAGCGCCGCGGCCTCCCTGGGGCCGGCCCCATAAAGGGTTTCTGTTCGGGCTGGAGGACTCATTGTCGAAAAATTGTCCCTCGAAAAATTAGCATGGTACAGTGGAGAAAGCGGAACGCCCGGCAAATGACAGCTGCTGGCCCCAGACGAGGGCCAGAAAGTGGAGTTTCGCAGGGTGCCGGCTCCCTGGGGCACCCCCTCGCTCCCGGCCTGAGGGTGGACCTAGGGGTGGCCTCAGGGTCCAGCAAAGCCCAGGGCAGTAGGGGCCAGATGGGAAGTGAGGCTGTATTTGAGGTTGGCGGCTTGTCTCCCCTCCAGAGTTAGAGTATCTCCCCAGGCACCAGGTCGAGGGGTTGGGGGTGATGTTTGAGGGCCCCTGAGGCAGAGTCAGGCTCAGAGGGGCAGCTGGCTTGAGGGCAGGGGGTCTGGGAGACAGAAAGAGAGCGGGTCTAAAGGTTATGTGGTTAATTGAACGTCAACAGCCACAGATATCATTACGCCCCTCTGTGTCTTTTTCCCAGTGTGTTGATGGAAAAGTAACCAGATTAAAAGCGCTGGGAGCCCCAGTTGGAGAGGCCGGGCAATGCGGGGGGAGATCCCTCCTGAATGTCGATTCGGGGTTCCCGCAGTCCCAGCAAGGAGGGAAAACAGTCAATTAGAGACGAGAGAAAAGACAGCGGGAGCTGTGGTTTGGCATTTGCATAAAGGCTGGGGCCCCAAGGCTGCCACCCTTAGTGAGAGGGAGGAGTTCCCAGGAGAGAACCCCGGGGGGTGTCATGAGGGTGAGGCTCATGGTAACTGTTGAAAGTCTCAGCCAAAAGTCTGTGTACACACACTTTCCGTGAGGCAAGGATGAGGGTGACTGGGCCTGTAAATAAATGGTGAACGCATGTGTGCATACCGGTGTGTGTGTATTTCTGGTTCACCCTGCTGCCATCTGTGAGGTTATGGGTATCTTCCTGTGTCTGTGTTTGAAGCAGGTTGCACCTGTGTCACTTGCATTGACCTGATACTCCCATGGTGTGACCCCCAATTGCAAATTTCTATAGGTGGGCAGCACACCTGGGCACCCCTCGTGGGCTCCCAATGCACAGCCAGGTCAGGGGGACATGGATCTGCCAACTTGATCCCACCAGCATGGGAAGATCAGAACCTCAAGACTTCCTGTGCTTCTCAGGAGACCAGATCTAGAACTGGCCCCCTTGGCTCACTCTGCATTTTGTGCTCCCTGGGGAAACCTTCCTGATCCTTCCAGCCTGCCATTTCCATGAAGCCCCCTAACCTCCTCCAGGAAGCCTTCCCTCACTTCCTACCGCAGTACAACACACAGAAAATGTTACGTCAGCCACATGCACCTGTGTACATGTCACTTTCCATCCCCACCTCCACCCAGGCAGGACAGAGCATGGGTGGTTATAATGCAGGCCTGCCTGGGATGGAGACAGGTGAGGAAGGGAAGCAGGACTGGAGGAGGGAATCCAATTCTATAGGAAGAAAATAAACAGCGGTCGAAGCTATTAGGGTGAGCAAGAATGGCACAAGAGCCAGTGGGAAGGTGGCTTCAAGTTCCAACCTCAGAGCACACAGTTCACCCCTCAGGGAGCCATGGGTCCCTTTCTGGACACCCCCTTGCTGCTTTTTGTTAGTCTCCCTGTCCTGTCAACCCCCTCTGTGTTCTTCAGAGCAGCACTGGGAGGAAGAAGCAAGAGTAATCACTGAGCCCTAGCTCCAGGGAGGGATTGCTGTCCCGCCAGCTCACAGCCACAGCTACCAAGTCCCCACTCTCCAGCCCAAGTTGCTGGGGATGGAGTTGCAGAGCCTGGAGCTCATGGATGGGGCTCTGGGTGCTTCTGCACACTTCAAGACTCAGACCTCTGGCAGCTCTAGGGAGGAGCAGTGGGGTAGAGAGAGACCTCAGCCAGATGTGGGACTTCCTCACAGCAATGGGACAGGGTAGAGCTGAAACCCACATGGGCTTCACCAATGACCCTGCGGGGAGAGGGTTCCAAGAAGCAGGAGACGCGGCATTGCCTGCTCCACTCCACCCCACCCCTCTCCATCACCCTGTCTCCTGCCTTGTTGGGAAGATTGCAGAGCATTAGGCTCCTCCAATATCTCTCTTGTTTGGACCACCCCACTTGGGCAGAACTGCCTTCTGGGTTTTCACCCACTGGGGTGGTGGGGTCGGGAGAGGGACTTTGCCCACTCCCTTCTCGAGTCCCTGGAGCGACAGATGTGTCCAAGGACCCCTAAAGCTGAGAGCCCCAAGGTGCTCCCTGTTTCTTCCCCCCCCCCATCCAACCACATACCACATAAGCCCCCTGAGAGGATGAAGAAGAGGGACATTCAGCTCACAAACAGGTCACACAGCACCTTTTAGCAGAACATCAGTTCGAGACACCCAGCCTGTCCCTCACTTAGTATTTATTAGACCCCCCACTATAGAAGTTGAATGAGAAGGGCATGGCAACCCACTCCAGTATTCTTGCCTGGAGAATCCCTCGGGCAGAGGAGCCTGGCAGGTCATAAACCATAGGGCTGCAAAGATTCAGGCATGACTGAAGTGACTTAGCAAGCCAGCACACTTGCATAGAAGTTGAATACTGTACCCGATGACTTAGCCAAAAGACGGTGGAATGGGAGCTGAAGGCTTGTTCCACTGTCTCCAGTGAGACTGCATTCCTGCCACCCAGGCACATGCTGCTCAGCAGGGTTCAAACTCCGCCACGGAGGAGAGGTCAGGAAAGTCTTTAAGGAGGAGGGGGCATTTGGAATGGGTCTCCAGGGATGGGCAGGGTGTCAGTGAATCCAAGTGGAGAATGGAGCAGGAGAATTTTTGGGTGGTGGGAACAGCATTGACTCTGGCATGGAGATGGGGTGGAAGACGTACAGGGCTGGTCCCCTGTGGGAAGCAAGGACTGTGAGTGATGGTTGGGGTCTGACCACAGTGGGGTTTGAATGGCAAGGATCTGCTTCATCATTCTGCAAGGGGAACCGTGAAGGAGAGCCTTTAGATCTGGGAGCTGGGAGAACCCCAAGAGGTCTCCAGGCAAGAGACTTGGTCAGGCTGAGCAGAAGCAGATAGGGGTGGGGGCAGACACAGGTTGGGCAACAGTTGGCCACTTGTAAAATAGCTTCCTGACAGGATTGTGACAAAGCTGAATCTGTGGAAATGAAATTGGGGGATGACAGTCCTGGCTTTCGCTCCACATTCCCAGCTACAGCACGTTGGAGAGGGCTAGATCCCAAGTTTCAGGGCTTATTCACATAATGTGGCCTCGGGAAAATTACTTCTTTCTGCCTCCATTTCTTCGTCTGTAAAAGGGGACATACGATAGCACCAACCTCATGCGGTTGTTGTAAGGATTAAATGAATCTGAATAGAGAAGGATTTAGAGCAGAGTCTTGAAGCCAGGAGATCAGAGTTGATGTTATTATCACTAACATCATTTTTGAGCTGGGATGAATGAGCCCAGAGAGGCTTCTGCCCTGGCTGACTGTGGGGGTGGCTGGGTGGAGAGAGGGGCCCCAGGAGGATTTTCCTGGCCTGCACTGCCAAGTCTCATTCTTCTCCAGCCTGAGTGGTTCATTCCTTGTCCTCAAGGCCCATCCAGAGACCCAGACCAGGACCAAGCCAGTGGGAAGGGAGCCACGGGGCACATTGTTTCTGGAGAGTGTAGACAGCAGCCCGACTTGTTTGGGCAGTTCTGACTCCCATGGTCCCTGCGCTGGCAGAGACCCTGCCTTGCACAGGGTAGAGGGCGTGGTGCTGACCCCTTGCTGCCTGCAAGTGTAGGAAGCAGGGCAGTCCTTCACAGGGGACTCACCCAGTGGTCACCCTTGAACCCACCCAGGTCACAGAAGCTCCGTAAGTGGGAGACGGAGTGATGATCATTCAGCAGTGTGGGGAAGACACTTGCCACCAGACAGGCTCATTGGGACACTTCTGGAACCCCATGATTCTGGCCATCACCCCCTTTGCCCATTCACATCCTCAGGACTAAGAGAGATAAGAGCCTGAGAGAGTCATGCAAGCCTGGCCCCTTTGGCCTTTCAGAGGAAGTCTAGCTTCCTGGGTTTGATTGAGGACTTAGTCAGTAATTTGGGTACGGTGCCACCAGGTGGCTCCCCCTCAAAGTCACTTCATCCTTAACCACTGAGCAAGCCTTGGATTCAGCAGGCCTCCTCTACAACCAACACCCTGCTCCAGGAGAGAGCATGGTGGGTCTCCATCCTTGTGGGCACATGAACTCCAGGCCTCCCCTGCCCAAGTGTCTTCCAGCCTCTGCTCCTGTCCTTTCATCTCCCAGTCTTTGTGGCTCTACCTACCCCAGCCAGCAAGGTCCAGGGGTCCCTAGCCCTAATTAACCTGCCCCTGCCAGGTCCCCATTTCCTCCAGGCTCTTCCTAACCCTGCTGTTCAGCTGAACCTTCTCCCAGAATCCCAGCCAACACCTTGGATCAGCTCCCACCTGTCCCTTGTCTCTGGGACCCCTTCTTCCATCCTTCTCTGCCTCTTACACAGGGCTCCCCGTGCAAGTTCACCAAGAGATCAAGAGGCAGGCTCAGTTTTTGGAATGAAAGATTGAATGAGGGGGCAGAGGAATAAGTGAGCGACCTGACCAGTCCACAAATGTTTTGGGGGTACCTACTATGTGCTAGGTCCGTGCTGGGCAGTAAAGGGACTGAATGGATGAAGAGTCGGCCATGTGAGTAAGTGGGGACTGAGAGACTGGCGTTAAGGATGAATGCAGAACTGGGGCCAGGGCACTGGGTGAGTGGTGGGTGGGTGAGTAAGAGGCTGGGGGACTGGGGTGGGGGTGGGGTGGGGTGGTGAGCAGCTCCTTTATTTGTTGGCGCGGACTCAGGTCACTTGACCTGGGGCCGACAGCGGCTGTGCTCCCGGCAGGACCCAGACCAAAACAGATGACTCACTCGTGTGTGCAGCCTTGGTGAGCCAGCTGCTGCTGGCGGGGAGCCGGGCAGAGGGGGCTGCTGGAGATGGGGAGCCACAGTCACGCTGGAGAGCCAAGAGAGGGTCAAAATGGGCCCTGCCCAGATGGGACTAGCGTGGACAGAGAAGAGCCTGGGGATTCGTCCCAGAGAGCAGCAGTGACTCGTTTACTGAGCACCTACTAAGGCTCTTAGCAGGACCCAGAGGTGCCACTAAACCAGTCCTGGTCCCCAGCGACCCTGGGGAGGAGCTTAACCTCACTTTGCAGGAGCGAGGAGCAGAAGAACTGCCTGATGTCTCCCAGCTGCAAAGGGCAGAGTCCAGGACGACTCAGGTCCTCGTTTTGCAGGGGCCGCTCCTCTGAGTCACCTAGACGTGCACTTTTAGGGAGACCCCAGGGAGATGCCAGTCCACAGGTAGCAAGGCTTGGAGGAAACAGGGCAGGTGGGGCAGCTCCCTGGACACCTGCAGGAGCTGAGCTAGCAGAGAGTAGCCAGTTGGCCCCAGGGGGCGGGAGGCCTGGCCTCTGAAGGTGGGGGCTCTGGTCGGAGATAGCATTCCCTCTGGTCATCCAGCAACAAGCATCTTTCTCACTCTGAACTTCAGCATCCTGGCCTTTCCGAAGAAGAGCAGATGCTCCCAGAGTGATCTTCTGACTCCAGTGCAGGCTGCAGTCAGCAGAAAAAAGAGCCACCTGAGCTAGGCACCCCCAGGGGCCATCTCTGCTCACCACTGGTCTGTCCAACTGTCCAGAACTGGGCAGCCTAGTGAGCCGATAATAACGCTGATGTTCAATTATAAGAGACCAACGTATGATGATTTATGAGGCCTGTTCATCTCTGAGCTCCACTTCCCAATGGGGCAAGCCAGGTAAGCATCACTCTGTCTGTTACAGACAGGAGTGCCGGGAGGAAATAGAAAGGACCCGTATTTCCTGGAGCTGGACTCAGTTCTACACGCCTCTTGTGAGTGATTCCCTTCATCCTCCCAGTCGTTCCAAAGAGGAAGTACTCTGCCCCCATTTTACAGATTAGGACACTGAGTTTCAGAGTGGTTAAACGCCTTGTACAAGTCAGACATCTCAGAAGAGACTGAACTTGATTCAAACACAGACCCTGTGGATGGAGAGGGAAGTGGGAGGGGGGTGTGACATGCTGTGTGCCCTGGCGAGAGTCCACCATCTCCTTGTCTCTGGGAGGGGGAAGTACGCAATGTGACTTTGTCTTTGTAGCCTCCTGGCTCTGACAGTCAGGGGTCTGTGACCCTCACATGGAAAGAAAGTGACACAGTGTCTTCAAAGCCAGGCTGGAGCCCACCGGTGTGTGACTCTCCAGAAGGCTAACCTGGGGGGAGCCGGGTCCTCATTCCGTGTCAGTGTCCTCGACTACTAGGTGGGGAGATGGCTTTAGCTCAGCAAGTGTGTCCAGCATAGGCCCAGATGAGATTCAAAGGGCACTGCCCAGTCAGGGACCCATTGTGGTCCCAGGAGCACCTGGTGCAGAGGGTTAGGGACCCAAAACTTGGTTCCCAGGATCGGGACTCCCGGGGGAGCCTCTGGGGCTAATTTATTGTGATGCAAAAATCAGGCTCCAGGGCAGTGGGAAGCAGAGCTGAGCGCCAAGCACGCTCCCATCCTTGTTCTGTTCCACATATTTTCGGTATTTATTGTCCCCATATGTGATGCTGAACATTAAAAAACATGTTGCTGAGATTCCTCCAGAAAGGGCTGACATTTCACAATACTCCTCTGATGCTGGGGATTACAGCTTAAGATGATGAAAACGTGGTTTATTCAAAACAGATTGGGGCGGAAGAAAACAAAGGCAGGCCCCCAAGAGGCCCAACACTCTGTGCTCCCGCTCCCAGGAGAGGGGAGGAGCACTGTCCTCCGCCTCCCCAGCATAGGAAGCGCCAGAACTCAGGGGGCCTGGATTCCGGGGCTGGGGGAGAACTGGGTCAGACAGAGCCAGTGGCCACCTCAGGGAGTAATAATGGCCATTGTTCCTGGGGGCACTTCTAAGTGCCATGCAGAACAGGGTCCCAGCACCCGCCATTAGCATCACTCTTCCCATTCTGAAAAGGGAGACCTGAGTCTAAGTAATTTGCCCAAGTGTACAGAGCGGAGTCAGGATTAAGAACCCAGGTTTCCGTCCAAGGATCTTATTTTTAACCACAGTCACAAGGCAGAAGAGGCCCAGGCACAAGGCAGCTGACTTGCAGTGTGACCCTGCGTGATAACTTTACCGCTCGAGGCCTGTTTCCTCACCTGCAAGATGAAGGTGATAACCGGGTCTTCCCTGACAGCCTCAAAGGTATGGTCTCCAGATGGTCCAGTAGGGGCTGGCAAGGGAGCAGAGAGAGGCGTCTGGACTCATCTCCCTGTGATGTCCCCGAGACAGGAGCTGCGGTAATCAGGCTGGCTCATCTCTCCTTTGCAGCAGCCCTGAGCAGGTGACTTGGGCCTCTGGACCTCCCTTTCATGCTCTGTGTGGTGAGGGATGAGGGCTCGGCCAGCTTCAAGGAGGCCTTGAAGGAGCCTGGATGTAGCTTGGGTTTGGCACAGACCCAGGTCCTATCCAACCCTGCTGCTGAGGACGCGGGTTCTTTCTCCCTCCAAGCCTGAACCCCCAAGACCACTGTGACAGAAAAGTGTTCTGTCCAGGGTGGGATCCAGATACAAGGGAGCCCCTCCCAGCCCCCATCCTGAGGCAGGGGTCTCAGCTCCGCTTCTCACTAGATGTTGTGTGGGGACCACCCTCAGGCCCAGAGAGTGGAATCCTCCCCAGGGAGTGTGTGTTTGCCCCCTTACCTGGGGCTCAGGGGCACAAGTGCCACCTTGGATCCCCTCCTCCCCAGGCCAATATGCTTTGGACAACAGCATGCACCTGACTACCCCAGGCTCATGTTTTCTAGGCAGTTTTTGTATCTCCACGAAATTTTCAAATCTGCTCCTCACCCACCCCCTAACCCCCCTACACACCCACATGTTATTTGGTCCTTGAGCTGATAGCAGTGGGGAGGGTGGTGGGCAGGGAAAGCTGGGCCATGGGGCCCAGGTCACAGTGACCAAGAAGGCAGTGACCTTGGCGAGCAGTGCTCAGGGCCTTTGGTCCTGCCGGCAGCCACAGACCGGATGAAGGTGGCGGTGCTGCAGGCCAGATGCCCCAGGGCAGGCAGCAGGCTGGAAAGGCAGCCTGCAGGGCAAGGAAGCCCTGCCCCAGTCCTGCATCCCATGCTTTCCCATTGCTGGTCTCTACTCCCCAGTCACGGTCCCTACCCTGTCCCCAGGCTCTGGGCACTGCTGGGCAGCATGCGGAGTACCCGTGCCTGGCCTGTTGCATTTGGCAGTGACTCTGAGGGTTCTGGATTCACAGCCTACCACTTACTTCCAGAGCCCTGGGTCAGAGCACTGGCTTCCTCAGCAGGCTTCACACTGGGGTGCAGGCCTGCCCAGCTGCCCCAGGGACCCTGGGGCTGCCACCTCCTCCTGCTGCATGGGTGAGCCTCTCTGTCCCTCACACCTGCTGAGTGCTTGTGGCTCCCCCTTCCTGGAGGACAGGTGAGGAAGACACACGCCCCAGAGGACAAGTGAGCACAGGGAACCACACACAGTTAAGGGGGAGGGCATGAGGGGGTGGGCGCTTAGCATCAGGAGGGCAGAGGCCTGAAGGGGGTAGGGGGGAACGGGGGATCTGGGAGGTGGGAGTTCCAGGCAGAGGGAAGAACATGTGCAAAGGTCCTGATGCAGTTGAGTAGTGGGTTTGAAGACCAGCAAGGAGGGGACCTGGGTGGCCAGAGCAGAGCTAACATGAGGGAGCCTGGAGAGAAGAGAGTGGAGGGGCTACTGGGTATGTGAGGCAAGGCCATGCAAACCACCTCGGGACCTGAGACTGCACCCTAAGGAGGGAAGAAGTCATGTCAAGACCCACAGAGGGAACCTTGGACACAACTGTGTGCTCTGATGGAGCTCTTGCTCAGAGTCAGCTTTAGCTCTGATCATAAAACCATCCTGAGGGGCTGTTTCTGTGGTTTGGATCTGTCTCCTTTACATGTGGGGAAACCAAGGCTCCAAAACATTGTCACTTTCCTAAGGTCATGAACCTGAGCCCCAAGACTATACCTCAGAGCTGCCTCTTCTCAAGTTGGGAGCTGGGGCATGAGGAGTGGGGCCAGGAAATCACCAGGATAGCAGTCCAGGGAGGGAGCTGTCAGCCAGGAAGCTCAGACTGGCCATTGTCCCCTCCTGCACATGGGACACAGATGGGACAGAAGCCAGGCCCCCATTAGAGGATTTGAGGTCAAGGGGGGTCCAGGCCCTGTTAGCTCCTCTCTGCCAGAACCCGATGCTGGGAACTGGGGTCTACAGTTCACTCCTGGACTCCCAGAGGCCTCTTGAGCTACTGCTGAGCCTCAGGGATGTGCCAGAGCAGGGACCTGCCTGCCCCCAGGCTGGTCTGTACTCACACTGCCCACTGCCTCCACTGAAAAGCCAAGTCATGGCAGTTGTGATAGTGAGGGTATGTAATACCTGGGACCGTTAAGTGAAAATATCACGTAAGGTTTTAAAGTATTTTCCCTTTTATCTGCCACGTGCACTCTACCTACCAGCTAGAGTGCTTCCCAACTGATGCAACTTACAACCAGATCTCTCCCCATTATCTGCTGTTCCCTTTGCCAGCTGCCCAGTCTTGGTTGGACTGCAGCTATCGCCAGACAAACAGCGTCCAGATCTGAGCCCCAGTCTGACTCTGAAGCCCATGTCTGAAGCCTCTACCACCGTGTTCATCAGGCCAAGAGTCGTCAGAGACCAGCTGGTTAGCACACCTGGACACTGGAGAGCCTGCCCTGGGCCTAGCAGATGACCCAGCATTCAGGCTGCCCGACCTCCCATCGTCTCCACTAGGAGAGCCCACATCCCTGCAAGCCAGCCTGACCCTCAGCCCCTTGGCAGCCGCAGAGCTCTCCAGGTCTATGACTGTCAGCAGTGGCCGCTGACAAGGCTGCTCAGTGACCCAAGGGATCATTGTGTAGACAAAGGCTGTGTATCAACCAGCAGGAAATGGTTCACTTTTTCTGTAGCTGGTCTGAGTGCGGCGTGCAGGCAGATCCACAGCCCAGGCCAGGCACCCCTCCTCACCCCCTGCACTTCAAGATGGGGATGCTGTATGATGGGTGTGCTCAGGCCAGCGCTTCCTCCCAGGGTTGAGGAGTGCAGTTCATCACCCACTGGACCTCCAGAGGCGCCCCAGGGGACCTGGGAGGAGGGAAGAAGACAGGCTTTGGCAATATCCTGACTCGCCTTCCTGCCATCAGTCTTGGGGTGACAGCCCCACGGAGGCTGTTTCCCCGGCAGGGCCGCCTGGCTCTCCCACTGCCGCTGCCGCTGCTCCGTCCACATAGACGGCTGCTGTCTAGACAGCCCCAGGCAGGTCTCCCGCAAAGCCCCTCAGCTCCCCTCTGCCTTCGCACCATCTCGGAGGTTGGGGGTCAGCCATAGGCCGGCCAATCAGTTGCAGATGCTCCCAGAGTGGCGAGCTGGGAGGGACTGAAGAGCATCCTGCTGGGCCTTCCCCCACTCCACTCCCCCACCTCGCCACTGAGACGGGAAGCTCTCTTCTCCAGCATCAGACGTGGAAATCTTCAAGCACAGTTTAAATCATCAGCATGTGTCCCCAGGGCTCCGACACCCCCAGCTTCAGTGTTTGTTTGCTGACTGTGCTGATTCAGACAAGCGCCTCTGCTTGTCTCTCTTTCCTCGTTGCTTCCATTGACAGTGCATATGAGCCCTACTATGTGCTCTGAGGGCACACATATACACAGATACGTGAAAGATGCACAGATAAAAATCTAAGCCCTGTCTTCATGGTGCTTTCAATCGGGGGTGGGGGCGGGGAGGGCAGTAAAACAGCACAATGAAATAGACACAGCTGACTGCAAAGGATGACGCTTGCCTTGAAGGGTGAAGGAAAGCACGTCAGGTGAGTGTAGGAAGAAAGGGGCTGGAGCCCAGGACAGGGTCTGGGTCAGACTTCTCTTGTGCAGTGAGGACTCAGGGAGAGGATCTGCCTGAGGTCACGTTGCCAAGGAAGTAGGACCCCACGGCCAGTGGACAAACCAGGCCCTGCCCTGCCCAGATGCCCATGCACCAGCCTGGGCAGCCAGCTGCAGGTAGGGTTGCCAGGTTTAGCAAATAAAAATATAAGACACCCAGTTTAATCTGAACTGCAGGTAAGCAATGAGGACATTTTTAAAGTATAATTCTATTCCATGTAATAGTTGGGATATGCATATACTAAAAATGATTCATTGCTTGTTTGAAATTCAGATTTAACTGGGTGCTCTGTATGTTAGCTGCCAACCTTAGCACCAAGGCCAAGGTGGAATAAAAAAGAGGGAAAAAAAGGGGCCATTCCATTCTCTCCGCCCTCTTGCTGGGCTCCGGAAGCCCCTCTATTTCCAGGCCTCCAGCACCAGCCTCCCCACCCATCTCCCTGCCAGAGCCCTACCCAGCTGGTGCTCTCTGAACACACAAGGCCTTTGTTGAACAAAACATTGACCCCCCCCCCCCCCCCCGATTTTATCCAAGGTGTAAGTGTATTCTGGCCTCCAGGGTCCTATCCTGGAGTCATGGGATCTGGTCCCTCTGCTGTGACAACCTGAAATAAGTCACTGGCCTCTCTGTGCCTCTGCTGTCCATCCTCCATGGGCTCCGTTCATTTCAGAAAGTAGTGCTGAGTGCCCAGCAAGTGCTGCACCATGCTCTGTGAGTTCAAAGGTGAGTTAGACACACCCCAGGAGGGAAGATAACAGGGGCCACTGAGGCAGATGAGAAGCCTGGAGGGAGGGGTTGATCCAAAGCAGATTGCTTTGTGAATGCCTAGGGCAAGGGGCTTCCCTGGTGGCTCAGATGGTGGAAGACCAGGGTTCGATCCCTGGGTTGGGAAGATCCCCTGGAGAAGGAAATGGCAACCCACTCCAGTATTCTTGCCTGGAAAATTCCATGGACTGAGGAGCCTGGTAGGCTACAGTTCATGGGGTTGCAAAGAGTCAGACATGACTAAGCAACTTCACTTCACTTCAAGGCAAGGGGCAAGACTACAGGTTGCAAACTCTAGTTCTGCCCTTTATGCTGTGTGATCCTGGGCAGCTTAACTAACCTCTCTGAAGTCTGGAATCCAATCTATGAATCAGCAGTTTTTTCCTTTGCACATTCTGTGTTATTCTAAAAGCTTTAGGTATGCTTACAAGGTTTGGTTTGTTTCAATAATAACAGTCAGTGATGGAAAAGAGGGAAGCGAAAGGGAAAGAGATATATAACTATAAATTCTATAATCCCTCTGGTCTTTAACTTGAAAGTAGGTACCAGGTGCGTGTTCAACACAGTAATGACCTGAGCTAGTACAGCATCCTCCCTACTTGAGTTCAGATCCCAGCTCCACACCATAATTCATTGTCCAGCTTTCCTGTCTTCTCCATTGGGGCCACGTCTGACAGTCCAGACCTATTACTGTTGTTGTGGTCAGAGATGGAGGAGACAGTGGTGCTGGCTGGCAGCCTATGGTGGTGATGCCCAGCCAAACCCTCCAACACCCTACCGGGACCGAGGGAACCAGGCGGCCAAGTGCCCAAGAGGAAAACCTCAGAGTTGAGAGTGCCCACGCTGGCCCTGGATGGCCTCCACCACCGTGGGAAGAAAGGGATCAGGAAACTCCTGCAAAGAGGCTGTGAACGAGGCCTGCAGGTCCCCACTTCAAAGCTTCCCTCTAATGCCTCCTGACAAGCGTAGCCAGGCCTCAGGGTGTCCCCTCGCTGCTGACAGCATCTGTTCCCAAGCAAAGCTGAGGCCAGCAAGGCAATGTGAGGCCAGGGGTACCCTGCAACCAAGCATAGGCCTGGTGGAGAAAATGTGATTTCACACCAGGCCCGTAGCCAGGCATTCATGCCATCCAGTGTTGGGGCCATGTGGGGCTGGCTGGCCATGGGGTATCTCCCCAGCATCATCTCCCCTCCTCTGCCCACCATGGAGGCTCTTGGGTTCTAGCCCTAAGCCCACCCCTAGGTCTATCCATCGAGTCTCAAGTCATTTCTCTTCCACATGGAGGGGGATGGATGGAAGGAAGAAGGGTCTGGAGACAGACAAAATCCTGCTGTCACTTTCTCTACCTTTGTGACATTGGCAAATGACCTCATCCCTGGTCCTCAGTCTCCTTCTGTACAACGGGGATCATATCTTCCTGGCAGGGTTATTCTGAGCTTCGTAAATGGTTTGAGACCATGACCTGACATGCAGCTTGATCTTCCTCCCGCCCCACCTGAGGCTATCAGTGTCTAACCCTCTACCACAGAGCTGAGCGGCTGAAACAGCAGCTATTTTATTTGCTCACGATGTATGTGGGCTAGGAACTTTGGCAGCGCTTGATAAGAAGTCTTGCTCCTTGCAGCATACGGGGAGGGTTGTGCACCTGCTTCAGCTGGTTTCTGAGCTGAAAGGTCCGGAATGGCCCCACTCATGATGCCGAAGGTTCAGCTTCTCTGTACACTGGTGCCAAATCAAATCTCAGTTTTGGGTGAAGTAGAAAAGAATAGCTTGATTGCTTTGCCAGGCAAAGGGGGACACAGCTGGCTTTTGCCTTCGAAAACTGTGTCCCAACCCAGGAGGATTTGATGAGGAGTTTTATAACAATTGGGGCTTCCTTGGTGGCTCAGACAGTAAAGAATCTGTCTGCAGTGCAGGAGACCCAGGTTCAATCCCTGGGTCAAGAAGATCCCCTAGAAAAGGAAAATTCCATGAACAGAGGAGCCTGGCCGTCTACAGTACGTGGGGTTGCAAAGAGTCAGACACTACTGAGCAACTAACACTTTCACTTTTATAACAGTACTTCAAGGGTGGGATTGCTGACAAGATTAGGGTATGAGCAGAGTCTCAGGTCTGTATAATCCAAGCTATGGTTTTTCTAGTAGTCATGTATGGATGGGAGAGTTGGACCATAAAGAACGCTGAGCCCTGAAGAATTGATGCTTTCAAACTGTGGTGTTGGAGAAGACTCTTGAGAGTCCCTTGGACTGCAAGAAGATCAAACCAGTCAATCCTAAAGGAAATCAACCGTGAATATTCATTGGAAGGACTGATGCTGAAGATGAAGCTCCAATACTTTGGCCACCTGATGTGAAAATTCGACTCATTGGAAAAGACCCTGATGCTGGGAAAGATTGAGGGCAGGAGAAGAAGAGGGCAACAGAGGATGAGATGGTTGGATGGCATCATTGACTCAGTGGACATGAGTTTGAGCAAACTCCGGGAGATGATGAAAGACAGAGAAACCTGGCATGCTGTAGCCCATGGGGTGGCAGAGTCGGACACAACTTAGCAACAGCAACAAAGGGTCTCAGGTGGTCAGTTTCCTAATCTTGGTGAGCTTCTCTGGTCCCTTTAGTCTTGCTTCAGGTGGTTTCTTGGGTGCTTCTCCCTTGATTAGCAACTGTTCACATTTGCCCTTTGGAACTCAGGGAAGGTCATGGAGGCTGGGGTCTCACCTAAAAGAAATGAGGGGTCAAAAGGCTTTCATGCCCAGGAGCCCCACAGCCTCCTCCTTGGTTTCACTCACATGGCAGGCAGGTTCCTTGGGGAACCCAGCTTACACTGTAAGCTGAGCATGTCATTTGTACTTACAGGATGCTCCATATGGCTGCTGGGTTCCAAGGAGGAATGTTTCAATATGGAGAAGAAGTGGCAGACCTCTTAGGGACTAAGACTGGGCTCAGAAGCTGCAATGTCACTTCTGGTACCTTCTGTGGGTCAAAGGTAGCCCATATCCAAGGGGAGGGGAAATTGACCCATGTTCTCAATGAGGAAAGTGGCAAAGACTTTGCAGACAGTTTTATTCTTGTCCCTTCTTGGCTGGAGGGGTAGTTGAGCTCTGTGATAAGGGGGCTTATGAGCAGCACCTGCTTGTTCATTCAATCATTCAAAAGCTAATATTTATTGAGCACTTACTATATGCCAAGAATACAAAAGTGAGCTAGAAGACAGTCATTGCTGTTCCACAGAAGGTTAGATCCACTCTGGGAAGACAGAGCTTTGAAAACACCAAAGGGGAACTTCCCTCATGATCCAGTGGCTAAGACTCTGCACTCCTAATGCAAGGGACCCAGGTCCAATCTCTGGTCAGGGAAGCAGATCCCACACGACCCAACTAAGCATCTGCATACTACAATTAAAGATCCTGCATGCTGCAATGAAAACTGAAGATCCCATGTGTTGCAACTAAGACCCAACGTGGCCAAATAAATGAATATTTTTAAAGAAGAAGAAAAAACCACCAATGATAGTACAGTGTGATGGAATAGGAGGCCTCAGAGGAGAGAGCAGGAGAGGCCAGCAGAGGCAGGACACCTAAGGTAGGCTGGAGGATGTGAAAGAGCTGCCCAGGAGCAGAGGGGCAAGGATGCTGTTATTATGATTTCAGTGTGGGAAGGCCAGTATATTGAAAACAACAGGTTATACTCACAGATCCCAAGGCAGTGGGCACCTTGTGTCCCAGGAGCGCTGCTTCTGGTCAGGACACAGAAGGAACAGGGGAGAATGTGAACAAGAATCTTGACTGTGGTTTCCATGCAATGGAATGGATGAGGCAGGGTCAACAGACTTAGGACTGGCTAGTGTGAATGCTTTCAGTGGGCTCCGGGCACAGGGGCTGGCCCTGGTTACCTGGTACCTGGCCCTGGGGTGATCAAGGCAGGAGAACAGTGACCCATATAAGATTGTTGGCTTGCATTTGAAAAGCACACTCACTTTTGTTTACCATCCTTAGGAATTATTCTGAGAGGGGCAGTCCTTCTAGGGCTGGCAAGGCCCCAGATTTCAACACATCCAAATATAAATGACATAGTTCATATGGGTGCTCCTGGGCCAGGAGACAGAACTAAAAGAGGACCCATGTGGCCAGAGGGTGGCTGGAGACACCTGCATGAGCAAAGGGGGCCTTGGAAGCAAAGGGTGCCACTGAGGGGAACTAGACAGGCAGAGGCGTAATTAGATTTTAACTTTTCAAAGCCCGCTCTGGCTGAGAGGGAGAGTGCGGATGTGGGCAATGAACTGGGCCGAGAGAAGTGGTAGCCACTGAAATGAGAGACGGTAGGTATAAGGGGGCCGGATAGTGAAGACTGAGAGTGAAAGGGGGCCAGGGCTGCTCAGGACCCACATTGCCTTAGGAGGGAGGGGACAGCAGGATTAAGGAGGTTGGAGGTGTGAGGATGGTGCAAGGATTCGGCTTAAAAGGGAGGATGGCTATGTGTCCTTCACCTGGATGGCTGAGCAGTGCTTGAAGTTCAGGCAAAAGGAAGAGAGCAGGAGGGCCTCAACATGGAGATGCTCTTTTGGGAATTGCCATGGGATCCAGAAAAGAGGTCTGGACTGGAGATTCCAAGTTGTGGCTGTTGGTACAATCAGACCAGCGATGTAGCAAACCACCCACAGATCTAAGATGCTTCTAACAGTGATGCCGAAAACTTGGCCTCTGTGCATCAGTGCCGAATTGAATCTCAGAGACAGAGTTTGGGGTGAAGTAGAAAAGAAGACCTTTATTGCTTTGCCAGGCAAAAGCAGACACAGTGGACTTGTACCCTCAAAAACTATATCCAACCCTGGGAGGATTTGGTGAGGAGTTTTATAGAAATGATTCAAGGGCGGAGGTGCTGATAAGGATCAGGTTGTGTGCAGGGCCTGCACTCCTTTCATCTGGAGACCTCATGTGATCTCCTGATATATAAGCTTCCCTGGTTCTTGAGGCTCTCAAACTGTGATCTTCTCTCTGGAATGGAGAATGCTAACATCTTTCTTTTGTCAGGGGTTTTAGCTTTGTAAAAGAGCTCAAAGTTATTGTCAAGAGTATTCCTTGAGGGGGAACCAGGTCCCAGTCCCAAGGTTGCACTCTCACTTCTTGGCTGTTCTTCCCTTGTCCCTGCATCCCTTCCCTGATTAGCTGTCCTAATCTGCCCATTGGGACTCAGGGAATGTCATGGAGTCTGGAGTCTGTTCCTTATAAATAAGAAACTGGGATACAGAAAGGCTTCCATGCCCAGGGCCTCACAGGGGCATTTTCAATAGCAAAGGCTTCTTTCTCCCCATGCTGTAGACCCTTGAAGGTTAGGTGAGATCCTGGGTGAGCATCTCAGAAGGGCACTGATTTCCTTCCTTAATGAACAGTGACCCAAAGGCTACAGAATTGAGTTGGGGCTCCCATCTTTATCCCAGGCCCCCCAAGGCTTGGTGCTTGTGTAAAGTTGGTGCAGGCACCACTGGGGCAGTTCTCTAAAACTGACCTCCACCATATATAGTTGGTTGTAAGATCATGGGGACCCCAGGATGGAGAGAAGGCTGGGGGTCCAGCAGACCCACCTGCAGCCTCCATGGATGTCAAAGAGCAGGACCAACTGACAGACAGCCTCTGCAGCCAGTGAACTCCTACCATTTGGGGTCTTTCTCTTTCCTCTGCCCCAAATGCAGATTCCAAGAGGGAGTGTCCAGTTGGAAACATACAGTCACACAGCTGCCCTGAGTTGTGTCCACTGGGGGTGGGGTAGGTATTCCCCAAAGAAAATTGCAGGCCTGGTGATTAGAACAGGGATTCTGAGAAGCTGAAATACAGCAAAGGTCCACTGTCACTTTCTACTAGGTTGCTTGGCAGGGGTGGGGGTGGGTGTTTTTGCTTTTTAATTAAGATATAATAGCATACATTACCTAGGAGATCAAACCAGCCAATCCTAAAGGAAATCAATCCTGAATATCCACTGGAAGGACTGATGCTGAAGCTGAAGCTCCAATACTTTGGCCACCTAATGGGAAGAGCCAATTCATTGGAAAAGACATTAATGCTTGGAAAGATTGAGAGCAAGAGGAGAAAGGGGCAACAGAAGAAGAGATGGTTGGATGGCATCATTGATTCAGTGGACGTGAGTTTGAGCAAACTCCAGGAGATGGTGAAGGACTGCATGCTGCAGTCCATGTGGTCACAAAGAGCTGGACACGACCTGATGGCTGAAGAGCAGCAACATAAAGTACATACTATGAAGTAAACAGTGTTTTTTCATGCAATTACACCCAAGTAGCCAGAAAGTTCCCTATCATGTGGCTTCCCAGTTCAGACATCCCCCTCAAAGATGCCCATGCTTCCCACCTCTATCATCACATCCTGGTTATCTGTTCTCGAATTTGTACAGATAGAATCAGGACAGCGGGTACAGGTATCTGGGCCGTGGCCCACGGTGATGGCTGTGAGATTCCCTCCTGTTCTGTGTAACAATAGTTTGCTCTTTTTGACTGCTTTGTAGTATTTCATCATGTGCATGGTACCACTCATTCTCCTAATGATGAGTATTTGGGGTGTTGGCACCATATTTGTTGTCACACTGAAGCAGATTATTTTAGAAGCAAGATGCATGCAGAGGCAAGTGTGTGTGTGTGTGTGTGTGTGTGTGTGTGTGTGTGTGTGTGTTGGGGGTGGCTTTTTAGTCATTGGTATGGAGTTATCTATGACACAAGCTTCATTTTTCCAGCCTGGATGCAGAGCCCCAACCCCACTGCAGCCCCCAGCCTGTCACCTTGCAGTTGTGGGCGCTGAAATGCCCTGTGCAATGAATGAGGCAAACCTAACCTCGTCCTGGATGTCCCACTTGGTGCTCCCTGCACCTCTCTGGACTGCCACCCCTTGGACAGCCCTGCTTTTGACCACACAGTGGATAAGCTGGGGCCTCCTGTGGGCACAGGGATGAAGTCAATCCCCCAAGGGCCAGATGATATCTGTACCTGGCACAGGGCTGGCGTGTGAATGGAGCTCCAGAAATACAAGTGGAATGGGTGGAACTGAGTTGAGCTGACACAGAGATGCTGCCCTAGGCTGGAAGATGATGAGAGAGAGTGACTCCCAAGCTCCCAGAGTCCTGGATCTGCCTGGGCCTGAGGCCAGGTTCCAGCTTGGCAAGGACAGGGCAGACTGTGTGCCTGTTTTTGCTACACTTGGGAGGCTGGGGAAGGTCCTCACACCCTGGATTGGCAGGGGAAACAGGGAGACCACATCTCCAGACCCTGAGCTGGGATCTCAGTCTAGCTGGCCGCCCTCACCCCACTAGTGAGAACCACAGTGCCCTTGCTCTCCCAGGAGAGTCCAGAGTCAGGCGCCCTCCCACTGCAGCTGAAACTGTGGCAGATTTCCAGCGGCTCTTGGGACTTGGGCGAAGGGGGATGTGTAGACTCAGCAGCGAGGGAACTGAGGGGTTGACAGGGTGAAAATAGAGGAGCCACAGCCAAGACACTCAACTCTGAGCACCTCTCCTCCAACCAGAGAATTTAGGGCTTTGCAGTTAGGGGAGGGTGTTGAGATTTGGAACCTACTAAGCCCAGGTGTGCATCCCAACTCTGCAATTTGTTTGCTGTGCAACCTGGGGCAAGTCTCTTCACCTCTCTGAACTTCAGTTTTCTTATCACAAAATGGAACTAGTCCTATACTTCTAAAGGCTATAAGGAATATTAAATCAGAGGCGGTCTAGGAAAAGAGAAGAGGCTGGTACTCCCTCTCTGGTCCTTCTTGCCTGCAGATCTCTGTCCGTTGGAAAGGACTGGACAAGGTGGGTCCATGGGGCTCAGGAACCCAAGAGAAGCCTCAAGCTGATCAGCAAGTAAGCCTGGTGGGAAGGATTCTGGGAGTTTGCTGGGAGGGTCCTCCCCTCTTCTGGTCTCTCTTAAAATATGACTTCCAATATCCAATATATAGGATGGATAAGCAACAAGGTCCTACTGTATAGTACATGGAATATCATTAATTGAAAAGAATATGAAAAAGAATGTATATATGTGTACTAACTGAATCACTCAGTTGTACAGCAGAAATTAACACAACATTGTGAATTAATCGATAAATTAAAAACAAAAAACACCTGGTGTCCAGGATCAGCTTCTAGGATCGATTTTCTAGGAAGAGGCCCCATCCTCCAACCAAAAGGCAGAGATGAGAAGCTATGAAAAAGAAAAACTAAGAAGAAAATCAAGTTTATTTCCTGGGACTAGGGCAGTGATTATGAATAAATGAATGAGTAAATAGAGAAATGAATAAATGAGTGAATTGAAAAACAATTTTAAAAAATGCTAACACGTAAAATAACGTGTGCATGTGCTGGGTATGTATTTCACCTGAGTCTCACAGAAGGTTCTATGAAGCAGGTACAATTGTCATTCTTGTGTACACTTGCAGAAACTGAGGACACAGAAGTGAAGTGATCTCACAAGGGCAACCAACCTGTGAGTGTGGGACCTGGGGACTGCAAACACAGACTGCCCCTTGATGAATGTGAATTGAACAGACAGAAGAGTGGATGGATGGATGGATGCAGAATGAAAAAAAATAATAAATTGAATTTAGTTCAATTTATTGAAATGTGTTTGTATAGGTGGCTGCAGAAAATGGGCTGATGCCTGAAGCTATTAATAATAGCTCATTTTTCCCCTGGTGTCTTCCAGGAGGGCAGGAATCAGGAATTTGAATGATGTTGACAGGTAACCAGAAACCCATCCCCAATCCCACCTCACCCCCTGCCCTTTAGGCCTCCTGCTGCTGCCTGAAATTCCACAGTTCCCAGTTCATTTTTTCAGGGTAAGCACTGCCCTCATCCAACCCACTTTTAAATCTCAGATCCCATGGGAAGGGCCTCTCTGCCATCTGAGTAGCCTGTGGGAGTAACTGCATCAGATGACCCCCCGCTCCCCCGCAGGGGGAAGGTAGCAATGGGAAGGAGGTCTCAGGGAAAGCCCCTTGAGCTGGGAGGATGTGGGTGTCTCTCCTCCCCAGCTCTGCTGTTTCAAGGCCAGCCTCATCCTCCTGGTGGAGACTGGGGAATGGAAACAGCCAGCCTTGCTGGGAACCAACTGGCTTGCAGCCCCTCCCTCTGCTCTCAGCTTTTCTGCTGCCAGAAGACGGGTGTCACACTGTGTTATCACGGCAGGAGTCACATGGAAGCTCACCCCTGCTTGGCATCCACTTCAGGCAAGAATGCTTTCCCACCCTGCCTCGTGGGAAAGTTCTCCAGGCCAGCCCCGAGAACGGCTTCCAATCTCCCTGAAGGGTACCCTCTAGGCCCTGGGGCTCAATTTCCCCATCTATCAAATAAGAAACATAACCTGCCCCATCTATCTCTCTCGAGTAATTGGTATTTGTTTTTAATGGGGGAAAAAAAAACCTCACTTAAATTGCTGGTCATTGTTCTAATCACTCTTATATTTAAGTAAAACGAGCTTACTTTTCATAAAACCTAAGGAAGAAGTCACATTTTCCTTCTGGTTTTTAGGTGAGGCATCATGGGCACAAAAGGACCAGAGCCTGGACATGGGGAGGACATACCTCTTTCTGGGCACTGACAGCCTGCCCAGCCCTTCTCGAAGTCCTCCTGCAGGGCCAGCTGAGTCTCCTTCATCCTTGCTTCTTTCCTCCTGCCCTTCCTGCCTAGCAGCACCAACGTCTGCTTCTCCCTGACCCCTGGAATTTCCGTGGACCTCTGAGAATACTCTCCACTTTCTGTCCCCATATCCCTGCCCAGTGGAGGCTACCCTATATCCCTCACTCCCTGACCTCCAGCCTCCAAGGAGAGGTCAGCAGAGAGCTCAGCTTCTGCTGCCACCACCTTCCCTTGACGATGATGTGGGCTTGGTGCAGGGCTCAAGCAAGTGTGGATCCAGGTGTGGCTAAGTGCCCGGAGCAGGGTAGGAGTGGCTGCTCATGCGAGAGCACGACGCTGTATCTGTGCCCAGGGAGCCAGCTGCTCCTGGCACGGCCAGAAATGTCCAGAGCTTCCCCACAGTGGGAAGCTCTGAAGAAGGGCCCCGGCATTGGCCCCAGAAGCTCAGAAGGGCATGGTTTCCCACTAAATGAGAAGAAACGCCAAGTTTCAGTTAATCATCCCAAAGTTCAGTGTCAAAGGAGACGGACTGTGATTTGGTGTTTTTATTTAAGTAGTGCTTTGCACTGTTTCCTTTCCTGTTGGTGTGTCTCAGGGTGATTACTAATAAATTATGCTATTATTTTAATATTGTGTGATATAATTTTTTTTCATTGTTCTAATAGTGTGTTTTGTGAACCTTGTTAAAATTTTGATGTTTCTGTTGATGATACTTCAAGAACATAGAACCCTAGGCCTCTGCAGCCAAACTCGGGAACCACCTTTCCTATAAAACTCCAGGCTTACAAATGCAGATCAGTGCAGAGCTGCAGGAAATAAAAAGAAGCTAAAATAGGCACCAGGGGGCCTGGAGTAGAGCAAGGAAGGAGGGACAGAGGAAGCCCCTGGGGAAACGCTGAGAGGGACAGGGACTGGGGAGACTTTCAAGGGCAGGTAGGGTACTCATGGCCCACTTGGAGTGAGACAGACAGGGACCTGGGATCTGGGACCCTTTGCTTCAGTGCTTGTACCTGAACACAAGTCTCCTCCAGCAACAAAATACAAAGAAAACTATGATGGACTTAAAGTAGCTGTATGGAAGTGCACAGTTCAGGCAAATAATGGACAAAAAGATACAAAAAGACCAAAACATAAAGCAAAAAACAAAACACAACTGCTACTCTGAGGATCCAGAAGCAAAAACAGGGGGTCAGGAGTAAAAAGCAGGTTACTGCCCATGAGCGTGCCCCTTGTATTCAACACCAGCCAAAGGGATGGGCAAACTCCCTAAGCCACTCCTTTGGCTCGACCATTGGACATACTCCTATTCTCACCCCATATGAGGAACCAGCTCACCCTCCCTCAGCGAGCAAGCAAGGGAACCTGTTACTTGTTCTCACTGCCCCCAGTAAAGCCTTGCCTGAGTTTCTTTCCTTGTCTCTGATCAATTTATATTGATTAAGGAAGGCCAGGAACCCTGGTTGGTAGCAAGAGGAGAGGCATCCCCACGTGCTGGGGACATAGGAAGGAAGACGTGAGGGTCAGACAGGCTTGGTGGAGGGACAGGCAGAATCCAGCCCAGCCACTGAGCTCAGGCAATTGGGGTGTAAGCACAGGGTATGCCTGGCTTGTTGAGACACACAAAGCACAGGCTGTAAAGAAAAAGAACGACCAATTTAACTACGTTAAAATGAAAAAGTTGTCCATCAAAAAAGTGACATTTTTAAAAGCAAGCAGATAAGCCACAAACAGAGAGATATGTATGCCTATGTCTGCCGAAGGATATCTAAATACTGTCAGGAATGCTTACAAGGACTTCCCTGGTGGTCCAGTGATTAAGACTCTGTGCTTCCAGTGCAGGGGACACGGGTTCGACCCTTGGTCAGGGAAGTTCCACATGCTGCGTGGTACAGCTCCCCAAAAAGAATGCCTACAAATACATTGGAGAAAAACAGACTATCCAAGCAAAAAAACACGCAAGTGACAGGAACAGGCATTTTGGAGAAAAGAAAACCTGAGTGGCTAATAAACGTATGAAGAGGTATTCAGTGTCGTTACTAATCATGCTATCTTATGATTACAGTAAAAGAAGTCAACTGCAACCATAGTATGGTACCATGTCTCAAAAAATAAAGTCTGACACTAGGAAGTCTTGATGAGCATGCAGAGAACTAGGAACTCCCACACCAGGCTGTGCCCTCACCTGGGAGGGTAGCTTGGCAAAGCCCAGTGCAGTTAGTTGAAGGCACACAGACCCCCAGCACATAGCTCTGCCCCTGGGTATGTGACATGGTTTTTAAGAATGGCTGAAAATTGCTTGCCATGCCTCTTACCCACAGGTAGGATCCATCCCCTGAAGTCTTGCTGGCTCTGGGGCCACGGCAGTCAATGAGTTCAGTGGAGGTGAGGCTAGGTGACACAAGAGGCCACACAGCTTCTGCCCTAAATCTGAGCCCCTAGGTAAGTATTCTGAAGACTCTAAGACCTCCACGCTGGAGAGACCAGAGAGATGCTTGGTCGTCCAGCTGTCCCCTGCCAAACCACCATCCAGGCCAGCACAGAGGGGTCCCATGGGGTGACCCCCATCAGTGCAAGGGCAACAGAAGCCCCCACAGAGCCCTGCCCCAAATTCCTGACACACTGCATCTGATGAAATGGTTGTTAGTGTAAAGTCACTACATTTGGGGGTTTGTTTTGCAGCCACAGATAACTGGAACCATATCCAACGGAAATTTATGCACGTGTGCACCAAAAGATATGCACGAGGATGTTTATTCTGCCACAGTTTGCCAAAAGCAAACCATTGGAAACAACCCAAATCCTCATAAGAAAAAAGTAGATTTTCCAAATCACAGTCTAGTCATCCAATGGCATGACTACACTTCAGCAGTGAGGAAGAACGCAGAGAGTTACGTGTGTCGACGTGGACCCTCTCAAAACAACGTTGGGCACAAAAGCATGTTGCAGAAGGATGTGGACAGCTTGGTAGCATTTATATAAAGCTTGAAGTTATGCAAAACAGTACAATATTTTGTTGACGGATACTTTATCTCTATAGCAAAAATACGACCACATGCAAGGGAATGAAAAGCAACAAATTCATTATGGTGGAGATGGGAGGGGGAGGGGTCCACCAGGAGCTTCCAGATTCCCTGTTGTTTTATTTCTTTAAAGAAAATCTGAAATAAATAAGAAAATATGTTCGCCTGTGACAAAGCTGAGAAGTGGATCCTCCAGGGAGATGCTGGGGATCTGTAAGAACCGCTAAGATCCTGGCACCCAGCTCTGCACACCTCACCCCTGGACTGGGCCCACATTAACCCTTTAATTGCTGGTGGCAGAGATGTCTTGGGAGGGGGGTGGAAGGAGCAAGTTTGAGAACTCAGGAGAACACCTCATTTCCCAACCTGTCTGTATATATTTTAACGACAGGGCCATCTCAGCTGAATACAAGCCTGGGGTCCATGAGTGTTAATTATATTCATGACAACTGTTGACTTTTCTGCCTGTTTGGAATGCTTCATGCTTAGGGCTTCCCTGCTGGCTCAGTGGTAAAGAATCGGCCTGCAATGCAGGAAAAACCCAGGTTTGATCCCTGGGTCGGGAAGATCCCCTGGAGAAGGGAAAGGCTACCCACTCCAGAATTCTTGCCTGGAGAATTCCATGGACAGAGGAGCATGGTCATCTATAGTTCATGGGATTGCAAAGAGTCAGACATGAGTGAGCGACTAACAACAGCAACATACCTCTGATTAAAGGACACAGGCAGGAAGGGTGCTGACCATCACAGGAGGGGAGGAGAGGGAGGCAGAGCCCCCGGCCATGGTAGAAGGGGGAATGACCAGAAGTAGCCACCCTCCTTCCTAACCACCCTGTCCCTCATCCCTGGCCTCTGGCAGCCACACTCCTGCACAGGACTTTACTTCTCGTTCTTTTCTCAAATGCCAAGTCCCTCCTGAGTGCCCAGCCCTGGGAACACAGGAAGGAAGGAAGAATGTCCCTGATCTCAATCGCTTACAGCGCAGTCAGGGGACACATCTGTGGGCGGACACCTGGACGAAGTGACAAAGAGCCCACAGGGGAATTGGTGAAGACAGGGCAAAGGCTGAATAGAACACAAAGGGGTGTCCACAGAAGCCCTCCCCAGGACACCTACCATCTTAAAGAGGGTGGGCAGGCAGAGCCAGCCACCTGTGAGCTAGCAAGCCAGCTGTGGTTGGCATTGGCCAGAGACTTTCAGGTGAATTCTTCCTACTCCTGAGTGCCTAGCAGGGGAAGGGGAGGCTGGATGTCCTCAAGAGGACTGGAGGCAGCCTGTGGCCCTGCTTTGAGGCAAGCAGGAAGGTCCTTTGGGGAGGGCACTGCTCCCAGCTGACACCGTGGTATAAGGTGCCACCATCAGCAGAGCTGTACCTGGCAGGGCAGAAGCCAGGAGGGAGGGGTTGAGAGCTGTGTAGCTCAGAGCTGTGGCCACCAAATGATCCTGATGTCAAGGTCCAGAGGTCTGGAAGCGCCTTTGGGGTCACCCAGAGCATCTCCCCTCAGCCCTGCAGTCGGGTCTGTAGTGCTGTAGCAGTGGGCTGTGGGCACAACTGTAGACCTCTCCATACTGGCCCAGCCTCAAACCAGGAGGCAGACTTTGTCTAAGCGGAGAAGGGTCCTCACCTGGAGCTTGGAGGGTGTTAGGGAGAGAAGGAGAGGGATGTGGCGGAAGGTGCATCTCCTCCTCTTGTCCCTGAATATCCTGGATTTGGGTCCAGATAAATTCCTGGCTCTGCTCCCATTAGACCTCATCACTTCTAACTCCTATGCGTGAATACACACACACACACACACACACACACACACACACACACACCAGCTTCCCTGCCTCCTCACAGAGCCCTGGACAGTCAGGCTCTACTTAGCAGCTACATCAGACTGTCTTCTTATTTCATTTTGTTTTCCATTTTTATTCTTCATGTGCAGGCATGGAGACCTGAGTTTAATTTTAATCCTCAGCACATATAGATGTGCTTCGTTCTGTCTTATTTTTCCCTTTTTCCCCAAGCCCCTCCCACTCCCCTCTTGTACCCCACAAGCATTGACCCAATAGATTTGATGTACAGCCTTGAATGTGCCTAAAAAGTAAAATGTGTAGTGAAATTATCTGGGTCTGTATGTGTTGTTCATAGACACGGATGTTGTAATACAGAAATTCTCAAAGTGTGGCTCAGGTTGACATACTTTTCATGACAATACTAAGATACTGTTGGCCTTTTTCATCTTGCTCTCTCCTGAATGTACACTGGAGTTCTCCAGAGCTTACAGGATGTGTTATATCACAACAATGAATCCAGAAGCAGATATGAGAATCCAGCTGTCTTTTATCCAGGTGGATGTTCAAAAGATTTACAAAAATGTTAAACAATGCCACTTCTCACTGTGTTTTTTACTTTGGAAAATAAAACTGTTTTTCATAAAATATTTATCTATATTGACATTTGTTTTTTTAATGACTCCACACATTGTTTTAAATTTTAAGTTTCTGTATGATAATGTAGGTAGATATAACACATATAGACAAAAACTGGAATCTTCAAAACTTTTTAAGAGAATCTAAGATGAAAGTTTGAGAATCGCTAGAATAGTGTGATCAGTTTCCTTCTCTCTCTGCTCTTTTGGGCTTGGCATGTGACTCAAGGCCCCTCCTTGTTCTGTAAATACACCCTATCCATTACTCTGAAGAAAACACTCATTTGCATGGTACCCAGGCCCTCAGAATGCCCCTGGGTCACTGGCAACTTCTAGCCTCCATAACCAATACCTCTGTGAACATTCTCCTTCAGGGTCCTGTTTGAAGCATCTTCTGGGATACAAACCCAGGAGTGGAATCCTGAGCCAAAAAGTATGCGCCTATTTAACTAAAATAAAGAATATTTTCCAGACCAGCTACACCTGTTAACATCCTACACTCAGCAGGACACAGAGTCTTTATCTCCCTACACACCTATCCACACCTGGCATTCGTTACCCACACCTCTAATCTGCCATTCTGATGACTCCTTGTGTTGATTTTCATCTCACCCATTACCGGTGAGCTGGAGGATCTCTCCACATCTGCTTCAATCATCTGAGAATTATCTTCTGAGGATTGCCTATTCATAGCCCTCGCCCATTTTTCTGTTGGATTTTCTGTCTTTATCTTGTTGATTTGGAATTATTTGAACAGTCTCAATCAGCACCACTCAAAATGAGGACCCACTGCCTACCTAAAAAATGTTGGTGAAATCAAAGCACTCCTCTTCTTCCATCAAAAAATTCTTGCTATACACTATTTACTATAGGCAAGGTATGGAAGCAGCCTAAATGTCCATTGACAGACTAATGGGTAAGGAGAGTGTGGTACAAGTGTACAACAGAATATTACTCAGCCATAAAAATAAATAACGCCATTTGCAGCAACATGGAGGGACCTGGAGATTATCATACTCAGTGAAGTAAGTCAGAGAAAGACAAACGCCATATGTTATCACTATATGTGGAATCTAGGAACACAAATGAGCCTGTCTACAAAACAAAACAGAAACAGACTTGAGTCCTAGAGAACAGAGTTGTGGTCGCCAAGGTGGAGGGGGGTGAGGGAGGGAAGGATTGGGAGATTGGGATTAGCAAATGCAAACTATAATATTATATATAAGATGGATAAACAAGGTCCTATTGTATAGCACAGGGAACTGTATTCAATATCCTGTGATAAAACAATGGAAAAGAATATGAAAAATAACATATGCATACACGTATGTATGTATGCATAACTAAGTCACTTTGCTATGTGGTGGAAATTAATACACTGTAAATCAACTATAATTCAATAAAAAAATTTAAAAGAAATTCTTGCTATAAAACAGAAACATCTCAGCTAATTTAAGCAGTATGCTTAGTAATCATAATTGATTGATATTCTGATGCAAGCTCATCACTTACAGACCAGCACACACTTTGAACAGAGCAACTCTAGATATGAATTCCATGTTGATTTTCCTAACCTACTGTGTACCTTTGATATTCTTTGTGAATATAAATCTTTAATTTTGATATTGTCATCTTCTCTCTTTTGGCCTTGTGGTTTGTGCTTTTTAGGTCTAGTTTTTAAAAGACTTTATCATTTGAACACAAATTAAATATGACATAAAATTATTAAGAAACAATTATGAATTTTGTTCATTGTGACCCTGGTACTGTGGTTATAATTTTTTAAGTCTGTATGTTAGAGGTGAATATTTAAGTACTTATATGGGTGAAAGGGCTTCCCTGCAGGCTCAGATAGTAAAGAATAATGCCTGTGTCAGAAAGATCCCCTGGAGAAGGGAATGTCAACCCACTCCAGTATTCTTGCCTGGAGAGTTCCATGGACAGAAGAGCCTGGCAGTGTACAGTCCGTGGGGATGCTTAGAGTCAGACACAACTAAACAACAAGGATTTTCACTTTCTTTATGGGTGAAATAATATGATGTCTTGGGTTTGCTTTAAAACACAACTCCCAGCCATGCTGAACTGACTCAGGGCTTTTCACCATGCCGCATCCCCTTATCTTCCTCTGCTGGGTCAGCTATGGTGGCCGTGAAGAAGCTGAACCCCAAGGCCAAGGTGGCTCGAGCCCAGGCAGCATTGGTGGTCAACATCAGTGCTGCCCGGGGCTGCAGGACATGCTGAACACCAACCTGGGGCCTAAAGGCACCATGAAGATGCTTGTTTCTGGTGCTGGAGACATCAAACTCACTAAAGATGGAAATGCGCTGCTTCGTGAAATGTAAATTCAACACCCGGCAGCCTCCTTAATAGCCAAAGTAGCAACAGTCCAGGATGACAGAACTGGTGATGGGACCACTTCCAGTGAGCTCATCATTGGAGACCTGTTGAAGCTGGCGGATCTCTCCATTTCTGAAGGTCTTTATCCCAGAATAATTACAGAAGGATTTGAAGCTGCAAAGGAAAAGGCACTTCAGTTTTGGGAACAAGTCAAAGTAAGCAAAGAGATGGACAGGGAAACACGTATCAGTTTGTGGGGCCCTAAATGGGAAACCTTAAAAAAGATGGGTTAGCTTTGCGCCGGAAACTAAGATGACGCCTGGCGGAAGAGATAGGGGCGTGGTCTATGTTAAAGTTTTTGATGGGCTCTCTTGATTTCCGTGCACGTGGACAGCACGTGATCACCATAGACTCCTGGTATAATGAAGGCACATGACGATTTGACCTTTAACGTGATTGGTGCAACTATGGCATATTACGATTTGACCTTTAACGTGATTGGTGCAACTATGGCACATAAACCGATTTGACCTTTAACATGATTGGTGCAACTATGGAAAGTCCCTCGCAAAACCCCCTGCTTGCCTATATAAACCAATAGCTTGTGGCAATAAAGTGGAACTGCTTAGACAGAACCCTTGTCGCATCTGATTGACTCTCGCTCTCCGAGGGGCTGGGTTGGCGGACAGCAGGCTCACTTCTCCTCGGGATCCCTCGGCTTTGCTGAGGAAAGTTCCACTGCCTCTCTCTTTCTGCAGAGCGCCCCCCGCATCAGTTCAGTTCAGTCGCTCAGTCGTGTTCAGCTCTTTGTGACCCCATGAATCGCAGCACACCAGGCTTCCCTGTCCATCACCAACTCTCGGAGTTTACTCAGACTCATGTCCATTGAGTCGGTAATGCTATCCAGCCATCTCATCCTCTGTCGTCCCCTTCTCCTCCTGCCCCAAATCCCTCCCAACATCAGTCTTTTCCAATGAGTCAACTTCACACGAGGTGGCAAAGTATTGGAGTTTCAGCTTTAGCATCAGTCCTTCCAAAGAACACCCAGAGCTGATCTCCTTTAGAATGGACTGGTTGGATCTCCTTGCAGTCCAAAGGACTCTCAAGAGTCTTCTCCAACACCACAGTTCAAAAGCATCAATTCTTCGGCACTCAGCTTTCTTCAGAGTCCAACTCTCATATCCATACATGACCACAGGAAAAACCATAGCCTTGACTAGACAGACCTTTGCTGGCAAAGTAATGTCTCTGCTTTTTAATATGCTATCTAGGTTGGTCATAACTTTCCTTCCAAGGAGTAAGCATCTTTTAATTTCATGGCTGCAGTCACCATCTGCAGTGATTTTGGAGCCCCCCAAAATAAAGTCTTACATTGTTTTCCCATCTATGTCCCTTGAAGTGATGGGACCAGATTCCATGATCTTTGTTTTCTGAATGTTGAGCTTTAAGCTAACTTTTTCACTCTCCTCTTTCACTTTCATCAAGAGGCCTTTTAGTTCCTCTTCACTTTCTGCCAACCGTGCAGAAGCATGGCCAAGAGGAGCTACCCCACGCCCAAGGTCAGGGGCAACGGCCGAGAGGAGTTACCCCACGTCCAAGGAGTGGCGGCTGCGCAGGCACAGGAGGGCCAAGAGGCGCTACTCCACACGCCAGGTCAGGAGGGGCGGCCGTGAGGAGATACCCCTCGTCCAAGGTAAGGAGCAGTGGCTGCGCTTTGCTGGAGCAGCCATGAAGAGATAACCCACGTCCAAGGTAAGAGAAACCCAAGTAAGATGGTAGGTGTTTCAAGAGGGCATCAGAGGGCAGACACACTGAAACCATAATCACAGAAAACTGTCAATCTGATCACACGGAAACACCTATAGATGTGGCCAGAACATCTCTACGTACTAAAGTTCACGCTGAACTTGCTGATGTCTTAACAAAGACTGTAGTGGACTCCATTTTGGCCATTAAAAAACAAGATGAACCTATTGACCTCTTTGTGATTGAGATCATGGAGATGAAACATAAATCTGAAACAGATACAGGCTTAATCAGAGGTCTTGTTCTGGACCATGGTGCACAGCATCCTGATATGAAGAAGAGAGTAGAAGATGCATACAGTCTCACCTGCAATGTGTCACTAGAATATGAAAAAACAGAAGTGAATTCTGGCTTTTTTTTTTTTTTTACAACAGTACAGAGGAGAGAGAGAAATTAGTGAAAGCTGAAAGGAAATTCTTCAAAGACAGAGTTAAAAAAATAATCAACCTGAAAAAGAAAGTCTGTGGTGATTCAGATAAAGGATTTGTTATTAGTCAAAAGGGAATTGATCCCTTTTCCTTAGATGCTCTTGCCAAAGTAGGCATAATAGCTCTTCGCAGAGCTAAAAGGAGAAACATGGAAAGGCTGACTCTTGCTTGTGGTGGGATAGCCCTGCTGCTAAGTCGCTTCAGTCGTGTCCAACTCTGTGCGACCCCGCAGACGGCAGCCCACCAGGCACCCCCATCCTTGGGATTCTCCAGGCAAGAACACTGGAGTGGGTTGCCATTTCCTTCTCCAAAGCATGAAAGTGAAAAGTGAAAGTGAATTCACTCAGTCGTGTCTGACTCTTAGCAACCCCATGGACTGCAGCCCACCAGGCTCCTCTGTCCATGGGATTTTTCAGGCCCTAAATTCTCTTAATGACCTAAATCCTGATTGTTTGGGATGTGCAGGACTTGTCTATGAATATACATTGGGAGAAGAGAAGTTCACCTTTATTGAGAAATGTAACAATCCTCACTCTGTCATATTATTGATCAAAGGACCAAATAAGCACACACCTACTCAAATCAAAATGCAATAAGAGATGGCTTGAGGGCTGTTAAAAATGCTATTGATGATGGCTGTGTAGTCCCAGGTGCTGGCGCAGTGGAAGTGTCAATGGCAAAAGCCCTGGTTAAATACAAGCCCAGTGTAAAGGGCAGGGCCTAGCTTGGAGTTCAAGCATTTGCTGATGCGTTGCTCATCATTCCCAAGGTTCTTGCTCAGAACTCTGGTTTTGACCTTCAGGAAACACTAGTTAAAATTCAAGCAGAACATTCAGAATTCAGTCAGCTTGTGGGTGTGGCCTTGAACACTGTTGAACCAATGGTAGCAGCAGAAGCAGGCATATGGGATAACTACTGTGTAAAGAAACAGCTTCTTCACTCCCGCACTGTGATTGCCACCAACATTCTCCTGGTTGATGAGATCACGAGAGCCCGAATGTCTTCTCTAAAAGGTTGAACTGAAGCTTCCCTTGTATCTGAATCCTGAAGACTACAGAGTGATCCTAATAATATAGCTTTAGAATTTTGGTCCAAGCTTCAAATGATCTTCAAAGGATTTTCTTTTCCCATATTAAAAAAAGGAGAGATCACTGGCACCTATTCAGATTCTGAATTCTGAAATTATAATTAACAGTATTTTTTAAATTACACTGCAGTGTCCACACACAGCTAGTCATACTTACCCAGTAAACAGGACATTTTGCTTTACCCTCAGTGATATAAAAATATTCAGTTCAGTTCAGTTCAGTCGCTCAGTCATGTCCGACTCTTTGCGACCCCATGAATTGCAGCACGCCAGGCCCCCCGTCCATCACCATCTCCCTGAATTCGCTCAGACTCATGTCCATCGAGTCCGTGATGCCATCCAGCCATCTCATCCTCGGTCGTCCCTTTCTCCTCCAGCCCCCAATCCCTCCCAGCATCAGAGTCTTTTCCAATGAGTCAACTCTTCGCATGAGGTGGCCAAAGTACTGGAGTTTCAGCTTTAGCATCATTCCTTCCAAAGAAATCCCAGGGCTGATCTCCTTCAGAATGGACTGGTTGGATCTCCTTGCAGTCCAAGGGTCTCTCAAGAGTCTTCTCCAACACCACAGTTCAAAAGCATCAATTCTTCGGCGCTCAGCCTTCTTCACAGTCCAACTCTCACATCCATACATGACCACTGGAAAAACCATAGCCTTGACTAGACGGACCTTAGTTGGCAAAGTAATGTCTCTGCTTTTGAATATGCTATCTAGGTTGGTCATAACTTTTCTTCCAAGAAGTAAGCATCTTTTAATATCATGGCTGCAGTCACCATCTGCAGTGATTTTGGAGCCCCCAAAATAAAGTCTGACACTGTTTCCACTGTTTACCCATCTATGTCCCATGAAGTGATGGGACCGGATACCATGATCTTCATTTTCCGAATGTTGAGCTTTAAGCCAACATTTTTGCTCTCCTCTTTCACTTTCATCAAGAGGCTTTTGAGTTCCTCTTCACTTTCTGCCATAAGGGTGGTGTCATCTGCATATCTGAGGTTATTGATATTTCTCCCAGCAATCTTGATTCCAGCTTGTGTTTCTTCCAGTCCAGCGTTTCTCATGATGTACTCTGCATAGAAGTTAAATAAGCAGAGTGACAATATACAGCCTTGACGTACTCCTTTTCCTATTTGGAACCAGTCTGTTGTTCCATGTCCAGTTCTAACTGTTGCTTCCTGACCTGCATAGAGGTTTCTCAACAGGCAGGTCAGGTGGTCTGGTATTCCCATCTCTTTCAGAATTTTCCACCGTTTATTGTGATCCACACAGTCAAAGGCTTTGGCATAGTCAATAAAGCAGAAATAGATGTTTTTCTGGAACTCTTTTGCTTTTTCCATGATCCAGCAGATGTTGGCAATTTGATCTCTGGTTCCTCTGCCTTTTCTAAAACCAGCTTGAACATCAGGGATTTCATGGTTCACGTATTGCTGAAGCCTGGCTTGGAGAATTTTGAGCATTACTTTACTAGCGTGTGAGATGAGTGCAATTGTGCGGTAGTTTGAGCATTCTTTGGCATTTCCTTTCTTTGGGATTGGAATGAAAACTGACCTTTTCCAGTCCTGTGGCCATGCTGAGTTTTCCAAATTTGCTGGCATATTGAGTGCAGCACTTTCACAGCATTGTCTTTCAGGATTTGAAACAGCTCCACTGGAATTCCATCACCTCCACTAGCTTTGTTCATAGTGATGCTTTCTAAGGCCCACCTGACTTCACTTTCCAAGATGTCTGGCTCTAGATTAGTGATCACATCATCATGATTATCTTGGTCTTGAAGATCTTTTTTGTACAGTTCTGTGTGTTCTTGCCACCTCTTCTTCCAGCCCTCTAGTTCTTAATATCTTGTGCTTCTGTTAGGTCCATACCATTTCTGTCCTTTATCGAGCCCATTTTTGCATGAAATGTTCCCTTGGTATCTCTAATTTTCTTGAAGAGATCTCTAGTCTTTCCCATTCTGTTGTTTTCCTCTATTTCTTTGCACTGATCGCTGAAGAAGGCTTTCTTATCTCTTCTTGCTATTCTTTGGAACTCTGCATTCAGATGTTTATATCTTTCCTTTTCTCCTTTCCTTTTTGCCTCTCTTCTTTTCACAGCTATTTGTAAGCCCTCCCCGGACAGCCATTTTGCTTTTTTGCATTTCTTTTCCATGGGGATGGTCTTGATCCCTGTCTCCTGTACAATGTCACGAACCTCATTCCATAGTTTATCAGGTACTGTATCTATCAGATCTAGGCCCTTAAATCTATTTCTCACTTCCACTGTATAATCATAAGGGATTTGATTTAGGTCATACCTGAATGGTCTAGCGGTTTTCCCTACTTTCTTCAATTTAAGTCTGAATTTAGCAATAAGGAGTTCATGATCTGAGCCACAGTCTGCTCCTGGTCTTGTTTTTGCTGACTGTATAGAGCTTCTCCATCTTTGGCTGCAGTGAATATAATCAATCTGATTTCGGTGTTGACCATCTGGTGATGTCCATGTGTAGAGTCTTCTCTGTGTTGTTGGAAGAGGGTGTTTGCTATGACCAGTGCATTTTCTTGGCAAAACTCTATTAGTCTTTGCCCTGCTTCATTCCGCATTCCAAGGCCAAATTTGCCTGTTACTCCAGGTGTTTCTTGACTTCCTACTTTTGCATTCCAGTCCCCTATAATGAAAAGGACATCTTTTTTGGGTGTTAATTCTAAAAGGTCTTGTGGGTCTTCATAAAACCGTTCAACTTCAGCTTCTTCAGCATTACTGGTTGGGGCATAGACTTGGATTACTGTGATATTGAATGGTTTGCCTTGGAGACGAACAGAGATCATTATGTTGTTTTTGAGATTGCATCCACGTACTTCATTTCGGACTCTTTTGTTGACCATGATGGCTACTCCATTTCTTCTGAGGGATTCCTGCCCACAGTAGTAGATATAATGGTCATCTGAGTTAAATTCACCCATTCCAGTCCATTTTAGTTCGCTGAGTCCTAGAATGTCGACGTTCACCCTTGCCATCTCTTGTTTAACCACTTCCAATTATTAGATAAGCATATGTTATCTACCTTGTTATTAAATATTCCTTGAAAAACAAAAGAAAAAATAAAATACAACAACAAAACAAAGTGGATGAAACAAAATTGTTCAGAGATCTTAGAATAGCAACCCTTTACCAACCTAGATGAAAGTAATTTACTAACCAAGACATACCAGTTGAATATAAGCTTGGGGTACATGAATATAAATTATATTTTCCTCTTCTTCTTTACATGAGAAGCAGAAGTACAATTGGGAAAATGTTTCTGACTATTGAATATAATGTCTTGAGTACAGGGGAGTTCACTATACTGTTCTCATCATCTTTTGTGTATGTATAAAAATTTTTTTAAAATACAGTAGTGTCTTCCCATGCTAGCTGACACACAAAAATATTTTTGTACACTTTCATTAATTAATCTTATAAATTTACTATCCATATTTAGATCTTCAGTTTATCTGGAATCCACCTTTGTATGCGGTTTGGCGTATCAATACAACTTGATCTTTCTCCATAGGGAGATCTGGTTGTCACAATACAATCTACTAAAGCCATTCTTTCCCCATTATCCTACATCGCCATCCTTACCAATCCATCTGGTCCCTATATGTTCATGGGACTATTCCTGGGCTCTATGGAGAAGGCAATGGTACCCTACTCCAGTACTCTTGCCCGGAAAATCCCATGGATGGAGGAGCCTGGTGGGCTTCAGTCCATGGGGTCACTAAGAGTCAGACACGACTGAGTGACTTCACCTTCACTTTTCACTTTCATGCATTGGAGAGGGAAATGGCAACCCACTCCAGTGTTCTTGCCTGGAGAATCCCAGGGACAGGGGAGCCTGGTGGGCTGCCATCTATGGGGTCGCACAGAGTCGGACACGACTGAAGCGACTCAGCAGCAGCAGCAGCAGACTCTGATCTATTGTCTTTGTGTGTGTGTTCCTGCTTCAGCACCTCCTTTTACTACTATAACCTGTAGTAGGTTTATTATCTGACAGAGCAAATACCCCATTGTATGAATTGGAATATTGATCTGGCTGTATTAACAGAGATCAAATGGCAAGAGGGTTGGCAAGAGGGTTAGCAAGAGGGTTGGCAAGAGGGTTAGCAAGATGTAAGTCAGTTCTCTTTTGTGTAAATGTCCAAGCTGGTAGGCAGTTCTGCTGCACATCACCCAAATTCCCAGGCCCCATCAGTTCTGGTGCTCCTCTCTTCCCTTGGATGTGATCCTCATCTGCCAGAGGCAAGTAGACTCACTGTTCTAGCAGTGATATCCTGTTAAGGACACAGCCCTGAAGCTGCTCCCATCTCTGCCCATATCCTGAACTGTGACAAGCCACACCTGGCTACAAGAGATGCTGGGAAATATGGTGTCTCTGGGCAACTGTGTGCTGGACCAAAATTTGAGAGTTCTCTACTAAAGAAAAAGGCATAGCAAAAACTTGGAAGGTCAAGCAAGCAGTGTCTGCCTAACATTCAATTTTGCTATTCTTGGGACTTCCCCAGTGGTACAGTGGTTAAGATTTTACCTTCCAGTGCAGGGAATGTGGGTTCAATACCTGGCCCACATGCCTTGTGGCCAAAAAAAATCAAAACATAAAACATAAGCAATATTGTAACAAATTCAATAAAACCTTTTTTAAAAAATGGTCTAAATCAACAAAGGACAGAGAAGCCTGGCGTGCTGCAGTCCATGGGGTCACAAAGAGTTGGACTCAATTGAGCTAATGAACAACAACAAAATTAAAAAAAAACTTTTTTGCTATTCTTCCCCAAAATGGACTTATCATCCATGAACCTTTATTATCCTAAATAAGCTTTGGAATGAATGTGTTGATTTCTTTGGAAAACCTAATCTCTTTTTATTGAGGTTAATTCTTAATTTATAGATTGCTTTGGATGCTATTAACATTTATGAATATAGAACATTTATGCATTTTTAATTTTTTTTTAAAATTTCTTTTTGTAGAAAGGCTATTCTTAAGACAAGAAAGTCTTGTTCATTTTTTGTTCATTTTTGTTAAGACCAGATAATTCATAGTTCCTATGATATTGTGGATAGCATCTTATTTTGATTGTCTGGCTAGCACTGCAGTTACTTAGTAAGGAACAGCAAGCTGTGGTCTGCAGGTAAAATTCAGATTGTGGTTTGTTTTTGTGTGACCCATGAGCTAAAACTTGTTTCATGCATTTAAAGAGTTGTTGAAGGAAAGGAAGTGAAAGGAAAAGAAGTAGAGAGAAAAGGAAAGGAAAATACCAACTACTATAAAGAAATTCTGCTGATTTTTCTAAGCTGGTCTTTCATCTTGAAAGCTGATGATTTTCTTACCAATTCTAGTATTTTCTTACCAATTCTAGTATTTTCTTGTTGATTTCCTGGGGGTTTCCATGCAGTTGGTCAATGCTTCCACAAATGACAGTCTTATCTGTTCCGTCTAAATCCTTACACCTCTTATCCCTTTCCTCGTCTTATAGCTTCAGCCTGTAATACTATGTTTAAAAAAAATTGTACTGATAGTATGAGTAGAGTTTCTTTGTTCTAAATCTTAATGAAAATGAGTCTCAAGTTTCTCCATTAATTATGATTTTGCTGTAGGATTTTGGCATACAGCTTTTATCAAGTTAAAGAAATTCCCTTCTATTCTTGGTTTACTAAGAAGTTTTTAATCAGAAGTAGATGTTGGCATTTCTTGAGTGCTATTGAAATAATGAAATGATTTTGTTCTTTCATTTGGGAAGAATTGCACTGATAGATTTTTCTGATGCTCAATTATCCTTGCATTCTTAAATAAACCCTATGTCCACTACACTCATAAGTGAAATAAATCTACAATTTCCTGTACTGTCCTAATCATGTTTCAGAATCCGGATTATGCTAACCAGCCTTATTAAATGGATTGGTATCTTCCTTGTTTTGTCTAATTCTGGAACAAATGTTGTAAGAGAACACTTACCTATTTCCTGAAAGTTTGGCAAAACTCACCTATAAGATTGTATGACCCTATAATTTTTAATAAAAAGATCATGATTATCATTTCAATTTTTAAAACAACTATTGATCTATTCAAGTATTTCTTCTTGAATTTGTTCATTGCTTTGTGTTTTCTAGGAATTTATTCATTTTGCTCAGGTTTATTAATTTACTGGGCTTCCCAGGTGGCGCTAGTGGTAAAGAACCCACCTGCCAATGCAGGAGACATAAGAGACACAGGTTAGATCCCTGGGTGGGGAAGATCCCCTGGAGGAGGGCATGGCAACCCACTCCAGTATTCTTGCCTGGAGAATCCCATGGACTGGGGAGTCTGGCAGGCTATAGTCCATAGGGTTGCAAAGAGTCAGACACAACTGAAGCAACTGAACACACACACACCAATTTAATATCCTGTGGTGATTCTTCTTTTTATATCCACAGAGTATTATTTTTGAGCTTTTCCTTTTTTATTATATATCATATTTGCATATTTATTCTATTTTCCTTGATTAGTCATATTAATTTATTCAAAGAAGCAACTGTTGGCACTCAGTAGCCCATCCTTTTTAGCTCTGTTTCTCTGATTTTTTAAAGTCTTTTATTGAACTTGTTATAATATTGCTTCTGTTTTTTATGTTTTGGTTTTTTGAGGCATGTGCGATCTTAGCTCCCTGACCTGGGATTGAACCTACACCCCCTGCATTGGAAGGCAAAGTCTTAACCACTGGGTCACCAGGGAAGTCCCTTATTTCTTTAGTGCCCTGTTTTTAGTGTCATTAATTCATCCCTCTTTTCTTATGTTCTCCTGTAACTTCTTGAATTGACTCCTTAGCTCATTTGTTTCATTATTTCTTGTTTCCAATAAATGTATTTAATTCTATCTATTTTCCTGTGAGTACTTTTTTTTTTTTAGCTATGTCTTAAAATTTGAGTATAGAGCACCTTTAAGGCCATTCAGGTCTAAGCATTTTATGGTTTCCCCAGGTGGTTTCCTCTTTCAGCCAGGTGTAATTGACTAGGATGCTGTCTAATCCCCAGACACATGGAATGTTTGTGTTGATCCTATGGTCCTCGATTTATTTTATTGCATGGTAGTCAGAGAACATAGTGGGTGTCAAGTTGGTTAAGTACATGGAGGCTTTCTGTGAGGCTAGCACAAGGGCGATTTTTGTGACTGCTCCATGCTTGTTTGGATAAACTTCACATTCTCTGCTTCTGCAACATTTATACGCTCCTAGAAATTTGAGTCTATTAACGGTGTCTATCAATTTTTCTATATCCTTTTAAGTCCAGTTAATCAATCAGTTTCTGAGAAGTATGTATTGACACTGACAACTCCAATTGTTGGTTTACTAAAGCAAACTTTCTCACACAGAAATCCAACGGCATCATTCCCAGTGCTTTGGATAAGAAAGAGGAAAAAAGGGCAATCCTCAGCTGGCCTTCTGTAATTACCCTCTTCCCAGGCCTGACTCACCTCCTACATAAGATTCATCTCTCTCCATCTACCCCATCCCTGACACACACCCCTCTGTCACTGTGAACTCCCTGCCTTGAACAACCCAGAGGGACACTTTCCTCTCACTTTGTTTGCACTCTGGGACTCCTCCCCCCAAAATTCTCCCTTGAGGCTTATCTAACTCCTCATAAATACCTTCAAGATCCAGCTCCGGTGCTTTCGACCTCATCCACCGCCACATCACCACTGACACCTGGGCTGCAGCCAAGCCTTGCCACCTCCAGCTCCCACCTCTGAGCCTCAGCCCAGGCCACTCCTTCTCACTGGAAGGCCCGTCTCCAGATAGTCCTATTTCTGCCACTCCTGCAGGACCCAGTTCCACCTCCCTTTCTCATAAAAACACTTCCTCCTCTGTGTTTGGCAAGTATTCTTCAGACACATCCTGCAGATATTTAGTGGGCATCCCCATGAGCTACGCTTGTACTGGACCCCAGATTCAGAGATGGATGGGACCCCAGGCCCTTCCCTGGAGGATTCTGGAACCCGGGATGGCCACCTCCAATGCAAACAGGGTCCGAGCAGGTAGGAGAAATCTGTCAGCAGCTGTGGATTGCACGACCTGCTCTCTCTAGAAGGTTCAGCCTCGCCCTTGCTAGTGTTTGGGAATGTAAGCCTCGAGCTACCCCCAATGCCCAATTTTTCTGGAGAAGCCACACATTTTTGAAACATTGGCAACTAATTCACATGTTTCTGAAACAGGATGCTGAGCAAACAGCCTGCGGGCCAGGTGTGGCTGCCCAGACTCCAGCCTCAAGGGCGACTAACCCAGCCTGAGGATAGCTTCCCAGGGAAGAAGTCACTTGAGTGGAGGAGTGCTGGGCAATGAGTAAGAGGAACCAGCAGAGAAGAGCTGAGAAGAATGTTCTAGGAAGAGGGACGAGAGCATTAATAATGGTCCACGTTGTTTGGGTCCACACCACACCCCACAAGCCCAGCTGCCCATCCCAGTCCCCTCCCAACCTCCACCTACAGCCCCACCCCCTCCACAGAAATGATAAAAGGAAGAAGGGACCAGGGCTCCCTTGGCCATGGGCTGGTGCCTTGGAAGCCAGACACAAGTACCCAGGTGTTTGGCCTGGTAGGTAGAGATGGAACTCTGAGGACAATGATGGGTGAGGACAGCTCCCAAGCACCACTTCATGGACCCAGGACACCCATGCTGGTGAGCAGCCTTCTTTCTGGGGAGCCCAGAAGACAGGTGGATGGGAGGTTCAAAGAGGGGTGTGCCCCTGGCAACACACTCCCTGAATGGCCCTGCTCCAGCGGGTGTGTGCTGCTTTGGGTTTTTTTGTCTTCTGTGTTTGATGGAGCTCTCTGTTTTCTGAGAGGGTGGAGAATCACTGCAAGGCTTTGTGCCAGAGAGGACAGAAGTGGGGGACCTCAGGTTGGCCTGGCTCAGTGACCCAGAGGTGAGAACAGGTACAAACAGGCTGGTCCCTGACACAGGTGCCCCACCAGACCCGGCACACCACAGCCCGCCCCACCGCTGGCCAAGCCAAGAGCTACACATATGGCCCGGGCACCTGCCATGTGCCAGGGGTCGCCCTGGTCACCAAGGAGTCGGCTGTCAGGGTCTGGGAGCTGCAGATGCTCCATGAAGATCTGCCCTGAAGTGTCTGGGTATTGGGGGACCTAGGTGTTGGGAGGGGGCTTCAGAAAAAATCTACAAAACAGAGACAGCAGGCAAGCTGTGTCTTGAGACCTAAGAAAGTTTTTGCCAGTGACCAGGAGAAGGCATCCAGGGCAGTGGCAGCAGCTTGGTGAAGGTGCAGAGGCGCGAACCTCCTGGAGTATTAGCCTATGCCAGCTAGTTCTCTGTTGTTCAGTCGCTCAGTCATTTCTGACTCTTTGTGACCCCATGGACTGCAGCACAGCAGTCTTCCCTGTCCTTCTCTATCTCCCAGCTGCTACTGCTGCTGCTGCGTCGCTTCAGTCGTGTCTGACTCTCTGTGGCCCCATAGATGGCAGCCCACCAGGCTCCTCTGTCCCTGGGATTCTCCAGGCAAGAATACTGGAGTGGGTTGCCATTTCCTTCTCCAAAGCATGAAAGTGAAAAGTGAAAGTGAAGTTGCTCAGTCGTGTCCGTCTTAGTGACCCCATGGACTACAGCCTACTAGGCTCCTCCATCCATGGGATTCTCTAGGCAAGAGTACCAGAGTGGGTTGCCATTTCCTTCTTCATCTATCTATCTCCCAGAGTTTGCTTAAATTCATGTTCATTGAGTCGATGATGCCATCCAACCATCTCATCCTCGGTCATCCCCTTCTCCTGCCCTCAATCTTTCCCAACATCAGGGTCTTTTACAATGAGTTGGCTCTTTGCATCAGATGGCCACAGTATTGGAGCTTCAGCTTCAGCACCAGTCCTTCCAAAGAACATTCAGGGTTGATTTCCTTTAGGATTGACTGGCTTGATCTCCTTGCAGTCCAAGGGACTCTCTAGAGACCTCTCCAGCACCACAACTGAAAAGCACCAATTTTTTGGCACTCAGCCTTTTTTATGGTCCAACTCTTGTATCCAACCAGTCCACCCTAAAGGAAATCAGTCCTGAATATTCATTGCAAGGACTGATGCTGAAGCTGAAACTCAAATACTTTGGCCACCTGATGCAAAGAACTGACTCTTTGGAAAAGACCCTGACACTGAGAATGATTGAAGGTGGGAGGAGAAGGGGATAACAGAGGATGAAATGGTTGGATGGCATCACTGACTCAATGGACATGAGTTTGAGTAAGCTCCAGGAGTTGGTGATGGACAAGGAAGCCTGGCATGCTGCAGTCCATGGGGTCGCAAACAGTCAGACACGACTGAACTGAACTGAACTCATTTCCTTACATGATTACTGGAAAAACCATAGCTTTGGCTATATGGACCTTTGTGGGCAAAGTAATATCTCTGCTTTTTAATACGCTCTCTTAGGTTTGCCATAGCTCTTTTCTCAAGAAGCAAGCATCTTTAATTTCATGGCTACAGTCACCATCCACAGTGATTTTGGAGCCCCCAAAAATAAAATCTGTGGTTGTTTTCCCCATCTATTTGCCATGAAGGAGCACAAAGGCCAAGGGGATGGGGACAGAGAGACCTCGGAGAATGCTGTGAAGACTTCATCCAGTGGGCAGTGGGAGCCACTGGTAACTTCTGGCCTCAGAAAGTCCACCTGGGCAGTGGAGGTGTGTGACAGGCCAGAAGATGGAAAGTGGGATCAGTGAGGTCTGCTGGCCTAGCTGTGAGTGGATACTGGCCTGGGTGTGTTAACAGCTGCCCTACTTTCCCAGAGCATCTGATGGCTGCCAAGAGCCCTTTATCCCCAGAAGGCAAGCCGGATACCAGAGACAGTGTGGCTGGCCCCCAGGTTCCCCCAGAAAGCCCCTGAGCAGTGGCCCATGCAGTCACACCCTCCCTCTGAGGCCCTCTGAGTGCTCTCTGTTGTGGTCCAGCAGCTGGGGCTGGGGCCATAGGAAGTCCAGACCACACCCTGCAGGTGCTTCTCAGATCACCCCCTGCCCCAGCACCATGACGTGTGGACTAGAGGGCAGAGGGGAGCTGGGATAAGCCAACACTGAGGTCCAGCTCTCACTCTGGGGCAAGATGACCCTGGCCAGATTTCTAAACCTCTCTGGGCTATTTTCATCCATGATTGACTAGATGCCAGGCACTGTGTTAAGTCACTTCACGCTTAATTCCAGCCAATCCTCGCCAGCTTCGGGGACAAACTCTTCTACCATATCTCATTTAATAGATGGAGGACTGGAGCTCTGGGGGGCTTAAAAGTTTTTGTCCCTTCGAAGTTGGAGTCACCACGCTCCATCCAAGGCTGGGTCCCATACTCAGGAGTCTAATAACCCTGATTCTGTGTGCTTTTCCTGGGTCGGCATGGGAAGGAGCCAGCACCTGGGGGATCCTTACCGCCAACCCCATCACCTCCCATCCGCACCACCCCACTCCTGGGGAGGCTGTCACTTGGAAGGAATGTCTCTGTCTCAAGTTAATTTCCCTATTTCCTTGCCCTTTCTGCCTTTGACCAGAAGGCAACCCCCCAAATTCCTGAAATTCCGGAAAGTTTCAAGTAAACCTCCTAGAGAAGACATGGCATCTATACCACATGACCTGGAGCAGGTCACACAACCTCTGGAAGTGTGGACATAGAGAGGTGGGTGAGTCAGAAAGCTTCCTGAGAGGGAAAGGGCCCCTCCCCATGGGGCTCAGCTGTGTAAGCTGGTGTGAGACCACCCTGTGCGAGGGGTGCACACGCATGTGTGTGGAGGCAGGGGTACATGAGGGCAAAAAGGCAAGTACACACATTCCCACAGGCAGGCACTGAGATGCACACACACACACACACACATACACAAGCATACACCCTCCAGATGAGGCCTCTAGAGGAAGGGATGGGCCAGAGAGAGTCCTTTTCACACAGCCCTGCCCAAGGCTCCCTATGCCTCCAGCCCATGAGGCCATCTTGGTCAGCTCGTCAGCTGACCTCCCGCAACGCACAGGGTTTCCCAGGACAGTGCGCTTGAGGGTCCAGTCCCACATGCTGCCTCATCCCAGTCACAAGCCACAGCATCCTCTCTAAACATCCCTCCAGGGAGCACCATTCCCTCAACACACCCAGGGGCCTTCTCAGCTCTGTGATCTGTGCCCCTACCTTCACACACGCACTGACAGACTCACACTCGCCACTGTGCACACACCGTTGCATACATGCACACTCACACGCAGGCTAGCAGATTTCAACCTGCTCTATCAGACATTGTGGCCCAGGATGTGAGGCTGGTAGCTCTGTTAAGGCTGATGCCCCCAGAAGAAAACTGCTTTCTCTTAAGGAAGCTCTTTTTCAACAACTGCTCAGTCTATCAGGGAACTTGGGGCTGGCAACTTGAACATCTTTCCAACACTCATTCACCGGACCTTAAGTTCAGAGTGGTCCTGCAGGTAGGCACGTCTAGATGAAGTTTAATGGACTTCTTTATTAGTATGGTTGTATTGTCTCCTACAAATGGCCGGTGATAGGGTTTTCTATTGACGGCAGTGATATGGAACTGTTTCCTTCACAAATAAATTGGTTTGGGACTTCCCTGGCAGTCTAGGGGTTAAGACTTCACCTTCCAATGAAGGAGATGTGGGTTCAATCCCTGGTTGGGGGCCTAAGACCCCACATGCCACCCAGCCAAAAAGCAAAACATAAAGAAAAATAGAAACAATATCGTAACCAATTCAATAATGACTTTAAAAATGGTCCACATAAAAAAAATCTTTTAAACAGAGATCAAATTGCCAACATCTGCTGGATCATCAAAAAAGCAAGAGAGTTCCAGAAAAACATCTATTTCTGCTTTGTTGACTATGCCAAAGCCTTTGACTATGTGGATCACAAGAAACTGGAAAATTCTGAAAGAGATGGGAATACCAGACCACCTAACCTGCCTTTGGGGAAATCTGTATGCAGGTCAGGAAGCAACAGTTAGAACTGGACATGGAACAACAGACTGGTTCCAAATAGGAAAAGGAGTATGTCAAGGCTGTATATTGTCACCCTGCTTATTTAACTTCTATGCAGAGTACATCATGAGAAACGCTGGACTGGAAGAAACACAAGCTGGAATCAAGATTGCCGGCAGAAATATCAATAACCTCAGATATGCAGATGACACCACCCTTATGGCAGAAAGTGAAGAGGAACTCAAAAGCCTCTTGATGAAAGTGAAGGAGGAGAGTGAAAATGTTGGCTTAAAGCTCAACATTCAGAAAACGAAGATCATGGCATCCAGTCCCATCACTTCATGGGAAATAGATGGGGAAACAGTGGAAACAGTGTCAGACTTTATTTTTGGGGGGCTCCAAAATCACTGCAGATGGTGACTGCAGCCATGAAATTAAAAGATGCTTACTCCTTGGAAGAAAAGTTATGACCAACCTAGATAGCATATTCAAAAGCAGAGACATTACTTTGCCGACTAAGGTCTGTCTAGTCAAGGCTATGGTTTTTCCTGTGGTCATGTATGGATGTGAGAGTTGGACTGTGAAGAAGGCTGAGCACCGAAGAATGGATGCGTTTGAACTGTGGTGTTGGAGAAGACTCTTGAGAGTCCCTTGGACTGCAAGGAGATCCAACCAGTCCATTCTGAAGGAGATCAATCCTGGGATTTCTTTGGAAGGAATGATGCTGAAGCTGAAACTCCAGTACTTTGGCCACCTCATGCAAAGAGTTGACTAATTGGAAAAGACTCTGATGCTGGGAGGGATTGGGGGCTGGAGGAGAAAGGGACGACTGAGGATGAGATGGCTGGATGGCATCACTGACTCGATGGACATGAGTATGAGTGAACTCCGGGAGACGGTGATGAACAGAGAGGCCTGGCGTGCTGCGATTCTGGGGTCACAGAGTCGGACACGACTGAGCGACTAAACTGAACTGAACTGAAATAAATAAATTGGTTTTCTGGTTTGGGCTTTTTTTTTTTTTTTAGTATATTAATCTAAAGAAAGATATTACATAAATACTGGTATAGGAAATTCCAGAAATTGGCGAGATATGAGTCAAGCATCACATCCTCCAAAAGGCCCTCCTTGACTCTGCCCCCTGTGACCACCCCCACATTCTGGAGCCTTCCTGTATTTTCATGGTAATCCCGTGTTCACATGGCTGCCTTCCCTGCAGATGCTGAGCTCCGTGAGCCAAGGACACAGCCCCTGAATCTGTCCCACGCCAGGAGCCTTGGGTCTATCAGGTCCTGGGGGTCCCGAGGGGTGATGCTTCTAACACCCAGATCCTGACTCTGCCTGGTTCTGCCACCCCATCCACACCCTCCCACGGCAAAGTCACTAAGTTTCTGCCATCTTTGGACATAAGCCCATCTGATGTATCAGCCCAGAGGCAACACATAACCTGAACCTGACCTTATCTTCCCGAAATGCCTTGGCCTCTCTCCCGGGGCCTGACCCGAGTTCCCCACAGCCGGACATGCCCTTCACTGTGATGGTCCCCACCTCTGCTACCCTAAACCTGCCCACTTCTCCCCACATCTGCCACCAGCCTTCCTCCTCCCCAGACCCCACACGGCACCGCGGCTCAGCCCCAGCCTTGTCTGGGCGCCCACTGGAAAGCTCAGGGGTGTGTCCCTCTCTCCCGCTCTGGGCCTCCTCTTGCAGTGGAGGGCGCTCACACCTGTGGCTCGCACCTCCCCTTGCCTCCCTGAGCCATCACTGGGCCTTTGAGCTGCTCTGCCCTCAAGACTTGCCCAGCGCATTTCAGGTGACACCCCTCCCCCTTCAGCCTACCATGGCTCCCCATCACTGGCAGAGAAGAGCGGGGAGGAGATCCCCATATCCCAAACCCCTTCTGGGAGCTATAAACTGTGCAGGTGTTGCCCACTTCCTCTACATCACAGGAGGAAGGCCCAGGGAGTAGAATGTGAGCCTTCAGGAGAATGGCGCTTCGTCCAGAGGGCAACATGGGAAAACTGGGTGGAGGGGGAAGGGGACGCATGGACAAGGCCTGTCGCACGGGAGAGGAGAGAGGCCTGCATCTCATTGGAGTAAGGAAACTGGATGCTGGGGCCACGGAGGAGGTCAGAGCGCTGGTGCTGGAGCTCTCCGTCTCCCTCTTCCCTTCCCTCCCCGCTGTTGACCCACCACGAGGATTTATCTGGGCTTCATCTCTGCTAATCCTGCCCGCACCCACCCACCCATCAAAACATGAATTTCAGGAGGGCAGGGACTCTGTCCACCTTCCCTGCCAGATCCCCAGTGCCCGGCACCCAGGCTCAATGCACAGATGAGGAACAACTATCCATTTATCCATAAATGAAGAACTCAATGCATTTTTGCCCTATTTGTATTTAGGTAGACAGGATGGGAAGCTCAGTTGTGTTTTGTTTAGTTTTCACTCTTTATTTTCACAAATTTTATTTGTGTCTAGTTGATTTACAATGTTGTGTTGTGTTCACGTGTACAGCACAGCGACTCAGTTATGTGTATACATGTATGCATTCTTTTTTCCTGTTCTGTTCCCATACAGGTTATTAAAGAATATTGAGTAGACTTCCCTGGCGGCTCAGATGGTAAAGAATCTGCCTACAATGTGGGAGACCCAAGTTTGATCCCTGATGGGGAAGATCCCCTGGAGAAGGGAAAGGTTACCCACTCTGGAATTCTTGCCTGGCGAATTCCATGGACAGAGGAGCCTGGCCAGCTAAGTCCACGGGGTGGCAGAGTCAGACACAATTGAGCAACCAACACTTTCACTTTTCCTGTGCTATATACTAGGTTCTTGTTTGTTATCTATTTCATATATAGTAGTGTTTATATGTTAACTGAAAAGTCCACTTGTGGAGGGAAAAACAGCTCCATCTGGGGGCCTGCTGAGCCCCCTGCCACCTCTCCCCACCCAGTAGGTGATGGAGGCCAACTAAAGGAAGGATATTTGAACTGGCCCTGCCATTTGACTTTCTTTCTCTTCCCCTGAGTCTTCTCCCTCCCCAGACAGACCTGGAAGGGTCAGGCTTGCAGCACATACACCTCTGATGACCTCACCCCACTGCTGACCCCCGCTGCTAACTCCTGGCCAAATCCCTTCCTCCTTGGCCTGCAGTGTCCAGGAGTGACACTTCCCTGGACACAGCAGGCAGGTAGGGACCTCTGTCCTCTTGTCCTGTTTTCTGTGGGGATGGTCAGCCTTCAAAGTCCCACAGACCTGCCCACCTGTGTCTGACACTGTCATCTGACCACAGCAGAGGGGGAGGGTCTGTCCCCAGCCTCGGGGCTGCGGCCTCAGGGGCCCTGCACAGAGCCTGACACATGGTAAGTAGGCAACAAATATTTCCCAGTGAATGAGAGAATGCATGTCGCCCTGACTGGCTTGTTGTCTTGGTCATGTAGAGAAACTTGGAGTAAAGCCTCCACTGCAGGTCATCACAGTAACATTCAGAAGACTCATGATATGGCCCCCAAATGATAACCCTGTGTCATCCTTTGGTGCAATGGCTTTCCATGAGTTTCCCTGAACTGTCGGTGGCTCTGTCAGTTAACACCTAAACCGCTTGCCCAGCAGAACGCACAGCTAGGAACGCTCAGCTCTGAGGGGCGCTGCCAGCTGGGGCTGGAGAAGCAAGTTCAGTTTCACTTCTCCCGGAGGATCCTCTGATCCAGGATGTGGCTGGCAGTGAGGACGGGTGGCAAGGCCTCTGGGGAGATGTGACCTCACCTAAGGGCGGGGGCGAGAAAGATTGCTTAGTTGGGGACATGAAAGCCCAGCACGAAAGCCAAGAGCTACCAGGGTTCGTTCCCTGGCTGGCGTAGTGGTGAGCCCTCCCTCAGGCATCCCATTGTTTCCTTTTTAAAAACACCAGGCCAAACAATGCTTCCCAGATCTTGCTCCTAGTCCCAGCCTGGGAGAGCAGGGACTCTGGGAGGGGCTGGCTCGGCTCCCACCCCTAGGGCCAGGTGGACTGTGCTGCCAGAGCCCCAGGCTGGCCCCACCTCTCAGGTCACAGAGTCCAGCTCTGCTCAAAACTTGGGTCATCATTCAGGGCCTCTGAGCCTCTTGGGAGACCCCAAGCTCCCTAAGGCAGGGCCAGGGTGGGGTCCAGGGGTTCTGTGTACCCACAGCATGCCACTATCACTGAGTAAGGAGGAGAAGGATATTTCACTGTGCCCTGGTCCCAGGGTGGGGAAGATGCTGGGAGGTTGGGAGGATTTAATGAGTTGAAGTTATAGACCATGGCCGGTCCTCTCCTGGACTTGCCTCCAGGAGCTGGCCTGCGGGGCAGGGGAGGTGAGGAGCTGTTGGGGGGTGGGGTTCGTGCTTGGCTGGAGGGGGCCCTGCTGGGAAGGACAGCAGCCCGCAGATGGCAGAGTCCGAGAGACCCTGGAAGAAAGGCTGGACAGATCCACTCCAAGGGCTGGGCTGGCAGCAGCTGGTGGAAAAGGCCTTGAGTTGCCATCCAGAGTCCCCATACGCAGAGGGAGGAGGTGGGAGCCTTGTAGAGAAAGAGAAAGACATCTCCAAAATGGTGGCCCCAGACCCAGAGGAAAAATATTGGGGCGTGAACATGGCCTCCCATCAGCGGCCCAGCTGCATGTCAGCACAATCACACCTTTTCCTCAACTGGCTGCATCTCTGTTCTCACAACCCAAACGCCCCCACAGCCTGCACCCACGCCCTCCCTGGCCATATTGATTTACTCTGCTTTCAGGGGACCTGTGGCCCCAACAGACAGGCTTCTGCCTCCTGCCTCCCACGTGGAATCTGTCTCCCAGCCAGCTGCTGGGAGACACCCAGGGAGAAGGAGGCCTGCTTCCCATCCAGTCTCTCAGGAGTCTCATCATTATTAACACTCAGAGCAGCTGTGCGGTCCGTATCTCGTGGTGGAGTCTGTAGTCTCCATGGGGTGGAGGATCTTATTTTCAGCTACTTCCCAGGGCCTACCACATCGTCAGGGCTTTATATTCACGGAGCGAAAGAATGAGTGATAGAAACTGCTAATTTTCACTGACTGCACACTGGGTTGGAGCAGGCAATGGCTCCCCACTCCAGTACTCTTGCCTGGAAAATCCCATGGACGGAGGACCCTGGTAGGCTGCACTCCATGGGGTCGTGAAGAGTCGGACACGATTGAGCGACTTCACTTTCACTTTTCACTTTCGTGCATTGGAGAAGGCAATGGCAACCCACTCCAGTGTCCTTGCCTGGAGAATCCCAGGGACGGGGGAGCCTGGCGGGCTGCCGTCTCTGGGGTCGCACAGAGTCGGACACGGCTGAAGCGACTTAGCTGCAGCAGCAGCATACTGGGTACGGTCTGACTGCTTTTCCTATATCATCTCGTTTCAACTTCACAGCAAACTAAGGTGTGGGCACTTCTCTAGCCCCTACTTTACAGATGGGAAACCAAGGCTCAGAGAGGTTAGGTGGCTTGTCCAAAATCACTCAGGCAGGAGGGAACAGAGCAAGGACATAATTTTACATGTGGAATTTTCTCTACCCTGGAAAGTCTTGGGGAAGGTGGGTCCTCTTGCTTTTTGGGAACATCCCACCATCTGAGATGTTGGTACACCTGGAACTCAGGGTGTGTCATACGCCCATATCCCAGGTTCTTGTCAAATTCAGTTTTGCGCTGTGTGCTGCAAGCCCACGAGGCTGAAGGAAATAGTAAGTCCTTCACACTTGAGTTAGTTATGAACAGCTCTCGTGCCTGGCAGTCAGCTTCAGTGAAGCTGGTTGAGCCTCCCTGCACCCTTGCACCTGTCCTTGAGTCCACCACCCACGTGACACAGTATCCCTACCCCTTGCTGCTTGCCAGCTTAAGCCAGGCTCTGAACTGGGAACTGGCCCTTGTAGACCCTAAGGATCCACAGAGCAGTCTCCCCATGAGCTCTCTGCCAGCAGCAGCCACGGGAGAGCGGGGTGTACACAGGAAAGAGGCCCCCAGGGCGCTCCAGGGAGTGTGACCAGCTCAGCAGGGTTGGCGATCGCTGCTGCCTTTGTGGTAGAAATAAACTCACAGGTGACGACTCTGTCCCCAAATGAAGTAGTAAATATCGTGTCCCTCCAAAACTGGGGACCCAGGAGAGAGATCTCAGTGAGGACTTGTTGAATTGCCCAGCAATGGGTGAGTTCCCGTTCAGATAACCTTCCTCACATCCTTCTTGGGGCCAGGGCGTGTCTGAAGGGTAAATCAGTGAAAGTGCTGCCCAGGTTTCTGTGTGAGTTATGCCCACAGAGCCAGGCAGTGTTCAGAGCACCTGCACCCCTTTCTGCCATAACCCTCTGAGGCCAGGGGAAGCCTTGCCCTGTGGGAAGCCCACACACAGCCCCTGGGCCTCCCCTCAGGTCACCTGGGACAGCTTCCAGCCTGCCAATAAGGGTTCAGCGCCAAGTACCTGCATGGCCGAGGCGTCATCTGTGGCTGCAGGGTCAGCTTTCAGCCTGCCTCAGGACCAGGAGAGGAGGCTATTCCCGAGGTCACCTCAACCTCCCCTGACCCAGCCAGGGCGGAGGTGGGAGTGGGGGCAAGATTTCTTCCATCTCTACATCCCAGGAGCATCTTTTGTGGGCATCTCCCTGGGCGAGACCAATCTGTCTCTCACAACTGTCCTGCCAGGTAAGCAGCCTGGGCCATCATCCCCATTTGACAGGTGGGGAAACTGAGGCTGAAGTCATCACAAGGCCAGTGTCAGAGCTGAAAGCAGCTTCAGAGCTTCCGGCCTCCAAGACAACGAGGGCCGCCCATCGCTGACTCCCTGGGAGAGAAAAAGCAGCTGGATAGGATGGTCCATAGCCTCACTGGACAGTGGGCCCTGTTCTCTCATTGGTGCCCCATAGTGGGCAGAGTCACCCCAGAGATGCTAGAATGAAGCATAGGAAAGGGGAGCTGCCCTGCGTTCCAGTGAATCCCTTGGAGTCAGGTTTGTGTTAGCACCAGCGCCTACCGCAGGATGAACTCAGGCAAGTCACTTAACATTCAATCCTCATTCTCGAGCATGCCCATCTACTCACACACACACACACACACACACACTCACAGCCATGTGCACACGCAGCCCCACCCTCCACCGGTGCTCCCCAAGTGCCCTGCGTGCATGCGTGTGTGAGTGAGCGGGTGGGTGGGTGGGTGCCTGAGTCTCTGGAGCTCGCTCAGAGCCCCCCGCTCTTGGCTCAGCATCCATGGCAGCCTTCTGCACAGACAGCTGGCTCTGGAGGATGGTTTGAAGGCTTCCGGAAGAGGCCTGTCCCCCAGAAGCATCCCTCCCCCCTCAGCCTGCCTGTCGGGGGCTTCCCAAGCCCCTGCTGAGATCAGGATGGGGGGACCCCAACAGTGACCCCGCAGTGATTTCCATATACCTTCCCTTATATCCTCCAACTACCCTGCAAGATGGGTAGTGATTCTTCATTCACCACCCTTGCGGTTGCGATAAGAAAACTCAGACTCAGGAAGGTGGGGGGAGGCACTCAGGCCCCAGGTGAGAAGTGGCCACACCAGCATGTCAGCCCAGCTGACTTGGCTCTTCTCATCAAACCAGAGACCAGGCCTCGGTGAAACAGAGGCTCCAGAAGGCCGCAAGGGAACCCAAAGGAAAAAGAAAGGAGCCTCACTCTGGGACTGTGGTGGCCACCCTGAATACAGTTTCTAGATTTTTAGTTCAGCTGTGGCAGTCCTGAAGCTGTCTAAAGCAGTAAGACCAAAAAAAAAAAAAAGCAGTAAGACCTAAAGATGGACAGAGCTGTGTTGTTTCCAGATGTGCACACACACACATTCAGGCACACAGGCACACACACAAGACACACAGACACATACATACACACACACAGACAGACAGACACATACACAGATAACACACAGACACACACAGAGATAGTCATACACACAGACACAGACACAGACATATAAATAAATACACGCACAAAGAGATACAGACACAAACATGGATACACACACAGACATATGCACACATATACACACACACAGACACACACAGATAAATACACAGGTACACAGACACACAGACATAGACACATGCAGAGACATACACACACACAGAGACACAGACACACACATAGAGACATATACACACATAGACATATACACACATACATACACACACAGAGAGACATAGACACATACACAGATACACAGACACACACACACATACACAGAGACACAGGCACCCACAGATATACACACAGACACACACAGACATATACACACAGGCACACACACAGAGACACAGACACATACACAGATACACAGACACACA